>NC_090444.1:309180480-309809022 GCF_031143425.1 Pleurodeles waltl
AGGGAGGTATGCGGGTCTCGAGACTGAGGTGACTATGCTGCATCTCAGGACCCCAAGAAGCCAGGAAGCTCTGGCCACAAGGACGTGTGAGCTGGGCCTCCACCCCTGCCGTGTCCCTGGCCTAGGGGGCCACATCAGTTTGTGCTAGAGCCCCCTCACCCTTTTACACTACCGAGGCACAGAGGATGCAGATGTATAAGGGTGGGCTGTATGAAATTTGAGGGCACCGGGTCCAGAGCTAAATCAAGGTGCTTCTGCCATGTGGGCCTCCATGGGCATGGTTCCTTAAGGGGATGTGCCACATATTACCATCACAGGATAACTACATTTACAGGGCAAGATGTTCTAAATTAGGACATCAATAGCTGTCCATCAACAGTCTTTTCTCTAACCTAATGTAAACAAACAAAATGTTCTTAAGTCATAAAACTGCAAGTATATTTGAATACGCAGAACTCTTCCATCTCCCTTTGCCCCGCCCCTCACAATAGCACCCCTGTGATAGCTGAAATACAATAATGATAAATGGAAAGAAGTTAAACTGGGTTGTAGAGAGTATCTCTGGAACCCTTTTTACACCAGCACTCTGGCAGCACTCTTCTTCTTAGATCCTTTTGCAACATATTATATTGGAGAACATAAGACTTCCTTCACATGATTACTGGAATGGTGGAGAGGAAAAGAGCTATAATATTGTTTTCATTACTCAATATCCACATGCTGTGCAGTTAAGTTGCTCAAACAGCACCAGATGAGTTTTCAAATGTATTCAGACAGCATGCAGCTCTACGAACTGATACAACTAGGCCATCATGGACAGTTCGCAAGCTGAACTAATACAAAACAGAAGTCTTAGAAGCAAACAAATAACTAGTAAAGCCTGACTCTCCTTGTTAAGCAATATACCAATACCTTTGCAAAACTCTTGCAAAAACAAGTTTGTTCTTTTACTTTAATAGAAGCCAGTACCTTATCCTTTACAGTTGTGCTATCTTTTACTAAATTGCAGACAAGCCTGCTCTGACTCAACATCTCCTGATAACCTAATAAAGATCTACACGTATCTCAATTAGATAACAAACTGTACCGTCGGTTTGATTTCTTGCTCCCTTAAATTGCTCGAAGTTTGATATAGATAAATTCTGTTCACTTGCGATATTCCATGTGCATATTAATTACAACTGTGATGGATCTGGTATACTTGTGAACATACTGAACAGGCTTTGTTACCATATTGAGGTATGTCTAATTCTGTGCTTATTAAAAAACGTAAGTATTTAAAAACAAACATTTACAAATGCAATAGGTTTGGGCTTATTTGGCTCTTTCTCCAAAACGTGGATATTGTAAATTAGTATTCATCCTGGGTTTTGGAAAGAGGTCAGGATAAACTTGCAAACTAGTATAACTGTTACAACAGGTTCACATAAACAGGTTGCTATCTTTTCTGTGCCTGCTTGAACTTTAATTTATGCAAAATGACCTAAATGTTGCACTATAGTACTGGAAGCGTGGCAGCAGTGTTTCTTGGGTGAAGGTTATTTAAAAAAAACGTTATGATGAGGCCAGCATTGACCGCAGCATTGGGATTATTTTTTTTTTAAACTTCAGCCCTCCTATTGTACACCATGGCTAAAAAAAAAGATTTGACAAAACTGACAGGTCTCTCTTTACATGACTGTTTTATAACAACCATATTTCAGAGACTTTAAGGCATGGACAAAAGTGGGCTCTCCAGGACCTGCGCCTTTCTTGGGTGGGGGGAGTTTGGGCACTGATAGCCCTGCTCTGTTCTGCAGAGTCTTGCCCTGATGACCTTGAATAACTCTTAAACAGATTGTTTTAAATACGATTTTCCTTTAATTTATTTTTAATGTAGGTGATGTGGGAGGGTCTATTACAGACATTTAGCAGAGAAATGTTGAGTTTGCGTCCCGTCCCGTAACAAACATTAATAACTTTTTCTTTTATATCGCAACAAAACCTTGCTTACGAGAAATTGAAGGATGTCACAGAGATTATTTGCAGTAATATTAGTTAGTTGCTGCTGTTATACAATATTGAAAACACATCACCATCTTTGAATATCAGGTCGATTTTGGAGGAAAGTGTGCACTGTCAGTGACCTGGTCAAAGAGGGCATAAAACAGGTGAAATTGGATCATAAAGTCAAAGCTGTTCGGAACATGGGCCCCCGAAAGACGTTTGGCCTAGGGATCCCAGTTTCCTTAAGATGTCCCTGCCATATTCAACAATGAGTACAAAAAATGTGCATATTTAAATGGCACCTTTGTAATTTCCATATATAACAAATTGCACAATAGATTGTCTACAGAGAGAATAACTGTGTGTCAAACAGCATAACGAACTGTAATTCCATATATATATACATGTCAAAATCTCTCATGTTGTGCACATTCAACAGAGTCGCTAGCTACCAATCTGCAAAGTGCTTTAACATCTCATCAGTGGTAGTACACTAAAGATCTATGTGGCACTTTTTAGTGTACAACACAAGGACAGCCAAGCATCTATGTATTTGATCTGAAGCAATTGCACACGGTTTGACAAATCATCTCTGTTTTCCTCTGTATTACGGTAGTAGGGACTTAAGTGTGCCAATATTCAGAATCGATTCTTTGCTTAGTACTACAAAACTGGAAAAAGACTAGAGGTCTAGCAAAGTGCCCGACTTAATTACCGAACACAAACTTAACTGTCTGTGAAAAATGAATTGAGTCATGTCTTGTGGTGTTTAGTATTAGTGACCAGGTACGTTTCTGTATGTTTAGATATGTTTTTTGCATAGTATAAAATGTGGCGACCTTTTAACTTCAAAGCACCTATATTCTTTTTGTAAATCAGTTTGCATCATGCAGCAACACAGTATCCTGCACGTAGATAGCAATTTCAAGTGATATGCATTAAAACGAGAGTTATGGTAAAGGGATAGCAATAAACAAAATGGAAGCCCAGCAATTTACTTACCAAAAGATACCCACCCCCCATACATCAAACTATTCGTTTTATTTATTTCATTTTTTGCGATTCTTTAGTCTCTACTTTCAACAGAATGAAAATCCAATGCCCGGAAACATGAGACAATGCAACATCCTCTTTGATTCAAGCCCCTTAAATATTCCGGATACAGGGCATACCTCCAGTGCTCACAGTAAACAAACATGACTGCTGAAGAGTGCTCGTTCATCTGAGCTCCCAATAGCGAGGTGCCCTTATTTCTTTCACTCTGCCGCACACATACACTTGTGAATTCCCCGAGTGAAATCACTTGCCCTTCTTTGTTCACAATATGTATTGCTGCTCGAGTGAGACTAAGGAAGGCCAACAATACCTAAACTTATCTTCCCCCATCTATAGAAATCCACTCTCTTGTCGTGTCACACTTGAAGTTTTCTAGATCTTGAAAACTGCATTCCATGCATTTCTTAAAATAGGCATTTGCAATGCAGCAGGCGTCGCATTTGCTTGAGTTAGAGCTATTAGCCTTGTAAACTAGAGGACAAGTGGCAATGCAAATGTGCAGCAGCAGCCGCCGGACATCTCAAGGGGAGGGTGGGTGTATGTGTGAATGGGGATGGGGGAAATTTACAAACTATTATTATTTTTTTTAAACGAGCGCGATCACGCTGTCTAAAATCCAGCAAGATCGCACTGTGTAGGAAATTAAAACAAAAAGTAGTCCAGAAATCATGCTGAAAACATGGAGCCTCATATGTTTCCAGTAGTTGGCCAGTTCCCTCGAGGAGGTTTAATACAGGAAAAGGTATGAAGTATGCATGCCTTTCACTAATGAAATCAAGCAAATTTAAAAAGGCAAGCCCACAAACTAATGAACGTGACGGGTGTGACATGGGTGTGGTTAAAAGCCCACAGAGAGATTACAACAGGGACAGAGATCTTGAGTGCTCGAACCTAAAAAGTGACGGGCATGACATGGGCGTGGTTAAAAGCCCACAGAGAGATTACAACAGGGACAGAGCGCTTTCGCGCCTGACCCTTAAAAACAGACTGTCCCTTTGGAAAAGAGGACTGTTATAGTACAAAGTTGCAGGGGGCATTAGCTTTAAAAAAGTATTGGGAGAATGTACTATGAATTTCTGTATTTAGAAATCATAAAAGTATTGTTTGGAATTTTTATGGTGGCAATGGATTCTGCCTGACATGGGTAAGTCAGAGTGGAATAAATAATAATAGCCGGTTCATATATGGTGCCTATTGATACAAAAGTGACATTTCGTGACACTAATAATAACATATATTACTACACATCCACCTCAGCACGAGATAAGACCGATCTTGCCTGTCTTGGAATCACATTCATGACTCGCAAGTCACATACATGTAAGCAGTGAGCACTCAAATCGCTGCACCATGCATTTTGACAAAGAACACAGAGAGATGTTAATGTACAGGAATGTGGGTCTGTGCATTAATCTTGGATCATCTGGAGGGTGGTCATTCTTTGCTGTAAGTTGTACCTAGCGATGCCCTTCCTAAAGTGCATGTTTAGACCCAATCTAAGACCTCCTATACATCATGAAGTCATTACATTAAAACCAGATATCCATAGATATATTCGTAGGTTTTGTCTTTGCCCAACTGGTAATTGGCATGCCATCTTTCTCCCTATAGATACAACTAGATAAATAAAGAAGATAGCCTGTTGCGGCGAACCTGTCTGTCACAGAGCTGGCCCAGAACTTGATTGACATTGCTACTTGAATAGCATAAAATGAACTAATGATCTTTGTGGAAGACTGGTAGTGGACTTCGCCTTTAGGGATACTTGACCCCACTGCGATTATTTGGTTCTACCTAATACTTTCTTTCAATCGTTCAATCGTTCACAACTATTTAACTGTAACTTCTACTTATCTACTTTTGTTGCAGCTCAACAACCTTCCGACAATGCTGCCTTCTTTCTGCATTATTTATACCCATTTTGAGCTCTGCAGGACTTAAATCATTTGTACGTACTTTTGTCTAACGGGTGTTACTAACGAAATTCTTTTTATAGAAAGTTGTCCTTTAAACTCTGAGTAGTTGTCAAACTATTGTAATATCTTATCATATTCTGGCTAACTTTAAGCCCTCTCATCTATGCTGAAGGTTCTATTTCGACATAGGCAATTACATTTATTAAACAGCTAATTTTGAACAAAACAGGTTAACTAATTGAGATCAGGCTTACGTTGTTATGAAACAATTACAGAACTAAAATGTAATTGATTTAGAATTTGTTGTACACTAAACATCATGTTCAGCAGAAAAATCATCTTAAGCCATGTCAAAGCCAATGACAATTTGAGTTGCACATAATAAAATGCTCATATTCAATTTGCAATCCGTACTATCATACATACAAAATATGATGGAGGGATTCCTCCAATAAGTCTAAACACTGGCAAGCGCTGGGGGTAGCATTTCAACCCATCTTTACTTTGCCCACCATGCCACCTCAGTTTGGACCCAGCGGTATGCAAATCAGTCTTGCCCCAGCTCCAATGGAAGCAGTCCAGCCCGCAGTGCCAGTCCTTTTTCTCCAAACTGGAAAAATGTAAACAGTTTTTAACACACAAAAGATGATCGGAGGAATGCTTGCAAAAAGTCTATCCATTGGCAACTGCTCAGGGTAACTTTCCATCCCAGTGTTTCTTTGCCCGCTATGCACATATGATACCATACAAGCCTCTCCCACTGCTCAAAGGCAATCCTAAATACTGGGTGAAGGGCAATGTGCAGAAGAAAGAGCTGTTATATTTCTTTCACAAATAAGGTGTTAGAAGTGGGGTCTCTGGTTGGAAGTTAATTTGCTCTCTGTCTAAGTAGGGACCCGCACTCTAGTCAGGGCAATGGAGATACACACTTAAGATAACCCCTTGCCACATCCTCAGTAGCTTTGCAAAAACAGTCAGGCTTATCATAATGGCAATGTGTAAAGTATTTGTACCGAAACACACAGTAATACAGTGAAAACATTACAAAATGAACACCACACCAGTTTACAAAAATAACCAATATTTATCTAAATCAAACAAGACCAAAACAGCAAAACTCCAACATACAGAAGTAAAGGTATACATTTTTAAATCAAAAAGAGGCTTGCCCCATAGAAAACAATGGATGCATTGATGTTACATAAAATACCTGGTTTGCATAAAAAATGAAGCCGCGTGGGTGAGCGTGAATCGGAAAAGTCAACGATGGGTTGATGCGTTACTCGCAAGAGAGGCCATGCGTTGTTTCTTCTCCGGTCAGGTAGGTGATGCGTAATTTTTCTCTCCCACAAGAAAGTGAAGCGTTGATTTCCGGATGGGCACCTCGGATCCTGGCAGGTTCATGTCAGTTTTGATGCCCATCGATGATGTGTGCGAAATCAGGCCACATGGTGATGAGGAACCATGCTGCATGGGTTTTGCATCGATTTTAACAGCCATAAGTGGGTGTTGCATCTTTTCTCCAGCCGCAATGCAGGTGATGTATCATTTTTACAGCCACATTGCAGGTGGTGCTTTGAATTTTACCCCGCACAGCTCCTGTGTGTGGATTTCTGCCTTGGTTCCACAAGCTTCACCTTTCAAGGGACTCGAGTAGGCACCACTTGGCAGAGTAGGAGTCTCAGCAGGACTCTCTGAGAGAGTGCTAGCAGAGGAAGTCTTTGATGGACTTGAGATTTCAAAACAGGAGGCAAGCTCAGTCCAAGCACTTGGAGACACATCACAAGCAGGAATATACCACAATGTCCAGTCTTTGTCCTCTTTCAAGCAGCAACTGCAGGCCAACCCAGCAAAGCACAGTCACAGCCAAAGGGGCAGTACTCTTCCTCCAGCTCTTTTTCTTGGCAGAGGTTTCTCTCAAGTCCAGAAGTAATCTAAAAATCTGGGGGTTTGTGTCCACTACTCTGCCTTTGGATCTGGCAAACTTCAAAGGAAAGTTGCTGTTGTTCACAAGATCCTGCCTTGCCCAGGCCTGGCTCCAGACACACACCAGGGGGTTGGAGACTTCATTGTGTGAGGGCTGGCACGGCCCATTCAGGTGTAAGTGTCAGCTCATCCCACCACTCTAGCCCAGATGGCCCATTGGGATATGCAGGCTGCACTGCAGCTCCCTTTTTGTCACTGTCTAGTGGAGATTCACAAACAGCCCAACTGTCAGTCTTACTTAAGCAGAGTCACAGAATGGTCTAACCAGGAAAATGCCCACCTTCTACAAGTGGCATTTTCAAATTGACAATCTATAAACAAACCAACCTGCCTTATACTTGGGTGCCCCATCATCACTGCTTTACTGCCCCAGCCTTCCTGCACAGCATTCTGGAACATTTAAACTTGGTAGCCTGAAGTGGTCTACAGAAGGACCTTCACCCAGAGCTTCAGCCCCACCCCCAAGTGACACTGATTCCTTCCGACCAAAACATCAAAGACAGACCATCCTGTATTTGGCTGCAGAAGTCTGGCGCAACTTTCTTTCTGTGTGAGTAAGCTTTCTCAGGCCAGGTGCATTGTGAAGAGTTAATTAACAAATGTAGATTCCTTCATCATTCCTTCCTTTTCCAGGAACAATTCGAAGCACTGTCAAATGGCTCTGTTGTGAGATGAGGTCTTTAATTCTGCTGTTGGCCTGTATAGTAATTAACTTGGCCCAGTAGGGGAGCAAAGGACTGGAATATCATTATGGGCTAAGGAGCCAAGGTAATATGAGAATCATTTAAGTGCCTTAAGGGGTACATATATCACAAAATTGACTTTGGGTCTGTAGTCAGGGTACATTTTTACGCACAAACTTCACCCATAGTGTGTAAGCCAGTATAGCACACAGACTTTTAAGTGATCATTAAAGATGTACACTATGAATGCCCACTCACATTATGAGGCCTACACTAGGTAAGCACCAATCCCTGAAGTGTCCCTTCTGCAAAAGGCTACCCATGTGCAGACACTGGTATGAGCTAGACTGTAGTCCCACACACTCAGCCTGCACATGTATTTACATGCTTGTGCTCATGTATCACAATTGTACGGCTGTAGGGGACTGGCCAAGGCAGAGACCCGACGAGAAGTGTCTCCCCTGAGCTCCCATTCAGTTCCCCATTTAATCTCCAAAAGCTCACTGGGGGGCATGCTATCAGCCTCAAATGTCTTATGCCTCAAACTGAATCCTTAAAGAAGACTCAGAGAGATGAGTGACCAACTGGCGACCTGCAATGAGGCCAGGTCTGCCCCGTTCTGTAAGTCTGTCAGGGCTTGAAATGCAGTGCTCATCCTGAGGGCTACAGCCTGCTCCCGCAGCACGAATCAACAGAGCTCGGACTGCCGAAGAATTTAGCAATGCAGCAGGCTGCGAGTACCACATGGACACGGGGCGGGCCCCATAGGAGAGCTGCGGCCCGCTCTATACTCCTCATGCAGTGATTACCTCCTGCTGGGCCTATATAGAGGACTATCACAGCCATAAGCAGTACATGGGAAGTACCAAGGCTCCCTCATGAAGACCAAACTTACTCTTTTGCACTGAGCACCTGCAGCGCAGCCACGCCGCAAAAAATACATATAAAGGTAAAGCATTATTGTCAGCTTCCTAATGGTGCATTGTGCCACGCTTTTGCTTCTTCGTCAATGTGGCCTACCTGCAGCCCCTTCCAGAGGCAGCCTGTGTTCCTCCCCTTGAAGCACCCTAGTCACGTAAACCCAGAGCCTGGACCTGCATCGGCCTGCATGCCTGCATGCCTGCACCTATATTACTCCGGGAGGAGATCTCAGAGGATACCTCACTCAAGGGTGCCCCGTCTATGGGCTGACTCTTATCCGGAATGTTTTTGGTCATTAGGCTTTGACAACCTGGACAGGCACTGACCCCAAAGCTAAGGTATACTCTCCAGCTGGCCTCTACAAACTACGTGTCCCCCTTGGTATGACTACGGGCTTCTATAAAGGACATTGGCCGCTGTGTGCTTCTTGCTTTCATTGTTGACTTTGACCCTTCTGAGTGCCTGGTTGCTCAACTGTCTGGCTCCCAGGGCAGGGATATATGAGGGCCTCCAGTACACGTAAACAGAAATTATTGGCTCCTCTAATCCCTTGTTGGTGACAGTGAGAATTTAACACACTGCAGTGGATGCCTACAAACCCCTCCATCAGTGATGGCAACCAATCGCACAGAGGCTTCCCGGCATTCCTCAATTAAAGAAATGCTCCAAAAATCTGACCCTGCAACCTAGACGCAAGGGGGCAGTCCCATCAACCGAACCTCCAACAGATGTTCAAACACCGGCCACCAAATGGGACATGCACCTCCTGTTGACTCAGTTTCATATTGACATTAATGCGCTATGCCAAGACTTTATGCACACTCTTTTTGAGTCATCCTCCACTAATCAGGTCTTGGAAAATGTAGATCAGATAATTCACATACAAAAACTTGAAAAGAACTATGACTTCCTCCAAGACAAGATGGATGACCTAGAGAATTGCTTAAGGTGGAACAACATACATGTTAGAGGAGTCAGCGCGGCGTATCTATACCAGACTTTGAGACTCACATTCAGGCCTTCTTTGTTCACCTATTAGGTCCAGACTGAGACCAAACAGTGATTTTGGACCAAACACATGGGGGGGTTTTGACACATCAGCAGAAGAAAAACTTCCTGCTGGATGCTCTTACCAGGCTCCACTACTTCAAGGACAGGATAATGCAAGCGGCTAGACAGCAAGAACCAATTGTTTTCAGAGGTGACAGTCTCTCCATTTTCAAGGATGTATCAGCTCATACGTTGGCATGCCACAGTGAGTTTTGGGCCGCCACTCTTCACCTGCTTGAGTGAAAGATTCCATATGGCTAGGGCTTCCCTCTGTGCCTCCATTTCACCTTCCACTTCTCATGAGGCACCATCCTTTTGGGAGGGGACCTTAATGCTACAGTTGATCCCAGCCTAGTTGGCTCCAGTACATAACATGTTGACACACACTCACCTGCAGTCCAAGATATATCCAACCTTTCCCTGATAGACGCTTGGAAACATTTTCAACCCTTAGAACGTGATTATTTGTTCTATTCCAACATTCATAACATATCCCCATATTGATTATTATTTGGTGTCTAACACGTTGAATCCATGGATGCTAGATTATGTAATCAGAGTGAAAGCTTTTGCAGACGTGAAGTGGCTTTCCATGACCCTTCTCTACTTGATAAGATAAAAGACACCATTGAACACTATCTCACTGACAATGATACAAGCAATGTATCGCCTACAACCCTATGGGATGTGGGGAAAGCCATGCACTGTGGCGAATTAATATCTCACACGGCCATGTTTGAATGGGCAGCTAAGCAGCGTAGACAGGAACTGGAAGCTAATTTAGCTGCAGCAGAAACACTCCACAAACAACAAGGTATGGTCCACACCTATGAGATCTCTGTAATATTAGGGGGAATTAGAACACCTCTTAATGAAGGAGGGGGCCAAGAAACAACTTTATATTGGTCAGACCTATTATGAAAAGGGAGATTGCTAGCACACAAGATATATCTCCATTCTACACATAATCATATCCACGAGATTTGGGAGGAGGAACATCGCTCCTTTTACACAATGGCAGATATAATAAAGGTCTTCCACAACTACTGTTCAGCCCTTTACAAGTCTCAAACCCTGTTGGACAGTCATCAGGACACCTATCTAGATAGCAACAATCCCCCCAACCGAAGTGAGGACTTACTCCAACTCAAGTCTGATATCAGCCTCTATGAGGTTAGATCTGCTATCTCTGCTTTGACTACACACAAGGCACCTGGCCCAGATGGGTTTCCGGCTACATTTTGTAAAGCATTTGTCCACATCCTGTTGGACCTGCTAGCACATGTTTTTCATTACTTTTTAACTACTGGCTTGGTTACTGATGCTATGAGTGAATCTCATATAACGCTACTTCTCAAACCAAATAATCACCTACCAATTGTGCCTACTACTGCCCAATTGCCCTCCTCAATTGTGATATTAAGATTTTCACATCTATCTTGCTCAAATGCCTTCAGTGCGTACTACCCACTATCGTAGCCCCACAACAATCAGGCTTCATTTGCAACCACCAAGATAATAATAACACACGCCTAGCGGTAGCCCTCATGAAAGTGGTAGAACGCACCCACCAGCCCCTGCTTCTGTTTTGTCTGGATGCTGAGAAAGCGGTTGGCAGGGTAGGCTTGGCATATCTTGCTAAACTCCTGGTTAATCTCTGAATAGGCCCTAAATTGCTAACTTTCATTCAAGCCAACTTCCGCCGACCTACAATTAAAATAAAGATTAATTGCATTCTCTCTCTGACCATCTCGCTTATGAGGGGGACAAGCCAGGATTGCCCCCTTTCTCGATCTATATTGGTGCATTCGAAGGAACCCTTAGTGGCCAGAATACAGAATAACCCTGATATTCAGGATATCAAGGTAGGGGGCAGAGAACATGAACTAGCTCTCTTCGCCAATAATGTTCTCTGCTTCCCCACCCACCCCTCTACTTCCTTACCAGCACTAAGGAAAGAATTGGAATCCTTTTCAGACATTTGAGGTTTCAAGGTGAACCTCACAAAATCATGGGGCATGGGGGAGCTGATCCTCAGGGTGATCTAGAACTCCCTGTGCACCAAGTGGGGCTCCAATGGGCTACACACTACCTAGGAGTCACACTTACTTCATGCATGGCAGCCCTCCACCAGAGCAACATTCCTCCACTTCTGACGGCCCTCTTCAAGGACCTTTACCGTTGGGGCAAATTGGAGATGTCTTGGATGGGCAGTCTTAACTGCCTTAAGGTTAATTTTATGCCTCGTCTTTTATACATTCTTCAGACTCTTCCACTTTTGATTCCCAAACCAATACTACAGCACATCTGCACTAAAATGTACCGATTTGTCTGTGATAATAAGTCCCCAAGGGTAGCCAGGGTGACTACGTGCCACACCAGAACAGACGGAGCCAAGGGTTTCCCAACGTAGACTGACATACCCTTGCTGAACAAGTCCGTCCCTCTTTTGATTGGAACTCCAATCTTGAAAACAAACCCAGGGTACACGTTGAGCAAGCTTACTCAGCGGCCCCTTTGGACAGCTTAATGTGGCATTCCCTTATAGGGGATCCTCTGGGTCCCCCACTCCTTCTACTGACGTCTCTTCTGCTAAACTATTGTCAGGATATCTGTAATAGACATACTTTTCCCTCTTATCCCTTCCCCCTTACGCATTTGGCGCAGAACTGTGATTTTCCTCCTGGCATTACACACCCTTCTTCATTCGCCTGAGACATAAACAAAGCCCCTAGTTTGCAAGCTTTTTAATGCTAAGGCGTCTTATGAACCAGTAACTCTCTTCAAGAGAAGATTGACCTCCCCGATCTGCAATATACTGCATAGCCCAAGCTTTGCATTAGGCAGGTCTCTCAAAGTCCCACATGGGGATGGACTGGGAAGAATCTGACTTAGAATACCTTTTGTAAACTAATGTTCAATGCAAAGGCATTTCTTTACTTTACCATTATAACTATGCTCTCACACCTACTAAGAGACACGCTTACATGACACAGTGAGAGAGGGAATTAGGAACTGAAATCCCTGAGGGCGCATGGCGATCGATATGGCAAAGGATGTCAGGCAAATCCATATGTCTTAAACACAGGGGAGGAAACTGTCTCTAAATTAGTTACATGATGGTATCTGACACCTGTGTGCCTCCATAGAATGTTCGGGAGTTCTGACAAGTGTTGGGAGGGATGCGGGGAGTGGGGTATTTATTTACATACTTGGTGGTCTTGTACTGGATCTGATTCTTCAGAACATCTATGATATCAACAATGTCACATTGCCAAGAGATCCTTTGAGGGTCCTCCTGTGCGACCCTGGCATAGACGAGAGCTCTGTGGACCACAACTCCCAGAGGCCGTTTCTATCGCACCTTCTATTGGCAGCGGGCCTCTGCATAGCATAGATATTGAAACAGCCTCAAGCTCTGACCATGAACCTGTGGTGGAGCAAGGGTTGGAATATTTATGCTATGGAAAAGCTCACAGCAATAGTTAGAGATAAACAAGCTAAATTTGAGTCTGATTGGCTCCCCTTCCTCACTTTTATCCACTGTCAGGGCAGGTTGTGGGGCATACATCTCACAATGTTCAAGACACTATGGGTTTCAGATATGTGGGTTCTCTCTCCCCCCATGGTCGGCCGGGAGCTCTCCATAACCTGATTATATCCCACTTGTTTGTGGAAAATGGTTACAATACTTTCAATTACCATATTTATATAAACCTGACAGGCTGTCCTCTTGGTGCTCCAAGCTTGCAAATTTACCTGGCAGGGAAAATGCCAGATGAC
Source organism: Pleurodeles waltl (assembly GCF_031143425.1). Classification (NCBI taxonomy): domain Eukaryota; kingdom Metazoa; phylum Chordata; class Amphibia; order Caudata; family Salamandridae; genus Pleurodeles; species Pleurodeles waltl. Next base: position 309,193,862 of record NC_090444.1, read on the forward strand.
TTGAGATTTTTATTTCATTCTATCATCTTGCCTAGCCTTGGCTGTTGTGTTCCGATACACAATGATATTTACGATGACACCAATCTTCTTACCTGCTTTGTTTTACTGCTTCACATTAATGTATACTGGATGTCTTGATCAGTGTGTCCTGTTTGCTTTTGTATTCCAAAATTTATGTGACAAAATGAAACACAATATTTTGTTCATTAGCTACTCTCCTCTATATGAATGACTTCAATTCTACAGGTCATATTCCAACAACATGGCATTTAGAAGTCCCTCATTTTGTCGTGAATGACGCTAGTCATTTATTACTTTGCTGTAGAACTCTGGGGGAGTGAACCTGTTGCTGATGTTGGAAGTATACATTTTATTCAGCTTATCAGGCATTTACCTCACATTGATGAAAAAGATGTTTATGAACTCATAGTAAATGTGTACTTGTTTTAGCTTCAGGGCCTTCGTTCATTATTCCTATGAAATAATCATTAAAGAAAACCATATCCTCTCAAACATAGCTTATCAAAGCCCAAGCAGAGGATCAACATTTTTCAGAGGATACATTTATCTTAGAAATAACAATGGTTCCTTAAATGAGTAAGATAATAATAAAGAATTTATACTGAGTCTAAAAACTCCTATCAACTTTCTATGTGTTCTTTTTTGTGCCCTGAAATTTAGACATTAACCAAAATTATTTTCAACCTTTCACCTAAAAAGTCACATGAAAAACATACCTTCACAAATAGCTTTGTGAATTTCACTGTTATTGACTGGGGTGGTGTGGGGACACTGGTTTCCCCTCAGGCCATCTGACTCCACCCCAGTCAAAAACTACCTGAGAGAGCACTTTACTTCAAATAATATTGCTTAATTATTGATAATTAAGTTGCAGAATTTTTATTGACTCAAGCATCAGAACTCAAAACTAGTCATAACTGTCAAAAGGCACTTGTGTTCAGTAGAGATAAAGCAGATACTAAGGAAATAATTGGAACAACTAAACGCTGATGATTAAAATGCATACATCCTAAATCTTTAGTTGAACATGCTATAAGCAATACTATAAGTAATGATATTAGTAAATAAGTAGCAGTTTTAAATTGTGTTGTGATAACAGTCAATTAGTAATATCAACTATTATTATTATTATATATTTTGCTATAGACTATCACTAAAAAGTGCAACATATAGGCTAAAGTAGAAGTGCATATCTACAAATGTCTGGGATAACTCAGCATTTCCCGGAATCTGCATAGAAAGTTGTGCTGGAGTAGTATTCCATCCGTATGCCTTGAAAGGTCATGTGACATTCTCATCACTCTCTTATTCCTGTTGCACAGAGTTCTCCATAGCCGTGATACCCTGTGCAAATGGACACTATTATTCTGTACTGGAGAAATATTTTCCTATGTAGAATTCCCTACATACTCAGCAAATTTAATGGTGATCCATTTTCCTTCCCAGTCTAGAAAGAGATGTACACCAGCCCTTCACTGGAATAAATCTCCAACCATTTGCAAGTTTGAAAGGGAATAAGAGAAGCTTGTGAATGTTCGCAAGTGTATTTATACATGGGAGTTCCTAAATGTCTAAGACTACCCACACCTTGGAATGCCCCCAAAAAAACTCTTTCTCCATTCCGCCTCCATATAATATATCAGCTGATTTTATTCTGCCAATGAAAAGGCAATGCCTCCCATATGTGTCCTGGTCCATTTGGAGTAAATTTGGTCTTGGTAATTTCTCCTGCAAATTCCTGCAATAATCACAGAGCAGACACCAAAAAGTAATCAAAACTAGACTAAAAATAGTTACATGCACTTAATATTAAAATTCAAAATTAGAACACATAAACTAATAAAACATAACAGAAATAATAACAACCAAGATTCTGTACAACTACATTTAAAAAAATGATATAAAATATTTAAAAAATGAACAATATTCTTACCTGTGTTATACTGTCCCAAGATGAATGGCATCACAATATGCTTGACATGATATTTGTGTTAATCAATATTCTTAAAACTATTACACCCTGTTGCGCGTATCCAGTGGGTCTGGCTTTTTAACATTTTCTCCTTATTGAACAGTTTACATGCAAGTTTCCAAGATGAAAATTAAGTGACAAATATGATATTCAAATTTATTGTACAGGTACATCATAAAGAGTCAAAGCTATAAGCAATTCAAAATGGTCATTCACTGGCTCAGAGAAATTGCTGTATTCCCCAGTAATATCTGATACTGGGGTCTAGGCATTGGCCCGTTGTTTAGTACTTACTCGTACCAGTGTAGAAAATTGACTAGGGTTAAAATTGAAGCGGTGCATACATTGTAAAATAATGAGTGCCAGTGCCTAAAAGAACTGTTCAGAAACCTGGCCTGCACTATTAAATATATCAGTGCGCCACATAAAGAGGCTGCTAGTGCGGAATTCACTGCTGGTCTCAGTAGTCCACTACCAGGCACCTTTATCTTACTCTTGCAGTTTCATGCTTTCACTTACAGTGACAGTGTTTCCATCTTTCTCTTTTTACTTCTTTTCCATTAGTGTGTTTTTCTCCTCTCTATCTCTCCAGTGAAAAAATACGTTTTGGTTCCTACAACTGACAACCACTGACTCAAATTAAGCACTTTGGTTGAAGGTAGATTTTACAGTAAGAATTAGAGTTGTGTAATTACATAGCAGAGGCGATTCCTCCGTGGGAGTGGAGGAGCATCACCCTTCCACACTGCTGTGCAGAAAGCAAAAAAATAAAATAGTGCACGAGGGTAGAGTGGGGTCAGTGCATCACTGCTGTCAATGATTGACAGAAGTGGGGAGTGGCCCCTGATGTTTGAAGTGCACATGGCCAAACCGGCATGCACAATTCAAACCTCTCAAACCCAGCTGTCCTGGACAGCTGGGTTGGAGAACAGGCACAGGCCTACATTGCCTTTTGGAGCGGCGTGCTGGCCCAGCATCATGATTGGATAATAGAGCTGGCTGTAGGCTTCCTGCTCAGAGGACATGCTGTAGAACAATGAGGACGTGCAGCAGAACATTGATAGGCAGTGTAAGGTGAGTGGGGTTTTTATGTTTATATTTATATTAATGTGTATGTTATTGTGTATATTATTATGTATTGTTTTTTTATGTGCATATTTGTTGTGCCCCTTCAATGTGATTTGCCACCAACCGTCTCTCAACATAGAAATACATTAATGCTGGCTCGTCCTCAAATTTACTCTGAATGAAAACATTTTAGATATGTATATGTAGTAATTCTTTCAAGGAAATGTGCATTTTCAACTCCTGTGAGCCATGCCCTCATCCCCTCTAGGTTTGTAGTAAACCACCAATTCCTCTCCACTCTGCCCCACAATATGTAACTGCAAAAGAGGTGGGCAGAGCAACCAGGACAACAATTCTCCATTTTTGCCCACAAATCAGATGTTTTTTTTGTTCAGATAAGGGGCTTGCAAGGTTAAAGTTGACATTGCTTAAAAGGAATCTGCTAAAGCCGGTTCTCTACCTTGTAAACTTAAAATTTCTAAAATCCTACTAAACAGATCATTTTGAGTTAAGCTCTATCTTTATGACCCATTTGGTGAAAATCAGTTCTGTAGATTTTGAAGCAGTGGAACGTAAATATTCCTTTGTGAGTGAAATCCGGTATGGATATATGGATCCCCATATAACTATTTTAGTCTTACCAACCTGCCTACCTTTGTTTTGAAGATAAGCCATGGTTTGATGCATTAGGTTTGTGCCACAATTTGTGCATATTCGTCTAATTAGGCAAATTATTTTATACTCCAAAAATAAATGTCTTATGGATTAGGCATTTCAACCATTATAGAACTGGTATAATTGACATTGAAAAACAAGCTCTCTCTCTGAACCCCCCTTTCTATTTTCTCCCTCACTCCATTTCTTTCCCTTCATCTCTTCCTATTTCTATCTTTCCTGAATGGCATGCATGTTCATCACAGAAAGGATATTGGGCTGTATTATGATAGACCGAGCACCTGTACTTTGGATACGAGTTGTCTAAAGTACTAACATTTAACTTGAGCTTTAAACAGAACAAGGAACAGTGAGCTGGGATTGGCTTTCTTCGTTTCCCACTTCTTCTGTCTAAAGTTCATGCATTAACTCAGAAAAATCCAAGGGCAAACGTGGACGCCACACAAGATGGCCACCTGTTTCTAAAGCTCTGAGTGGCTACGACGGCCATATGGGCCAGCGCCTTCTTCCGACTTTGTGTTCTGCAATGAATAATAAATTTCAACGTTGTAAGGTAAGAGCTGCCACTCCATGCCTCTAGCCAAGTTCTATCAGCACATTAGAGATTATTTTCCACATTTAAAGGAATGGACACCTCAGACATCCCCCCTCAATACCACAGGAAAATATAGGACATAATAGAAGGATCCAAGAATCAAACCCCACTGCCCACCAGCCCCACCACGGACCCCATGTCGCAGTTGACTCTGAGCCACTGGACCTCTATCTCAGCGAAATATATCTGTAAATGCATGAGCTCTATCCATTCAGGGCCATCCTCGACCCCATGCCCACATCACACATTCAACCTGGCCAGTGCCACCGTCACCCCCAAGCTATGCCGGACTATTAGCCGCTACATTGAAACTGCCACCTTCCCATCTGACTGGAAGCATGAAGAGATCAATCCACTCCTAAAAAAACTAGCTGCCGACCCTAGGGAGGTGAAGAATTACAGACACATCTCTCTGCTCCCCTTCCCAGCTAAGGTGACAGAAAAGGCTATCAACATGCAACTAAAAGAGTTCCTTGAGGCAAGTGGCATCCTACACCCCCCTGAGTCTAGATTCAGGAGCAACCACAGCACCGAAACGACCCTCTTTACAGCCACCACTGACATCCACGCCATACTGGACCCTAGAGACTTGGCCACCCTAATCCTCCTAGACCTTTTTGCCACTTTTGACACAGTCTCACACTCCACCCTATGCACCAGACTCTGCCACACTGGCATCCACACCAAGGCACTGGAATGGATCCAATCCTTCCTCACTGGAAGATCCCAGAGTGTCAGAATTCCACTGTTCACCCAGGCACAGAAAGATACCTGCTGCGGAGTTCCCCAGGGCTCCTCACTAAGTCCAACCCTCTACAACATCGACATGGCTCAGCTCACTAAAATGGTCAGACAGCACAGACTAAACATTGCCTCCTACACTGACGACACTCAACTGATCCTCTCCCTGACCGACAACCCATCAACAGCTAAGAGCAGCTTTCACAACAGAATGAGAGCAGTCGCCGCCTGGATTAAAGCCAGCTGCCTCAAACTCAACAAGGACAAGACAGAGATCCTCATTCTGGGCTCCACCCCTCCACCTAGGATGACTCCTGGTGGCCTACCATCCTAGGTAACGCCTCCACCAACCACACAAGTAACCCGGGCATCATCATGGACTCCAGTCTATCCATGACTCGTCAAGTCAATGCAGTCTCATCATCATGCTTCCCCACTCTCTGTTTCCTCAGGAAGATCTTCCCCACTATCAAAAGGCTGGTGAAGAACAAGTGCAGTGGGCCACAGGAGAGGGCCCCTGCCCAGCACATTCGGAATGCGCACTGTCTGCTTTGCAGGCAGTGCGCATTCTGAGGGTGCTGGTCAGCCCCCTCTGGGCTACAAGATAATACTCTGCTCCTTTAAGAGAGCCGAGTACTACCTTGTAGCACTGTTCCCGCCAGCTGACCGGCAGGAATGATCTATTTCAAGGTTTCTGCCAATCAGCTAGGTCAAGCTGGTGGAAACCTTGTAATAGGGTGGGGGTGCTGCAAATTTGGAGGTTCCGCATTAGGATGTAATGAGCCCCTAAATGTCTGGATGCTTAAAATTTAATGCCATAGAAATTCTCTTTACCGACAGTGATTCTCATTATTTACTCCTGTACCATGACTTGTACAATGACTAAAATGACTTGTATGTTTTTATTCTTGGCTGCTCCTTTTATTCGATTCAGTCCCATGTTATTAATCCTGATGTTGCCAATCTCACTATTTTAGTCTAGAATATTGCATTTAAATTCTAATGAGCTACTGATCCCATCACTCTTCATGGACAAACCTCATAAGCTAACCTCTAAAATTAACTCTTCCTTCTTCACTACAAAACCCATCATCAGGAAACCTCATAATCAAAAAAATATTTACCCAAAATACCTTTCAGCTATAATGGAAGGTGACTGGGAATATACAGAGGTTCCATCAACATCTGTGGCAGGTGCCATTTCCAAGAAACCATCAGGATCAATCAAATGCCCTAAGAAAAGGTTAGATCTCCCTCCCAATCACCTTCTCCTTTCACTCTCAAAGATATCATGGAGTAGATTAGAGCTTTTAAACCGTTTGTCATTGAAACAAGTACTTCGATTCAGCACATTGAAGAAAAATAGTCTTCTCATGATCAATGTATCTGCACCATTGAACAAACGGTTGAAGATTCTATGTCTACTGTTCCTAATCTTCTAAAAGAAATTTTGCAACTCAATAAATCTACAGAGGATTTGGAAAATAGAAATTGCAGGAATTATCTGAGGTTATATGGCACACCGGAGAATGCAGAAGTTTCTAATATGATTGCCTTCCTGCATAATGCTATTCCTAAAATACTTCACCTACAAAACCAAACTCATCTTAGCATTCAAAGAGCTCACGTTTTGGAGCCCATGTCTATAACCTCTTCAAACTCTAAGCCCAGAGGGATTATCATTCTTTTTTATAGTTCTCAGAACTAATGCAAATATTATCTGTGGCTAAACAACTTTGCACCTTACAATAGAATGGTGAGAAAGTTTACGTTACATAACATGTTTCTAATGTCAGTGCTGCCAAAAGAAAATGGTTTCTCAAGATGAGACCTAAGTTGAAGTCCTTAAACATAAGATGCGGTTTGTTACATCCACACCTTTTCAAAATCACTTACAAGGACAAACAATTTACTTTTGAAGAACCAGATGACCTGCAGGCTTTCCTTCATCAATGAAACAATGAAGCAATGGAAATCGTCATAAATGCATTAACATGACTATACTATATTTTATCTGCTGTTAATGTTTTACTAGTTAACTGCTTATTTCTTTCAGGTTGTATTACATGAGATATGGATGTTAATTCTAATTTTCCTTTCATTTTGTATTTTAGTATTGACTCATGACAGATGTCCCCATACCTATGGGTGTCTATCCTCCGTGAGTCCCGTCCATTGACATCACTTCCTTTTGTCATTAAATGGTAAGTTTGTACTTCACTTCATTTCAACTTTTTGTTTCCCCTTCCTTACTTGTTTCATCCTTGTTTAGTAAAGTTTAATGTAAGTATGTAAGTAAGTGTCCATTCGGAGCCAAATCATGCATCTTCCTTAGATGTTCTGCCCACTAGCGTTCATTGGGATGTTCTATTTTGTTGTTGTTCTTTGACCAGTAATTAAGAATATATTCTCTCCTGTCCTGCCACGTATACTTCTTATTCTAAGTTTTATGATGTTCTCCTTTTCTTATATTCTTTCCTCAGCTCCTACCTTTTATCTCTCTCCTCTTTTTTTCCCTCTTATTGTTTTCAAGTCAAATGTATATTTTACTTATCTTTAAATATGTTGATTCTTCATTGCCATGTCTGTTCAGTCAATACATTTAAGAGTTGTTACAGGGAATGTTTAGGGCCTAAAGAACCTGGTTAAATGCCAGCAAGTATTCTCACACTTATGTCACCTTAAATGTCAAATTACTTTTCTTCATGAGGCCCATCTCACTGACAAGAAGGCTACTTCATTGAAGAAATGTTCGGTTGATAACTTGTATTGTTCACCTTCTATTCATCATAAAAATTGAGTAATAATCTTATGTCATAAATGCCTCAATATTTTGTTTGTCTCTCAAGAATGTAATTTGGAAGGCAGATAGGCATCAATTAAGCTTATTATTAATGATATTCCCTTCACTCTGTTTAATGTCTATGGTCCAACACACCGACCCCGATTTTCAGACATCAATTTCTCACAAAAATACACAACTGTATTCACAGAATTTATACTGGGTAGTGTTTGCAATCAAGTATTCGACCCCTTCCTAGATCGATCTTCTTCTACTAAGTTTTTATCTCATAAAACACATAAAGCTTTCCAACATACTATATTGCACTATTCACTGTCTGATTCCTGGAGAACATTTAACTCGGATCATAAAAAATATTCTGTCTCCTCCTCACTAATCCAAAGCAAGAATCAACTACATTTTTTAAGCACAAATCTTCAACATTTGACTCATTCAGAGATAGGATCGATTTTGATTTCTGACCATGCACCTGTTCTGACTGATCTTGAATTTTTAAATACAAGTAGTCTCAAATCAAGATGGCAGTTCAATAATTCCTTATTATCAGTCAAATCCTTTCTCACCGCGTTTGAATCCTTTGCCTTGACATTTTTTTAACAGACTGACAACTACAATACCTCCTTTATCTTTGTATGGGATTCTTTTAAGACTGCATCCAGGGGGTTTATAATTAGTTATGTTTCATCTCAGAAATAAATAAAAGAAAAAGAGATCCCTATAGATTAACTCATATCAAACACTTAAAACATGTGTATTATACTTAAAAAAACAGCAAGACAGATTTAGAAGCACTGATTGTGGCAAAAATACAGTTTACTAAACTGTTAACTGAAAAAGCACGTGCTACACTCTCAAAGTTATTGCTTGCTATTACAGTGGTAAAAATAAGCAGGTGTTTTGCTCGCTTATTATTTAAAAGGTAGAAAGAAACAAAAAACAATGTAAAGACCATCATACATTCCTCAGGCACCCAATTACTCCTTGATGTTGATATAGCAGATTGTTTTGCAAAATATTACAAAATACTTAGTACTCCTGATAGAATCTTACAGAAGCTCTTATTAACTCCTACTTTGCTAATCTTAAACATGTAAATCCATTAACCTCCTTTCTTGAAGCTGAATTCACTGTAGGCCAACTTCAAACAGCAATTGAATGTTTACCAAAAGGCAAAGCACCTGGTCCAGACAACTTTATCATTGAATTCTATCTTCAGTTTTCTCAGATTTGATTTCCTCAAACCTTCAAACTTATTAATTACTTTTCATAAATTCATCCCCTGGCTCCTTCACAGAAGCGATAATTTGTATTCTAAAAAAAGATTGTGACTTGACCTTATGTAAAAATGATCGCCCTATTTCTCTGATTAATACAGATTGCAAAAATGTTGCTAGAGCCCTAGCTCTATGAATAATTACTTTTATACCTAATCTGGTTTCCAATGAACAATCTGGCTTTGTCAAAAACAGAAATATTGTAGATAATTCACGTATTTTTTAAAAATATTAGTAAAGCAAATGAACTTAAATCCTTTCTAGCAGCACCTACTTTGAATGAAGGAAAGGCATTCAAAGAAGTTAATTGTCAGTTCCTTGGGAAATCTTTAGAATGGCCTGGTGTTGCTTATTTTAATCTCAAAAGATGTACCAGACAAGGATGCCCCTATTTCCTTTGTTATTCATATTAGTATTGGAACCATATGTACAACAGCTAAAAAAGTTTTAAACCGTGCACAATTTTCAAGTCAAAGACACTCATGTCAAATATACTGCGTATGCTGTTGACATTCTTCTTTTCATTTCACAACCTAACATCTCAATACCGTCCTTCTTTAAAGAATTGAGATCCTTTTCTGTGATATCCGGCTATACGCAGTCTTGTAAAAAGACTGCCGAAGCCACCGGAGCCAACATACCGCTGGTGCTGGTGGTATGCTTGGTCCCCTATTATGAATTTTCTGCTGGGCCAGTGGACGGAAACAGTGTTTCCGTCTGCTGGCCCAGCAGAAAAGTCACATCAACATTGAAACCGGCTCGTAATCAAGCCGGCGGTAATGTTGATGTGCAGTAGCACCCGTCGCGCATTTCACTGACCGTAATTCAGGCAGTGAAATGCGCGATGGGGCTGGGCCTGAGGCCCCCTGCACAGCCCAAGTGCATGGTCAGTGCAGGGGCCCCCAGGGGCACCCGAGTCCCCCTTACCTCCAGCCTTTCCATGGTGGTGTTGACTGCCACAGACAGGCTGACGGTTTGGGACTCATAATCCCCAAGCAGCGCTGCCCTGGGGATTATGACCGCCTGGCTGAAGCCTGGCGTTATACTGGCGGGACTGGCGTTATGACCATGGTGAATGTGCCACAGTCATAATACGCTGGCAGAACACCACCAGCCTGGTTGCGGTATCACCATAGTGTCACACAACAGCAACATTACAGTAACATCACATCTACCAATTCAGCTGACACCCTCTAATTCCTCACATGCCTTGGGTGATTGTTAGATTGAAGACACTTATGTATGGATGTGACATGGAACACAAATACCCCTTCCAAGAAACATGCTTGGAATGGGCCCACACAGTACCCACATTGCAACACTGTGGGATGAACAATAGTTTGAGAGACAAATATGCAAACCATACCTTAACAATAGGGATGGCGACATCAGGAGCACTCATGGAAGGATACTGCACTGAGAAACAGTTCACTTTGCACATGCCCCTAAAAAACATTTACACAGGAACTGGCCCTTCATGTATCTCAGGAACAAACACTAGTAGAGCCAAGTGACATGCTTATCTGCATAATGTGTAAGTGCAAGTCAAGAAACCACATATAACAGTAACAGCATGGCCATAATTCTAGATGAAGTAGCTACAAGGTACACACATCAAAATGGACACATGCTCAGTCAAATCCAAAGGAAGCTATCACAATTAAACACCCTCCATGTGTGAACAAACAAAACTCCAGCTTCCACACATGAGACAAATGTACAATCCATGTCAAGGGGACAAATCAAACACCTTACATGCTGACATTGGACAACAAAAGATTAAATACTTACCACAGCATACAGAACACAGTGCAGTGATACCAAACTAGCATTAACAAACAACTATTCATACAGTGAACACCTACCTTTGTCTTGGGTGACACCAGCACTGCCCACAAAGTCATATTTAGCAAACAACAACAAATGGATCAGAAATCAGGATGAAACACACATAACTAGGCATACAACACAAATCACACAGGAACAACATAAAAGTAGAAAAGTAGTTGCAGGACAAATGTGTACCCAAAAAAACCCAACAACTTGGGTATATTGGATCCAAATGTTAAGGAGCAAAAGCTATTGGCCAGTCCATATATGTCCATGCACATTACTATGCCCAAACATTACTCCAATCACTGCCAGAGAACCTCCTCAGGAAGGGACATAAAGTGGGCAGGTAGACACCTCAGGGACCAACCTTGGTTGGGGTGGGGTCGGATTTGGGATGGGTGGGTTTGGGTTTAGTAGAGGGGTCTTTTTCTTTGGAGGGGTGGGCTTCTTACTGGGGAGAGGTATGGGTTCTTACAGGAGGGCAGGTGAGATAGGGGAGGACTTGGATGTGGAAGGGATGGGTTGGGATGTCGGTGGGGGCCTCTTGGGTTTGCTTGTCTTGAGGGTTGGGAGGTGGAGGTAATGTGGGAATGGTTGTTGTGTGTGTGGGTGTTGCGGTGGTATCTGATGGTGTGCTGGATGTGGTGAATGTGTATATATGTATTGGGGTGGTGTCTGAGGGTGTGGTGGATGTGGTGGATGTGCCTGTGAATATTGTGCTGCTGTCTGTGGGTATGATTTCTGTGGTGTACAGGTCCATGGGATGTGAACTGTTGTCTGGATATAAAGTGGGTGTGGTGGGTGTGTCACTGGTTTTGTGGTAGTGTCTGTGGGTTTGCTGGATGTGGTGTGTGGGTCAGTAGGGGTAGTGGTAGTGTTTGTTGAAGCAGTGGCTGATGTGGTATCTGTAGGTGAATTTTGAGTGTCTGCATGTCGGTGTGTATTGTGGTGTTTGTGTCGATGTGTTCTTCTTGTGTTTGTTGAGGTGGGTGAATGTAGATGTCTCTGTGCTTGGGACAGGTAAGAAATAGGGAATTCGAAGTGGGAAGAGGGAGGTGGAGGTAGAGGAGGCAGGAATGTGCTGGATGCCATCAGTGATGATGCCAGATCCTTAAAAGATCTCTGTAGCCAGATATGGCACTATGAATGCCTGGCAGGAAAGCATTGGTCTGCTGAAGTGCGCTGCAGGATGGAATTCACAGTGTCAGTTTGCCCCACAGAGATTCTCCTCAGGAGGTCAATAGCCTTCTCAGTTAGAACAGCAGGGGCAACAGGGTCTGGGGCTAAGGTCCCTGGGGCAAAGTAGACACCCACCTTCTTGGGTGAGCGGGCACAACCAACTGGGTGGGGAGCAACAGGGAGGGTGGCGATAGAACTGGGGTGGGGGACAAGGATGGACAGGAGCAGTTCCTGATGGGTTCATCACCACTAGGGAATGGCCACTAGAGGCCGAATCCAATGATGATTATGTTGATCCTGTCTCCTCTCTGGCACTCCCCTCACCCTTCAGGTGACTGGATCCCTCTGTGTCGGTGGTATAATGACTGGAGGTACCATAGCCAGATGCTTCCCCACTTAAATGTGCCCTGTCTCCTTCACTTGCCTGGGATGATGCTGCAAATAGACAGGGAAATAGGTCACCACATGTTCATGATCACACTTGAACAACACCTGTGATTAGCAAACATTGCCATGACATCAAGTAGGCCCCAGGAACAAACTGCATCAAAGTCTCTCCTATATTTACCACACCATATGCATGTATGCTATCTGAACTCTCAACAGCTGCTCACAGGAAAATTGGGATCTCAGACAACTACAATTGCATGAGTGAAGTTGTGCGATCACAGTAATCATTGAACAAGAAGGAAACCACATCACCTTCAATGCTTTGCCTCATGGAGCATACCTCAGTTACCTGTTGTCATAAAATAGTAGACCAATCCCAAGTTCATTCCCACAGATCCCACACAAGGTCATGCAGACATCTATTTGTTACATACACGATAACACAACAATAAGAACTGATGGTCCAAAATCATACCATGTTGGTGACAGCAGTATAGTAGCCTGAGGAAGGTGACATGGAAATACTCGTGTCACACTGGAAACATATTGGCAATGCACACTTCACCATGTGTAATTTGTCCTAATGAAGTTATGGAGGTAGTACTAATGTTGCTCAGCTATACTATACATTTGGCATGGAAATATGCACTGTTGAAAAAATTTGCAAAATGTCAGGGAGATATGTCTCTAAAATCCACAACACAATGAATCAGCAAGCCCCAGGGAAATCACAACTACTGTCTGGCATCCCTTACAATGACGTACTTTGATTGCATCAGTAGAAGCCATTAGTCCTTTGTATGTTGGAGAAGCCCAGAGATTTGCAAGTACTTATAAAAGGCCCTCAACATGTTGCCCAATTGGAAGCTATATCACTGTTTCCATTTTAACCCTGGATGAATGTTTGTACCCAACAACATGTGATTCCAACATAACTGCAAGTCACTCCATGACGCATGCTAACAGTCTGGTAACAAACATTCTGCATTACACATGTGCAGTTCACATTATCACATGTTGCCACATCAATGGCATGGAAATGCACTTTGGCCCTCATTACAACCCTGGTGGTTGATGGAGAAGTGGCGGGTTTACCTTCAACAGGCTGGCGGTAAAAAATTTGGAATTATGACCATGGCGGTTACCGCCATGGTCGTCTGCCACTTCTCTGATCAGACCGCCAGGGCGGAGACGACCGCTGGGCTGGAGACTTGGGTCTCCAGCCCGGCAGCCGTCACACTACCGCCAGCGGTATCATGACCCGGCTCACCGCCATGGATTTCATGGGGTTGGGAACTGCCATGAAATCCACAGCGGTGAGCACTATCAGTGACAGGGAATTCCTTCCCTGGCACTGATAGGGGTCTCCCCCACTCCCAAGTCCTTCCCCAACACCCCCCACCCCCCTGCAACCCCCCAAAGGTGGCAGGACCACCCCTCCCCACCCCCACCCCCAACATCACATTACTGATTCACACCTGACACGCACGCAGGCACCACCAACACACATACCCGCACACACACCAACAAACATGCCAACAGCCACACACACAGTCAGACACACAAACCCACATTCAGACATACACGCACACATCCATACAGACATACATACAGACAGCCACGCACACATTTCAAAACACACAATACCCCGGCATGCATACACGCACTCACACACCCCCTCTACATACTCACATGCATACCCCCATGCACACACACAACAGACAACAGCCCCCACCCCCCTCACCTAACGGATGTTCAACTTACCTGGTCCTTTGATCCTCTGGGAGGGGACGGGATCCATGGGGGCTGCACCGCCGCCAGCACCCCGTCAACAGAACACCGCCACGCCGAATCACAGAACGTGATTTGGTGGGCGGTGTTCTGTTGACGTGGCGGTGGAGGTGGAGCAACCTCCACTTCCCCGCCGACCGCCAGTATGGCTGCTGGCGGCTCTCCCTCCGGAAAAGGACGGAGGGCTGCCAGCAGTCATAATGCGCCGAGCGGAAAACCGCCTGCACTGGCGGTCTTCAGCACGGCGGTCCCTCGGCGGTCTTGTAAAAGACCGCCGAGGTTGTAATGACCCCCTTTGTGTGTAAAAACTCTACTGTTTCTAGTCATTTCCTTCATTGCTACTGCAATTGCAAATGCACTTTGTTTGTAAAAACTCTAGTCTTTCTAATAATTTCCTTCATTGCTACTGCAATTGCACATGCCAGATGACATTCAAAGTCAGGTGAGGGTATGTGTGAGCCAACAATCAATGGTGACACATTCCTGTCTGTAGCACCACATGAAATGAATCCTCATTGCATATTTCCAAATCCATACACAGAAACGCATGTACATATATGTGAGGGAATACAGAAACCATCCCATGATCACAAGTAGACCAGGCATGAAACAGCAGTGTACACATTTTGTTAAAAGAGATAGGGATTCATGCTAACATACCAGCACAAGGAATGTTGGCAATAGGGATGGCACATAAACCATGTCAATGCCCTCTGGGGGGCAGATGCCAATCTTTTGGCCTGTAACACTGAGGAGTAGTGGTCTGTAGAGTAGAATTTACACACACTACAAAAACAAACATTACTTGATTGATCAATGTGCACAGCCAAGTGTTGTTCCTGGAGAGCACATTTTTTGTGGATTGAACCCAATTTTGTCCTAGGTCCCTGGGCTAATAGACAAGGCACATCAGTATGCACCACATTACATATCTACACAAACAGTTACTCATGTAGTGTGCCACACGTGGCCCACCCCAATCATCAGGGGGAAATGTCAGAAACTAACAACTTGGCTATATGACAGGCAGGAATATGTCCTGTACTCACCTCCTTGGGGCTACTGTGCTTCCCTCAAATTTCCATCAAGGTCCGACCACACCACCACCAGAATGTGGGCCATTAGGGGGGGTCATGGTCCAAAGTTCACCCTGCCCACTTTGGTATGAGAGCCCCATCTAGACCTATGTGATCTTCCGGGTCCGTCATTTCAGGTCCCCCCACCTCTTGTGACAGAACACACTCTGTTGGCTGTAGATCCTCAGGGTCCACACCTTTCAGGTGATGGCTCTCCAAATCTCCTTCTTTTGATGGGGGTTGACTTGTATGGATGGAAGAGACAAATCCAACGATTACAAACACAAGTTTTTCCAAAAATGGTTGTGTCACATGTCAGAAACACCAAGCACAACATTTTAAACTTGACAACACACAACAAGTGTAAAGCACACATGGCAATAAGTACAGGGACACGACTACACATTTTTTGATTCCTCTGCAGACTAACCCACTACCCTGCTCGTAGCCTACAATGACTAAGCAAGCCTACTAACATCAGGTAGTCCATGCTCCAGAAACATGTACTGTGATGTGAGCCACAATGAAACACTACACATCAATGTGGCTTCTGAAGGGTAAACTATTTAGGCCTGATTGGACCAACACATTTACACTCTGCAAGATTGACTCATTGCATACAGTCCCTCCAGGCAACTACCATAGTACAGATTCCACCCTTACACTTGAGTGACAATGAAAGGGCTGGCATGATGGGTACAGAAAGTGTCTTCCCTGGTTATGTGTGGACATGTGGCCTACCAAATGTAGGCTCATGCCTCTTCAGGGTGGGTTTCTGTTGTATGTACCTGTACATCAGTACATTCCTTTGGGCATATGTTTCTAATGCACAGAGATTGTATCCCACATACAAAGTTATGTATTGTACAATTTCTGCTATGTAACCAAGCTACTGAGTCACATGTCTTGGCCTCCCAGCAATCTACATACTCTTTGCCCTGTAGGTCTGTCCTTTGTGCAATAAGCCTGTACAGGACAATTATCACTTATGTGAAGGTGACAACAGAGTTGTGAGAGAAAGAGATCTGTCATGAGTCAAAATACACATTGACAATGATGCAAAATGCACTTATGGACTAGTTCTGGGATTTACCTCAGTACCCATTCCTAATAGAGTCAGTGAACTAAGGCCTTCAAGGCGGGTTTTACCACTAGTGCTGTCACCTGACAGGATCTGCAGGTCCTTGGGGAGTGGGCACAGTACCACAGTTGCATGGCCACAGTGACTCCCTCACAGCCTAGACTATGTCCCATACTGGGAGATACAATTGACAGGCCCTGGTCCATACAGGCTGATCATACAGACCCTACATGACATTCACATTTCCATCACTTCCATACACAGCAGTGAATTATGTGGCCACCATCAATGTGGCCTGTGGCCTGGGTGCCAACCTGATAGGCAGAGTGAGTCATGATACCTTCCAGAAAACAGTTTGTCAAAGCCAGATGTGGGGTGAAAGATCTGTAGCACTATACACATTGCTTACAAGATCATCAAATGACTCAGACAAGATGCCTACATAGCTCATGCTGTCATACACATACTTGTTGTCTAACATTTACAACCATCATCACCAAAGAAATGTCACTGGAAGGCAGTAAAGTCTCCTTGCCTAATTATGTGTATCCAACACAAGGAGGATCTGGGACCCCAAAAAGCATCACACAATGCAATGTGAATGAACACAACAGATAGTACTGGTCACCAATACCTGCACCATGTACATCCCATTAATGCCATACAGTCTGCAATAAACAGGCACATAAGAAGTTTAACTGGCACACAGATGCACATTGTAGCCTGTGAGGTGGGAAAGAATGATGTTGAACAGAGTCAATTGTGCACATGAGGTACTTACTTGGACCTCTGGTGAGCCATAGAACCTTCCACAAAGGGGAAGGACCTCACTCACAAGACCCTCCACCTCCTCTGAAGAGAAAGCAGGGGCCCTTTCACCTGCTGGACGTGGCATGATTGCTCCCAGAAGCGGCACAAGTAGTGGAGGGGTTGCTGGCAGCAGCATAAGCAGTCAAGTGAATGATTTTCCACAACGTAGGAAGTCATCATCGCTAACGGAAACAGGCATTGGGCCTCGACCAGTACAGGCAACGTTAGCTTATGGTTGTTTCCGCCATGGTTTTAACTGTCTACTGTACAGACGACTTCTGCCAGCGGCCACGGGCAATTCCTAATGTTCCGTGGAGTCGGTCAGGTATCTGCCATTTTGGCAGTCTGAAATTCTGTATATGGCCTTGTAAAATGCATCACACCTACAATATATGTGTGGGATCATTACAAACATCCTTACTTTGTCTTGTTATGTAGGTCCTACAAATTGACCACCAGTAAAGTATGTTGCAGGGCTCAGATGGCATATGATGGCGGTGCTCTGTCCACCACTGCTGACAGTATTCTTGGTGGTTGGAAATACTGTCACATTTTGAGGGGCAATTGTGTAGCAGATAGTTGGGTGTTGCCCGAATCCATGTTGTGGATATGTGTTCCCAACCATGGGGGTCACATTTCACCCTTGTGTAGTTGCCAGCTGTGATGTGTACTGGATGTCATGCGTATCAAGTCAGAAATGCTTTGTCACATGATATTGTTTGCATGCATCATGTATGTTGCTGTGGACATAGTGACTAATGTTCAAAATCATGTATTTTCATACATAGGTACCCTGGGAGAGGGAGGATGTGACAACCTCCTGTCTGCCATCCATTGCCAGACCTACAGACCATGGAGGAATGCATGTCATCCAGCTGTATCATCTGAAAAGGAAAACAATAGTGGATTTAAGCCATCAATGAGAGCAAGATCTGATGCCAGCTAACAGTAATCCATACTGCATACCACCCATTGTACAAGACATGTCAGTATTGCACTTCCTGGCCACATGGTCCTTCCAACATACAGTGGCCCTATCTGCTGGTTTTTCCCAACCTGTGTTCAGTGTGGTGTTGAGACATTTCCTATCAGCAATGTTGAAACACATTGACAGCTATGTCAGGTTCCCCTGATGTGAGGATTTAGCCAATGTGAAGGCTGACTTCTATGGTTTTGCCCACCTCCCACATGTGACGGGGGCTGTTGATGACAAAGATGTTGGTTTGGTGCCACCAGGGGCCACAGAACAAGTCAATCACAACAGAAAAACTTCCATTCCATCAATGTGCATGTTGTCTGTTTGGCGGATCGCTACATCTCAAATATGTGTGCCCGTATTCCTGGATCAACCCATGATTCCTTTACAATGCCAAACAGCACCATGCCCCAGCTGATGTCACAGCTGCAACCAGAGAGGGCCTAGCTGATTGGAAGTCATGTCTGTCCTGACTGTGTGTGTGCAATGTCAGGAGCTACAATCATGAAGTTAGTGACTCTTTGTTGTACTTATGTCCTATTCCTCAACAGGAAACTCAGCATATCCAAACCATCCTTAGTTGTTGATGCCGCTGAGGAATCCAACTACTCCAGGGGAAGTCCGCTTCAGTGAGGCTCATGGAAGAACACAGCAGGCAGTGGAGCAGGTATTTGGGCTCCTGGAGGCCAGATTTTGGTGTCTGGACAAGACTGGTGGAGCCCTTCTTCATTCACCCGGGAAAGTGAGTCGGATCACTATGGCATGCTGCCTGCTTCACAACATGACACTGACGAGGAATATCTTATACGTCCCAGAGGAGGGGGAGCCTGCAGTGCCACCAGGTGAGAATCTTGAAATGCCAACTGAAGATGACAGTAGTGAAGAGGTAGGAGCGGACTTGCGAGAAGATCTCATCCACAGCTGCTTCTCATGAGTGTAAGTATGTCATGTGATGTCATGACTGTGACTACACACACATTTGTAGTTGTGAGAATGTGTAGATTTTAGTGTTTTCCAAACAGCTAAGGAGCTGATACACTGCAAAAAGTCAGCCAAAGGCTGATTGGTAATGTTGCTTTTGAAACATCCCCACCTTGATATAGTGGCTTTGTTTGTGTCAAAATTATAGCATTGTACTTCTTTTTCTAGATGCTTGCTATGTGACTTGTGTTATATGTAGGGTTTCAAGCCTATATTTATTGTTTTATTCTTTGTACAGGTACCTTCACCATGACAACTTCATGAGGGCATTTCAGAGTTGTGATACTGTCAGGTATGTGATGCTGTTCTGACAAGTGAAGTGGACATGGATTGTTCCAGGTAATGTAGGTCACATTGTTTGGGTGTATAAGACCTGTGCCTAAACAGCTTGCACAGTGTTTGGATGGAAGTTCAGAAGTGTCCATTGGAATTGTCATGTGACCCTTGGTGGGCTTAATGTATCATGTGCTCATAACATTTTTAGTCCCAGTTTACGACCAAGTCATTTTCCATTCACATTGGCTAAACACTCTTTTTGTAAGACCTGCATATACCCGTATATGTGTTTCATCATTTTAGGCCACAGTGACTGTGCCAAAACATTGACATATGTGTGTGGCATACTACCAGATACATGAGCATTGTATTATAACGACCCTGTGATCAGGAGCAGTTTTACTGCCATCTATCTGAATCTTGGACAACGTGATGTTAAATTACTTTGGTGTGGCATGTAATGAGGCTCAAGCAGGTCACATCAACAACTTCAGTGTTTGCCTGTTCTACAGAACATTGTCTGAAAAATTCCTTCCTTCCGTGGTCTGGAGGTCTGTACCTGTAAATCTGTTTATTTACTCAGTATCAGACAATCATTTAAGTTTACAATAGTTCAAGAATATTGACAGCCCACGTGCTAAACACTGTAATCATTTTTCAGTTTGACCAGGCACTTGTATGTATGTGTTTGTGTGGGATGGTGTGCTACTGAGCTGGAAACTGTGTACATGCAACATATCCCATCTTGAACAAGTACCTTAGACCATCATCATATGGTTCACATGGTCTGACATATCTACATGGCTCAACATGAAAGCAAAATCAGCAGACAATAAATCAGTGATGGGTGATTATTTTACCTATCATTGAACTAACTATGAATGCCAGAAAATATATGTGTTGTGGGGTTAGCAAGTCAAGATGGAGCAAAATAGACAGACACGTCTCTGAGTTGACTATGGTCTGTATCTTGATCACTCCCAGGTGAGTACTCTTAAACTGAGAGTTGACAGACAGGGGTATTCGGGCAAGAGAGCTCTGAGCTTGTGGTTTGAGTTGGAGAAATGGGTCCTATGGGGCTTTTCAGTCAGGTCACTCCCCCTACTTCCCAAAACTTGACGAATGGTATATTCCCAGGTGACTGAAGAGCATTAGAGAGATGACTTTGGGCAAGCGACCACTGGGCTGGTGTTTGGAGTTACAGACGCAAGGCCTCCTGGGAGTTGCAGTCAGGTCACTCTCTCTACTACACACACTATACAAATGGTATCCTGCCAGGTGAGAACACTACGATTGAGAGATTACAAACAGGAGTATTCGGACAAGTGAACACTTGACTGGTGTTTGGAGTTGCAGACACAAGGCCTTCTAGGAGTTGCATTTAGGCCACTCTCTCTACTAAACTCACTATACACATGGTATCCTACCAGGTGAGAACACTTCAATTGAGAGATTACAAACAGGAGTATTTAGACAAGCGAACACTGGGCTGGTGTTCGGAGTTACAGACAAAAGGCCTCCTAGAGTTGCAGTCAGGCCACTCTCACTATTACACTCATTATACACATGGTATCCTCCCAGGTGAGTACATTTCAATTGAGGGTTGAGGAACAGGGGTATTCGGACAGGTGAACACTGGGCTGGTGTTTGGAGTTAGTAAAACAGTGGCTCCTGGGAGTTGCAGTCAGGTACCTCTCTCTACTAACACACTAGACAGATTTTGGGTATTACATATTGCTATACTGCCTTTCTTTAGGTTTGGGCCTACATTTACATACCATGAGTCCTGATACATTTTGTTGATATTAAAAGACTTATAGACACCATTTGGACATATTGCATGTGATGGGCTTTGGTAGCTGTGATGTTAGGTCCAGCAATACAGATTAAGGGCCTGATTCTAACTTTGGAGGACGGTGTTAAACCGTCCCAAAAGTGGCGGATATACCACCTACCGTATTACGAGTTCCATAGGATATAATGGACTCGTAATACGGTAGGTGGTATATCCGCCACTTTTGGAACGGTTTAACACCGTCCTCCAAAGTTAGAATCAGGCCCCAAATGTTCATTCTCAGCTAATATTGAATGTTAGTGAAGTACATGAACAAGGCAGTTGCAAAAGCTGAGCTGTGAGCATGCATGACATTGCAGTTTTGTGACAGTTGTCTGTATTGTGACTTACAAGACTTCACTCCCCCAGGTATTTCTGTCAAGCCCTCAAGATTCATGCTGGCCAGCCAAGACCTTCTTGTCCCAGGGAAAGAGTATTAATGGGGCACTAGAAGGGCCACTGCCAGTCTTCTTGGCCTGCAACTGGTGCTTAGAAAACAAAGAACGCACCTTGCCTCTGAGGTTGTTCTACCGCTTCCTGATGTCCTCCTTTGTTTGCAGGGTGGCACCTGCAGCATTCACTCTGTCAATTATCTTGTCATACTTTTCCATTTTCCTGCTGAGAGAAAGTGTGCTAGACTTGCGCTCCAAACAATTGTGGCTCTACTCTAATGATTTCATCCACCATGACTCTCAACTCATCCACCGAAAAATGTGGATTTCAGACTGAGACATGACTGACAAATAAAGGGGGTGACCGTGACTAACTAAACAAGACAAATGAATATGGGGAAAAAACAAAGGATGTGTGTGAAGGGTGTAAAATGCGAAAGTGGACAAAAGGGCTGCCTTATAAAGAAAAATGGATGACAAGATGTGTGGTCTGTCTTGCAGTGGAAATGCAAAGGATTGTGGTATGTGGAGGGGTGTTTTTATGTGTGATTTGCAGGCGTGTCCACTTGGCCAATGTGTGCCAGGTGTGTTGCTTTTGAATGTATCTAATGTGTTCTTGTCTGCTACTTTGGTGGATGTGGACCGCAGAGTTCAACCGCCATTGGTTGACCGCAGCGATGAGACCACCATGGTGACTGTTTGTTTGTAATAGGCAAGGTGGTTGGCTGCTGTGCTGTTGGCACTGGAGGTCGGACTACCTAGTTACAGTCATGCCTGTATAACTTGCAATACGGCAGTCTTGGGACCCCTGTTGCGGCGGTCTTTTTAGGACTGTCAACATGGTAGTCTGGCGATCCGACTGCCAAACTTATAATCAGGCTCTAAATGTTTGGTAATTGTCTACATTAATAATCTCAAAGATATGGTAAAATTCAACTTTCATAGTACAATTCATAGAATTACTCACCTTACCCAATGTTGATCAGCCTTCTTCTTATCATGGTGGTGATGGCGTAATACAATTAAAATGATGATCTTTCCCATTATCAATCTTTCTCTTCGGATGTTACCAACTAAGATTCCTAAGAAATACTTAATTTCCCTGGATAACATTTTATCTAAATTCCTATGGAATTGGAAAAGACCATGCTTATCATAGAACAGACTTAAACTTCCCAAATCGGTGGGGGGGGTGAACTTTTCTGATTTCTATCTTTATCACAAGCCCTCTGGTATTAAGCAGATGCAATCCCTTATTTTTCATTCTACCACCACAACCTAAATTAAGGTTTGGATTAGAAACCTCCATTATCTTTCCTTTCTCCCACAAACAGATTATCTATATTTCCCAATTGCCTAAATTGTGGCTATCATCACTTATCTCACACTCCTGTTCTCTGATCAAATTGCTTGTTATTTCCAATGGATCTCCATTTCAGCAATTTCTTCAAAGCCCCATTTGGGACAATAAAAGGCTTCTCCTTTAAGAAAGACCTCTTTTATGGAAGAGATGGATTGATAAAAGTCTACTTATTGTTTCTCAATTTATCACAAATAATTCAGTTATTCCTTTTTTAGCTCTTTCCCAATAATACATTTTACCATCTTAATTGCTTAATCAATACAATATATTACATGGTCATTTTTCAGATGCTCTCACTTCTCTCTCCAACCGTTTTACTGATATTGATGTTCTGCAAATACCTACCTATTCACCACATAAACCCCTCAGCCTCCCTTATATATAAATGACTACAACTGTCTAAGATAGACCTAAATCTAAACAAGAAACATTATGGGAAATTGATTTACAATGTAGTTGGCTTCTTTCTATATTGGATCAAATTTGGAAAAAAATACACTCCACAGGTCATTCAGCCAATTTAACACACACACTATATACGTTTTATAATAGATTATTTCATGCACTGGCACATATGTTCAAACTCAAACATATTAAGCAAGATTTATGCTGGTGTTGCAACTCTCATCCTTGCACCTATGTTCATATGTTCTTCCATGGTCCAGTAGTTTCTGATTTTTGGCTGCAACTTCGGGACAAAATCACTACCATCAC
The DNA here is from genome assembly GCF_031143425.1 of Pleurodeles waltl. Lineage (NCBI taxonomy): Eukaryota > Metazoa > Chordata > Amphibia > Caudata > Salamandridae > Pleurodeles > Pleurodeles waltl. Next base: position 309,217,707 of record NC_090444.1, read on the forward strand.
TGGGAGTTATGTACTGTTCTACATAGACAAACTATTTCTTGGTGGATCACATATAGTATGGACAAACAACAAAATGTTTGACACATTTGTAGATTTGTTACTTTGACTAGGTTTACAAGTTGTCACAAGTCACTGCAAATCTACAGAAATTCTCAATATGAAACTGTGGCAGATCTTAGTGTGTCACAACCATAGACTTGACAGATATAATTTACAAACTTTTCCAGTGTTGGTTAAAAGAGAGTTTTTGTGGTCTCCTCTCACTACTTAACATTCTAAAGTTGCTAATGCTTGTGGTCCTTTACATTTCATGTGCTATTTCCATGTATATTGGTTTTGCTTTAAGATCAGTATGACATATTGTTTAACCTCATAATATATATTTTTCTTGATGCATTGTATTTGTGACTACTTATGAAGGTAAATCTATTTTACTTATTTTCCTTTTTTTCCTTCTTTCAGTCTTTTCTATCCTTCTGCTTAATTGATCTTTTCTAATTGTCATTCAATGTATTACCTAATTATCACATTTACATTTTTTACTGTTCGTAGTTTTTTATGTCATTGGATAATACATTTCTTTTATGAAATGGCAGTAATATTGCATGTTTACCTGTATCCTTACTCAAAATAAAAAATGTCCAAATTGAAAAAAACTCTGAGATATCCTAATTTATCTGTATGAACTTTAGACATCAGACCTGAAAAAACCTGATGTTTAGCCCATTCTGATAAGACCACTGTTCTCCACCAATAATCATGACAATATGAATCAAATATTGACAAAACCATTATTAGTGCTGAATGGGAAACAGCAGGCATACTACAACAAACCTGCAAACTAAGTTACAATGTTATTCAGGTTTCAGGTCATTCCATTCACTGTGGTTCAATTATAGCAACAAAAATATATGAACTCAGCCAGGCTATAGACGTATTGCTGCTTCAACAGGGAAACATCTATGGGGAGATGTACTAAGGATAGTCTTCACATTGGTATGCTGCTTAGTGCTGGGATGTGCCTGGGCGTTTGCTCTGTTTGATGTGACAATTCATTTGTGGCGAGGTTTACTAACATTTTGTGTTGTGGTTGGGCTATTTTGCAGTGCAGCCACAACACAAAGTGCTAGTAGATATTTGCAATGCCACACAAGTGAAATTGTGTGCCCCCTTGATTATCTTTGTAAAGAAATGTAATGCAACACAGAGGGTTGCACTGTATTGCATTCCATTCCATTGTGGTGCGAGCTCCATGGGTGAAGCATTCCCATGCATCCACCCAAGGATTTCATGCAGTCCCAGATTTACAAAGGTTTACACACCTGTGAAAGGAGAAAAATATTTTTCCTCATTATTATTTCCTCTTCCTATGTGTGCTGCATTCTGGCATTCCATCCTGTACAAAAACAATTCTCCTTGTAACGCTGGCACCCTTGCACCCTGGAGGAATGGTGTCTATGTTGGTGCTAGGTTCCCTGAAATATGCCAGCGTTATAAGACAAAAGAAGTGTGACATAGCTTTGTAGATATAGCACACTTCGGCTGTCTCTCTTTCCAAGCAATGCAGCACAGCAAGTTACCCTGCTACACTGCATTGCATAAAAGGTTAAGAAATCTGACCCTTGGTGTCAGTCTCATCTTTTCTTTTTTGTTAGAGTGTACTCCTGTCCTCCAGCCTCCACTTCATCTTAAAAGTTCAGTTTGCTATTATTCTTCTCTTTGTACACTCAGCACAAAGGTATCTTCCTCCATTAACTTAGCAGGCTATGCACCTTTATTGGCATTAGCCCTGCTGATTTTAATAAAAAAACAAAGCAGAAGGCAAATGTATGACACTTTGTGAAATGTTATTCTATGTGCCATTTTGCATGATAAATGGATATCTGGAATTATTATTTAAAAAATCATGTTTTCTTGGTACAATGCACATCTTCTGTGTCTGTACCTGATAAGCCTTCAATTTATTCAGAAAGCAATCTAGACTCACATTTCTGCTAAACTGATTAGGTAAATCCTCCTCTTACATGCTCTGCAGAATTCCTCCAGGACCATCTGCCAAGCTGTATTAAGTTTGGCTCCTTATGTGAAGCCGGGCAGTTTTACATCATGCTCTTTTCTGCAGATTGCTCCTAAGTACTTTATTGCTTTTATTTAATTAAAGAGTATGGTGCATATGAAGCTATAAACTCTATCATGTAATTATTAAAAAACAGGGAGAGGAATTATTTTACCACAAAATATACCCAGTAAATAAGCAAACAAATTCAGGAGACACTTAGGTGTGCCTTAGAATATAGTTAAAATAGAATATCAGGCGATGTGGCTATTGAATGTCAAAATACAAACTGTTAAAAAGACACAAGTCATTTAAACCATAATGGGCCTGATTACCAGTTTGTTGGTTCACAGACTGCCATCGCAGGGGTGGCAGTTTGACCGCCATGGATCTGGCAGTCAGACCGCCGTATTACAAGTATGGCGGTCACAAGAATAGAAGAACGCCAGTGGTCCGCTGGCACCGCCAGGTAAGACAGGCTGCCTTGGTCATGAGAAAGCACAAACACGACTGCGGTGCCTGTGTTGCTGCCGGACTCATCACAAGGTTGCACACCACCATTGTGACCGTGGCGGTCCAACAAACACTTATCAGAAGGTGGAAACAGACAGTATAAAGTGAGACACTCACCTCCAGGCAGACATGTACACATCCAGTGCTGCCATGGAGCCCTTCACAAACGTCATGCTGCTGCTCCTGCTCATCCAAAGACAGCAAATCCACACTGTTGTGGATACCAACAACTGCAAATACACACCTGTCTTTATCATTAACTTGAAAACAGCGTGTTGTACTTGCCTACACATCGGGGGGCAAGCCATGGGCAGTAGGTACACATCTCTACACATACACCCACAAACATACATCAACACAGGCAAGCTCACAGTCACTATACACCACTATAAGCCCATTTTGGGCAGCACACACACTGCACCTCAACACTATACAAATACACATGGCCACACAGCTCAGGCATAGGGACAGCAAAGGCTACACAACATACTGGCCACACATACAACACACATATGTATCGAAGTAGCATGGAACACAAACAACACCACCATGAAACAACCCTGTAATAGACACACACATTACAGCACAATGGAAGTGCAATGGCATGCACTAAACACAGAGACACAAAGAGACACAGAAAACATGACAACTATACCTGCACAAATAAGGGGGGCATCTGGGACACCAAGGAAAGGGGACTGCACTGGGACATACATCACCTCAAACAGGCCCCTCAAACAGTATGTGTTGAGGAAATGACCCTATATGAGTCCTAGGGACAAGCAATACTCAACCCAAATGTCATGCACATATGCACAATGGGGAAGGGCAAGTCAACAAAGCACATGCAACTTCTACTGGATGGGACACACCCCTATAGAAAATAGCTGCAAAAGACACACTCCTACATGGACACATGCACAGGTGAATTCAAACACAGCAAGCACACTCCATGTCTGCACAAACAAAACTCAAGATGACACACATCAATTACATAAAGAAGCCATATCAGGGACAAGTCAAACACAATACATGCCCACATTGCACAATACAAAAAAATACTTACCATTACAAAACAGCACACAATGCCATGACACCAACATTGCATTTAAACACCCTATACACAAAACATATACCCTTCTCTCTAGGGATAACAGCACTGCACTCAAACTCACATACTGCAAACAGCAGCACAAGGAGGAGCAATCAGGCCCAAAAACACAACTGCAGGCATACAGCACAAATTAACCAGGAACAACATTATGGTGTTAAACGAATTGCAGGACAAATGTGTACCCAAAAACAACCTTTTTGGGTTATTAGCCTATAAAGTTATTCAAGTCCAAAGGCCATTGGCCAGACCAAACATTTTCAATACAGCAATGTGTTGTGCATAAACATGACTCCTAACTGTCAGGGAACTTCCACAGGAAGGGGCATAAAGGGGCAAGCAGGCACCTCAGGGATTATCTGGGGGGGGGATTGGATTTGGGAAGTGGGCTTTGGGCTTTGGAGGAGTGGTCTTCTTGGGATGGGTGGGCTTCTACTTGATGAGGGGATGGGTGCTTGCAGGGGAGGCCTTGGAGATGGAAGGGATGGCCTTGGAGCTAGACAGGACCTTTTGGGTATGATACAGGGGAAGAACAGGGTTAAGGCCAAGGTCAAATAGGAAGTTTTTTGGACACACAGGGATGGTCATTAGAAAGGGGTCATGATTTGGAGGTTGAGGGAATGGTTGTCTGATGTGTAGGTGTGGATGTCGTGGGTGTGTGCTTATAGGAGGTGTGCTTGTGTGTGGTGGGTATCTGTTGGGTGAGTGAGTAAGTTTGTTTATGTGCCTTGGGCTTAAGGAGGGTGGAGGAGCAGGGGGATTCCATGGTGAGTGGGTGGGTGTCTGTTGGGGTGGTAACTGCAAGTATGGTAGATGTGGTGGATGTACGTGTGTCTGTAGCTGTGATGTCTGTGGGTGTGGTGCTTGTGGTGGATGTGTGCGGGTCTGCTGGGGTAGTGTCTGCAGGTAGAATGGGTTTAAAGGCTGTGTCAGTGACTGTTGGGCTGGTGTCATGTCTATAGGCGGATATTGTTTATGTGCAAGCTGGTGTGTCTTGAGGTGCTTGTGTTTATGTGTGCTCTGTTTGTCCATTGAGGTAGATGTCTGCGGATCTGTTTGTGTGCTTTGAATAAGTAGGGTAAATGGGGATTTGGACTGGGAAGAGAGAGGTGGAGGAGGGATGGAAGGTAGGGGGGGTGACTGGCTGCAGTGAGTGTGGAGGCCAGAGAATGAAAAGATCTCTGTGGGTTGCATCATGAATGCCTTCCATGAATGCATTAGTCTGTTGTAGCTGAATTGCCAATCCCTGGATGGCATTCACAATGGCTGACTGACCGCAGAGGTACTTCTCAGGAGGTCAATAGCCTCCTCACTGAGGGCAGCAGGGGTATCAGGGGCTGGGCGGAGGTGCCTGTGGGGAATTAGACTCCCACCCTCTTGGGTGAGCAGGCATGGCCAACTGGGTGGGGAGCAACAGGGAGGGTGGTGGTAGAACAGGAGATGCGGACAAATATGGTGCTGGGGGATGCCCTGGAGGGGCCACCACCATTAGGAGTGGCCACTGGAGAACAAATCTGAGGAAGATGATGATGATGCAGATCAGGTCTCCCCCATTGCACTCCCCTCACCCTCCGGGCCACTGAGTCCCTCTGTGTCAGTTGTCTCTTGATCCAAGGCCCTGTGACCAGATGCGTCCCCATTTGGATCAGCCCCATCTCCTCCACTTGCCTGTGCTGATGCTGAAAGGTCAACACCTGAACCACAACTCAGATTGACTAACAATACCATTATGTCAGGTAGGCCCCAGGAAAATTATTGATCTAAATGGTGCATATGATCTATGCTTGCATGCCATCTGGCATTCCTACAGTGGCCCACACTAAAACCAGGACCTCAGACAACAACAATTGCATGGGTGAACCACACTAACCATACAACAACTAGGAGTTCTCTTCATCCTCAAAGCTGTCCCACATGCAGCATACCTCTGTCAAATAATGGCAAACAACAGTATCCCATTGTAAATTCCATTCCTACAAGTTGGACCTGGCCCTTTTTACAAGGTCATCCCTAAACCTTTTGCCTTCCTTCTCCAATCTTTCTGATCTCTTGTAGTTGACTCTAGGACTCACGAGCACTTTATCACTGCTGAACAGTGCTAAAATGCAGGTGCTCTCCCTTCTAAAGTTGGTATGATTGGCTTACACCTAATTGGAACATTTAATTTACTGGTAAGTCCCTTATACAGTGGTATTCCTGGGACTCTGTTTTCCCAGGTTGTTGATGTGTGCTGGACTCTGCTTTTGCTGTTTTTGATAGTCTGGGCACTTTACCACTGCTAATCAGTGCTAAAGTGCAAGTGTTCCTGTGTAAAATGTATATGTAATTGGCATTCCATGATTAGCATATTTGATTTACTAGTAAGTCCCTCATACAGTCCACTAGAGGTGCCCAGGGCCTGTAAATCAAATGCTACTAGTAGGCCTGCCGCACTGGTTGTGTCACCCACATGAGTAGCCCTGTAAACATAGCTCAGACCTGCCACTGCAGTGTTTGTGTGTGCAGTTTGTGTACCCACTTGCCAGGCCTAAATCTTCAATTTTTCTACATATAAGGCACCCCTAAGGTAGGCCCTAAGGAGCCCCATGGTCAGAGGGAAGTTTATGTTCAAAGTAGGATGTATACTGATGTGTTCTGTGTGTACTAACAGTGAAATACTGCCAAAGTCGGTTTTCACTGCTGCAAGGCCTATCTCTCTCATAGGTTAACATGGGAGCTGCCTTTAAGTGTTATTAAAGTGCAGACTCCCTTTGGGAGCAGATATGAATATGAGGTATAGGGTCTCTGAACTCACAAGTTAAAAATACATATTTTAGTAAAGTTTGTTTTTAGATTGTGTGTTTGAAAATGCCACTTTAAGAAAGTATTGATAAACAAACCAGGTCAACGTGAGGGTAGTATGGGCCAGATGTAGGTAGCTTTTGCATGGTGCAAACTGCAAAAATCGCAGTTTGCGCCATGCAAAAAGTGCATCGTGATGCACATTCCCATTTTGTGAGTCGGTACTGACTCGCAAAATGGGAATGCGACTGGCAAAGAGGAAGGGGTGTTCCCTTCCTATTTGCGACTCGCACCGTGATGCAGAATTGCTTTGTGACATCGAACGCGGTCGCAAAGCAATTTGCAGTTACCACCAGTCTCACACTGGTGGTAACCCATTCACAAAAGGGAAGGGGTCCCCATGGGAACCCTTCCCCTTTGTGAATGTTGCCATAAATATTTTTTCAGAGCAGGCAGTGGTCCAATGGACACTGCCTACTCTGAAAAAACGGAACCAAATGGTTTGGTAATTTTTTTGTATTGCAACTCGTTTTCCATTAAGGAAAACGAGCTGCAATACAAAAACAAAACTGCTTTATTTAAAAAGCAGTCACAGACATGGAGGTCTGCTGTCTCCAGCAGGCCACCATCCCTGTCAGTGCAGGGAATCTCAATGGGGTCGCAAAATGCGACCCACCTCATTAATATTAATGACGTGGGTCTTTGCAACCCCATTGAGATTCGCAGATGGTGTCTGAGACACCGTTCTGCATCCGATTTAGCAATTCGGAAATTGGGAGTCCCACCGACTCGCAATTTCTAAATCGCAAAATCTGAATTTTCTACATCTGGCCCCTATATGCCTAAACTCCCACTTCATTGAAAATACTTTTTTCAATCGACTTTAATCTAAAATGAATTTATAATGCTCCAAATTAATTTATATCACAATTTAATGATTAATCCAATGAAAAAATATATCTCCTTCAATCATAAAAGCTTCATTATAAAGTAGGTGCTCCCAATATACGAAGCAGTGAAAGTGCAAACGTGATGTACATGCACAAGTGTTATATACAATATATACTAATGTGGTTGAAAAACATATATAAAGAAAAATGCAAACTTCAAAAAGACCCCTTCAATCCAGGTGTCTTGAATATTTTAAATATTCTACTTGAACGATTCCCATTAATTCATAGAATACGTCTCCTTTTTTTTCTAAAATAAATAGAGTTTTTAACCGTATTAGGATTATCTAATTTGTTATTATTTAATCTACACCAATAAAATGTCTTTTTTTGTATATATTATCTCAATCTTTAATAGAGAATATCCTCTCTCTTACTCACATATTTACTGGTGTCAATAATTTACAGTTTACAACCTCCTCCAATTGGCAAGAATCTTCCAATACTTAATTGCAAATTTGCAGGCATTCCTTTATTTTGCCCTATGAAAATAGAAAAAATACACTTCTTTTTACACTTCTTAAAGGAAGAGACTCAGGTAGTTTGCAATTTTATCAATGTATATTTAATCATCTCATAACAATATACAGGCAAACAACATTTAGTGGTTATTCATCTGCCATATCTGAGGCATGCTGTCTATCTGCCTTAACCGTCGAAAACCATTAATATCCATGGGATGCCAACCGGCAGCCGTCAAATGTATCAACAATTATCTTTACCACATTTAGTTATAAGGAAAAGGCATTGTGTAAAAACCTTCCCTGGATGTTAAATTATCTTAAAGACACCTCGCCATCAACGTTATATTACACAGACTTACTTAAAAGGGTATTTTCCGGCTTGTGTCTGTAGAAAAAGAAAAACGCCGTCCGTGTCGTAGCCATGAGTGGCACAACACACGGAGTTTAAATAGATTCCCCGTCTACGGCGCTTGCGCTATTGATTTCACGCACCGGGGAAACAATGTCTCGTAATAAAGTCATCAACTAATTCAATTACACTTCGCCCCTTGGAGCCTGACATGCCGCGAGGAAAAAGTTTGTTTCATATCGGAATTCCACAAAACCTCCTACTGAGTTAAAAAAGACGCCTTTATGCGATCTTGAAAACATACCTGAAAACACCCTATTGATTCTTTGCATCAAAAACAAACTCAAATCGGCCTCTTTCAAAGTTTGAGGAAAAACTATGGCGGTCATTCTGACCGCGGCGGGCGGCGGTTGCCGCCCGCCAATCGGTTCCCGCCGAATGACCGCTCCGCGGTCAAAACACCGTGGCGGCCATTCCGGCTTTCCCGCTGGGCCGGCGGGCGACCGCCAGAAGGCCGCCCGCCGGCCCAGCGGGAAAGCCCCTTCAACAATGAAGCCGGCTCCGAATGGAGCCGGCGGAGTTGAAGGGGTGCGACAGGTGCAGTGGCACCCGTCGCGATTTTCAGTGTCTGCTTTGCAGACACTGAAAATCTTTATGGGGCCCTGTTACGGGGCCCCTGCACTGCCCATGCCAGTGGCATGGGCAGTGCAGGGGCCCCCAGGGGCCCCACGACACCCGTTCCCGCCATCCTGTTCCTGGCGGTAATTACCGCCAGGAACAGGCTGGCGGGAAGGGGGTCGGAATCCCCATGGCGGCGCTGCAAGCAGCGCCGCCATGGCGGATTCCCTGGGCCAGGGGTAAACCGGCGGGAAACCGCCGGTTGCCCTTTTCTGACCGCAGCTTTAACGCCGCAGTCAGAATGGCCCAGGAAGCACCGCCAGCCTGTTGGCAGTGCTTCCGCGGTCCCCGGCCCTGGCGGTCATGGACAGCCAGGGTCGGAATGACCCCCTATGTCTTGTAATCAGAAGCAATGCAGTACTTTAAAGATTTAAACATATTTGTGTTTCTTGTTGACAGAAACATTTCCATTTAGTATTTACTAGAATTTCCTTATAAACATATATTCTAAGAAAGAAATAATATATTTAGGCCCATATTTATACTTTTTGACGCAAAACTGCGCTAACGCAGTTTTGCGCCAAAAAAATTAGCGCCGGCTAACGCCATTCTGAAGCGCCATGCGGGCGCCGTATTTATTGAATGACGTTAGCCGGCGTTAGCCGCCGGCGCCGTCTGGTGTGCGTTAAAAAAAACGACATACACCAGGCAGCGCCGGCGTAGGGGAAAATGGAGCTTGGTCGTCAAGAAATGGGGCAAGTGAGGTTGAGGCAATTTTTTCGCCTCAACCCGATTTGCGCCATTTTTTTCACTCCCAACCCCCATAGAAATGACTCCTGTCTTAGCAAAGACAGGAGTCATGCCCCCTTGCCCAATGGCCATGCCCAGGGGACTTCTGTCCCCTGGGCATGGTCATTGGGCATAGTGGCATGTAGGGGGGCACAAATCAGGCCCCCCTATGCCACAAAAAAAAAAAACCACTTACCTGAACTTACCTTAATGTCCCTGGGATGGGTCCCTCCAGCCTTGGGTGTCCTCCTGGGGTGGGCAAGGGTGGCAGAGGGTGTCCCTGGGGGCATGGGAGGGCACCTCTGGGCTCCTTCAGAGCCCACAGGTCCCTTAACGCCTGCCTTTTGCAGGCGCTAAAAAACGGCGCAAAAGCGGCAGTACGTCATTTTTTTTGACCCGCCCACTCCCGGGCGTGAATTTTGCCCGGGAGTATAAATCCGACGCACATGCCTCGGAGTCGATTTTTTAGATGTGAATGCCTACCTTGCATCTCATTAACGCAAAGTAGGTGTCCACGCTAAAAAATTACGCAAACTCCATGGACTTTGGCGCTAGACGCGTCTAACGCCAAAGTATAAATATGGAGTTAGTTTTGCGTCGAAATTGCGTCAAAAAAAACGACGCAATTCCGGCGCAAACGGAGTATAAATATGCCCCTTAATGCTATCACTTATTTTCGGTCCAGCTTATGATCTATTTAAAACCTATGTTGTTAACAGATTATCCATAATCTATTAAGCTTCACTCTGTTCTTCTTAAACCACATGAAGCAATTTCTTTAGTAAAGGGAAAACTAAATGTTACAGTCCATCCACATCATTGTTTATGAAGTTAGAACTTGATTCCAGTCTTCTAAATTGTTCAATTAATTATTAATTGTATCACATTTTTCCATCCAATACAGTTCACATTTGGAAAGCAGTGCAGTCTTATTGCCTCCTCTTGGACCCAGGGTCACTTGTTCAATCACCTGCCATCTCATGTCTTCGTTGTTGTGTTGACTCTTCGCAAAATGGTCCACCAAAGGAGCACCCACAACCTTACATTTGAATCTGCTTTTATGCTGTAGAATCCGGCATTTCACCTTTTGTGTTGTTTGTCCCAAATACATAAGGTTGCAAGGGCACCAAATTACATAGACCACGTCCTGTGTATTACAATTTGAAAATTAAGTCAATTCAAACACATTGTCCCCATAACAAAAATTCTTTGTTTTGAAACTATTTTTACACACGGAACAACTTCCACACTTATAATGGCCTACTACCATTGGAAGACCCCAAAGTGTATTATTCTCCATTTAAGTTTCCTTGGTTAACGAAGCCCGCACCAAAGAGTCTTTTATATTTCTTCCTCTCTTAAAAGAGAAAAGAGGCACCACCTGTATTGAAAGATGATCTTTTATTGAATCCCAGTGTCTTATTACGACTTTCTTGATTTTGTTACTAGCTGGACTATAAGTTCTAACACAAGCTAGTCTTTTATTGTTATCCTTGTTCAATTTAGGTTCTAAGAGAGTTTCTCGATCATTGTACCATGCTCTCTTTCTCGCTCTTTTTACAAGTCTCATAGGGTAACCTCGTTCAATTAATTTGTCTATCAGATTATCTGATTCTTTAAAGTAGTCTATCTTGCTGGTACAGCTTCTGCGAATTCGCAGAAACTGACCAAAGGGAAGATTATCCCTTAAATTTCTCGGATGACTACTACTTTAATGTAATAGCGTATTTCTTTCCGTTGGTTTCCTACAGAGGGAAACAAATAGTTTCTCATCATCAACCTGGACTAATAGATCCAGAAAAGGAATATTTCTTATATTATATTCCATCATAAATTGTATATCTACAGACCTTGCATTAAGCTAGGTCCAGAATGCTTGTAAATCTGTAACTGAGCCACGGCAAATCAGAAAAACATTGTCTTTATATCTAAACCAACTTCTTAAATATTCAAAATAAGGATTCCTTTTATTATAGACATAAGACGTCTCATAATGGGCCATGTATAGGTTCGCTAGATCTGGTGCGAAGCTTGCTTCCATTGCTACTCCTTTGATTTGGTAATAGAAAGCATCGTCAAATTGGAAATAGTTTTTCCCCATAGCTATTTTCATTAAATAAATCAGGAAATCAGTAGGTACCTGTATTGACTGTGAACGAGAATTAAGCACATCTGATATAATCATAAAGGCTTCATATTGTGGAATATTGGTATATAATGACTGAATATCCATCGTAACCAATAAATCTCTTTCTTTGTCAAATTCCACACCTTCAATCATTGTGATCCAATGCATACTATCCCTCACATATGACTTTGTCTGAGGAACAAATGGTTTGAGTAAGAAATCTAAATATTGACATAAAGGTTCCAAAATTGAACCACACCCCAACACAATCAGCCTTCCAGGGGGGTTTTCAAATCTTTTATGTATTTTTGGTAGAGTATATAATACTGGTATTCTTGGATGTTTCTTGTTTAAAAATTGATGTTCACTTTTACTTAAAAAACCTTGTTCCAAGCCTATTTTGGTTAGTTTGTTAATCTTTAACTTCAATTCTTCTTTAGGGTCCTTATTGATTTTCTGATAGCAACTGATATCTGTTAATTGATGATGGATCTCTTGACAATAGTCAACTCTATTTTGTACAACTATGCCAACGTCTTTATCCGCTGCTTTAAAGATCAGATCCTGCTTGTCTCTAAGGCCCCTTGGTGCTAAACTCTCATTGTGTGTAAGATTGTATTTGATGTATTTACGTGATTTGCTCAAAACATCAATATCCTTTCAAACCATTTTCTCAAACATCATTATTTCGATTGGCATAGTATGTGACGCTGGTGTAAAGGAAGATGGAGGTCGAAAGCCTGTCAACTCCATTTGTACTGTATTCGGACGATCCTTGAAAAAATTATTTAATCTTACTTTTCTGAAAAAGCGTTGTAGTTCTAATTTCACCTCAAAAAATGTGTACGAGTGGTAGGGACAAAAGAAAGGCCCTTACTTAATATCGACATTTCATCTGGTGTTAAACTATAGTTTGTGAGATTAACGATGGGTATTGTATTCTCATTTACCTCCAAAATAAGTGTCTGAGTACCTACGGGAATATCGGAGTGAGCAAGAGGGGCAGGTAATGAAATAACCTCCTCTGGATTATCAAAGATGATATCATTTACCATGAATATTGTTGTCGCCTGGTTTTTTTCTCTTCATGAGGTTCCTGGAAATAGACTCTGCCTTTTTTCCTCCCCGTGCTGCTTCCCCTTCTCCCTCTCGATCTGTCTGTCTCCCCTCAGCCCCTCACCAAAAATCAATCAAATCAAAGGAGTAGCAATGGGAGCAAGCTTCGCGCCAGATCTAGCAAATCTATACATGGCCCATTATGATACGTTATACGTCTGTAATCAAATTAATCCTTATTTGGAATGTATAAGAAGTTGGTTTAGATATATAGACAATGTTTTTCTGATTTGGCATGGCTCAGTTACAGATTTACAAGCATTCTGGACCTGGCTTAATGCAAGGTCTGAAGATATACAATTTACGATGGAATATAATATAAGAAATATTCCTTTTCTGGATCTATTAGTCCAGGGTGATGATGAGAAACTATTTGTTTCCCTCTATAGGAAACCAACAGAAAGAAATACGCTATTACATTACAGTAGTAGTCATCCGAGAATTTTAAGGGACAATCTTCCCTTTGGTCCGTTCCTGCGAATTCGCAGAAACTGTACCAAAAAGATAGACTACTTTAAAGAATCAGATAATCTGATCGACAAATTGATTGAACGAGGTTACCCTAAGAGACTGGTAAAAAGAGCGAGAAAAAGAGCATGGTACGATGATCGAGAAACGCTCTTAGAACCTAAATTGACAAAGATAACAATAAAAGACTAGCTTGTGTTACAACTTATAGTCCAGCTAGGAATGAAATCAAGAAAGTTGTAATACGACATTGGGATTTAATTAAAGATCATCTTTCAATACAGGATTTGCCTCTTTTTCCATTGAAGAGAGGAAGAAATATAACAAACACTTTGGTGCGGGCTTCATTAACCAAGAAAACTAAAATGGAGAATAATACACTTTGGGGTCTTCCAACGGTAGTAGGCCATTATAAATGTGGAAGTTGTTCCATGTATAAAAATAGTTTCAACACAAAGAATTTTTGTTATGGGGACAATGTGTTTGAATTGACTTCATTTTCAGATTGTAATACACAGGATGTGGTCTATGTAATTTGGTGCCCTTGCAACCTTATGTATGTGGGAGAAACAACACAAAAGGTGAAATTCCGGATTCTACAGCATAAAAGTAGAATCAAATGTAAGGTTGTGGGTGCTCCTTTGGTGGACCATTTTGTGAAGAGTCAACACAACAACGAAGACATGAGATGGCAGGTGATTGAACAAGTGACCCTGGGTCCCAGAGGAGGCGATAAGACTGCACTGCTTTCCAAACGTGAACTGTATTGGATGGAAAACTTTGATACAATTATGGATTGAACAGTTTAGAAGATTGGAATCAAGATCTGACATCATGAACAATGATATGGATGGATTGCTACATCTTTAGATTTCCCTTTACTAAAAAAATTGCTTCATGTGGTTTAAGGTTAATAGATCATGGATTATCTGTTACCAACATAGGTTTCAAATAGATCGTAAGCTGGTCCCGAAAATGAGTGATAGTATTAAATATATTATTTCTTTGTTAGAATATATATTTATATGGGAAATTTAAGTAAATACTATGTGGAAACGTTCTGTCAACAAGAAAGACAAAGGTGTTTAACATCTTTAAAGTACTGCGTTGCTTCTGATTACAAGACATAGGGGGTCATTACAACCCTGGCGGACGGTGTTAAAGCTGCGGTAATACCACAAACAGGGCGGCGGATAAAAAAAGGGAATTATGACCCAGACGGAACCCGCCAACAAAGACAGCCACTTTAACACACCGCCCGCCACTGCGGTACAGACAAGCAGCGCGGCGGTCACCGCCAACAGACAGGCGGGAGACAATGTACCGCCCATAGTATCACAACCCGCCAATCCGCCACCTTTTCCGGGGTGGATTCACCGTGGATAAAAACACGGCGGAAACGGCTTTTGCAATGGGAAAACGCTCACCTGAACACATCCCACGAGGAACGAGGACTCCATGGACCCGGAACTCCAAACACTCCCTGCCCTTGTCTTTCTGCTCCTCTATGACCACCATCTACGTAGGCGCCGAAGACAATGGTGAGTACTGCACCTACAACATGGGGAGGCAAAATTTAGGGGGACACCCACCAAACACCCCCACCCCCACCCTCGCATATTACAACATACACACCAATGCATCCACAAAAATCACAGTAACAACCCACAATCCCCCCAGAAGAATGAAAAAACAAAGCGAAAACGGTTCAAACATTGTAATGTTGCAATATACATGTCTTGCAAAAATATACAGATATATACGAAATTCAGTCAGAAATATATACATTACGAGAAGTAGTGCAGATATGTACATAACAATGTCCGTGCACCAACAGTCCAAAAATGCATGGGCGAGGCCCACAAAAGATACCTGACCACAATCGGAGAGAACACTGCCGGGGCATCAGATAGAAATACTACAGGCACCTCAGGGGGAAGGGAAGGAGGGGCACCTCAGCCGGATTACTGCAAAGCCAGATCCACGACGGGGCTCCATGCCCATTGATGTATCCTGGGGAGTGCAAAGCCACAGTCTCTCAAGTCTCTACAGTGGGTGGGGTGCCCACTGTGCCATCCTGGGGAGTGCAAAGCCACAGTCTCTCAAGTCTCTACAGTGGGTGGGGTGCCCACTGTGCCATCCTGGGGAGTGCAAAGCCACAGTCTCTCAAGTCTCTAGAGTGGGTGGGGTGCCCACTGTCCCATCCTGGGGAGTGCAAAGCCACTGTCTCTCAAGTCTCACAAGTGGGTGGGGTGCCCACTGTGCCATCCTGGGGAGTGCAAAGCCACAGTCTCTCAAGTTGATAACATACTCCACTGGTTCTGGGGGGGACTGGTGCCCAGAGTGCTTCATCCTGCCAAGGACTGAGGTAGTGGATGCATGTCTCCACTGGTTCTGGAGGGAGACTGGTGCCCAGACTGGATGAGTCTCCCCGTGAAAGTTCCTGTCCTGTCACTGTCCCAGCTGCACATGGGATAAGGATGCCTGATGTGGCGGTCTATTCATTCCTACCCGGTGCTTTCCCTGTTCAGCGGTCTTCACCATGGCGGTCTTTGCCCTGTTCAGCGGTCTTCACCATGGCGGTCTTTGCACTGTTCAACGGTGCTTTGCAATGGCAGTCTTTGCCCTGATCAGCGGTCTTCACCATGGTGGTCTTTGCCCTGTTCAGCGGTCTTCAGCATGGCGGTCTCTGGACTGTTCAGCGGTGCTTTACCATGTCGGTCTTTGCCCTGTTCAGCGGTCTTCACCATGGCAGTCTTTGCCCTGTTCAGCAGTGCTTTGCCATGGCGGTCTCTGGACTGTTCAGCGGTGCTTCACCATGGCGGTCTTTGTCCTGTTCAGCGGTCTTCACCATGGCGGTCTTTGCCCTGTTCAGCGGTGCTTTGCCATGGCGGTCTCTGGACTGTTCAGCGGTGCTTTGCCATGGCGGTCTCTGGACTGTTCAGCGGTGCTTTGCCATGGCGGTCTCTGGACTGTTCAGCGGTGCTTTGCCATGCCGGTTCTGGACTGTTCAGCAGTGCTTTGCCATGGCGGTTCTGGTACGGACATTGTTGTGTGGCATGACGTTCCCTACACTGGGCATTGGTGTGTGGCATGACGTTCCCTACACTGGGCATTGGTGTGTGGCATGACGTTCCATCATAGCCCACCTGGGCTGTGGCAGCCAGGGCCCTCCTGGGCTATGACTCTGGCGGTGGCGGCGGTCTCCTGACCACTGACGATACTTGGGCCCTCCTGGGCTGTGACTCTGGCGGTGGCGCTGGTCTCCTGACCAGTGACGATACTTGGGCCCTCCTGGGCTGTGACTCTGGCGGTGGTCTCCTGACCAGTGACGATACTTGGGCCCTCCTGGGATGTGACTCTGGCAGTGGTCTCCTGACCAGTGACGATACTTGGGCCCTCCTGGGCTGTGACTCCGGCTGTGGTCTCCTGACCACTGACGATACTTGGGCCCTCCTGGGCTATGACTCTGGTGGTGGCCTCCTGACCAGTGACGACGGTGCTGGCGGTTGTGTCTCGACCGCCGGGAATGATGCCGCCCTTCTCCGCCGTGACACTCACAACAGGCTGGGCAGACTTCCTCTGGCCCTTCCCCACCTTTGGTGGAGTCACAGCTGACTCTCCAATTCCCTTGGAACCCATGTCAGTTGTTTTGCCTCCAGGAGTCTTCACACGATCCTGTTGTCCACTCTCCAATTTTAGAGCCTTTACAGGGGGTGGGGTGCCAGTGCCTTGGCTCCGGGTCACACTGCCTGCCCTGGTGGCCAGTGCACTCCACAAACCTTGAACAGGCACCACTGGTATTGGAGGCTTTTTGGCTGAGGCGCTACGACGGGACTGATGAATTGGAGGGGGGTGGGGGCAAAAAGGTCAACTTTACAGAGGGACAGTTTCTGACGTACACTGGGATGGGTAGTTGGAGGGGGTCTGGGAGTGGAGGAAGAGGAGGTGGTAGTCGGAGGTGTCACTTTAGGTGTTTTGGATGCAGGTGCAGGTACTGGAGGCTGTCGTGAGGTGGATGGATGTTGGGTGTGTGGGTGCCCGCGTTTGTGTACTTTGGGAGGGGGCGTCACAGACACACTGGGAGAGGACACAGGGGACGTGTAAATGGGAGTGGAGGTGGTGAGTGCAGGTGAGTGGCTTGGGGTGCTGGGTCTCCTTGTGCGATTCATGGTGCCTGTAGATGTGGTGCATGCAGGTGCATGTGTAGACGAGACTGGGAGGGAGGAGGGAGAAGAGGAGGAGGGGGACACAGTGGAGGCAGTGGATGTTGCTGTGTCTGTACGTGGGTGAGGCTTGCGTGAGTGCCTGTGGGTTGTGTGGTGCCTATGTTTGCTTGAGCTACTTATGTGTGCTGACTTGTGTGTATGCTGGTCTGTAGGTGTGCTTGGGATGGGCTGAGGTACAGGAGATTGGGTCTGGGTGGAGGAGGTTGGAGGGGGGAGGCTGGACACAGGGACAATGGCTGCCATCAGTGCTGAGGCCAGAGATTGCAGGGTTCGCTGAAGGACAGCCTGACCAGAATGAATGCCCTCCAGGAATGCATTACTGTGTTGCAACTCTCGTTCTACACCCTGGATGGCATTCACAATGGTAGACTGCCCAACAGTGAGTGACCTGAGGAGGTCAATGGCCTCCTCACTGAGGGCAGCAGGGGTGACTGGGGCAGGGCCTGAAGTGCCTGGGGCGAAGGTGATGCCCACCCTCCTCGGTGAGCGGGCACGGGGCGAACGCTGAGGGGCTGCTGGGAGGGCGGTGCTGGTAGGGGAGGTGGCGGCTGTACCTGTAGAAGTGGGGCGCACAGATGGTGCCGCCACCACAAGGGACCCCGCATCGGCGAACGAGTCTGTGTCGGTGCTTGGTGATCCGGTGGCCGACGTGAAGCTCCCCTCCGTCCCACTGGTGCATTCAGAGTCCGTGGTGTGGCCCTCCATGGCCATGTGGGATGCAGCTCCATCGTGCTCCGGTGCCACTGTACCTCCGCCTGATGGTGCTGATGTACAAAAAGACACGGAGAGCAGAAAAAGGGGGGGGAGACAGAAGAAAGAGTGTTTGAGTGCATGGCATACCACTACCGTTGGCGGACAAGACAGACACAGCAGCAGCCCCCTGCATTACACCGTGCTCCTGCCCTCTGCATATGCAATTTCTGGGATATGGCCTACATGGCAATGGTGGACATCGGCACACATGGATGCCACAGGGGCAACTATACCTGTACTTGGCACTCTGCTGAGGTGGGGTAGAGTGCCACATGGCCTGCATTACAGAGGGGCCTTGCCTACCGAACTCGCCCTGGCCTAAGGAAACCCACAGCCCACCTCCCCCACCCAGACACCTCCACTGCATGCAAAGTCAGCAGAATGAGAGTGTACTCACCCCCTTGTGGCTGCTGTGATGCCCTCAAGTGCCCATCCAACTCTGGGTAGGCCACCGCCAGGATCCAGAACATCAGGGTGGTCGTGGTGCAACGGGCACCCCTCCCACGTTGGGAGGCCATCCCCAGCTGAGCCTCCGCCGTCTTCTTGCTGCAGCGGCGAATGTCCTCCCATCTTTTCCGGCAGTGGGTGCCCTGTCTTTGGTGGGCCCCCAGGGTCCGGACCTCCTTGGCGACGGCACGCCAGATGTCCCTCTTCTGGTGGGCGCTGACCTACATGAATTGCACAAAGAAAGAGGAACAGTCATTACCAACTGCACCGTCGATGTGAGGCCCCCTCCCTACTCTGGCCATGTGGCCCATTCATTCCCATGCATTAATGTTCTATGAACTCTGCCCCCTTCCCTCTTCCAATCAGCCCTCTTCACCCAGGCCTAGCCCATACAACGTGCTCCCTGTGTACTAACCTGTTGGTCTGGAGGACCGTAGAGTAGCGTGTACTGGGGGAGGACCCGTCTACCAGTTTCTCCAACTCCTGTGCAGTGAAGGCAGGGGCCCTTTCCCCAGACTCAGCAGCCATCGTCGCTTCGAGACCGAGGTCACAGCAGCACTTGCAGTGTAGGTCCTCTCCTGTCGAAGGTCAGGTATCTAGTGATTGAACAGATAGAAAATGGCGGTGACGTCCGCGGTGGTGACGTCCGCGGCGGTGCACATCATCACCGCCAGCGCACCTGTTCATTGGCTCCTGGGACCCATAGGGTCCTATGTCAACCAATGCAGCATTGCGCCTCGGTCTACGACCGCCTACCGCGACGGTGTGCAACACCAACGCAGTTACCCCACAATCCCATTGTCCCAGTTTAGAGGTCAGGCAGCCGCCATTTCAGGGGCCCACATGGCTTAATTTACCTCTGCGTCACACATAGCTAGGCCTACACTCAACACACATACAGGAAGGGTTTTGTAAGTGGTGTAGTCTTGTGTGTAACTGTGGGTACATACCTGGAGGAATAATGACTGATTCGTCGCTGTTGTCCTTCGTAGGCACCGTCAGCTGGGACATGTGAGAAGATGGCGGAATCCTCCGGTGTACCGACCGCTGGTGGACCTGTTGACAATGGAAGAGCGACATGTCGTCGTCACCTACCGGTTTAACCGTGCCACAATCCAGGAACTATGTCCCCTATTTGGAGGCAGACCTGATGTCACCAATCTGCCATCCGACTGGAATCCCCCCTGACGTGCAGGTGCTGTCAGTGCTCCATTTCCTTGCTAGTGGGTCTTTTCAGACAACAGTGGCCATGGCATCAGGGATGTCCCAGCCTATGTTTTCCAACGTGCTGTCCAGAGTGTTGTCTGCCCTGCTGAAACACGTAAGGAGATACATCATTTTCCCTGAGGTGGCAGATTTGCCTACAGTGAAAGGTGACTTCTATGCCCTTGGACATATCCCCAACGTCATAGGTGCCATTGATGGCACCCATGTAGCTCTGGTCCCCCCCCCCACAGGAGTGAAAAGGTGTACAGGAACAGGAAGAGTTATCATTCGATGAATGTTCAGATGGCCTGTTTGGCAGACCAGTACATCTCGCAGGTAAATGCTATGTTCCCTGGCTCAGTGCATGACGCCTACATCCTGCGGAATAGCAGCATCCCTGATATGGGGGAGACAACGACAACAGGGAGTCAGTCATACAGCAATATTTCCAGTGACACACAGGTGAGAAAACTTTCATTTTTACCATTACATTAACTTTCACACGTCTAGCTCTATCCTGTCTGTTGATTTCAACCAGTATTTGGTAACTGAGTTGTACCTTTCCAATACGGTTTCACAGGTGTGGTTACCAACGTGTCATCTGCCTGCATCCTTCAAGGACTTGTGATGTGTGACATAGGTATGTTAGCTTTACAATAGGAAACGCATTATGACACTGTCATTGATAATACATATTTACTAAATCACAGACTGACTCCAGATTGTTTTGTGTTTCAAGGGTGTTTATTGAAGTGCTCAGAAATGGGAGGGGGTTGTAAAATGGTGATGGGTGATGGCGGAGGAATGTCCATGGCAGAGTCCAGTCTATTAGTCTCACAGGTGCACTGCCCATCTGGGCATAGGAAGTGGAGCTGGGGCAGTTTAAGTATGGAAAGGGTAACAAAGTGGGACAGTGGGAGGACAAACAGGGTGGTCTCATTTCCTGGCGGGGGTCTTGCCATCTTGCTCTGTCCTGTTCCTTGATCTCAGGGACCGCTTGCATGGAGGTTGTCCGTCTGCAGGGTGTGGGGTGCTGGTGTGGTGGTCCTGTGGCGGGGCGTCCTGTCCACTAGCGCCGGCGGAGGTGGTGGGAAGTTCATCATCCTGGCTAGTGTCAGGGGCCCCTTGGAGTGCCACAGTGTCCCTCAAGGTCTGCTGTATGTCCTTCAGCACCCCTACGATGGTGCCCAGGGCGGAGCTGATGGTCCTGAGATCCTCCCTGAACCCCAACTACTGTTCCTCCTGCAGGCGCAGGGTCTCCTGCAACTTGTCCAGGACCGTCGCCATTGTCTCCTGGGAGTGGTGGTATGCTCCCATGATGGAGGATAGGGCCTCGT
Organism: Pleurodeles waltl; assembly: GCF_031143425.1. Lineage (NCBI taxonomy): Eukaryota > Metazoa > Chordata > Amphibia > Caudata > Salamandridae > Pleurodeles > Pleurodeles waltl. The sequence continues at coordinate 309,239,022 of NC_090444.1, forward strand.
GGAGAGTGGGTTCCCTTGGCCTGTCCGCCCCCTGTCGCACAGCAGCCCTCCCAGTTCCCCTGTGTTCCTGTGCCTCCGTCCCCTGGACCGTGTGCCCACTACCACTGCCCCCAGGTCCCTGTTGTTGTTGGGGTGGTGGGTTACCCTGGGTTCCCTGTAGTGTTGGACACACCGCTGATTGACCTGTCCTGGGTAGGGAGGTATGGGCCCGCTGGGTGGGTGCTGTGCTGGTGTTACCAGAGGGTGGAAGGTCGGTGTTGGGCTGTGCCTGTGCAAGGGGAACAGACTGTCCCGAGGCCCACGATGGTCCGGGCTGGTCATCAAAATCCAGTAGGGCAGAGCTGCTATTGTCATGTGGGCCTCTTCTGGGGGTGGAGTGGTGTTGTCTGGACCCACTGGTGTGGTGACGGTCCTTCGGGTTCCTGCAGGGGCATAAGAGCATGATTATTGCATGTCTGTGTGTAATGGTGTGCAATGCGTGGGTGAGCGTGTACCCCAGTGCACGCATTCCTGTGTGGGAGCTTGTGTGATGGTGGTTTAGGGGGTTGTATGGGTATGTGCAGTGGGCATGCTTTAGTGCTGGGTGTCCATGCTTAGTTGTGTCATGCAGGGCTTGGTGTTGGGATGGGTGGTTTGTGTTATGAGTACATTAGTGAGGAGTTGTAGTGATAGGGGAGGGGGTGAGGGTGGGGGGTGTGATAGCATGCAGGTAGGGTGGGGGATATGATAGTTATTGATTTGACTTATCAATGTCCCATCCTCCACCGACTCCTCCGATGCCCTCAGGATGCATGATGGTCAAGACTTGCTCCTCCCATGTTGTTAGTTGTGGGGGAGGAGGTGGGGGTCCGCCACCAGTCCGCTGAACCGCGATGTTGTGCCTGGAGACCGTTGAACGCACCTTCCTCCGTAGGTCATTCCACCTCTTCCTGATGTCCTCCCTATTTCTTGGGTGCTGTCCCACGACATTGACCCTGTCCACGATTCTTCGCCATAGCTCCATCTTCCTGGCTATGGAGGTGTGCTGTACCTGTGAGCCAAATAGCTGTGGCTCTACCCGGATGATTTCCTCCACCATGACCCTGAGCTCCTCCTCGGAGAAGCGGGGGTGTCTTTGGCGTGACATGGGGTGGTGTGTGTGATGTGTGGTGCGGTGTGAGTGTTGATGTGTGTGGTGATGTGTAGTGGTGTGTGGTGTTTTGTGCGTGGATGTGGTGTGGGTGATGGTGTTGTGTGCCTCTGTATGGTGGTGTTGTCTTGGCTGTGCTGTCTCTCTGGCCTTCATCTCGAAATTGTGGTTGTAGGGGTTTGTGGGTGATGTGGGTGTGTGTTTTATATTGTGTTGCATGTGTGGGAGTGGTGTTTGTATGGGTATAAGGTATGTGTATTTTTAATTGTCCAATGTGGCAGTGTTTTGGAGATGTGTGTGTATTTTGAGCACGGCGGTGTGTACCGCCAATGGAATATCGCGGTTGAAAGACCGCAGCGTGGATTCGTGGGTCGTAATAGCATGGGCGTGTTTCTGTTGGCGTGGAGGTGGAGGTTTTGTTTTCGCCAGTTTAACACTGACCTTTGGTGTGGCGGAGTTGTGTGGGTGTCTGAATTTCGGCGGATTCCGAGATGTGTGTCATAATAGCTGTGGCGGACTACCGCCGCCGCGGCGGTGTATTGGCGGTCTTCTGCACGGCGGTAAGCGCCTTTTACCGCCAATGTTGTAATGACCACCATAGTTTTTCTCAAACTTTGAAAGAGGCCGATTTGAGTTCATTTTTGATGCGAAGAATCAACAGGGTGTTTTCATGTATGTTCTCAAGATCGCATAAAGTTGTCTTTTGCAACCCGGTAAGAGGTTTTGTGGAATTCCGATTTAAAACAAACTTTCTTATCGCGGCATGTCAGGCTTCAATGGGCGAAGTGTAATTGAATTAGTTGATTACTCAATTTACCAGACATTATTCCCCCGGTGCGTGAAATCAATAGCGCAAGCGCCATAGATGGGGAATCTGTTTTAACTCCTTGCGTTGTGCCGCTCGCGGCCACGATACGGATGGAGTTTTTCTTTTTCTGCAGACAAAAGCCGGAAAATACCCTTTTAAGTAAGTCTGTGTAATACAACGTTGATGGCGAGGTAAGATAAGATATTTAACATCAAGGGAAGGTTTTTAGACAATGCCTTTTCCTTATAACTAAATGTGGTAAAGATAATTATTGATACATTTGGGGGCTGCCGGCTGGCGTCTCATGGAGATTAATGGTTTTCTACGGTTAAGGCAGATAGACAGCATGCCTTATTTCACTCAGATATGGCAGATGAATAATGCCTGTATATTTTTATGAGATGATTAAATATAAATTGATACAATTGCAAACTACCTGAGCCTCAAGAAGTGTAAAAAGAAGTATATTTTTTCTATTTTCATAGGGCAAAATAAAGGAATTCCTGCAAATTTGCAATAAAGTATTGGAAGATTCTTGCCAATTGGAGGAGGTTGTAAATTGTGAATTATTGACACCAGGAAATATGTAAGTAAGAGAAAGGAAATTCTCTATTAAAGAATGAGATAATATATACAAAAAACGTCATTTTATTGGTGTAGATAAAATAATAACCAATTAGATAATCCTAAGAAGGTTAAAAACTCTATTTATTTCAGAAAAAAAGAGGAGATGTATTCTATGAATTAATGGGAATCGTTCAAGTAGGATATTTAAAATATTAGGTGTTCCCAGTTAAAAGAGCTATTCAGTCCTGAGGATGACCCACTAATGATTGATATCTTGATATAGGGTTGAAACGTTGACTATATTATATGTGGATTATATATAAGCAACTTCAAGACAGCTGGATTGAAGGGGTCTTTTTGAAGTTTGCATTTTTCTTTATATATGTTTTTTAACCACATTTGTATATATTGTATATAACACTTGTGCACGTACATCACTATTGCACTTTCACTGCGTCGTATATTGCGAGCACCTACTTTATAATAAAGCTTTTATGATTGAAGGAGATATATTTTTTCATTAGATTAATCATTAAATTGTGATATAAATTAATTTGGAGTATTATACCTTCATTTTGGATTAAGGTTGATTGAAAAAAGTATTTTTAATGCCGTGGGAGTTTAGGCATATACTTCCCCCAAGTTGACCTAGTTTGTTTATCAATATTTAAATTACCCAGGTCTAAGGGTTTTATTGGTTTGCCTCATTTATTATAACGAACTTTAAGAAAGTAGGCATTTTCTTGCTTAAACCATTCTGTGACTCTGTTTATGGATTCCCTGTCTATGTCAGTGTGACAGTTGGGCTGCTTGCACCTCTCCTCTAGGCAGTGACTCAAAGGGACCTGGGGTGTAGCCTGCATATCCTGATGAGCCATCTGTGCAGGAGGAGAGGAGTGGTCACTTACACCTGAAAGGGCTGTGCCTGTCCTCACACAATGCAGTCTCCAACCCCCTGTTGTGTGCCTGGGGCCTGGCTTGGGCAAGCCTGGATCTTACAAACAAGAGAGACTTTTCTTTGAAGTTTGCCTATTTCAAAGGCAGAAAGTGGTATAAGTAGTGGACCCAAAATCCCTGAAAATTAGATCACTTCTGGATTCAAGAGGGACCTCTGCAAAGGAGAATAGCTGAGGAGCTGAGGAGAAGTGCTGCCCCTGCCTGTGACTGTTCTTTGTTGGGCTATCCTGCAGTTGCTGCTTCTGCCTGTGAAAGGGCACAAAGACTGGACTCTGTGGTATTTTCCTGCTTGAGAAGAATCTCCAAGGGCTTGGAATGAGCTTTCCCCCTGTTCTGAAGTCTTAGGGTCATCAAAGACGTCATCTGCCAGCACCTGGACTCTCTGCTGAGACTCCCGCCCTGCCAAGTGGTGCCCTATCCAGTCCTTGGGCCCTTGAAAGTAGAAGCTGATGGAAAAAACAAGGAAACTGACTTCGGACAACCCAGGACCGACGTTGCTGCTGAATCCTGTGACTCCTCCTGCAACCAAAGCAGCAGTCCTCACTGAAGTGCGACGACTCTGCAGGCTCAACACCACTGCAGCCCCGTCAAAGTCTGGGACGCCGTGGAAGTTGCTGCATCATGCCGTGACTGCTGGATATTGACTGTGCCTGAGGTGCACAGATTCAATGCTTCACTGGTGCACTGATGTCGCCTCACCTCCACCTCTTCAGAGCAAGGACCCAATGCATCTTCATCACGGCTCCGCTCCTTCGCTCTGCAGCACCGGAACTGACGCCGCATCAGATCCAGTGAAACAGAGATCCCCGACTCCCTAAACCGGCTTGTTTTCACATTTCACTGAGGTATTGTACCTGGGGGTCTGTGTGACTCCGTGACTGGCACCATTGGTGTCAGATTGTTGGGAACAACTCTGTCACAATGCTGTGATATCACCTTATTGAAGCATTTATGTTTCTAAGGGCTATTTTTTCAGTTTAATCTTCAAAAATTCATAACTTGACTTGTGTATGGTCGATGTTTGTCATTTTGGTCTTGTTTTGTTCAGATAAATATTGGCTATGTTTCTACATCTGTGTTGAGTCCTTTTGTAGTGTTTGTACTGTACTGCTGTTTCTGTTGGTACAAATACTTTACACAATGTCTCTGAGTTAAGCCTACCTGCTCGTGCCAAGCTACCAATGGGTGGGCGGGGGTTAACTGAGTGTGATTCTCTTTTACCCTGACTTCAGTGAGGGTCCTTGCTTGGACAGGGGGTAACCGGACTGCCAACCAAAGACCCAGTTTCTAACACCCATATCATTAGATTGGAGTGGGAATAGTAAATGTTACCCTTTCATGTCCAACACCTTACCCCAGTATGGCTAGACTGGAGTGGGAACTGTAAATGCCACCCATTTAGTGTCCAGCATGTTCCCCAAATTGAATTAGGTTGGAGTGGAAATACTAAATGTCACCCCATTAGTGTCCACCATCTTCCCCCAATATGATTAGATTAGAGTGGGAATAATAAATGTTATCCCTTTGGTGTCTGGCGCTTTCTCCAAATTGTTTTAGATTGGAGTGGGTGTAGTAAATGTCACTGTTTTAGTGTCTAGCACTTTTCATCAATATGGTTAGATTAGGTTGGGAATAGTGACTGTCACCCCTTTATTGCACAACACCTTCCTCCAGTATGGTCAGATTGGAGTAGGAATAGTAAAGATCATGCCCTTAGTGCCTAACATTTCCCCCCAGTATTATTAGATTAGAGTGGCAATACTAAATGTCACCCCTTTAGTGTCCAACACCTTCCCCCAATATGATTAGAATGGAAATAGTTAATGTCAGCCCTTTTTCATCCAACCCCTTCCCCAAATAGGTTTAGATTGGAGTGGGACTAATGAAGCTCACCTTTTAGTGTCAAATATTTTCACCCAATAAGGTTAGACTAGAGTGGGATTAGTAAATATCAACCATTTAGTGTCTAACACTTCCCCCATATGCTGAGATTGGAGTGCAAATAGTAAAAATCACCCCTTTAGTGTCGAACACCTGTACCCAACATGGTAAGACTAAAACGGGAATCATAAATGCTACCCCTTTAGTGTCCAACATGTTCCCCAAATTAGTTTAGATTGAAGTATGAAAAACAAATAACTCCCATTTAGTGTCCAATACCTTTCCCCAATATGCTTCAATTGTAGTGTGAATACTAAATGTTACCCCTTCAGTGTCTACCACATTTCTCCAATATGGTTAGACTACCGTGGGAAAAATAAATGCCACCCTTTCAGTGTCTAACATCTTGGCCAAATTGGTTTAGATTGGAAGAGAAATAATAAATGTCACCCCTTATTGCTCATCACTTTTCCTCAATATGGTTAGATTGGAGTGGGAATAGTAAATGTCAACCCCATAGAATCTAACACCTTCCCCCAGTATGGTTAGACTGGAGTGGGAATATTAAATGTCACCCCTTTAGTGTCCAACATCTTTCTCAAATCTATTTAGAATAAAGAGTGAATCATAAATGTCACACCTTTACCATCCAATACTTTCCCCCAGTATGGTTAGATTGGAGTGGGAACAGTAAATATCACCCCTTTAGTTCCAACTCCTTACCCCAATATTGTTAGATTGGAGTGGGAACAGTAAATGTAAACCATTTAGGGGCCGATTGTGAGTTTGGCGGTTGGAAAAACTCGACCGCCAAACTCACGATGAGGAGACCGCCACGGTGTTGGCTGTCTCCCTAGCGGCCTCATTACAAGTTTTCCACTGGACTGACTGGCGGAAACCAAGGTTTCACGGTCAGCCCAGTGTAAAATGTGCAGCGGCATTGGACTCAGTTGCACATGAAGCCAAGTCCAATATCATTGCATAGGGTGCCTCCCTAGCACCCTCAGAATGCACACTGTCTGCACAGCAGACAGGGTGCATTCTGATGGTGTTGGGGAGGGGGACCCCCAGCACTTGTTCTCTGCCAACCTTTTCATGTTGAACTGCCATAAAAAGGCTGGCAGAGAACATGATTGTAATGAGCACAGCAGCGCTGACTTCAGAGCTACCATGGCTGATTACAACCATGACCGCTGTCATCTTGTTAGGATCAAAGATCCTGGTGGAGAGGGTGGTCTTTTGGTGGTCCAACCCCCATGGTTGTAATGTGGAAGTGAGACCGCCACAGCCGCGGTGGTTTGACCGCCACCGTGAGTCTGGCGGTCTTGAGACCACCAGACTTGAAATAGGGCTCTTAGTGCCCAACACCTTCCCCCAGTATGGTTAGATTAGGTTTGGAATAGTAACTAACACTTGGTGTCCAACACTTTACCCCAATATGTTTAGACTTGAGTGGAAATAGTAAATGTTACCCCCTTAGTGCCCATCGCCTTTTCCAAATTGCTTTAGATTGGAGAAGGAATAGTAAATGTCACCCTTTTCATGTCCAACACCTTCTCCCAGTATGGCTAGACTGGAGTGGGAATAGTAAATGCCTCCCCTTTAGTCTCATCACCTTCCCCCAATATGGTTAGGCGGCAGTGCGAATAGTACTGTATATGCCACCCCATTTGTGTCTAATGTTTTCTCCAAATTGGTTTTGATTAGAGTGGGAGTAGTAAATGTAACTGCTTTAGTGCCCAACACTTTTCCTCAATATGGTCAGATTGGAGTGGAAATAGTAAATATCATGCCGTCAGTGCTTAACATTTTCCCCAAGTATGATTAGATTAGAGTGGGAATAGTAAATGTCACTCCTTTAGTTTCCATCAACTTCCCTCAATAGGGATAGCTTGTAAGGGAAAAAGTAAATGTCACCCCTTTAGAATGGAACACCTTCCCCAAATAAGTTTAGATTGCATTGGGAATAGTCACCTCTTTCATTATCAATCAAATTTTCCCAAGAAGGTTACATTGGAGTGGAAATAGTAAATATCACCCATTCAGTGTCCAACACTTTCCCCCATATTCTCAGAATGGAGTGGTAATAGTAATTTTCACACCTTTAGTGTCCATCACCTTCCCCCAATATGGTAAAACTGGAGTGGGAATAGTAAAGGCCACTCTGTGAGTGTCCAACGTGTTCCCCAAATTGGTTTAGATTGGAGTTGGAATAGTAACTGTCTCTCCTTAATTGTCCAACACCTTCCCCCAAAATGCTTAGATTGAAGTGGGAATAGTAAATGTCACCCCTTTAGTGTCCACCACCTTTCCCCAATATGGTTGGACTAGAGTGGGAATAGTAAATTTCACCGTTTAAGTGTCCAATGCCTTCTCCTAATTGATTTTGCTTTGAATAGGAATAGTAAATTTCACCCCTTATTGGCCAACACTTTCCCCCAATATTGTTAGATTGGAAAGGGAATAATAAATGCTACCCCTTTAGTGTTCCACGCTGTTAGAAAGGGGGTTTCTGGTTGACAAGGGTAAGCACCTGGGCCAGGCAGAACCCACCCACTCTAGTCAGGGCAAGGGAGTTACACGTCCAAGATAACCCCTGCTCATCCCCTTGGTAGCTTGGCACGAGCTACCAAGGGGATGAGCAGTCAGGCCTATCCCAGAGGCAATGTGTAAAGTGTTTGCACAACTCACACATCTGACGCAATATCCCCACCACAAAGGAAACACAACCCAAGTTACACGAAAATATAAGGTATTGTTCACAACGCAATTATTAGACCAAACATCACGTATCAGTAGTATACTGCTACCTTAGCAGTTGTCAGAACGTTACACATTAGTTACTCCGCAAACTAGCAGTAGTCACATATAACACACAGGTTACTCAGTATTCTGCAACGTAAGCAATAGTCAGGAAACACGTTATTACACCAAAGCACTTATCATAAGAATATCATAAACACCCATAGTAGGAACATTATAAACCATATGGCAATTCATAAAAACATATTAGTATGATATGCCCATAATAGGAACATTTGCACACACATATAAAACATCATAATCCTAGGTAGGTAACAAATACATCAACAAAGTCTTTAAAAAGAACCTATGTTATATGTTGTCCATTTCAAAATACCTGGTCTGATGATAAAGGCACCTCCAGTGCCTGGAAGATGAAAACATGGGGGCCCCTGGCGCTTCTCTCCGCCAAACAGGGACTTCTGCTACTCTGAGGCAGAGGAGGGTGGCACGCACCTCCTCTGTGCTATTGATGGGCCCCTCCAGGAGCCTGTGATAACTGGGGGCCCCCAGACCTCACCCGGCGCTCCCGAGGGGGGCCTAAGTCCTCAAAAAGTGCAAAGGAGAGGGGGCGCCAAGCACCAACACTGATTCGCAACAGGCCCCTCCTGGGGCCCGCGATCACTTCCAGATTGGTGGGGAGCCCCACAATGGCACTGGCCACAAGGGGCCACAAAGTGAGGACAGCAGCATTTGGGGACATCAGACGAGGCTCCTGCCCCGCCTGCAGCCTCTGATGACAGGCCCTGGGTTTCGTGGTGGCAGGGGGAGCCTACAGTGAGGCTTCCTTTCCCCCTGGCCAGCAGAGGAAAAAAACAGGGGCCTGGTGGGGCGAGGGAGCCTCAGATGAAACCTCCGTCCCTGCCCACCGACACCAGCAGCACTCGGCAGCCCTTCCAGTCGTTGGAGGGGTGCCTGCTTGTGCACTGGTGGTGCTCCACAGAGCGCACTTCACCCCGGGGGCTCGACATGAGCGCGCTCGCTCCAATTTCTGGCTTGGTTCTATTTTCTGGTGCCCCGGGGACACAAAGGGCAGCGCGACGCTGGTGCTGAGAGAACCAAAGCCCAGGGGCACAAACTGCAGCGTGTTTCTGACGCGCTCAGAATAGCAGCAAAGCCTGGGTTGCGGTGGTAAATCCTCCAGTTGTAGAGCATTTCCAATCGTACTGTAGGCACCACAGGAAAGTGGATACAGTTGAGCGCCCCTCCTGGTGCACAGCACTATTTTAGTGAACCACCTTCCAGGCGCTATGAAGCACAAATGAAGCACTCCTACTGCTCTTTGCAGTTGCAGGCATCAGGGGCCACAGCACCCTGCCTCTGGGGGACAAGAGTCAGGGAAAATGATCTACAAGGGGAGGGACCCAGCAACAGGCCAGCACAGAGGATGCGAGCAGGTGGCAAGTCCTTTACAGTGACCAAGCAGGTCACAGGTCAGCACAGCAGCAGCAGTCCATGGCAGTTCCTGGTGAGTCATTCCAGTCCTTTGTGTCCAGTCCCAAGATGATTACAAGAGTCTCCAAATTGTGGGGAAAATTCCCCTGTACTCAGACCTTGCAGTGTTTTACAATGGTGGGGAGAGGAGGATCCAACCAGTTACAACTGGTTCTGGGAGTGCCCCCTCTCTCCTTCAGCACAGGCTCCAAACATCAGTGGGGGTAAACAACCCTATTATGTGAGGCCAGGACACAGCCTTCACAAATGTAGGTGTGCCCCACCTCTCCCTTCTCTCAGCCCAGGAAGACTATTCAGTATGCAGATGCACCTCTGTGACACCTCCACTCTCCCTGTGTACAGGCTGTCTGAAAAGTATGCACGAAGCCCCAACTGTCACTCTGTCCAGAAGTGGATTGGAGTCAAGCTGCAAAACACCAGAGTCATAAGCACAGAGAAATGCGCACTTTCTAGAAGTGGCATTTCTGTAATAGTAATAAGAAATACAACTACACCAGTAAGCAGTGTTTATTATCACCATCACAACCATACCTAACATGCCTACGCTACCCCTCATAAATCAGACAATACCCCTTACACATAAGGCAGGGCATTTCTAATGCAATCCTATGAGAAGGCAGCACTCACAGCAGTGAGACACCACGTTAGGCTATTTGTCACCACCAGGACTGGCCACGCTACCTGGCACATGTCCTGCCTTCTACATACATGGTACCCGGCCCATATGGCTAGCTAGGGTGTACCTTAGGGGTGACGTACATGTAGTAAAAGGGGAGTTCTGGGCCTGGCAAGTAAATTTAGATGCCAGGTCCCTGTGGCAGAAAACTGCACACACAGGCCCTGCGCTAGCAGGCCTGAGACAGGTTTAAAAGGCTACTTTAGTGGGTGGCGCAAGCAGTGCTGCAGGCCCACTAGTAGTATTTAATTTATAGGCCCTGGGTATAGAGATACCACTGTAGAAGGGACTTACAGGTAGATTAAATATGCCAATTAGGTATAAGCCAATCATACCAACTTTAGATGGGAGAGCACCTGCACTTTAGCACTTGTCAGCAGTGATAAAGTGCTCAGAGTCCTAGAGCCAACAGCGATGGGTCAGAAAAAATAGGAGGCAGGAAGCAAAAAGACTAGGGATGACCCTGCATAAGGAAAAAAGTCCAACAAATGCCTTTCCCAAATCTGTTTAGATTGAAGAGAGAATGGTAAATTTCACCCCTTTAGTGTCCAACATCTTTTCCCCAATATGGTTAGATTTGATTGGCAATACTAAATATCACCCCTTTACGGTCCAACACCTTCCCGCATTATGGTTAGGTTGGAGTGGGAATAGTTAATGTCACTGCTTTACTGTCCAACATTTTTCCCCAATAAGGTTAAATTGGAGTTGGAACCGTGATTGTCACACCTATAGTGTCCAACATCGTCCCTCAATATGGTCAGATTAGAGTGTGAATGGTAAATATCACTCTTTTAGTGCCCAACATCTTCCCCCAATGTTATTAGATTAGAATGGGAATAGTAAATGCCACCACTTTAATGTCCAACACCTTCCCCCAGGATAGTTAGATTGGAATGGGAAAAGTAAATGTCACACCTTTAGTGTCCAACACCATCCCCAAATAGGTTTAGATTGGAGTATGGATAGTGACTATCTCCTCTTTAGTCTTCAACACTTTTTCCCAATAAGGTTAGATTGGAGTGGAAATAGTAAATGTCACCCATTTAGGGGGTTATTCCAACTTTGGAGGAGGTGGTAATCCGTCCTAAATGTGACGGATTTACCACCAGCCGTATTACGAGTTCCATAGGATATAATGGACTCGTAATACGGCTGGTGGTATATCCGTCACTTTACCGTCACTTTTGGGATGGATTACCACTTCCTCCAAAGTTGGAATAACCCCCTTAGTGTCCAACACTTTCCCCCATATGGTTAGATTAGAGTGGAAATAGTAAATGCCAGCCGTTTAGTGTCCAACATGTTCCCCAAATTTGTTTAGATTGTAGTGGGAATTGTAAATGTCACTCTGTTAGTGTCCAACACCATCCCCCTATATGCATTTATAAGATTAAGAATAGTAAATATCAGTGTGATAGTGTCTAACATTTCCCCCAATATGGTTAGACTGGAGTGAAAATAGTAAATGTCATCACGTTGGTGTCCAATACTCTCCCTAAATTTGTTTAGATTGGAATGGGAATAGTAATTGTAAGAGTTAGAACAGTAAATGTCACCCCTTTAAAGGCCATCACCTTCCCCCAGTATGGGTGGACTGGAATTGGAATAGTAAATGTCACCCTGTTAGCATCCAACACCTTTCCCCAATATGGTTAAACTTGAGTGGGAATAGACAATGTCACCCCTTTAGTTTCCAACGCCTTCCCCAGATCGGTTTCAATTGATTTGGGAAAAGTAAATGTCACCCTTTTAGAAGCAAGCACTTTTCTCCAGTATGGTTAGATTGGAGTGAAAATTTTAAATATCACCCCTGTAGTGTCCAACACCTTTCACCAATATGGTTAGATTGGAGTGGGAATAGTAAATGTTACCACTTTAGTGTCCAACACCTTCTTCCATTATTGTGAGAATGGAATGGGATTAGTAAAAGTCACTCCTTTAGTGTTGAACACTTTCCCAAAAATGGTTTCAGTTGAATGGGAATAGTAAATGTCGCCCCTTTAGCTTCCAAATTTTTCCTCCAGTATCATTAGATTGGAATGGGAACAGTGAATGTCACCCCATTAGTAGTAAACACCTTCTCTCACTATGGTTAGATTGGTGTGGGAATCTTCATTGTCACCTATTTAGGGGGTCATTCTGACCCCGGCAGGAGGTGGGTCCGCCCGCCTGGAGGGAACCGCCGAATGACCGCACCGCGGTCAAAAGACCGCAGCGGCCATTCTGGCTTTCCCGCTGGGCCGGCGGGCGACCGCCAGAAGGCCGCCCGCCGGCCCAGCGGGAAACCCCCCTCAACAATGAAGCCGGCTCCGAATGGAGCCGGCGGAGTTGTAGGGGTGCGACGGGTGCAGTGGCACCCGTCGCGATTTTCAGTGTCTGCAAAGCAGACACTGAAAATCTTTATGGGGCCCTGTTAGGGGGCCCCTGCACTGCCCATGCCAGTGGCATGGGCAGTGCAGGGGCCCCCAGGGGCCCCACGACACAGGTTCCCGCCATCCTGTTCCTGGCGATAAAAACCGCCAGGAACAGGATGGCGGGAAGGGGGTCGGAATCCCCATGGCGCCGCTGCAAGCAGCGCCGCCATGGAGGATTCCCTGGGCCAGGGGTAAGCCGGCGGGAAACCGCCGGTTGCCCTTTTCTGACCGCGGCTTTAGCGCCGCGGTCAGAATGGCCCAGGAAGCACCGCCAGCCTGTTGACCGCCAGGGTCGGAATGACCCCCTTAGTGTCCAACACCTTCCCCCAATATTGTTAGACTAAAGTAGGAATAGTAATTATCATCCGTTTAGTGTCCAGCACCTTCCCCAATATGGTTGATTTGAGTGGAAATAATAAATGTCACCCATTTAGGTCCTCATTAAGAGTTTCGCAGTCTGACTGCCAGACTGCCAAAGTGGTGGCCGCCAAAACACCTGCATGTTGGCGGTCTCACAGACCGCGGTATTACGAGTTGAACAGCTCGGACTGCCAAAATACAACCACAAAACTGACACCGCCTGGAATCTGGAGGACGAGAAATAGGCAGTCCAACCACTACCACCGCCAGCCAGTCAACCAACCACCAACTCACAAATCACAATGGTTGTTCTTCCATGGCAGTCTTCAATTGTCCGTGCGAAACACAGCAGTCGGAAGTTCCTACAGTAATACACAACACCACATTGGATGGATTCAAAATCCATACATCTGACACATTCACATACCTGACACACCTACGAACTGCACTATAAAACACACCCCTTCACACACCACAATCCTTTGCATCTACAACGCCACATATAGAAGCCAGAACCCAAAATCAGATACACAGTACCATAGATAAGGTACCCCTCCTACTTTCACATAGCACTTAACCCACATCCGCACAACACACACAACACACATAATAGCACCTCCACATATAGTTTACTAACGGTCACCCCCTCACCACTCCACACCTACACCCCAACATCCTTTTTTGTGATGTCTACCATCACCATGTCACCACAAAACACCCTTTTCACAGATGATGAGTTCAGAGTCATGGTGGGTAAAGTTATCAGAGTAGAGCCAGACATGTCTGGAGCTCAACAGGGTGAATTCTGTAGGCACCTACTGGCAAACAAGGGAGGAGATCAGGAAGAGGTGGAACAATCTCCAGGGCACGATGCATTCCATGTCCGCTAGGCACCAACTGAAGGTTCTCAAGACTGTCAGTGGTCTTCCACCTCCTCCCCCACAGCTCACATCTGGGGAGGAGAAGGTCTTGGCCATCCTGCATCATGAGGGCTTGACAGGAATACTTGGGGGAGTGGAGTCATTAAGTCACAACACCAATAATGTCACCAAAATGTATTGTCACACATGCTCACTGATCACCTGTTGCCACCTTCACTGTCACACTACCCACCACCCCTGTGTCCAAATGTCCAAATACCAATGTCTGGCATATCACATGTGAAGCTAACTCATCTGGAGCAGAGTATATGTGTATGTTGTGTGTAGTACAGGGACTGACATCACTACAACTCCCAACAGGCATGGTTCTACCATTGCTAAAACCAGAACAGTGTATCATATTGAAAATAGCCTTGCATGCATAGTAAATAATGGAGTACACTCACCTGAATGGTTCACAATTGTACAATCTGTGGGAATGACAGCAGTGCTATGTACAGCTGCTAGTTCGATACCACTAACACAAAGCTACGTGTTCTCAGCTAATCTGTACCTTTTTCCTCCCATCACCTAGAGAACTGTACTCACTTGGGGGGATAACATTTCCATAGCATGTTGGCATAGGACAGCTGTTGACAGGAATGCTAAGGACAGGTACCACTGGTGTACTCCTTACACACACCTACAATTGTGTTCTCTGTTACTCTGTCCCTTCTACTTCCCATCACCTACAGAACTATACTCACCTGGGGAGATCTCACATATATGCAGTGTGCTACACTTGGTGTAACCTGCCACATATAGCAAGGTAGAATGTTAACTCCAGATCAGTATCCACATGATATTGTACAGCTGTCTGTTACCTCAACAGTGACATTTTACTAACTGGGAGGTACCCTGAAACATATTATGCTCCACTTCTGCCAAGATATGAATCTATTAGCAGACATCCAAGTGCCAAAATACTCAGACATCCTGTAGCAAGGTGACTTAAAAAGGAAATGACTGTACTGGAAATGTCAGGTCTATAATTTTGAAAGCAGGTGTCACTGTTGCATAAGAAGACCAAGCAAAGACAATCTCTAAATAGGCCAAAGCATATCTACCTGTACAAATAAGTGCTACGTGTCACAATAAACCTGTAACTGTCTGTTTTTCTTTTTAAACAGGTCTACCTGCCACTGGGATAATGAAAAGCACTTGTGAGACTACCACGTCCCCTTGGATGAAGCCCCCAGTGAGGTGAGCACTCTTGGATGTGTGGACGTTGAGGACGGCCCGGCCCATATGGAACCTGGTTAGATGACAACTTCCAGCCTCACCCTTTCCCACATCTACTTCTCCCAGACCAGTTGCATCTACATCCAAGGCAACCCGTCGCCCTCAAACTTGTGTCCCAAGGACAGTAACAACCATCATGTGTCCCCCACTCCAGGTACCAGAGTCACAACTTAAAAACCCTGATAATAATGGACCTGGCACCAGTGGTAGTGGGCAAAATGTGCCAAGGGTGAAGGCACATGGGGGAAGGTGCATGGGAGAGATGGTTTGGGCTAATGGCATGAGGCTGCTAGGGATAGTTCTGGCCAAAACAACCAGCTACCAAGTCTTGGGAGCCTACCAACAATCCCAAGGTGTGATGGGCCAGGTACTTGTCATGCTGGGGGAGATCAAGCAGCTGCAGGGGAACAACCACCATGAAGTCATGCAACAGTGGGAGCCCCACAGTGCCCACATGGTCTCCCTAACGGGGGTGCTGAGAGTCATCAACACCACCCTGAGCAGGGAACATGCAGTACACCAGATCCCTTCCATTGCCCAAGTTACAACAGCCCCTTCAACATCTGTAGCTGCCAGTGAAATGGAGGCCCTGCTCCGACACCCCTGTAGCTGAAGAACCCTCTGCAAGCATGGACATCCATCCAAACAACTAAGAGGTGCATATGGCAAGACAACAATCCCTGCCAGGAAGTAAACTCTAAATGATAGATTCCATTTATGTGCCTCAGATGCACCCTGTTGATTTTTCCACAACCCCTTTCCAATTTTACAGGATAGTAGGACACTGGACTTGGGACTTCAAATGCTGTGGCAGTTACTCTCATGATAACATCCATCATGAGTGATCCCTTCACGTTTTGAACATCATTTGTTTATCACAATCGTCCTAATCTCATGTGCACATGAAAATAAACACAAATAAACACAACTAATACAATATCTCTATATTATAGTCAGCTTTTCATTAATTTGAGTTGTTGAATGTGAAATGTATTTCATGCTCATGATTTACTCATAAGAAGGAAATGTGAGGAGGGATATGGCACAGGTAGTCTCATGCTGAGGATCACTACCAACACAATGACACAAGTGGACAGTCACCAAACTTTTTTTTTACACTGTGCAGCACATAGACTGCCCAAATGCCAGGACTGTCATAATCAAGTATGTGTAAACATTTGCTGCTTCTGCCTAGGTGTCCGTTAGTAACATCCCACTGACCCTTGACGTAAGGGACATGTCAGACTGTGGCCCTCAGAATAGCCCTTCAAATTGGTGGAAAATGTCATCAGCTTGACCCTTATTACATATCAATACCATGTCTACTAAATCAATATACCCCACAATACAGACAGAGGACAGTACACAGTCCCTAGTCAGAGAACCTTCAACTTACAATGGCCAGGCATCTGTAGACATGTTACTCACCCATGTCAGTGTTGGCACACATGCATTGTGGCCTGCAATGAGGGTACATGATGACAGCTACATACAAGTCAAAGAGGATCATTGTCAACACAATGTGAAGGTTGAGGGAATGGATTGCACAGGATGACATGTGTCAGAGACACATGATCACACACAACACCATTAGACACATATACCATCGCAAACAGGTCCATTGTGAGTACAGATCTCTGTCATCCCACTGTCCTGGCAACATGTGCATGTGACTCAAATGCCCCAAAAAATGTAATATATTATCTGGCTCAATCCATGTCCACTTCATGTCAGACCAGCTATAGTCGCCTGCCATTGACATAACTCAGAAATGTCCACATGAGGATGGCATTGTGAAGTGACTTCAAAGGAAAAAGTGATAAACAATGAGTTTAGGCAGGTAAAGGCTTACATGAGATAGAAAATTATGATCCAAATATTGTTGTTTCTTTGATTGTGCATTTTGACTGCCGCAAACTAAAGAGATCCTCACGGGAGTCACTACTCCAATTCTAAATTTGACTTCAAACCTGAGCTGTATACTGTGTAGCATTGAGTTTCCTGTCTTATGGTCACACAGAGACCCTTATCAACCAATCCTGATCCCTACAGTGCCCCAAGTAGTCAGTGAAATGACAGAACATCACATATTTACACTCAATTGAAGTAGTGATTGATGAGATCTGCCCGCAAGTCTCCACCTTCAACTTCATCACTGTCATCCTCACTTGGCATTTCTGCATTCTCTCCCAGTCTAATTGCTAGCTCACCCTCATTTGGGATGCATGTGATCTGTCACCTCAGGGCAAGGTTGTGGAGCATGCAGCAGGCCACAATGATCTGACACACTTTAGGTGGTGAGTAGAGGAGAGTTCCACCAGACTTATTGATGCTGCAGAGTCTTGCCCTCAGGAGCCCAAAAGCCCGCTCCATGACAAGCTATGTCCTTCTATGGGCCTCGTTGAAGTGAACTTCCCATGGCATCGTTGGGTTCCTCACTGGTATCAACAACCAGGGACAGTTTGGGTAGGCAGAGTTCCCTGTAAGGAATTGTGACATGTGTGCAAACATGAGTCCAGGACAGCATCACTTTTAGCAGCAGACATAGCAAAGAAACACACATGACATATGTAACGTATCAACTATCCAGGCCCTCTCTGGGTACTGTCGTGTCAGCTGTGGGATAGCATCTGGGTACCATACACATACTTGGGAAATGTAAAGGTACGCCAAACAAACTAATTGGACATTTAGGGAGTGGAAGTTCTTCCTGTTCAGATAGACCTGTCCATTGGCATGTGGGGGAACCGAGGCCACATGTGTACCATCAATGACTCAAACTACATGTGGGATGTGTGCCAAACCATAGAACTCTGCCTTCACATGGGCAAAATCCCATGTTGCGGAAATCAGACATAGCATTCCAGGTATTTCAACATTGCAGAAAGTAGATCCGTCATGACCAGACTGAACATAGGCTGGGACATTCCTGCAGTTATGGCCACAGTATTTTAGAAGGAGTCTGTGGCCAGGAAGTGCAGCACTGACATGACTTGAACAATGGGTGGTATGCTATTTGGATGACTGATGCCAACTGACAACAGAGACCCTTGATTTTCTGCCTATCCAGGCAGTAAATTTGTATGACATGTCTAAACTCTATGGTCTGCAAGTCTGCTTGTGTACGGTACATAGGAGATTTTATGACCCTTCTCATTCCAGGGTAACTATGTGAGAGAAAATAAGAAGGTATGTTAATCACTCAATGTGTCCCTTGTAAGCGACACTACATATGTTCCATAAAACGGTGACATGCCATTTGATACAGTGAAAACATGATACGCAGCACATACCAATTGGAAAAGTGGCACAGTAGTTACATGTCATCCCCTTGCCTCAAAAAAGATAGGTACATATAAACTAATATGTCATCAAGACTATGTGATACTAACATCAGACAATGCCTGTGATAAAATGCCCCAAATCACAAGATTGCTCATGGCTGAGAGGGTGGTGACTGTACCACCAATGATTAGTTGAAATTAGCAGAACAACATGACAACATGATCCTTCAGTCAGGACAATTATACATCTTCAGACAATGCCAGCACTATTGATTATTCTGTAGAAATGTTTTCCACAATATGATACATCAAAAATGACCTTTTCCGACCATCAAAAGACTTTAAAATGACGACTGCCTGACCTATTCCACTGGACAATAGGAAACGACCGCCGGCGGAAGTCGTCATGGGGGTAGGAGGATGCTACTGTGAGGGACTTTGCCATTGGATAACATTGCTGCCTGTGGCGGTCTTTGGCCAATGGCAGTGTCAGCTGGAGTTGACGGTTGTGTACATGACCGTCATCTCCTTCTTTATCTCTCACTTGATACCTGACACTGCTGCAAGCAAGACCTCCATGACCTCAGCTGCTGTGTACTTCCTCCGGGAGCATTCATGCCACATCCTACAGGTGATAGGCCCCCTGCCTTCTCACCAGAAGAGCTGGGGAAATTTGTGGAGGATGTCCTACCCCTGAATGGACAGCTCTATTGTGCACCGGAACAGCAGGTAAGAACATCATGTGCACATATGTTGCTTTAGCTCTACTAATCTTTTCCTTAGTTAGCCTAGGCCTGTGGGCAACATTTCAGTTTGTGTCCTTAAAGCCCCATAGGTGCTATCAATGTGCTTCATTGAGTTCCTGGCCATGTACCTGCATCAAGTGGCAGGTTTAGAGTCCTGAGTCATTGTGGAGAGTATGCAATGAGTGTTCCCTGATCCGCCTTGTGATTGATGCACATGGTTAGCTGAGGTGTCATGACAAGCATCACCAGGTAAATCCAGTCATTAGATGTGCTTGATGTATGGTCATATGTGGTAACATGACAGCAGGAGATGTTGATGAATGCTGTTTGCTGGTTTGCTATCAATGTTCTTAATTGGTTGAGTTCCTGGCCATGTACCTATGTCAAGTGACAGTTTCAGTGTCCTGAGACATTGTGGGGAGTGTGCAATGAATGTTCCCTGAGCCTGTCCCCATACCGTGCCCTTTCTGCATCGCCAGTTGAAGGAGATGGGGCACAAGCAAGTGGAGAAGCTTCTGGCCACGGAATCTTCGGACACAAGACCATAGAAACCGAGGGACCCGGTAGCCCGGAAGGCGAGGGGAGTGCCACGGGAGAGACCAGATGTGCAACATCATCTTCTGAGTCCTCCTCCTGTGGCTACTCCCTAGTGGTGGCTAACCCATTGGGGATCCCTCCAGTACCATCTCTGTCCGCCACCCCCATTCTATCACTGCCCTCCCTATAGCTCCCAAATGAGTTGGCTGTGCCCGCTCACCCAAGAGGGTGGCATCTTCTTTGCTGCAGCTACCTCTGCCCCAGCCCCTGTAAGCCCTGCTGCCCTCAGCGAGGAGGCTATTGACCTCCTGAGAAGCATCTCTATGGGTCAGTCCGCCATCATGAATGCCATCCAGGGAATGGCAACAGAGATCCAACTAAGCAATGTGTTCCTGGGGGACATTCATAGTGCAATGGCTGCCCTACAGAGATCTTTTCAGGCTCTGGTCTCCACACTGACGACAACCAGTGACCCCTTATCTACTGTCCCCCTACCACCTTCCTCTTCCCAGTCCAAATCCCCCCTTTCCTGACCCAGACAAAGCACACAAACAGACTGGCTTGCATCTACCTCAACAGACAAGGGAAGTGCATACAAACATAAACACCACAAGACACACCACCAGCACGCACACATTTAACATCCACCTGCAGACACAGCAACAGTCACGACTCGCTCTGACACCGCCACCATCCCCAACATCACAAACACTACACCTGCAGCACCTACAGACACCATACCAACATACACTGATCCAACCACCACAACTATCCTACCCACAGACACCACTCCGCAGACCCTCAGGCATCCACCCCAATCATCACACCCACAGACATCACAACCACTGACACCCCTACATGCAGCACATCCACCATACCTGCAGCCACCACCCCAACAGACAACCACCCACCTCCATGGCAACCCCCAGCACCTCCACCCCCCTCAGGCTAAGACACTTAAACACCCTCACTCACCTACCCAACAGACACCCACCACACACAAGCACACCTCCCACAAGCATGCACCCAAGACATTCACACCTAAATGTCAAACAACCACTCCCTCATCCTCCACACTCAAAACCCCTTCTGATGACTGCCCCCTTTGTCAGAAAAAGTATTACTTTTCAACCTTGATGTTTTCCCTACTCGCCCCTCTTGTGACACCCCCAAAAGATCTGCTCCCCTCACAAAGGCCATTCCTTCCACCTCCAAGGCCTCCCCTACCTCCCTGCCAAGAAGTCTACCCCTCCCAAAACGTTCCCCCTTCCCAAACCAAAACCAAAACCCACCACTGCCAAGCCCAACCCCCACCTCTCCCAATAATCCCTGATGTGCCTGCCTTCAACCTTGATGCCGCTACTAGTGGAGGTTACATGGCAGTCAGGAGTCAAGTTGGGGCACCATTTTGTGTCTTTGGTGCCAAAGATAAACCTTTGGACTGGCCTATGGCCTTGGACATTCATATTTATTTCAGTTTTAACTTTTTAAAGCCAACCAGTTGCAGGTTTTTTGGTTACACCTTTGTCCTGCATTTCCTTTCCTAAAGTTCTGTTATTCCTGGCTGACATTGGTTGTGTGCCAGTATTTGTGTGTGTGTTCTGCCTGCTGCTTCATGTTTTGTCTTAGCAGTATGTGTTTTTGTGTGCAGTGCCGTCGTCCCCAAGCATAGGGAGCGTGTTGTATGATAGGTATGTGTATGTAGCTGAAATGTTGATGTCATGGTATTGTGTCGTGTTTTTTGTATTGATGAATGATTTGGTCCTAAATGGTGTATGCCTTGTCCCCTGATGTGGCTATCCTGTACATGTGGTTTGTGTTCTGGAGTTTTGTCAGCGCAGACGCGGAGTGTGTTGAGGAGTGCAAGTTTGCTTTGCTTTTGTATGCATGTGACTATTTAGGTGTGTTTCCCTCAGAGCTGGCTGTTGTCTTGTATGGTGTCTGAAGTAGTCTTTGCTTTGTAGCCTTGCCTTTCACCCATATGTGTGACTGTGCATACATTCGGTGTTGGTATTGCTTGTCCATGAGATCTAAATGGAACATGTTCATGTGGGCATGTTTTCGTGGGGCTTGTTCAACATGCGATGTGTCCTAGTACACCCTCTTTCCATATATTGTTTTGCTGCTCCCATCGTTGCTATGCCAGTGTTGTTGTGATGTGTAGCTGTGTGTGTTTTGACTGCTTTGACTGTTTGTGTCTGCATGTATTGTAAATGGCATAATAGGTCTGATATGTTGGGTGTGTGTCTGATGTGTGTGTCGATTGATGGTTTGTTTGATGGTGGTGTTGTGTGTGTTCCATTACACATGGATGTACATGTGTGTTGTATGTGTGTCCAGTCCCTGGCCATTGTTGGGTGTGAGTGTGTGAAATGTGTTCGTATTGTTGTTCAAGTTTGTATGTAGTGAGGAGTCTGTGACCCTTGGCCTGTGCTGTGTTGCCGTATGGTGTGTGTGTGCTGGCAGAAATGTACATGATGTGTGGGTGTCCTTGATGCAGTATGTGAGTGTGTGTCCCTATGCTGTTATGTGTAAGTGCAGCCCTTCACACCCCCTTCCCTATGGTATGTTTTGTAACAGTACTGCATTTTAGCAAAAATAACTAGTGAGTGTGTGTACTTCTGGTTGTTGTTGTTGTCCTCATCGGCGAGGATTTTGTTGTCTTTCAGCAACCAGGAGCAGCGGGATGACGTCTAGTTGTGGTCCCGTGGTGGCTCTGGATGTGTATGGCTTTCTGGAGGTCAGTTCTTCCTTTGTTGTGTCCAGTTCTGCCTCCTGATGTGTGGCGGTTGGACCGTGGCAGTCACATTGGCGGCGAGCAACCTCCTAATATGTCTGGCGGAAACATGGTCTCCTCCAATCTGTTTGTGCCTCCTGACACCTGTGCTGGCTAGCGGTACCAGCAGACCACTGGCGGTATTCATTGTTCACACCACCAAACTCATAATTTGGCGTTCTGCTGCACCAGCATGTTGGCGGTCAGACCTCCACTGTAAATGTGGAGGTCCTCTTGGCCTTTCAACAGTAAAAAAACAGTTCAGGGATTTTTTTGATAAAATGCACCCTGCCTTTGGGGATTAGTAGGCCTGTCTTAGGGGTGACTTTGTAGATATTAAAAAGCAAAGTTTTGGCTTTACCATTGGTGTGTGTGGCAAGGTCAAGTTCGCAGCTTAATAACTGTTCTGTGGGTCTGCAATGGTAGGCTGGGAGTCATGCTTTACTTTGCCATTCTCATGGTGGCACACAAATTACTGCAGTCTACTAAGCGGTGGTACCAGAGGCTAAGAGCTTAAATATAATTTAACTTATGCCAATATGTAAGCCACTTAGACATATACCTTTTTAGGGGTCAGTGGACAGGCTCTGAGGCCTGTTTGGCAGGGCTCAGTATAAATATAGATTCTAAAAACCAGCAGCATCAGTCCACCTTTGAGGTGATCATGCAGAAAGAGTTATTTCTTTATTTCCTTCAAATTGCAAATTGTGAAAAAAACAACCACCAACAATCGGTATATCCAGTCAAATGGCACTATCCCACAAAGAGATAAAACTCCAGACACCATGAATCATACAATGTCTGTATTTTGAGCTAATACAAAATATGAATGGTATATCCGATAAACCATAACTCATGGGGTCTGACCTTTTGTCCCTCTCTATTTATATTTTGTGGTAATTACACTTTTGCAGTCATCTAAAGCTCTCTTGCAACAGAACAAAGAAATTACATAATTGTAAACCTCCTTAAAGCCTCCTTATAATCAGTAGCCAAAAGAAGACTGTTTCATCTAATTCCACATGATAAATGTAACCATCTTCCTCAAATAGTTTTGACCAAAAACACAAATAATTCATAGTTAGAAAGATCCCAAAATAAAGTCACAAATCAACAAACCATAGGTTTCCTATAATATATGTCGCATAAGTTTCAGATTTTTTTTAGATTCGCAGAAATGCTCAGGAATGGGCATAATAAACAAAGCAATATGCAGATTTCCATGTATAAGCATAGCAGCAGAATTTCCACAAGTGGACAATCAAATGACTTAGCCCCTCATTATGACATAGGCGGTAAATGCAGCCTTTACACCACGGCGACGGCTGCCAAAAGACTGTAACCGTGGCTACCAGCTGACCGGCATATATTGACCATAGCCGGAATTCTGCCAGAAGGCCGGTGGAATTCTGGCTACAGTCATGGCGGCGGACGGCGGTAAGGAGGCGCTGCTGCCAGCAGCAGCGCCACACCAGTAGACCGCCGCCGACCATATCATGAACCATGATACGGCCTGGCGGTGTTCTGCTGGCAGACACTGCTTCTGGCAGCAGCGCTGTGTCCCGTCTCCTGCCGGAGGAACCCCTGCAAGCAGGTAAGTCGGGTGCTCCGACAGGGTAGGGGGTGTTGTGTGTGTGTGTGGGTGTGTGTGTGTATGTTTCTGTGTGCGTGCATGCAGGTGTGGGGCATGTGGAATGCATGTGTGCATGAATGGATGTGAGTGTGCATGTATGCTGTGATGTGTGAATGCGTGTGTGCTTGTATGTCAGTGTATGTGTGGATGTGTGTGTGCATGGATATATGCATGCATGGGTGAATGTAGGTATGCATGTGTGTATGCGTGTGTATGTCTGTACATGTAGGTGTGTGTATTTCGGGGGATGGAAGGGGGAGGGGGATACTGGGGGAGGACTCTGGGAGGGGGCGGGGGAGACCCCTAACAGTGCCAGTGAAGGATTTCCCTCGCACTGATAGTGCCTACGACCATGGTTTTCGTGGTGTTAAAAAAAACACGGAATCCATGGCAGTGTGCAGGGTCATATTGCTGTGGGCGGCTTAGTGACGGCAGCCGGGCTGGAGACTGTAGTCTCCAGCCCAGCGGTCGTTACTGTTGTGGTGGTCGGTGTGGTACATTGTCGATTTGGCTTTTGCCAATCTGCCAGTGTCCTAATATGGCGGTATGTACCGTCAGCCTGTTGGTGGTACTACCACCACTATAACACCGACCACAGGGGTCATAATGACCCCTTAGTGTCACATCTGCTTTTCTTTATTGATGATGGGTGAGCTACGAAAGAAGGAACGGTAAAAGCATACACGCAGGTGAAGCATCATAATGGTTGTATTATTACCTTGGAACCTTAGTTATTTATTTTCAGTACACTTGAATGAAAAAAAATACCTTACCTCCTTATTCATCCAAAACGGTAATTAACTTATTCTTTATCTTACAAGAACTTTAATGTTACTAATGGAGGCTGACACATTAGTGGATGTCCAGCCATTATTCATCAACATTGGAGGTTTACACATTCCTCAATTTGAGGCATACTTTTATCACGTCATGAAATAACTATCCCTGAGTAGATGTGGCAGACATTTAAAAACCTCATCTTCCTGAGGTATTTTCTCCTACCCATATGTTGTTTAGGGCCTGATTAGGAGTTTGGCGGTCCGACCACCAGACTGCCATGTTGGTAATCCTGAAAAGACCAGCATGCTGGCAGTCTTCCAGACCGCCGTATTACGAGTTATACAGGGAGGACCGAATACTACCAAGCAAAAAATGCAGACCGTCAGTGGTGCAGTAGCCTGCATATAGGCGGTTCGACCTCCAGCACTGTCAGTGATGCAAGCAACCACCAAGCACCAAGCATATTACAATCACACAGACACTGTGGTGGTCTCTTCATAGAGATCAGCCAATGACATTCAGGACCACTGCGACTCGCAGGCAGCAAGATAACAGACAGACAGTGGATAAATTAAAAAACAACACATTTGACACACAATGGCCAAGTGGACACACCTGTAAAGGAGACTATAAAACATATCCCATCACAGACCACAATCCTTTGCATTTCCAGTGCAAGAAATCTAAGCCCAAGCACCTTTTTGTTTCTACATATATTAGCCACCCGTTTTTCACCATTCCATAGAACACCCTGCACACACTTTTGTCCATTCACACCCTATTGTACATCCCCTATTAAGTATGTACCTGTAACCCTTTTTTCTTTTTTTTCCACATCGTTAAAAAAAAATCCCTATTTTTCTGAAGATGAGTTAAGAGTCAAAGTGGATGAAATCATAACCACAATTGTTTGGAACGCAAGTCCAGCATACTCCTCTCATTAGGAAAATTGAAATGTGGGAAAGGATCGCTGACGAAGTGAATGCTGTAGGCACCAACCTGCTCACTATGGAGGTCATTAGGAAGAGATGAAACAACCTCAGGGGCAAGGTCAGTTCCCTGGCCTCCAGGCACTAGCTGCAGGCTAAGAAGTCTGGTGGTGGCCCTCCCAATGCCCCATTAATGCTCCTTCATTGGAGGACAAGGTCTTGCCCATCCTGCATCCCGAGGGCCTGACAGGAATACCTAGGAGGAAGAAGTCTGGTAAGTCACAACACAAAAAAAGTCACAGAAATGCAATGTCATGCATGCTCACAGCTCATCTTTTGCCACTGTCTTGTTCATGTACTTAACGAACATTCAATACCCAGAGTATCCGAGTGCTAACAATGTCAGTGTGTAATGTTGGACTCAACATCACAGCTACCAAGACCCATCATATGCCATATATCCAAACTGTGTGTAAGTCTTTCAATATCAAAAAATAATCCCAGGACTCGTGGTATGTCTCATCATGTAAATGAATACCTAAACCTAAATGTAGTCTGCATACAGATATGTAATACCCAAGATTTGTATAGTGTGTGTAGTAGAGAGAGAGACCTGATTGCAACTCCCAGGAGGCCAGGAGGCCTGGTGTCTGTAACTCCAAACACCAGCCCAAGGTTGACTTACACAATTACCCTTGTTTGTTAACTCACAATACCTGTATAATGTGTGTAGCAGAGGAGGTGACATGACTGCAGCTCCCAGGAGGCCTTGTTTCTGTTATTCGAACCACCAGCCCAGTGTTCACTTGTATGAACACCCCCAACTCCCAAATAAAGTTTACTCACCTGGGAGGATACCATTTGTCAAGTGTTGGGAAGTAGAAGGACTGAACTGACTACAAAGCCCAATAGGCCCTGTTTCTCTAACTCCAACTATGCAAAGCCCAATAAGCCCTCTTTCTCTAACTCCAACCATTAGCCCAGTGTTCACTTTCCAAAATAAATCTGTAAGTGGACTCATAAATGAAATTCACTCACCTGGGGGGAGAAAATTGTCAAGTATTGGGGTTCAGAGACAGTGACCTGACAGCAAATCCCAGCAGGCCCTGCTTTTGTAACTACAAACACCAGCACAGTCCCGCATTGTACAAAAGCCTTGTTTGTCAACTCACAAATGAAGTGTACTCACCTGGGAGTGATCAAACACAGATCATGCTCAAATCAGAGATGTGTCTGTCTATATAGCTCCAACTTGACATGTTATCCCAAGATGAAACTTTTGAAGACAGGAATGACATATTATCCAGTGTGTATAACAAGTATTCATAAGGCCTTAAGATGGATCATCAGATTGGAAGCAGCAGACACATTGACACAGCAGGGTGTACATGATGACTCCAGTCACATATACAGCAAAGTCCTGGGTCTGCCTGCATCCAACTCAACTAGGCCTAAAAATGGCAAAGTCATATCTTGACTCTCCATTGTGTTGGCTGCACTGGTGGGAAGATGTCATTTTTATTGTATCCTCAAAAGTGCAACTGATCTGCACATCTCAGCAGCTGCTTGAGTCAAATTGGACTGGCATGCTACACACATGTTATGTCAAATCACCCAATACCACGATTACTTGCCACAATTGAATTAACTACAAATTAACTTTGTCCAAGGTCCCTGCTTACTATAACACTAAACCGTTGGAGGTAGATGTCAAAATACAACCAGACACAATATAAGTTTTACATAAAAAGGTGGATCTTCCCACTGGGTACACAGAGTCCATGGAACAGACTGACATTAACCCCCTGGATGAAGCCCTCAGTGATGACAACTCTCCTGGATGACTGGACTTGGAGGACAGTTTTGGCTCATGTGGGCAACCTGGTCAGATGGCAACATAGAGTCTCACTGTGCCCAAAATATCACCTCCCAGCCCTGTTGCTTTAACATCACAGGCAACCATTCACCCCCCCCAAACTGTATCCATAGCACAGTGTCCAACATCTTGTGCCCCCAGTTTTGGATCCTAAGTTGCAGCTCAACACTTTGGACAACGAAGGTCTAGGAACTTCAATGGCCTTTTGGCCAGCATCTGTCTCTCCCTCCTACGTGGCCGCTGCTGCTGATGTCGCTTCACAGAGCCTATCGGCTCTGTGTTTAAGGCCTGCCTCTACCTGCAGGCACACGTCTGTGCCTCATTCCTGTTGGCCTAGTGGCCATCTGTGTCTGTCAGGTCTGTCTTCCTTTTTCACTTTCATTCTTTTTTCTGTACTATGCTGTTTTTCTTTTTATCCCTCCTTTCACTATTTTCTGCTCCCATGCTTTCCCCGCTACCTGGTGTCCCCATTGCCCCATCCCCCACCCTCATAGCACTTCCTGCCCTCCTGCCTCCCAGCTGACCATTCCCCCTTCCTTCCCCATTTAAGGGTGGCCACTGCACAGTGTCGGGCGACCTCATTGACCTCTTGGCCAGCATCCGTCGCTCCCTCCTGGGTGGCCACTGCTGCTGCAGCTGCTTTTGCTTTCTCTTCACAAAGCCTCCCTGCTCTGTGTTCAAGGCCCACCTCCAGCCACAGGCACCCACTTGTACCTTATCCGAGGTGGCCTAGTGGCCATCTGCGTCTGTCAGGTAGGTCTTCCTTTTTCACTTTCATTCCTTCTCTGTACTATGCTGTTGTCCTATCTTTTTCTCTCCTTTCACTATTTTTCTGCTTCTCTGCATTGCTGCCCCTGTGGCCCCACCCCACATAGCACTCCCACACTCTCACCTCCCAGCTGACCAATTCCCACTCCCTTCTCTTCTTAACGGTGGCAGCCAAAGGCACTCCTTGCACTGAACCCTGGATGACAGAGCACTTGCCACCTTGCTTCCCCCTTTCTCCTGCCACCACTGCCACCTCATTTTCTCCGCATTGCAAGGACCATCCATCTAGACCAGGAGGCGGCATAGCCATCACCCACAAGCCCACCCTCCGACTGACAATCAACACCCAGGAAGTCGCCCCCGTCATGGAGCACCTCCACTTCCAAGTGCACACCACCCCTAAGACCACCACCGATTGTTGACTTCATTGCCCCCACGCACTCGCCTCCAGCAACTACATTCTCTTTGGCAATCTGAACTTCCATTTCAACTATCTCAACGACCACAACACATCAGCACTACTCAAGAACCTGGACACAATCGGACACAAGCAACTGATCACCTCACCAACGCACACCGCCGGACACACTCTCGACTCCATTTTCTCTGCCAGCAGCAACATCACCATTGCTGTCAATGCACTGGACCGACCAGCAATGCATCCACTTTTCCATCTCCACGCCCACAGCTCACACTCACTCAACGCGACCCTCCTACAGGAAAGGGAACCAGACCTCAGAGGAGCAACTCATCAGCGCCCTCAGTAACCCACTATCCCCCGACACAACAGATGCCAACACCTCAGCTTGCAACCTCCACAAATGGACAACCAACTACACCGACACCCTAGCTCCTCTCCAGGTGACCACATGGAAACACTACTCCAAGAAAGCCAGTTGGTTCATCCCCGCACTCCAGGAATCAAATCATTCATGCAGGAGGATAGAGAAGAAGTGGAGGAACAGCAAATCCCCAGAAGACATTGCAACCTTCAAATCTGCCACAAGAGCCCACCACGGCCTCAGCAGGTTCACCAGGAAATCCATCCTGCAGGACCGCATCAACTCCACCACACAAAACACTAAAGAACTCTTCAACGCCATCAAAGAATTAGCCAAACCACAAGCTGAGACCACTAACATCCCTCCATCTAAGGATCTCTGTGACAGAATGGCCACCTTCTTCCATCGGAAGACCAAAGATATCTATGACAGTTTTAGACCCCAAGACTCTCCTGAACTCACTATCAACACCTCTGCCAGGATCCTCCAAACTCCCATGACTCTTGTATGCCTGGACCCCCATCATGACACACGAGACCCACTCCATCGGCATACACTTTGGAGCCCCGACCTATCCCTGCCCCCACTAGGGACAGACCCACTTCTTCAAAACTTGGGCAGTGGTGGTGAAGAAACAGGTGCCTGCCTGTGCCCCAGAGGCACGCTCCTCAGTGTTCCTTGCCTCAGGGGCATCTCACGGAGCACAATCGCTCCATCCTTTGTTTGTCTGTGCTCGCGGGGGCACCTTACGAAGTGTGTTTTGGATGCCCTCGCTTTTCGAAGCCCACCAGTGTTGTGGTGGATAACTCGCTCTGGGAGATGTCAGAAAGCACTCCACATGCTCTGAAACAAATAAAACAAAGCACCCCTCATGTGTTATGTTCAAACACCGTAGCTCCACTGGGAGAACAGCTCTCAGGATGCGCTTCTGCTCCACAGGCAAAGCGCTCTGCCTGCATCACTTCAGTGCAGGGAAACAGTTGCTAGGGAACTCAGCCCCTGGAGACAATTGAAGGAAGCACAGGGTGGTAGGGCCCAATAAACAGCCAAGCACAAAGGGTTGCAGTCAGTGGCAGTTCCTCCTAGTGACCCAGCAGGTCACAGGTCAGCACAACAGCAGCAGTCCGAGGTGGGTCCTGGTGAGTCCCTCCAGCAGCATTTTGTGTCCAAGTTAATAGTCCAAAAATGTCTCAAGGTGTCTCTCTTAACATGGGGAAGACCCCCCTGTACTTGTATTCAGTTTTGCACAACTTTTACAAAGAGGGAGAGAAGAGGATCCAACCAGTTCAAACTGGTTCTATGAGTGTCCCCTCTCTCCTCCAGCACAGGCTTCAGAGATCAGTTGGGGGTAAATGAGCCCTTTGTGTGAAGCTAGGGCACAGCCTTAACAAATGCAGGTGTGCCCCACCTCTCCTTCCCTCAGCCCAGGAAGACCATTCAATATGCAGATGTACCTCTGTGACACCCCCACTCTCCCTGTGTACAGGCTGTCTGAAAAGTATGCACAAACCCCAACTGTCACTCTGCCCCAGACATGGATTGGAGTCAAGCTGCAAAACACCAGAGTCATAAGCACAGAGAAATGCTCACTTTCTAGAAGTGGCTTATCTATAATGGTAATAAAAATCCACCTACACCAGTAAGTAGCATTTTTCACCATTACAACCATACCAAACATGCCTACACTACCCCTCAAAGATCAGACAATACCCCCAGGCATAGGGCAGGGCATACCCAATGCAATACCATGAGCAAGACAGCACTCACAGCAGTGAGAAACCACATAGGCTGCTGTCACTACCAGGGACAGGCCGCACAACCAGGCACATGTCCTGCCTTCTATATACATAGCACCATGCCCATAGGTCTAGGTAGGGCTTACCTAAGGGGTAACTTACATGTAATATAAAAGAAGTTCCAGGCCTGGGAAGTAAATTTAGATGCCAGGTCCCTGTAGTAGTAAACAGCGCACACAGGCCATGCGCTAGTAGGCCTGAGACAGGTTTGAAATGCTACTTTTGTGGGTGGTACAAGCAGCGCTGCAGGCCCACTAGTAGCATTTAATTTACAGGCAATTGGTATAGAGAAACCACTGTACAGGGGACATACAAGATAAATAAATGTGCCAATTAGGTGTAAGACAATCATACCAACTTTAGAAGGGAGGGCACCTGCACTTTTGCACTGATCAGCAGTAATAAAGTGCTCAGAGTCCTAGAGCCAACAGCAAGAGATCAGAAAAAATAGGAGAAGGAAGGCAAAATGTTTGAGGATAACCCTGCAAGAAGGGCCAGGTCTAACAGCAGTGATGACCGCGCATGTAGAGAACGTGACCACCATATTGTGCAAATTCACTCACTTGACTCCTAACACGGCTACCAGCAAAACCTCCCCTGCTTGAGCTGCTGTGTGCCGCCTCTCGGAACAATCATGCCACATTCAGCAGGTGATAGGACCCTTGTCTTCTCTCCTCTTGTATTGACAGCTCTATGGCTCACAAGAGAAGCAGGTCAGTACCTCATGTGCACAATTGACTCTGTTTAACACCATCCTTTCCCTCCTCTTGGGCTACAATGTGCCCCTGTGTGCCAGTTAGACCTCTTGTATGCCTATTTTTGCAGTCTGTGTGGTATCAATGGGATGCACATGGTGCAGGTATTGGTGACCAGTATTATGGGGGTCATTATGACCCTGGCGGTCCACGATCGCAGTCGGACCGCAGCCATAGGCGCGGTCCTGCCGCAACATTATGACCGCCAGCCTGTCCATGGCAGTAAACACCTCCACATTGCTACCAGATCCATTAGGAGCCGGCTGCAATGTTACGGCCCTGTTCCCATGTGGGCCGCCGGCCCAGTGAGAAAGCCATAATAGGGCCAGCAGCGTTCAGGCTGCACAGGCTGCCTGATGGAGGAATGGCATTGGCGGGCGGCCTCTGCCGCCCGCTAATGTCAAAATGAGGTACTATATATTTTGATCATAAACACTGTGTTGTGTGATGTTTGTGTTGGATGCACATAACTAAGCAAGAAGACTTCACTGCCATCCAATGACATTTCTTTCTTTATGATGGTTGTAAATGTTAGATAACATGCATGTGCATGACAGAATGAGCTGGGTATACATCTTGTCAGAGTCATTGGATGATCTTGTAAGTAATGTGTATAGTACCTCAGATCTTTCAACCCACATCTGGCCTTGCAAGACCATTGTCTGGAAGGCATATCATGACTCACTCTGTCCTTCAGGTTGTTACACAAACCAAATGCCCAATGGAAGATGACCACTTGATGTACTGTCATTGACGGAAGTGATGGAAATGTGAATGTCATGTAGGTTGTGTATGCTCAGTCTGCAGAGACTAGGGCCTATCAACTTTATTTCCTAATATGGGGCCTAGAACAGGCTTTGGGAGGGTCACTCTGGCTATGCAACTGTGGCACTGTGCCTTCTCCCTGTACACCAGCAGATCCTGTCATGTGGACAATATGATGGTCTAGTTTCAAAACTTGCCCTGAATGCTTCAGTCCATTAACTCGATTAGGAATGGGTACAGAGGTGCATCCCAGAATTAGTCCATATGTGCATTTTGCATTATTGTCAATGTGTGTCTTTGACTGATTGTAGGTCCCTTGCTCCCACAGCTCTGTTTTCACATTCACATAAGTCATAATTGTCCTGTACAGGCTTGTTGCATGCATGACAGACCCACACTGCAGACAGTGTGTAGGTTCCTGAGAGACCATGACATGTGACTCAGTAGATTAGTTAAATAGCAGAAATTAAACAATGCATTCCTTTGTATGTTGGATACCATTTCTTAGTTTATACACATATCCACAGGAGTGTTCTGTGGTACAGGTACATACCGCATAACCCCCCTGAAGTGGCATGAGTCTGCATTTTATAGGCCACATGTCAACATGCACAGGGAAGATACTTTCTGCACTCACCATGCCAGCCCCTTCATTGTCACTCAAGTGTAAGGATGAAGTCTATACTACCGAAGTTGTCTGTGGGGACTGTATGTAGTGAGTCAATCCCGCAGAGTGTGAACGTGTTGGTCCAGTCAGGTCTACGGAATTTACCCTTCCGAAGCCACATATGTTTGTAGTGTTTCACTGTGGCTCACATTATAGTACATGTTGCTGAAGCATGGGCTACCTGATGTCAATAGGCTTGCTGACTCATTGTAGACTATGAGCTGGGTAGTGAGTTAGTCTGCAGGTGGATGAAAAAGTCTGTAGTCCTGCCCCTGTCCTTATTAGCTTATGTTATTTGTACTTGTGGTGTGTTGACAAATTGATAATTTTTTGCTTAGTGCTTCTGACATGTGTGTGACACATCCATTTGTGGAAAAACTTGTGGTGGTAATCCCTTGATTTGTCTCTTGCATCCATACAGGTAAACACCCATCAGAAGAAGGAGATATGGAGAGCCATCACCCAGAAGGTTTCGGACCCTGGGGGTACACAGCAGATGGAGCGTTCACTGTCACAAGAGGTGGGAAGACCTGAGACGCGGGACCCAGAAGATCATGGAAATCCAGCAGGCGATGTCTTCTAAATGTGGGCGGGGTGCACATCGGACCATGACCACCATAATGGCCGCATTCTGGCAGTGGCTTACCCAGACCTTGATTGGCGTTTGAGGGAGCACAGTAGCCACAAGGGGGTGAGTACAGGGCATATTCCTGCCTGTCACATTTCCAAACTAATGCTTTACGTTCTGACATCTCCCCCTGATGATTAGGGATGATCCATGTGTGATACAATAGATGAATAACTGTGCAGATATGTCATGTGGTTCAAACTGATGTGCCTTGCCTATTGGCCTAGAGACCTAGGACACAACTGTATACAATCCACAAACAATTTACTCTCCAGGGCCAGCACATGGCTGAGTACAGTGATCAATCAGATCATGTTGTTTGTTGTTGCAGGTGTAATTTGCATAGAACAGTCCACTACTCTTCAGTGGGACAGCCCTAACAACATAATAGATTACTGTCCTCAGCCATGTGCCTGCTCAAGTGAGTATAGTGGCATCTGCTCCCCAGAAGCCACTTATCTTCAGTGTGTGACGAGTGCTGGTGCCTCACTACTGTCTGTAATATGAAGATGGCCATCATATATGTGACAGAGTATACATTGTTCTTTGTGTCAGCTACATATCAATACTTTCCCTTGGTAAGTGGGGAATATCCATTGACATGATTTATATGCCATCACTGTTGCCAACATTCCTTGTTGCAACATGTTACCATGTGACCCTTTATCTTTTGACAAAATCTGTACACTGATATTTCATGCATGGTCTACCTGTGTTCATGGGATGATTTCTCTATTCCCTCACATATATGTGCATGCCAGTCCGTGTTTGGAATGGGACATTTGCAATGAGGCTATATTTCATGTGGTGCCACAGAAGGAGTGTGTCACCATTGATTCTTGGCTGACATGTACCTTCACCCATCATAGCACGTCATTTGGCATGTACAACTGCAGTAAAAATGAGGGACATGACGGGTAGGACTAGAGTTTTTACACACAATATGCATTTCCATGCCATTGATGTGGCATCATATGGAAAAGTGCCCTGCACATGTGTAATAGGTAAGGTTTGTTACCTGACTGTTGTATGCATCATGAAGTGACTTGCATTTATGTTGGAATCATATGTGGGTGGGTACAAGCATTCATCCAAAGACATCTGGGTCCACAGGAACAAAATGGAGACAGTGATGAGACTGGCAAAACATGTGGAGGGACTTCTACAAGTGTTATGGATTTTAGAGACATATCCTCCTGACATTTGCACACTTTGTCTACAGTGTACTTTTCCATGCCAAATGTGTAGCATATCTGAGAAATGTTAGAACTACCTCCATGGCTCCATTAGAAAAATGTCACATGGTGAAGTGTGCCTTGTTGATATGTTTCCAGTGTGACATGAGTATTTCCATGAAACGTCTTGTGGCAACTGTACTGTTGTCAGCAACATGGAAGGTTTTAGGAGCATCATTTCTTATTGTGTTATTGTGAATGTGATAAATAGATGACTGCATAACATTGTGTGGGATCTCTGGGAATTAAGTTGGCATTGGACTACTATTGTAGAACAACAGGTAACTGACACATGCTCAATAAGGCATTGAAGGTGATGTGGCCTCCTACTTGTTCAATGGTTACTGTGGTTGCACAACTTCAGCCATGCAACTGTAGTTGTCTGAGATCTTGATTTTTCTGTGGGAAACTGTTTACAGTTAAGATGGCATGCACATATATGGTATGGTACATGGGTACATGTAGGAAGCACTTTAATGCAGTTTGTTGCTGGGGCCTACTTGAAGCCATGGTGTTTTTTTGCTAATCACAGCTGTTGTTCAAGTGTGATCAGGAACATGTGGTGCCCATATTTCTCTTGTAGAGCATCAGCCCAGTCAAGCAAAGGAGACAGGGCACAACCAAATGGGGAAGCATCTGGTCATGATACGTTCAGGCATGAAACCACTGACACGGAGGGACCCAGTGGCCCAGACTCTGAGGCGAGTACAACAGAGGAGACAGGATCAACATCGCCATCATCAGATTCTATGTTCAGTGGTCAGTCTCTAATGGTGGCGGACCCATCAGGACCTACTCCCATACCATCTTTGTCCAATACCCTTCTTTCTATCGCCACCCTCCCTATTGCTCCCCACCCAGTTGCCCTTACCTGCTCAATCAAGAGGGTGGGCATCTCCTTTGCCACAGGCACCTCCGACCCAGCCCCTGTTACCCCTGCTGCCCTGAGTGAGGAAGCTATTGACCTCATGAGAATCATCTCTGGGGCAGAAGGCCATTGTGAATGCTACCCAGGGGTTGGCAAGCCAACTTCAACAGACCAGTGCTTTCCTGGAAGGCATTCATAGTGTCATGTGTGGCCTACAAAGACCTTTTCAGGCTGTGGCCTCCTCACTGATGGCAGCCAGTCACTCCCCACTTCCTCTCCCCTCCATCTCCCTCTTCCCAATACAAATCTCCTATTCCTCTACTTGTTCCATGCACCTACCTCAACACACACAAGCAGCACACCTATCCCTATCCAATTCACTTTTATATTGCTCTTTCTTACACCTTGGGTGTGTTTGGTATTTATCATCTAAGTATTTCTGAGGTATCTCAATCTTTTACCCTGCCTACTGCTCTCTACATACGCTATATTTCACATTTCTCTTCTGTACACCATTCCACTACTACATGTCTATTCACCTCTGTCATGTCTGAGTCTTTTTATACCAATCTCTTTATGTCCATTTCTATGTACTTATACTGTAATATACTTATGTATGCTATATCTTTTACAGCCTTGAAAACGTCACAGTGTGACGAAACACGTGTTGGCTGTGTATGAATACATGTATATTCCAAAGGCTATCACTATATATTGCCTATGATTGATCCAGCTATGAATAGTATTTGTTGATCCCAATAAATCCCTTCCTGGAACACAAAGAAGTTTACTGTACTATTCACTAATGTACTTCTTACATCAGACTTCATATTCTTCAATCCCCGCCCAAACCCAGGAGTCCAGCCCTGTCACACCTGCTCCCCGCAAGCACACATTCCCCTCCCCCAAGAAGAAGCCCACCCATCCAAAGAAACAGACCCTCTCCAAAACCCAAACCAAAGCCTAAACCTACCCATCCCAAATCCGACCCCACCCCATCCAACGATGATCCCTGAGGTGCCTGCCGGCCCTCTTGATGTCCCTTCCTGTGGAGGTTACATGGCAGTGATTGGAGTCAAGTTTGGGTACTGTGATATGACTGGATATATCTATATGGACTGGCCAATGGCCTTTACTCTTCTGCATTTTGAGTAAATAAACCCAATTAGTTGTTGTTTGGGTACACCTTTGTCCTGCAATTCCTTTTCTAGCTTTATTTTGTTCCTGAGTAACTTGTGTTGTATGCCTATAGCTGTGTGTATTTCAGCCTGATTGCTGATCCATTTGCTGATGTTTGCAAAATCTGACCTTGTGGCCAGTGCTGGTGTCACCCAAGACAAAGGTAGATGTTGACTATGGATATGTGGGTGTTAATCCAAATGAGGTGTCATTGCATTATGTTTGGCATGTTAAGTATTTCATCTTGTGTTGTCCAATGTCAGCTTGTATGGTGTTAGACTTGGCCCCTGATATGGACTGTACATTCGCCTTATGTGTGGAAGTTTGAGTTTTGTTTGGCCACACATGGGGTATTCAGTTGTGCTAACTTCTTTTGCATTTGACTGTGCATGTGTCCATTTTGATGTGGGTACCTTACAGCTACTTCATCTCGATGTATGTCCCATGCTGTTGCAGTTGTATTTGCTTTCTTGACTTGCACTTCAAAACTATGCAGATAGGCATGTCACTTGGCTGGCTCTACTATTGTTTGACCTAGAGATACATGAGGGGCCAGTTCCTGTGCAAATGTTGTTTTAGGGGCATGTGCAAAGTGTAATGTGTCCCAGGGCAGCATCCTTGCAGGAGTGTACCTGGTGCCTCCATCCCTACTGTGCAGGTATTTTTTGCATAGTGAGCTTTGGCTATTTGCCTCTCAAACTATTGTGTATCCCATTGCCCTTCCAAAGCAAATACATATATGGAGAGCAGTCTCCAGGGTAAAGGAAACAATACACAAAGAAAATTACTGCATCCCCTGGCGTTATTCATGGACTACAAGGCATTAACAGTTGATTGCAAGGCACTAATATTGGACTACATGGCACTAACATTGGATTGCAAGTTGCAATTTTCACTACATTGCAGGATATTCTATATTAACTATTTATTCCAACATAGAAGAACTTATGACAATGGATTTGAGTCCTACATAGTGCCCAATGCAGATCTGGCAACTATTTGCATGATTTACAGATTATGGCCCTCATTACGACCCTGGCGGTATAGAACCGCCAGTGCCGCGGCACGCGGGAGCACCGCGACTCCCGCCGGTTTCCCGCTGCCCCCAAGGAATCCTCCAAGCCGGCACAGCTTGCTGCGCCGGCTTGGGGATTCCGACTCCCCCTCCCGCCATCCAGTTCCTGGCGGTTCTCCCGCCGGGAACCGGATGGCAGGAGGGGGAGTCGCGGGGCCCCTGGGGGCCCCTGCAGTGCCCATGCCAACGGCATGGGCACTGCAGGGGCCCCCGTAAGAGGGCCCCAAAATGTATTTCACTGTCTGCATAGCAGACAGTGAAATACGCGACGGGTGCAGTAGCACCCGTCGCACCTTCCCACTCCGCCGGCTCGATTACGAGCCGGCTTCATGGTGGGAAGGTCGTTTTCCCCCTGGGCTGGCGGGCGGCCGCCCGCCAGCCCAGGGGAAAACTCTGAATACCCGCCGCGGTCTTCCGACCGCGGTGCGGTATTCACGACGCGCAACTTTGGCGGGCGGCCTCCGCCGCCCGCCAAAGTTGTAATGAGGGCCTATGTATTTTTGTTACTTTGTTACTGAAATGTATTTGTGTCCACATGTTTGAGTAATTGCATAGACAGTCCTCTGTTAAGTGTGTGGGAACAGTCTGTTTTTATTGTTTGGGTTGAATGATTTTGAATGTGTAGGATGGTATGTATGTTGAATGGATAGCTGAGTATGGTTTTGTGAGATACCTAGGGCACATGAGTGACGAACAGAGAGTTACATTTTAGTTGATTCTGTTTTGTCATGTAAGTTGTCTACATATAATATCAAGAGATTCACAATATAATACATGGATTTTTTTTTTTTTTAATATATTTTTGTGGTTGCATTTGGCTTCATTTTCTATATAAAGCTGTATTTGTTATGAGCTATCTATATTTAGGGCCAGATGTAGCAAAGGGTTTTCCCCATTCTGTGTCTATGGGAAAAAGTGTTTGTACAATTGGCCCTTAGCAAAATGTTTTGAGGGGGTGCAGTAATTTTCTTTGTGTATTGCATCCCATTATCCTTCCATTGTGTTGCAATGTGGGTGATGTGTTGGTCCATTGCAGGGCTGTTTCATGAGTGGAGTGTTTGTGTTCCATGACACATGCGTGTGTTAATGATATATGTGTGTGTTCAATCTGACAACAGTCCATGGCATGTGTGCAATGTGAGGGTGTCAGTTGTATTGGTAGATGTAATGTTCATGTGTTGTTGATGTTGTGTGACACAATGTTGTGTATACTTTGCTGTCCCAGTGCCTGAGATGTGCAGACATGTTTTTGTGGAGTGTGACTGTGAAGTGTCAGTGATCCACCCAAAGGGGGTGTTTAATGGCTGTGAATGTCTCATTCTTTGTGAATGACTCTGACTGTGGACACAATGACACATGTACTTTGTGTCCAAAGCATGGGCCCAATATGATGTGGACAACGGCGCGATGATCTATTTTTAAGGTAAGTGACACAGATAGATGTGTGCATTTACCGTCAGTTTCATCCACAGCGGTGTGGATTTTGGGAACCCTCGAGCAGCAGCAGCAGGATGTGTGATAGGCACCATAGCAGCACAGGACGCGTAATGCTGTCTGTAGGTCAGATACTTCCTATATGTTTTCCGCCAGCTTGGACATGATGATTGGAGCGTCACAGGCACTTTGGCAGTGTGCAACATCATAATGAGTCATGCGGAAACACTTGCTCCCCTAGCCTGTTTGTCCTGCATATAGTGGTCTTTACTCTATAGGCCCGCCAACATCGTAATTCAGTGGTCCGACCGCCAAGAATGGCGATCGGACCACTGCAACAGCCATGGCAGTGCACGGACCGCGAAACTAGTAATCAGGACCCTAAAAAGCTCAAAAGTAGCTCCCTATACCACCTTTGTTAGCTGCAGGCAAGGTAACAAACATATATATCGACCACTTGCTGCAATAACTTTGATATGTATTATCCACATCCCATTTCAATATCACATCTTGGCCGGGGATATATATTATTAGGAATTATACTCTCAGCATTTAAATTTTCATATAATAAAGTCAGCATCAAATGACTTTCATCCTATACTACCAGAAATGTACCCATAGTTAGACTGCCCCAAGCCATCCTAACCTTTTGTCAACCAATGTAGTTGTAGTCTCAGCTTATTTTTCATGTAAACATTGATCAAACATAAAAAAGAGATGGCCTTAGATTTGTCATGCTGTAGTATTTTGACAAAAGTTATTAAGTCAGACATAGCTTCACCCGAAGGAAACCTTGTAATGAGTTCTTCTTGTACTTGTAAGTACTTGAGAAATTCATCCTTGGACATATTAAATTATGTGGATTTTTGCAAACATTACTTGAAAATACCATATGAGAAGAGCTGACCCATGTAAAGGGTAGAGGTGCTTTTCTGTATTATATCACATATTAAAGTGGGGGATGGTGGGTGCATTTCCCAAACTAATAAGGTTCCATACATTTTAACAGAAGAATCAAATTCAGGACAGGTTTGTTTTAGAACAGAGAGTGTTTAAGTACCTCAAATTAAATGCCTAAAAAGACAGCTCAAGAGGCCAGTCTGAGTCATTAGCATCAGACAGGTTCCCAGCAAAGTTCAAAAGTATAAGCAAAATTTGTTAGATAGAAGTTTGTCATTCAAAGTGAGAATTGCATATAAAACATATGAGAACATTAAT
Organism: Pleurodeles waltl; assembly: GCF_031143425.1. NCBI lineage: Eukaryota > Metazoa > Chordata > Amphibia > Caudata > Salamandridae > Pleurodeles > Pleurodeles waltl. The sequence goes on from NC_090444.1 coordinate 309,279,967, forward strand.
TGGATGGACCCTGAGAAGATAAGAATTTATGCAGTATTACCATATGGATTGCACACTCTCACCCAAATACTGAATCTATATGACATTCATTCATTAGTGTTGCACACCTGTTTAAAGCCTTCTCCTATGTATGTACTTTTGCCTTGTTTGTGATCTATAAGTACGTTTTTTACACACGTCATTTTAGATACTGCTGTAGGACCTTCTAGCTGTTGGTAAACTTCAAACCAAAGTCTCTCTTGTTTGCAAGATCCTGCCTTGCCCAGGCCAGGCCCAAACATACACCAGGGGGTTCGAGACTGCATTGTATTAGGGCAGGCACAGCCCTTTCAGGTACGAGTGACCACTCCTCCCTCCCCTCCTAGCACAGATGGCTCATCAGGATATGCAGGCTACACCCCAGCTCCCTTTGTGTCACTGTCTAAAGGAGAGGTGCAAACAGCCCAACTGTCAAACTAACCCAGGCAGGGAATCCACAAACAGGCAGAGTCACAGAATGGTTTAAGCAAGAAAATGCCTACTTTCTACAAGTGGCATTTTCAAACTCACAATCCAAAAACCAACTTCACTAAAACATGTATTTGTAAATTGTGAGCTCAGAGACCCAGAACTCTATATTTCCAACTGCTCTCAAAGGGAAACGCACTATGACAATATTTAAAGGCAGCCCCCATGTTAACCTATGAGAGAGATAGGCCTGGCAACAGTGAAAACTGAATTTGGCAGTATTTCACTGTCAGAGCATGTAAAACACGTCAGTACATGTCCAACCTTTAACATACACTGCACCCTGCCCATGGGACTGCCTAGCGCGTACTTTAGGGGTGCTTTACATGTATACAAAGGGTTATTCCATGCTTTTATACACTACCTAAAATTCATAAAAAATTACCTTTTCCTCCAGGTAGCCCTATTATCTCAGGTATTGGTGGACCAACTGAAAAACTATCTGATTATGTGGATTTTTTAAACCCATGGTACAGAAATAACCTTCATATATTAAGGATACAATGCATATTTGGAGTATTCTTAGTGATGTAGAATGGGAGGAAACTATGTTACTGGTTACCCTGGATGTGGTTTCCCTTTATACCTGTATTCAACATAATGTGGGCTTGGAAGTCATAGAATATTTTTTGAATAAGCAACCTGCTAATTGGTGGCAACACACAAGGATGTTACTAGAAATTATATCCATGATTCTTGACAATAACTTTTTTATTTTTGAAGATGATTGGTTTAGACAAAAACAGGGGGTGGCTATGGGCTCCAGATTCTCCCCATCTTATGCAGGACTGTTCATGGGCATGTATGAGGAGAGGTGGGTCTGGGGTCCAGGAGCGGCTAAATGGCAGACATATATTCTTTATTGGGTCGCTACATAGATGATTGTATTATGGACAGGAGAAGTCAATCAATTATTGAATTTTGTTGACTATTTGAACTCCAATGACATAAATGTCAAGTTTACATGTCAATATAGTGCGACACGTATAGAATTTTTGGATGTAGAGCTGTATATTGATGAGGGTCGTATAGAGAGTAAACTATTTCGGAAATCTACTGCGTGCAGTCGGGTTCAAAAAAGTTTTGTATGAGTAATTGTGTATGTAAAATGTTAATGGACATATGAAACTGAAATGCTATCTTGTGGCTGGTTAGTTATAACGTGTTGATATAAGGGCTGCACTATTTCTTTAATTTTTATTCTTGCTGATTCACATTTTACTTATTTATATATAAAGGTTCCTTTCAACTTTAACTCAAGCATGTACACTATGGTGATTTTGGTGACATAAATAGGGATCTTTAGAACTATGGGTGGTTTGCACGGTATAATAGGGTGCTACCTTGAGTTTTGATTTGGCTGTTTGGACACTCTTTCATCTAATGGACTTTAGATCACTGGGCTCCACCATGAGTCAATGGTACAGGTGTTGTGATAATTAATATGATTCTATTGAATAAAATGCTTTTCTCTGTTGATTTTGGGGATCCAGACTAGCTAATATAAGAAGCGACTACAATCCGGCCCTGAAGAACTCAAGTGACGAAACACGTGTTGGCTGAGAAGTCGTTACAAGGAATTTGGATGCTTTATTTTGATTTAGAGTTATAAAAAGATTTGGAGACATACTCAAGGATAAATGTAATGGACTTCGGAGACTACATGAACCACTACTAAAAGTGTAACATGGTCTACTACTAAAACTGTCTGGTAAATTTGAAAGAGTTTGGACTTACTAATACTCTTTTCCTCATGACTTTTGAGGGAATGAACAATGAATTTTGTGTTTGTGAATTAAAGTGCCAGGAAATTTATGATTTATTATTTCCAAGGTTTACTGCCTTACATTGAGCCGTTTATTGCAAACATACATAGCAACTTGTTTAAAGGGTGAACAACTGTATTTTTAAGATAATTGTACACTTGCTCAACGGGTGCCTCAGCATTGTCATAAGCATAATTGGTTGTTTTTACAGCCGACGTGTGGGATTTTAGGGTGTATTCCCCATTGTAGTGCACCGTTGCAAATATAGCAGTCGCATAAATACAATATCGTGAGTTCCCCTTGGTGCGCCATTTCTCCCTTTAAAATACACCCCTTCTGGTAGAGAGTAAAGGGAAGGTTTAGGCCTGGCAAGTTGGTACACTTGCCAAGTTGAATTGGCAGTTTAAACTGCACACACAGATGCTGCAGTGGCAAGTCTGAGCCATTTTTACAGGGATACTAATGTGGTTGTCACAACCAGTGCTGCAGGCCTATTAGTAGCATTTTAACTACAGGCCCTGGGCACCTCTAGTGCACTCTACTAGGGACTTACTAGTAAATCAAATATGTTAATCATTGATAGCCAATTATCCTCCACACATCTACAACCTGGGAAACAGAGGAAAAACATTAGGGGAGACCACCCCAAAATACCAAGTCTAACAGGAACTATGAGAGGCATATAGCTGACTGTGATGTGAAGTAGCATAGACTTTAGACATAGACAGTGGTACACTTACCAATGAACCAGGCCCTCTCTCTCTCTCTGTAGTAGCAACATAATTTGTAGGACACTGCTGTTCCTCAAGAGAAAAGAGTCATGTACAGATCCTGGAAACTTTGCTGTCACATGGGATATGTATTGTTGGCAAGACACACCACCTGCACATTTATCGAATAGTGATTCATCCTGTTCCTCTAGACTTGCTCATTCGCCCTGGGAGGAACCAAAGCGATGTGCAATGTCATGAAAGGCAGACTTCACAGTGTACAGATCAGCACATTGTGGGAACCTGATGTAGCTGTTCAAGTGCTCGAGTAAGGCATCCAGTACATCCTGTAATGCTAAACTGAACATCGGCTGTGACATTCTTGCAGTCAGTCCCACTGTCATCTGAAAAGATCCTGAGGTGAGGTAATGCATGACAGACAACACCTGTACTGTTGGTGGGATGACATAGGGATTATGTATGGCTGGGAGGATATTCGGTTCCAACTGGGTACACAGTTCCCTGATGGTCTGACTGTTCAGACAATACGTCTGTATAATGTGTCTGTCTTCCATAGTGGCAAGGTCAACTAGAGGCCTGTAGACCAGTGCATTTCTCTATTTCCCATTGGACAGTATCTAGGCATAGGACAGAACACATTTCAGGACATCTGTTACACACTTGTTACTAAAGTAAACCATAGAGGTGGAAAACAGAACAAGTCATGTAAGGTTTTTGAAACTATGACACAGGGAAACAGTTATTCACAAACTACACAACTGCCACATCCTGGCTGTCAATTCCATTGCTATACTTGTCACAAGGGGTCTGTACAGAGATGAAAGTCAGACATAGTAAACTCGTCCTTAAGTTGGATACAGTTAACTAACATCCACACAATGAAAAAATAATACATCAGACATATTGGCAGGTGACACTCACTTCACTAGTGAGTTCACATGAGTCCACATTGTTCATCAAGCAAGTAGTGATTAACATCAGGCTATGATGCATTAGGTTGACATAGATATATTAAAAAATATGTAGAATGGCAGCAGCCTGTCATGCATTCAGTGGACAGTTGGAAGTGACCTCATTCCGCCAGCATTAGTCGTCATGGGACGAGGCAATCGGAACCGCCGTGCAACTACTCATTGCTTAACATTGATGTCTATGGGAAACTGGGGTGAATGATGATCGCTGCCGGTGGTGACGGTCATGAGCGCGGCGGCCGTGATCACCATTTTCTATAGCCCAACTCACTTGACTCCTGACACTCGAGCAAGCAAGACCTCCACTGCGTGAGCTGCTGTGGAAGCCACCATGGCACGTCCTGCAGGAGATATGGCCCCAGACTTCACCCCGGGGGAACTTGTGAAACTGGGGGAAGGGGTCCTACCACTAAATTGACAGTTGTGTGCCGCTCCAGATAAACAGGTCAGTACAATGTGGAATACTTATTAGCTAGGGTGGTATTTGATGGCGAAAGTGTGTGACTATTGACATGGCATGATCAACTGCTGGGGTTGTGTTGTATGAATGATAATGGTGTATTGTGGACTCTGTATGAGCATGTGCTGTGCATGCTGTGTGTAGGCCACTGCTGCAGGTGTACTGTAATTCTACATGAATATCTTGTCTTGTCTGTGTCTCCCATGCAGGGCAGCACCCATCAGAAGAAGGAGTTATGGAGAGCCATCGCCAAGGAAGTGCAGACCCAAGGGGTCTATAGCCAGCAGAGCACCCACTGCAGAAAGCAATGGAAGGACCTGAGATGCTGAAACCGGGAAGACCGCTGAGGTCCAGCTGGGGACGTCCTCCCAACAAGGGAAGGGTGCCTATTGGACCCTGACCCCCCCTTATTGGCCTGCATATTGGCAATGGCCTACCCGGAGATAGATGGGTGCTTGAGGGCAGCATAGCAGCCACAAAGGGATGAGTACAGACTGTTTAATATCAGTTGTATGGGCTCCTATTGTGTCAGTTAGATTACGTAGGTACTAATGTGGTGTGTGTACATTAGCTGAGATTATAGTGCTGGCTATTACTTCCACTGTTTAGAAATGGTGTAAGTTAGCTTTCATACAACATGCAAGCAGTAATATATTGGTGCTATACCTCCTTGTTCAGTTACGTTTAGACACACTCCTATGTTGAGTGATTACCAAACCTTAATTCCCTATCCCTGAGTCTGTTTTAGATAGCCAATGTCATCTAGTTAGGGCTGATATTGGGTTATGAGTCCTGTGAGTAGGGAACTTCTACGGTGAAATCATTGCATTGTCAATAGACTACTGTACATCATAAGTCCTTTACCAACCTGTCCTATAGTTTGTGTGCAATGTACTTATCCAGGACATTTGAAAAACAATGGGGGTCATTCTGACCTCGGCGGTAAAAGGCGCCTACCGCCGGTCAGAAAGCCTCCATAATCCCGCCGCGGTCGCGGAAACCCGCCACGGTCATTCTGACCCGCAGAAGGCAAACCTCTGAAAATCCGACCGCCACAACAGACCGCCAGACCAGCGGTCGGCGGAAAGGTGGAGGTGACCAAACCTCCACCGCCACGCCAACAGAAATACGCCCATCCCATTACGACCCACGAATCCACGCGGCGGTCATTCAAACGCGGTATTCCATTGGTGGGACACACCGCCGCGGTCAGAATACACACAAACGAACAAAACTCAGCCACATTGGACGATTTGAATCCCACACACCTGATACACATACACACACCACTCCCACACACACAATACAATATAAAACACACACCCACATCACCCACAAACCCCTACGCTAAAAATTTCGTCAAGAAGGCAAGAGCGAGACACCAGCATCCAAAAAATAACAGCCACAGCCACTCAACACCATCACCCACACACTATCCACACACAAAACAACACACACCACCACACTCAACTCACTTAAATACACATACTCCACCCCACACATCATACACACCACCCCATGGCACCCCAAAGACAACCCCGCTTCACAGACGAAGAACTCAGGGTCATGGTGGAGGAAATCGTTCGGGTAGAGCCCCAGCTGTTCGGCACACAGATACAATACACCAGCATTGCCCGGAGGACGGAGCTATGGCAGAGGATTGTCGACAGGGTGAACGCAGTGGGACAGCACCCCAGAAATCGGGAAGACATCAGGAAGCGATGGAACGACCTACGGGTGAAGGTGCGTTCCATGGTATCCAGGCACAACATCGCCGTGCAGAAGACTGGCGGAGGACCCCCACCTCAACCCCCACAATTCACATCATGGGAGGAGGAAGTCTTGAACATCCTGCATCCTGACGGCCTCGCAGGAGTCGGCGGAGGAATGGATACTGGTAAGTTGAAGCTTCAATACTGCTTCCCCCCCACCTGCATGCCAAATCAGACCCCAAACCTCACCCCCATCCTCGAACCCCACCCTCACCCCCACCCCCATCGTCACCCCCACCCTCACCCCCACCACCATCCTCACCCCCACCACCATCCTCACCCCCACCCCCAGCACACCTATTCCCCGCCAATGTCTCACCATCACAACCCACACATCCCAAAACCTAGGCCTGCATGCGTCCACTAAGCATGGACACCCATCACCAAAGCATGCCCAATGCATATACACATCCCCCCCACAAGCCACCCTCACCAAAGCCCCCACACACGAATGCCAGCACTTGGGGACACGAGAACCCACAGATACACCCATATGCCACACATTGAAACTATAACCATACCTCTATACCCCTGCAGGACCCGACCGTCAACACACCGCGGCGGAGGGGCCAGAATTCTCCACACCCCCCACCCAAGAGGCCGTCAGCGATGACAGCAGCTCTGTCGACCTGGACACCGATGACCAGCCCGGACCATCGGGGACCTCTGGACAGTCGGTTCCCCTCACACAGGCCCAGGCCACTACAGACCCAAACCCCTCTGGGAACACCAGCACAGCTCCCACCCAGCGGGCCCATGCCTCTGTCTCCAGGGCGCGTCAATCTGCGGTGTGTCTACCACTACAGGGCACCCAGGATAACCCACCACCCCAACAACAACAGGGACCTGGGGGCAGTGGTAGTGGGCACACCGGCCAGGGGGCAGAGGCCCAGGGAAACAGGGGAACTCGGAGGGCAGCTGTGCGACAGGGGGGGGAGGAGAGGCCCAGGGAACCCACTCTCCACGAGGTCCTCACCACCATCATGGGAGCATACAACCGCTCCCAGGAGACCATGGCGACGGTACTGGCCCGGTTCCAGGAGATCCAGGCACTGCAGGAGGAACACTATCGGGGGTACAGGGAGGACATCAGAGCCATCAACACCACCCTGGTTACCATGGTAGGGCTGCTGCAGGACCTCGTAAACACCAGGGCGGACACTGAACAACACCCAAGGGCCCCTGCCACTAGCCTGAACCAAGAACAGCCAACCACCTCCGCCGGCGCTAGTGGACAGGAGGCCCCCGCACAGCAGCAGCCCACCAGACCCCCACCTCCTGCAGGAGAAGAACCACCCCGCAAGAGGGCCCTGAGATCTCGCAAGAAGACAGAGTAGGATGTCAAGACCCCCGCCAGCAATGGATACCACCTGATGTCATCCCACTGTCCCACATTGTCACCCTGTCCATCCTTGAACTGCCCATGCTCCATCTCTCCACAGGCCTCTGGACAATGCACCTGTGTGACTGTTACTCTGGACTCTGCCATGGACATTCCTTCACCATAGCCCCCACCCACTTGAAACCACCCATCCCATTTTGAGCACTTAAATAAACACCTATTTTGCACCAAAATATCTGGAGTCTGGCTGTGATTTCAATATATTGTAATTGACATTACAGTGCAAATATGTCCTTGTACATGGTGAAGTCAACAAACAGCTGCCACAAAGCTGTAGTCCATGGGGAAACGAAGCACAGGACTCGTAGTGGGGACCCCAGATCTGAAATAGGGAGGGAAAAGCCAAAACTCAGTCATCATACACTGGGGCAAATAGACAGGCAGCAGAGATGCAGGAGAGTAGTTAACATTTACTAAATTATCTTTGAAATGTTACCTGTGTCCTATTGGAAGTACTGTTCAATGATTCTGTCCCTGTTGTCTGTTTCAGCCCCGTCGTCTTCCTCCTCGTCACTCTCCTCAGGTTCCACCGCTGCCACAACACCACCGTCTCGACCATCCTCCTGCAGGAAAGGCACCTGGCGACGCAAAGCCAGGTTGTGAAGCATGCAGCAGGCCACGATGATGTGACACACCTTCTTAGGTGAGTACATTAGGGATCCACCTGTCATATGCAGGCACCTAAACCTGGCCTTTAGGAGGCCAAAGGTGCGTTCGATCACCCTCCTAGTACGCCCATGGGCCTCATTGTACCGTTCCTCTGCCCTGGTCCGGGGATTCCTTACTGGGGTCAGTAGCCACGACAGGTTGGGGTACCCAGAGTCCCCCACTAGCCATACACGGTGTCTCTGTAGCTGTTCCATCACGTAAGGGATGCTGCTATTCCTGAGGATGTAGGCGTCATGCACTGACCCTGGGAATTTGGCATTTACATGCGAGATGTACTGGTCAGCCAAACACACCACCTGGATGTTCATTGAATGGTAATTTTTTCTGTTCCTGTACACCTGCTCCCTGTCTCTTGGGGGAACCAAAGCCACATGGGTCCCATCAATGGCACCAATTACGTTGGGAATATGTCCAAGGGCGTAGAAATCACCCTTCACTGTAGCCAATTCGCCCACCTCAGGGAAAATGATGTAGCTCCTCACGGATTTCATCAGGGCAGACAACACTCTGGATAGCACCTTCGAAAACATGGGCTGAGACATCCCAGAAGCAATTCCCACGGTTGCCTGAAATGACCTTCTTGCCAAGAAATGGAGTACTGACATGACCTGCACCAGAGGGGGAATCCCTGTGGGTTGGCGGATGGGGGACATCAGGTCGGGCTCCAGCTGGGCACACAGTTCATGGATAGTGGCACGGTTAAGACGGTAGGTCAGGATAATGTGGCGTTCTTCCATTGTCGACAGGTCCACCAGCGGTCGGTACACGGGAGGATTCATCCGTCTCCTCGCCCAACCCAGCGGACGGTGCCTAGGAAGGACAACATGGAGCACACAGTCAAGCAACCCACAGGTACGTACTCACAGCTAGCACAGTAAACGCTTCTCTATGCAGTGAATGGCGTGTCTGAGTGGCTATGCAAGGCCTAGGCCTGTGTGACGCAGTTGAAATTGAGCCATGTGGGCCCTGGAAATGGCGGCTGCCTGACCTGTGAAGTGTGACAATGGGATGTGAGGTCAATGCGCTGGCGTGGCACACCGCGGCGGGCGGCGGACCAAGACCGCGGCGCCAAGCCGCATTGGTTAACATTGAAGCCTATGGGTTTCAGGAGCCAATGGCGAAGGGCGCCGGCGGTGGCGGGACGCACCGCCGCGGTACGCACCGCCGCGGACGTGACCGCCATTTTCTATCTACTTATCCACTTGCGACTTGAACTTTCACAGGAGAGGACCTATACTGCAAGTGTTGCTGTGACCTCGGTCTGGAAGGGACAATGGCTGCTGCACCTGGGGACAGGGCCCCTGCCTTCACTGGAGAGGAGTTGGAGAAACTTGTGGATGGGGTCCTCCCCCAGTATGCGCTACTCTACGGTCCTCCAGACCAACAAGTGAGTTTAATTCTATCTGGATTTGGGGCCGCTGGCTTGGGGGCCTGGCGGGGGGCCTGGCGGGGATGGGGGGCATGTTGGGCCTGGCGGGGGGCCTGGCGGGGGGCCTGGCGGGGATGGGGGGCATGTTGGGCATGGCGGGGGGCATGGCGGGGGGCCTGGCGGGGATGGGGGGCATGTTGGGTCTGGCGGGGGGCATGGCGGGGGGCCTGGCGGGGATGGGGGGCATGTTGGGCATGGCGGGGGGCATGGCGGGGGGCCTGGCGGGGATGGGGGGCATGTTGGGCATGGCGGGGGCATGGCGGGGGGCCTGGCGGGGATGGGGGGCATGTTGGGCATGGCGGGGGCATGGCGGGGGCCTGGCGGGGATGGGGGGCATGTTGGGCCTGGCGGGGGGCCTGACGGGGATGGGGGGCGTTGGGCCACTGGCAAGGAAAATGCTGACAAACTTGAACGTGGTATTTCTCCCTCCCTGTACGTGTCACATAGGTCCGCGCCCATGAGAAGATCGGGATTTGGCGTGCCATCGCCAAGGAAGTCCGGACCCTGGGGGTCCACCATCGACGGGGCACCCACTGCCGCAAGAGGTGGGAGGACATCCGCCGCGGGACCAAGAAGACCGCCGAGTCTCTGCTGGGGATGGCCTCCCAACGTAGGCGGGGTGCCTGCCGTCAACTGAGCCCCCTGATGTTCCGGATCCTGGCGGTGGCCTACCCTGATTTGGATGGGCGCGTGAGGGCAGCACAGCAGACACAAGGGGGTGAGTACAAGCATTATCTACTCTGTTGTCGCGCAGTGGAGGTGTCTGGGTGGGGGAGGAGGGCTGGGGGTCCCCCTAGGCCAGGGCGATATCTGTAGGCTGGGCACCCCCGTAAGCCCCTGTGTCCCCAGCCACCACCCTCAGTAGTTTGTCAGTACAGCCATCCCTGGGCCGTGTCATCCATGGGTGCAGTTGTCAACTCTAGGCGTGTAGGGCATGTTCCACGGAATGCGTAGCGGACCCCAAGTGCGCAACTTAGTGCAGGGGGCATCTGTGTCTGTCATGTCCGCTAACTGTACCGGAGATCCATGTAATCAATATCCCTTTATTTCTCTCTCCCCCCCCCCTTTTTGTTTGTCTTTCTGTGCTTGTGTGCATCAGCATCATCAGGCGGAGGAGAAGTGGCATCGGGGCAGGAGGGAGCTGCATCTCACATGGCCCAGGAGGGCCATGCCACAGAGTCAGACTGGACCAGTGAGACGGAGGGCGAGGGGAGCTCCACGACGGGGACGACTGGACCCTGCAGCGACACGGACACGTCCTCGGAAGGGGGCTCCCTTGCGGGGGTGGCACCATCCGTGCCCCCCGCCATTACAGGTACAGCCGCCACCCAGCGCACCATCTCCGCCCTCCCAGCAGCCCCTCAGCGTTCGCCCCGTGCCCGCTCTGCCAGGAAGCCGGGCATCTCCTTCGCCCCAGGCACCTCAGGCCCTGCCCCTGTTACCCCCCGCTGCCCTCAGTGAGGAGGTCATTGACCTCCTCCGAACGCTCATTGTTGGGCAGACTACCCTTTTGAATGCCATCCAGGGGGTGGAGAGGGAGGTTCATCGCAGCAATGCGTACCTGGAGGGCATTCATTCGGGTCAGGCTGCCCATCAGCGATCGTTCCAGGCTCTGGCCTCAGCACTGACGGCAGCCATTGTCCCTGTCTCCTGCCTGCCTCTACTAACTCCCTCCTCCCAGTCTCCTGTTCCTCTGCCTGTCCCACCCACACCATCAGACCAGCCTGCACACACCTCAACACCCAAGAGAAGCTCATCCAAACATAAGCACCACAGATCACGCAGACATTCACACACGCAACATTCCGATGCAGACATGCCAACAGTCACTACCACCTCTGTGACCCCCACCTCCTCGTCTCCCTCCTCCCTCCCTGTGACGTCTACACTCACACCTCCATTCACCTCACCATCAGCCAGTGTTTCCATCACCAGCACACCCTCCACTCCAGTCCGCACACGTGCAGTCACCACCCCCACTGCCATTTACACGTCCCCTGTGTCCTCTCCCACTGTGTCTGTCACCCCCTCTTCCACACCACACAAACGCAGCCACCCACCCACCCAACAGCCATCCACCTCACGACAGCCTATCCCTCCTGCACCTGCACCCAAAGACAGCAAACGTGACTCACCTACAACCACATCCTCTCCCTCCACTCCCATTCCCACTGTACCTACCACTCTCCATTGTCCCAAGAAGCTCTTCCTCGCCACTACTAACTTCTTTCCTGACCCTGAGCCCCCCCCTCCTTCTCGTCGGGGTAAGAAGAGCACCTCAGCCACCACCAGCCCTGCAGCCCCCTTGACAAGGGTGCAGGGGTATTGGAGCCCGCCAGCCCGCATGTCTGGATCTTCACCCAGCAGCAAGGGGACAGCCAGCCCACCCCCTGGGAAGAGGAGCAGAAGGCGGAAGGGGCGCCGCAGGAGCCCGCCTTCTACATCCCCCCCGGACACCACCCAGAGACAGTCACCAGCCACAGCTCCAAAGGGAGGAAGGGGCCACAGGCCCACGACTAAGGAGGGCAAGGGCAGCAAGTCGGAGAGGTCAGGCAGCAGGCCTGCTGCCCAGGAGGAGCCCACAACCCCCATAGCCGCTGCCCAGGGAGGACCCAGCCCAGCTGGCCAGGAGGGCCCCACCACCCCCATAGCCGCTGCCCAGTGAGGACCCAGCCCAGCTGGCCAGGAGGGCCCCACCACCCACAGCCCAGGTGGGCAGTGAAGGAGCACCATCCCCGCTGCCCAGGAGGGCACCACCAGGCAATTAGCAGTTGGCCATAGACCGGCCGCCGTCTCACGCACCGCTCCGCTGGGCCCCGCCGTCTCAAGAACCGCTGAACTGGGCCCCGCCGTCTCAAGAACCGCTGAACTGGGCCCTGCCGTCTCAAGAACCGCTGAACTGGGCCCTTCAAGGCAAGGAGCGCTGAACTGGGCCCCGCCGTCTCAAGAACCGCTGAAACTGGGCCCCGCCGTCTCAAGAACCGCTGAACTGGGCCCCGCCGTCTCAAGAACCGCTGAACTGGGCCCCGCCGTCTCAAGAACCGCTGAACTGGGCCCTTCAAGGCAAGGAGCGCTGAACTGGGCCCGCCGTCTCAAGAACCGCTGAACTGGGCCCCGCCGTCTCAAGAACCGCTGAACTGGGCCCCGCCGTCTCAAGAACCGCTCCGCTGGGCCCCGCCGTCTCAAGAACCGCTGAACTGGGCCCTTCAAGGCAAGGAGCGCTGAACTGGGCCCCGCCGTCTCAAGAACCGCTGAACTGGGCCCGCCGTCTCAAGAACCGCTGAACTGGGCCCCGCCGTCTCAAGAACCGCTGAACTGGGCCCCGCCGTCTCAAGAACCGCTGAAACTGGGCCCTGCCGTCTCAAGAACCGCTGAACTGGGCCCCGCCGTCTCAAGAACCGCTGAACTGGGCCCTTCAAGGCAAGGAGCGCTGAACTGGGCCCCGCCGTCTCAAGAACCGCTGAAACTGGGCCCCGCCGTCTCAAGAACCGCTGAACTGGGCCCCGCCGTCTCAAGAACCACTGAACTGGGCCCCGCCGTCTCAAGAACCGCTGAACTGGGCCCTTCAAGGCAAGGAGCGCTGAACTGGGCCCCGCCGTCTCAAGAACCGCTGAAACTGGGCCCCGCCGTCTCAAGAACCGCTGAACTGGGCCCCGCCGTCTCAAGAACCGCTGAACTGGGCCCCGCCGTCTCAAGAACCGCTGAACTGGGCCCTTCAAGGCAAGGAGCGCTGAACTGGGCCCCGCCGTCTCAAGAACCGCTGAAACTGGGCCCCGCCGTCTCAAGAACCGCTGAACTGGGCCCCGCCGTCTCAAGAACCGCTGAACTGGGCCCTTCAAGGCAAGGAGCGCTGAACTGGGCCCCGCCGTCTCAAGAACCGCTGAACTGGGCCCCGCCGTCTCAAGAACCGCTGAACTGGGCCCCGCCGTCTCAAGAACCGCTCCGCTGGGCCCCGCCGTCTCAAGAACCGCTGAACTGGGCCCTTCAAGGCAAGGAGCGCTGAAGTGGGCCCCGCCGTCTCAAGAACCGCTGAACTGGGCCCCGCCGTCTCAAGAACCGCTGAACTGGACCCTTCAGGGCAAGAACCGCGGAACTGGGCCCTTCAGGGCAAGAACCGCTGGCCCTTTGGCAGACGTGGCAGGGCAGGATCTATCTCGGGCAGGGCTGCAGGATGTCCTCTGGCCAACTTGCCTCCTCCAGTGGCAGTGGGGTCTGTTATGGACTGTATGGACTGTGGCTTTGCTCTCCCCAGGATGGCCCAGTGGGCAGGCCACCCACTGTATGGACTGTATGGACTGTGGCTTTGCACTCCCCAGGATGGCCCAGTGGGCAGGCCACCCACTGTATGGACTGTATGGACTGTGGCTTTGCACTCCCCAGGATGGCCCAGTGGGCAGGCCACCCACTGTATGGACTGTATGGACTGTGGCTTTGCACTCCCCAGGATGGCCCAGTGGGCAGGCCACCCACTGTATGGACTGTATGGACTGTGGCTTTGCACTCCCCAGGATGGCCCAGTGGGCAGGCCACCCACTGTATGGACTGTATGGACTGTGGCTTTGCACTCCCCAGGATGGCCCAGTGGGCAGGCCACCCACTGTATGGACTGTATGGACTGTGGCTTTGCACTCCCCAGGATGGCCCAGTGGGCAGGCCACCCACTGTATGGACTGTATGGACTGTGGCTTTGCTCTCCCCAGGATGGCCCAGTGGGCAGGCCACCCACTGTATGGACTGTGTGGACTGTGGCTTTGCTCTCCCCAGGATGGGCCAGTGGTCATGGAGTCCCCTCGGGGATCTGGCGTCGTGTACTCAAGTGGCTGAGGTGCCCCCCCTTCCCTTCCCCCTGAGGTGCCTGTCCTATTTTCTTTCTGATGCCCCTGCAGTGTTCTCTCCGTGGAGTTCTTGTCGTGGGACTGGGCCTTGCCCCTTTGCACAGGACCCCTGTGATCCACGGACAGTGGTTGGACTACATTTCGTAGCTGTATATATTTTGTACATAGTTTATTTATTTATTGGGATTACTGGTGTACATATTTCAATATATCTGCCCGTTTATGATCTCTTCTTTTGGTCTTTGCATTATTTCGGAGGGGGGTGGTTTGTGGGTTGTGACAGTGATCTGTGGGAATGTATTGATGTGTGTGTTGTAGTGGGTGTGGGTGGGTGGGTGTGTGCCGGTAATCTTTTCCCTCCCCTGTGTCGTAGGTGCAGTACTCACCGATGTCTTCCGCGCCGCCGGGCGTGCTCCTGGTATATGAGCAGGAATAGGAGTGCGGGGATGACCTGCAACTCTGGCTCCATACTGCCGGAATCTCGCGTGGAGTGCGTAGAGGTGAGCGTTTTCCCGTTCGTAGTCTGTTTCCGCCGTGTTCTTATCGGCGGTGCTCCCGCCCCGGAAAAGGTGGCAGATTGGTGGGTCGTAATAGGGTGGGCGGTACTTTGTCTGCCGCCGGGCTGTTGGCGGGAACCGCCGCGCTGTTTGTTTGTACCGCTGTGGCGGTCGGAGTGTTAAGTTGGCGGGCTGTGTTGGCGGTTCCCGCCAGGGTCAGAATTGCATATTTTAGACCGCCGGCCTGTTGGCGGCTTGGCCGCCGCTTTATCACCGACCGCCAGGGTCAGAATGAGGGCCAATGTGTCAAAAATGTCAGCTTGTCAAGTATATGTGGGTAGTTGGTAGTTTTTGCCATTGTAGAATGACTGATGATAGAATGCAGCAACGTCCACACTAGTCATTTTGTTGGAATTATGAGATAACAGCTTGGATATTAGGGTATGCCATCATGACCAATATTTGGGGACAATGTATCATAGCCATTCCTTGCCATGGTAGAGGAGGAGTAGATGACTTCTTGGTATGCGTACTAGATGGGTAGTTCTTGACCCTTTCCTCCCTTTCTTTCTCTCCCACCCTCTCCCCCTGTCCTCTCCTATCCTTGTGAGCATCAGCATCATCAAGCAAAGGAGAAGGGGCACCGACGAGTGGCAAAGCTGCAGCCCACGGGACACAGCAGGCAGAGTCCTCCGACACCGAAGGGACCAGTGGGACGGAGGGTGAGGGGAGCACCACGGGGGAGACCGGTACAGCTACATCATCCTCAGATTCCTCCTCCGATTGAAGCTCCCTGGTGGTGGCAGACCCATCTGGGTCCATCCCAGCACCATCCTTGTCTGCCATTCTCTTTACCAGTACCAACCTCCCTGTAGCTCCCAACCCAAGAAACTTGGGTGCTCAATATGAGGAAGGTGGGTGTCTCCTTTGCCGCTCGCACCTCCGCCGTCAGCCCTCCTGCCCTCAATGAGGAAGGTATTGACCTCCTGAGGTACATCTCTATGGGGACATCAACCATTGTGAATGTCGTCCAGGGACTGGCATCCTAGATGCAAAAAAGTAATGGCTACCTGGAAGGCATTCACGGTGCCGTGGCTGGCCTGCAGAGATCGTTTCTGGCTCTGGCCTCCTCTTTGGCGGCAGTCAGTGTCCCTTCATCTTCCATCCCCCCTCCAGGTACCTGTGCTCAATCAAACACCCATTCCCACCTCACCCATCCAGAGTACACATATAGGCCAGCATTCACCCACTGCAACAGACAAGGTGCGCAAAGACAAACATAGGCACCACAGGACACACCACAAGCATGCACACAGTCAACATACACCTGCAGACACCACAACAGCCACTCCTTACACTGTCTCCCCACCACCTCCTCCATCACAGTCACATCACCACTTGAACCTGCTTTCATTACATCATCACTCCCTGATCCTGCCACCAGCCCTGTCATAGTCACAGACATCACAAGAGATCTGCTGTCATCCACCCCGCACCACACCACATCAGCACTCACCATAACAACCCTCATGACCACATGCAGCACATCTACCTTACTTGCATTCACAATCCCAACATACACCCACACATCTTGTATACCATCTCCCTCCATCTCTTCCCCCTCCTCCTAAAAGACATAAAGGCCATCACTCACTCACCCAACATGCAATCACCAGACACAAGCACACATTGCACACCGTGCATCCATGTCCAGCACACCAACACTTCATACAACCACTCCCTCTACCTCCACTCCTAAACCTTTTACCCATGTGCCTAAAAAGGTTTTCCTTGTCAGTATTGACCTGTTCCCTGCTCCTTTCCCACCCTGTGATGCTCCTAACCGCCATGTCTCCCTGTCTAAACCCAGTCCTTCCACCTCTCAGCCCCTCTATTGCCCCGAGTAGTGCCCATGCCCCTCACCCTGTAAAGAACCCACTCCCTCCAAAGCCTAAGGTCCATACTCCTACCCCAAACTCCTAACCCCCTCCCAACAATCAAAATCTAAGCCTAAACCCGCCCACTCCCAAACCTGAACCCAAGGACCCCCCTTCCAAGCCCAAGCCGCCACCACCCCCCCCCTCACCCCTGAGGTGCCTGCCTGCCCCATTGATGCCCCTGCCATGTGGAGGCCAATTTTCAGTCAGGAGTCAAGTTGGGGCATGTGACTGTGCCCAATATGCCTGGGGCACATAAGACAGTTTCTGGACTAGACAGTAGAGCTCACTTGTAAATAGTTTTCCATTAATTTTAGTTATTCAATACGTGTCCACATAGATGTGGAAGTCGAGTTTGAGAAATTGTCCTGATTTCCTTCAACATGGTTGTATTATATCTGTATACTTTGATATTTGTGTGTATGGAATGTATCTTTGTTGCTGCATGCACTGGGCACAATGTGCTTGTTGTGATGTGTTCTTATGGTTGTGTGTGGCATTGTTTGGTAGTGGTGTGTGCGTCCATGTGTATAGTGATGCATCCTTGATGTCCTTTGTAGGTTGGTTGGACATGATGTGTCATCTGAGACATTGTTTGGATGTCTGTACTATTTATTTTATTGTATGTTGTTGCTATGCATTGCTGCCAGTATGTGTTGTTGGGTGGAGTTGTTCGATGTGACTTTCTGACTATGCATTTGTGTGTTTGTGCTGTTGTTGTCATTGTGTGATTGTGGGGTGTTATGTATGGATGTCTTGGACAGTGGTGGTGGTGTGCGTGTGTGGTGTGCTGTGTGAATGGCACGCGTCTTTTGGTCATGGTGTGTGTATTTAGCATATGGGTTTATGTAGATAGTGTGTGTGTGTCTATAGATGTGTGTGATGATACGGGCGTTTGTTTGCGTGTGTATGTGGCTATTGCTGTCCGTGCTGGGTGTGTGTGTTGGTGTGTGATACTGCCCTTCCCTCCAGGGTGTGCTAGGTGGGGGTACTTATGGTTGTTGTCTTTGTCTCCATTGTCGATACACTAGACACCAAAATCAGATACGAAAATAGTCACAGAACAGTGCAAATAGTAGACAATACCATAGAATGCAATAGGAAGAAATAGGCCTAGGGTCAACACAAACCATATACTGAGAAAGTGGTATTAGAATCACAAATTCGCACCTAGGCAAGTATAGTGTGTAGAGGGTTACTGGGAGTGTAAGAAAACCACAAAGGTGAGTAAAATACCCCACCCCAGAGCCCAGGAAAGTACTGCAAGTTTCCTCAGGACACACTACAAGTCGTGATAAGAGTCACTGCAAGAGATGGTGGATTCCTGGATCTGTAAAGAGAGGAGACCAAGTCCAGAAGTCGCAGAAGATTATAGGAATGACAGGAGCCCCTGCCAACCTAGAAGCTGGCGCAAAAGAGGATTCTCTGGTTGGAAGAAGTCTGCAGAAGAGCACCAAAGAAGATGGCTGCGGGTTCCTGAGTGATGCAAAGGATATCCCATGTCGAGATGTTGGATGCAGGCGAGTTACAGCGCTAGATTCTTCCAACAAGCCTTGGTTCAAGCAAAGTCGAGGTGTGCAGCAAAATGGCGCTGCCTGGACCCAGATGGGACCTGGGGTTCTCAACTTGGACTGAGGAGGCAGAAGTAGCTCCCAACACTGGAGGGAACTCACAGATGATCAGCCACCTACGGGAGTCCCAGGACAAGGGGACAAAGAAGGTGCAAATTGAGGTTGCTGCAGCACTACAAAAGAAGGTCCCACGCCGCTGGAGAACAACTCAGCGAGTTGAGTGTCGCAGGATAGAGTGCTGGGGACCTGGGCATCAAGGATTCTTACAAATAGTGCACAGAGGACTCAGGAGGTGGAGATGACACAGTGCCCAGGGGTACTGTCGCAAATGGGGAAGGCAATCTCTTGACTCTGTCAAATTTGGACAGCTGGACCTTAGGACAGTCTGTGTCTACGGGGTCCACCACCTGCGTTCCAGGGAGCGTGCTCGTTGCCAGGAGAGGAGTCCCAGAGAACTGGACGTCATCTTAGAAGGTGCCTGCTGGAGCAGGGAAGTGACTCTGTAACTCCATGTGAGATTTCTTTGTTCCTTTTGGTGCAGGGTGAAGACAGGGAGTCCACAGAGCGTGCACATCTTGGAAACTGTTGCAGTTGCTGGCTGAAGCTGAAGTTACAGAGTCACAGTAGCCTTCTTGGATACTTTGTTGCAGTTACAGCGGTTCCTGGAGCAGTGTGCGGTTGAACCGATGGTCAGAGGATGAAGCAGGAGTTGCAGAGGATTCCTGGTGGAAACATGAAAGCTGAATCTGAAGAGGAGCCCACAGGAGAGACCCTAAATAACCCTGAGAGGGGGATTGGCTACCTAACCAAGTATGCACTGATCAGGAGGGGTCTCTGACGTCACCTGCTGGCACTGGCCACTCAGAGATCTCCAGAGTGTCACAACACCTTGGTAAACAAGATGGCTAATGCCAGTGACACACTGGAGGAGCTCTGGGCACCACCCATGGGGTTGGGGATTGACTGGGGAGTGTTCACTCCCCTTTCCTGTGTCCAGTTTTGCACAAGAGCAGGGACTGGGGGCCACTGGACTGGCGTAGACTGGTTTATGCAAGGAGGGCACCATCTGTGCCCTTCAAAGCATTTCCAAAGACTCTGGGTGGCTACCTCTTCCAAGCCTGTAACACCCATTTCCAAAGGGAGAGGGTGTAACACCATCCTCCCAAAGGAAATGCTTTGTTATACCTTGCTGGAACTGAGCTGCTCACACCCCAGGAGAGCAGAACCCTGTCTGTGAGGTGGCAGCAGCTGTAGCTGCAGTGCAAGCCTCAGAGAGCTGGTTTGGCAGTACTGCGGGTCCATGGTGGAGCCCCCAGGATGCATGGGATTGGCCCTCCAAAACCAGATTTGGAATGGGGGGACAATTCCATACCTTATACACCTTACCTGGCCATATTCGGAGTTACCAGTGTGAAGCTACATATAGGTATTGACCTATATGTAGTGCATGCATGTAATGGTATCCCGCACTAACAAAGTCTGGGGAATTGGCCCTGGACTGCATGGGGGCACCTTTGCTAGTGCAAGGGTGCCCTCACACTTAGTAACTTTGCACCTAGCCTTCAGTAAATGAAGGTTAGACATATAGGTGACTTATAAGTTACTTAAGTGCAGTGAAAATGGCTGTGAAATAGTGTGTGCACTATTTCACGCAGGCTGTAGTGGCAGTCCTGGAAAGGGTTTGTCTGAGCTCCTTAAAGGTGGCAAAAGAAATGCTGCAGCCCATAAGGATCTCCTGGAACCCCAATGCCCTGGGTACCTAGGTATGATATACCAGGAACTTATAAGGGGGGTCCAGTGTGCCAATTGGAATTAGTAAATTAAGTCACTAAACTATAATGACTAATTTGGAAGCAGAGAGAACATAAGCACTGAAATTCTGGTTAGCAGAACTTCAGTGACACAGTTAAGCACCACTGACAACATACACATTAGGCCACAAACTATGAGCATTGGGGTCCTGACCAGCAGGCAAAACATACTGAAAAACAGGTAGAATTTGGGGGAACATTCCAAGAAAGATGGTACTTTCCTACACAACCCCCCCCTCCATAAATGAGGGACAATATGGCTAACCTTGCCCAGATGAGTCTTCATTATCCAAGGGAAAATATCTGGTAAGTCCATCTGCCTTGGAGTGGGTACTCCCAGGTCTATGTTCCACTGTAATGTACATCCCGTGTAGGAAAATGGACCACCTCAGCAACTTAGGGTTTTCACCGTTCATTTGTTTAAGTCATAATAGAGGTTTGTGGTCTGTTTGAACAATGAAGTGGGTCCCAAACAGGTAGGGTCTCAACTTCTTCAAGGCCCAGACCACAGCAAAGGTCTTCCTCTCTATGGCAGACCAACACTTTTCTCTAGGGGTCAACTACATTCTGATAAAAGCAACAGGTTGGTCCTGGCCCTCTGAGTTAAGTTGTGATAACACTGCACCAACCCCCAGTTCAGAAGCATCTGTCTGGACAGTTAATTCTTTGGAGTAATTTGGGCTTTTCATGAGAGGTGCAGTGCACATAGCCTGCTGAGGCTCCTTAAAAGCTGTCTGACAGCTGGCTGTCCATAATAACTTTTTAGCCATTTGTTTGGAAGTGAGGTCATTAAGAGGGGCAACAATGGAGCCATAGTTCTCAAGGAACCTCCTGTAATACCCAGTGATATCTACGAAGGCTCTGACCTGGGTCTGAGTAGTAGGGGGAGCCCAGACCATAACTGTCTGGATCTCCCCCTGTAGTGATTCAATCTTTTCTCCACCGACCAGGTAGCCCATTTAAACCACTTTCCGTTGCCCTCTCTGGCACTTTGAAGCCTTGATAGTGAGGCCTGCCTTTTGCAAGGATTCCAAAACGTTCCATAGGTGGACCAGGTGGTCATCCCAGGTGGAGCTAGATACAGCAATGTAATCTAAGTATGCTGTACTGAAAGCTTCCAAACCTTGGAGGACTGTATTCACCAGCCTCTGGAAAGTGGCAGGTGCATTTTTCAAACTAAAGGGCATAACTGTGAATTGGTAATGTCCTCCTATGGTAGAAAATGACATTTTTGCTTTAGCATCCTCTGATAACTTGATCTGCCAATACCCTTCAGTCAGATCAAAGATGCTTAGATACTTGGCAGAAGCCAGTATACATATGAGCTCATCTGCCCTGGGTATAGGGTGAGCATCAGATTTGGTTACAGTATTAAGTCCTCTATCGTCCACACAAAACCGCATTTCTCTCTTTCCTTCTTTGCAATGAGGTTTGAGGACAAGCAAACACTGGTCTGGCTCAGGGGCTATCAGAGGACTCAATAACTCCCAGGTCTAACATTTTCTGCACCTCAAAATTAATGCAATCGCTGACATGGTCAGGCTGCCTATAAATCTTACTTTTTGACAGGCAAACTGTCTCCAGTATCAATTGAATGTTCACCCCAGGTAGTTGTACCAGGTATGAGGGAAAGGAGGTCAGAAAATTGTCCAAGGAGGTTTTTGCAGTCCTCCCTCCGCTCTGCAGTGAGGCAGTCTGCAAGCACAACTCCTTCCACTAAGCCAGCAGCTTCAGTTTTGGAGAAGAGGTCAAGGAGAGGGTCACTCTCTTCCTCCTGCCCCTCATCTGTGGCCATGAGTAGGGTTAAGTCAGCCCTGTCATAGTAAAGTTTAAGACTATTGACATGATGCACCCTAACAGGACTTCTGGCAGTGCCCAGGTTCACCAGGTAGGTGACCTCACCTTTCTTCTCCACAATGAGATGGGGTCCACTCCATTTGTCCTGGAGTACTCTCGGGGCCACAGGCTCCAATACCCACACCTTCTGTTCTGCTTGGTACTCTGCCAGGACTGCATTCTGGTCATGCCATTGCTTTTAGAGCTGTTGGCTGGCCTGAAGGGCTTTAGTGGCCTTTGTCAGGTACTCAGCCATTCTGTATCTTAGGCCAAGCACATAGTCCGCAATGTCTTGCTTAGGGGGCTTTAAAGGTTCCCCAACCCTCTTTACAAGAGCAAGGGACCCCTTATAGGCTGACCAATGAGGAGTTTAAAGGGGCTGTAGCCCACCCCTTTCTGGGGTACCTCCCTGTTGGCGAAAAGGAGGCAATACAAGAAGACATTCCATCTCCTTCTGAGTTTTTCAGAGAGTCCCATGATTATGCCTTTGAGAGTTTAATTAAACCTCTCAACCAATCCATTTGTTTATTGATGATAAGGGGTGGTGAATTTGTATGTTACACCACACTCCTTCACATTGCTTTGAGGTATGCAGACATGAAGTAAGGATTAATCTATTGCCAGAAGCTGTTGGAGGGTCAAGGAGGCCAACAATATCAATCCCTACCCTCTCAAAGGGCACCCCAACCACTGGCAATGGGATTAAGGGGGCTTTTGGGGTGCCACCAGTTTACCCACTGCCTTGGCAGTTCACACAGGAGCAACAACACTCCTTAGAGTCCTCTGACATTTGAGACTAGTGAAAATGAGGAACAAGTCTGTCCCATGTTTTACTTTGCCCCAAATGTCCAGCCAAAGGAATGTCATGTGCCAGAGTTAGGAGGAATTTCCTATACTGTAGAGGGATGACCAGTCTCCTGGTAACACCAGGTTTAGTGTCCTTTGCTTCAATATAGAGGAGATTATTCTCCCAGTAAACTCTGTGGGCATCATTGAAATATCCATTTTGCTATTTGACAGCTTGCTGTCTGAGACTCTCTAGTGTGGGACAGGTCTGCTGTGCCACACTCAGTTCCTCCCCGGCAGGCCCCCCTGCACCCAAAAGCTCAGCTGTGTCAGCTTCAAGCTAGGTCCAGTTATCCCTTATTAGAAGAATATAGGTGTTTCTAGCAGCTTAGGCTGTTAGAGGTAGCTATGGCAAAGCAGCTTAGGCTGAACTAGGAGACATGGAAAGCTCCTACTATACCACTTATATCACATAGCACTATGGGGGTCATTCTGACCCCGGCGGTCGGCGGGAGCACCGTCGACAGGCCGGCGGTGCCCTGCAGGGCATTCTGACCTCGGCGGTTCAGCCGCGGTCAGAAGAGGCAAACCGGCGGTCTCCCGCCGGTTTACCGCTGCCCTTAGAATCCCCCATGGCGGCGCAGCTTGCTGCGCCGCCATGGGGGATTCTGACACCCCCTACCGCCATCCTGTTCCTGGCGGTTCGCCCGCCAGGAACAGGATGGCGGTAGGGGGTGCCGCGGGGCCCCTGGGGGCACCTGCCGTGCCCATGCCAATGGCATGGGCACGGCAGGGGCCCCCGTAAGAGGGCCCCGCAAAGTATTTCAGTGTCTGCTAAGCAGACACTGAAATACGCGACGGGTGCAAACTGCACCCGTCGCACCCCTGCAACTACGCCGGCTCAATTCTGAGCCTGCGTCCTCGTTGCAGGGGCATTTCCTCTGGGCCGGCGGGCGCTCTTTTGGAGAGCGCCCGCCGGCCCAGAGGAAATGTCTAAATGGCCGCCGCGGTCTTTTGACCGCGGTGCGGTCATTCAGCGGCGGTACCTTGGCGGACGGCCTCCGCCGTCCGCCAGGGTCAAAATCAGGCCCTATATCACAAGAAAACACAATACTCAGAGTTACTAAAAATAAAGGTACTTTATTTTAGTGACAGTATGCCAAAAGTATCTCAGAGGATACCCTCACTTAGGAGGTAAGTAATATACACAAATTGTATGTACACAAACCAAAATCAGGTAAGTAACAGTAAGAAAAGTAGTGTAATCAATGTAGAATCACAATAGGATGCAATAGGTAGAAATAGGCCTGGGGCAACACAAATCATATACTCCAAAAGTAGAATATGAATCATGAATGGACCCCAGGCCTATGGTAGGTTGTAGAGGGTCGATGGGATGTGAGAAAACACTAAGGGTGTCCAAAATACCCCACCCAGGACCCTGAAAAGTAGGAGTAAAGTTACCCTACTACTCCAAAAAGACAATATAGTCGAGATAGGGGATTCTGCAAGAACCACAAATGCTACCAAAGTACTGAAGATGGATTCCTGGACCTGAGGACCTGTAAAAGAAGGGGACCAAGTCCAAGGTCACGCAAGTGTCCGGGGGGGCAGGAGCCCACTAAACCCCGGATGAAGGTGCAAAAGGGCTGCCTCCGGGTGGAAGACGCCGAAGATTCTGCAACAACGGAAGGTGCCAGGAACTTCTCCTTTGGTCAGAGGATGTCCCACCGCATGCTGGAGGATGCAGGAGTGTTTCCATGCAGAAATACTGCAAACAAGCCTTGCTAGCTGCAAGAGTTGCAGTTGAGGATTTTGAGTGCTGCTGGGGCAGAGGAAGGACCAGGATGTCGCCCCTTGGAGGAGGATACAGAGGGGATGCGCAGCAACTCAGAGAGCCCCCGCAGAAGCAGGAAGCACCCGCAGAAGTACTGGAACAGGCACGTAGAAGACCTGAGGACAGCAGTCGACTCAGAGTCACAAAGGAGGGTCCCACGACGTCGGAGTCCAACTCAGCGAGTTGGGCAATGCAGGACGGAGTGCTGGGGACACAGGCTAGGGTGTGTACAAAGGAATCCTTGGAAAAGGGCACAGATGCCAGAGCAGCTGCAAATCACGCAGTCCACAGGATTACTGTCTGGCGTGGGGAGGCAAGGACTTACCTCCACCAAATTTGGACAGAAGGAAGGGCCACTGGACTGTGGGAGACACTAGGACCCAGCTCCTGTGTTCCAGGGACCACGCTCGTCAGGATGAGAGGGGACCAAGAGGACCGGTAATGCAGAAGTTTGGTCCTGCGTTGGCAGGGGAAGATTCAGTCAACCCACGGGAGATTTCTTCTTGGCTTCCAGTGCAAGGTGAAGGCAGACAGCCCTCAGAGCATGCACCACCAGGAAACAGTCGAGAAAGCCACCAGGGTGAGGCGCAACAATATTGCTGGTAGTCGTCTTGCTACTTTGTTGCAGTTTCGCAGGTGTCCTGGAGCAGTCAGCAGTCGATCCTTGGCAGGAGTCAAAGAGGGAACTGCAGAGGAACTCTGGTGAGCTCTTGCATTCATTATCTGAGGAATAGTCCAGAGGAAAGACCCTAAGTAGCCCAAAAATGAGGTTTGGCTACTGAGAAAGGAGGCTTGGCTACTAAGAGAGGTAAGCACCTATCAGGAGTGGTCTCTGACGTCACCTGCTGGCACTGGCCACTCAGAGCTGTCCATTGTGCCCCAACAACTCTGAATCCAAGATGGCAGAGGTCTGGGACACACTGGAGGAAATCTGGCCACCTCCTCTGGGAGGTGCTGGTCAGGGGAGTGGTCACTCCCCTTTCCTTTGTCCAGTTTTGCGCCAGAGCAGGGCTGGGGGAATCCTTGAACCGGTGTAGACTGGCTTATGCAGAGATCTGCACCAACTGTGCCCATCAAAGCATTTCCAGAGACTGGGGGAGGCTACTCCTCCCCAGCCCTTCACACCTATTTCCAAAGGGAGAGGGTGTAACACCCTCTCTCAGAAGATATCCTTCGTATTGCCTTCCTGGGACCTGGCTGCCCAGGCCCCAGGGGGGAAGAAACCTGTCTGAGGGGTTGGCAGCAGCTGCAGTGGAGACCCCGGAAAGGCAGTTTGGCAGTACCCGGGTTCTGTGCTAGAGACCCGGGGATGCATGGAATTTTCCCCCCAATACCAGAATGGTATTGGGGGTGACAATTCCATGATCCTAGACACCTTACATGGCCATGTTTGGAGTTACCATTGTGACGCTACATATAGGTAGCGACCCATATGTAGTACATGTGTGTAATGGTTTGGAAAGTCCGGGGAATTTGCCCTGAACAATGTGGGAGCACCTTGGCTAGTGCCAGGGTGCCCACACACTAAGTAACTTGGCACCTAACCTTCACCAAGTGAGGGTTAGACATATAGGTGACTTATAAGTTACTTTTGTGCAGTGAAAATGGCTGTGAAATAACGTGGATGTTATTTCACTCAGGCTGCAGTGGCAGTCCTGTGTAAGAATTGTCTGAGCTCCCTATAGATGGCAAAAGAAATGCTGCAGCCCATAGGGATCTCCTGGAACCCCAATACCCTGGGTACCTAGATACCGTATACAAGGGCATTATAAGGGTGTTCCAGTGTGCCAACGAGAATTGGTAAAATTAGTCACTAGCCTGCAGTGACAATTTTAAAGCAAAGAGAGAGCTTAAACACTGAGGTTCTGGTTAGCAGAGCCTCAGTGATACAGTTAGGCACCACACATGGAACACATATAGGCCACAAACCTATGAGCACTGGGGTCCTGGCTAGCAGGATCCCAGTGACACATATCAAACATACTGACAACATAGGGTTTTCACTATGAGCACTGGGCCCGGGCTAGCAAGATCCCAGTGAGACAGTAAAAACACCCTGACATATACTCACAAACAGGCCAAAAGTGGGGGTAACAAGGCTACAAAGAGGCTACCTTCCTACACCCACCATCCCCAGAGGATTTTTGTGGGCCTGATGAAGACTCTGATGATTTTTTATCTTTGTCCCCACCCTTGTCATGATACTTACGATCCTTCTTCTTGCTGTCTTTGTCACCCCCTGTATGAGCTTTTCTGCTTATCCTTGTTCTGACTCATTTGTCTGCCTTCTTACCCAGTTCATGGGAAGAGGTCAGATCTGAATCCACAAGATACTGATGCAACAAATCAGACACACAATTGTTCAATATATGTTCTCTCAGAATTAAGTTATACAAGCTTTCATAGTGAGTCACCTTAGTGCCACTTAACCAACCCTCTAGGGCCTTTACTGAACAGTCTACAAAGTCTATCCAATCCTGTGAAGACTCCTTTCTGGTCTCTCTGAACTTTATTCTGTATTGCTCAGTGGTTAAGTTTAGACCATCCAAGAGTGCACTTTTGAGAATGTAATAGTTGTCTGAGTCATCCTCTGTCACAATAAGGAGTCTGTCTCTCCCCTTGCCAGTGAAAGACGACCACAGTATATCAGCCCACTGAGCTTGAGTAACCCTCTGAACTTTACAGGCCCTCTCAAGTGCAGCAAACCACTTATAGATGTCATCCCCATCCTTGTAAGGGGGAACAAACTTGTGCATATTTCTGGAATCAAATGTAGGTTCCCTAACACTGGAGTTCCTGAAACTGCTGCTGGCACCATGGGGAACTAACCCCAAACCCTGCCTTTCCCTTTTCACAGCTATGGATTCCCTGTCTAAGGCCAACTGTTACTGCTGTAGCCTCAGTCTGGCCTCTCTAACCTCAGCTTTCTGAGTTCCCTATCTAGGGACTGGTTCTCAGGGTTAAATGTGTGGGACACTTCTCAGACAGAAGTGATATTGAAATTGGCAGAGGCAGATCGTTCCCTAACTTGAGTCATCCTAGTTACCTGGCCTCTAGGTGTGAAGGGAATCCTAATGGTGTGTGACCCCTTCCCACTCCCAGGTACACTAGGGGGTTTGTTGATGGAAAGATCAGTGGAAGACCCTCCCCAGGATAATTAGAATGCTCTCCTGAGTCTGCCTTGTTGGAATCTTTCTCTACCTCCCCCTCTGATTGTACCTGACCAGTGCTAAGTTCCTGGTCATCCTTCAAGAGGAGATGTAAGAGGAATTCCTTATTGAGGTTCTTCCCAATCCCTTAACTTTTTTCAATGCAGAGACCCCTCAAACTTTTAAGATTCAAACTTTCATAAGTGGTCTTCACAACTCTAGGAGTAGCCTCTACAACAGACATGTTGACAGAAAGATGTTGTGAAAAATAGTAAAAAGTTAGTAGACTATTAGGCCTAACTTTTTAGAGAAAATAAAAACGTTTCAGAAACTTTTTAAAACTTTTGCAAAGTTTTAAAGAACTTTTTAGAAAGTTAAAAGTGACTTCTATGTACAATTATGTATAGCTTTAAGTATTGGAGCAAGATATTCTTGTGAAAAGCACTAGTAACAAAGTGGTAAAGCAATTGCAAGTACTTATCCCAACGTTGAACCACCAATGTAGGCGGCTGGCCTGGTTTGTAGTAGGTACCTCAGGTACTTACACCTTACACCAGGTCCAGTTATCCCTTATTAGTGAAATGTAGTAGGGTTCTAGCAGCTTAGGCTGTTAGAGGTAGATGTAGCAGAGCAGCTTAGGCTGAACTAGGAGACATGCAAAGCTCCTGTAATACCACTATATTTACACACTACTTATACACAATAAAAGATAATAGTCAGTGTTACCAAAAATAAAGGTAGTTTATTTTAGTGACACAAGGCCAAACATATCTTAGAGGCAATACTCCTTCTGGAGGTAAGTATTATACACAGTATATAAACTAGACACTAAAATCAGGTAAGTAAATAGTCACAGAATATTGCAAACAGTAGAAAATACCATAGAATGCAATAGGAAGAAATAGGCCTAGGGGCAACACAAACCATATACTAAGAAAGTGGAATGTGAATCACAAATTCCCCCCAAGGCAAGTGTAGTGTGTAGAGGCTCACAAAGGTGAGTAAAATACCCTACCCCAGAGCCCAGGAAAGTAGGAGTAAAGTACTGCAAATTTCCTCAGGACACACTACAAGTTGTGATAAGAGTTATTGCAGGAACCAAGCAAGACTGCAATCAACAAATGGTAGATTCCTGGACCTGAAGACCTGCAAAGAGAGGAGACCAACTCCAGGAGTCGCAGAAGATTCCAGGAATGACAGGAGCCCCTGCCAACCTACTAGATGGAGCAAAAGAGGATTCTCCGGTTGGAAGAAGTCTGCAGAAGAGCTCCAAAGAAAATGGCCCCAGGTTCCTGAGTAATGCAAAGGATGTCCCACGTCGAAATGTTGGATGCCGGCAAGTTGCAGCGCTGGATTCGTCCAACAAGCCTTGGTTCAAGCAATGTGACGGTGTGCGTCAAAATGGCGCTGCCTGGACCCAGGGGGGACCTAGGGTTCTCAACTCGAACTGAAGAGGCAGAGGGGGCTTCCAACACTGGAGGGAACCAACAGATGACCAGGCAGCAGACACGGGGACATAGAAGGTGCAAATTGCAGTTGCTGCAGTACTACAAAAGAAGGTCCCATGTCGCCGGAGAACAACTCAACGAGTTGAGCATCATAAGAGAGAGTGCTGGGGACCTGTGCCAGGCCGTGCACGAAGGATTCTTGCAAATAGTGCACAGAGGCCTCAGGAGGTGGAAATGACGCAGTGCACAGGGGTACTGTCGCAAAAGGGGAAGGCAAGCTCTTACCTCTGCCAAATTTGGACAGCTAGACCTTAGGACAGTCTGTGTCGAATGGGTTCATCACCTGTGTTTCAGGGAGCACGCTTGTCGCCAGAGAGTAGTCCCAGAGAACCAGTCGTCATCTTAGAGGGTGCCTGCTGGATCAGGGAAGTGATTCCATCACTCCATGGGAGATTTCTTCGGTCCTTCTGGTGCAGGGTGAAGACAGGGATTTCTCAGAGTGTGCACACCTTGGAAACTGTTGCAGTTGCTGGCTGGAGCTGAAGTTGCAGAGTCACAGTAGCCTTCTTGGATAATGTGTTGCAGTTACAGCAGTTCCTGGAGCAGTCTGCGGTTGATCCGATGGTCTCAGGATGAAGGAGGCGTTGCAGAGGATTCCTGGTGGAAACTTGCAAGCTAAATCTGAAGAGGAACCCACAGGAGGGACCCTAAATAGCCCTAAGAGGGGGATTGGCTACCTAACCAGGTATGCACCTATCGGGAGGGTGCTCTGATGTCACCTGCACCTTGGAAAACAAGATGGCTAACGCCAGAGACACACTGGAGAAGCTCTGGGCACCACCCCTGGGGTGGTGATGGACACGGGAGTGGTCACTCCCCTTTCCTTCGTCCAGTTTCATGCCAGAGCAGGGACTGGGGGTCCCTGAACTGGTGTAGACTGGTTTATGCAAGGAGGGCACCATCCATGCCCTTCAAAGCATTTCCAGAGGCTCTGGGAGGCTACCCCTCCCAAGCCTGTAACACCTGTTTCCAAAGGGAGAGGGTGTAACACCATCCTCCCAAAGTAAATGCGTTGTTCTACCTTCCCGGGACTGAGCTGCTCAGACCACAAGAGGGCAGAACCCTGTCTGTGAGGTGGCAGCAGTTGTAGCTGCAGTCCATGCCTCAGAGGGCTGGTTTGGCAGTACTGGGGGTCCATGGTGGAGCCCCCAGGATGCATGGGGTTGGCCCCCCAATACCAGATTTGGAATGGGAGGACAATTACATGATCTTAGACACCTTACATGGCCATATTTGGAGTTACAATTGTGAAGCTACATATAGGTATTGACCTATATGTAGTGCACGCGTGTAATGGTATCCCCGCACTCATGAAGTCTGGGGAACTGGGCCTGGACAGCATGGGGGCACCTTTACTAGTACAAGAGTGCCCTCACACTTAGTAACTTTGCACCTAGCCTTCAGTATATGAAGGTTAGACATATAGATGACTTATAAGTTACTAAAGCTAATTGAAAATGGCTGTGAAATTGTGGGTGCACTATTTCACGCAGGCTGCAGTGGCAGTCCTGTGAAAGGGTTTGTCTGAGCTGCTTATGGGTGGCAAAAAAAAATGCTGCAGCCCATAAGGATCTCCTGGAACCCAAATGCTCTGGGTACCTAGGTACATTATACTAGGGAGATATAAGGGGGTTCCATTGTGCCAAATGGAATTCGTAAATGAAGTCACTACACTATAGTGACTAATTTGGAAGCAGAGAGAGCATAAGCACTGAAATTCTGGTTAGCAGAACTTCAGTGACACAGTTAAGCACTACTGACAACACACACATTAGGCCACAAACTATGAGCACTGGGGTCCAGACCAGCAGGATCCCAGTGAGACAGGCAAAACATACTGACAAACAGGTAGAATTTGGGGGTGACATGCCAAGGAAGATGGTACTTTCTTACATTCATTTCTTCCTGTACTTGGCACATTCTATCACTATCTTTGGTAGTATTTTGTTAGATATTTAAGATACCATTGACATCAACAGAACTCCCTCCTAACTCGAATGACAAAATAATTTTGATTTATCAATGTATTTGCTTTGACTTGAAGTTTTATGATTGTATGAGATACCTTTGGAGCTGGCTTCTTTTAAATGCTGTTTTAATTTAGGGACCGCAAGAATGTTCCTTATTTTGCTTCACAACACATCATACCACAAGCTTAATACTGCTGATGTACCTGTCCCTGTTTATCACTAATGCCCTTGGACGTGGGTTTCACCTTAGAGCTCTCCCAAACATGAGTGCACACCACATTGTTTTACCAGGATGAACAGGCTATTTAGGCTTTTTATATGCCATATTATCCTCCGCACTATCTGGACTGATGACTCAAAGTTAGTGTTAAAAGCTACAGATTCACTGACCTGTTAAACTTTTCAAGCTCTTTTTTCAAATGCTGAGTTTTAAATAGGCATTCACAGCCAGTTGGATGTGCCATCAGCAGGAATTGCTAGCCGTTAAAACATTGTTTATTTCCAAGTTGTTCTCTAACATAATCTTGGCACCTTATAAGGTGCTAGTTGTGGATGGTGAAAGATGAGGTGTGTGGGGGTTATTGAATATTGTGAAAGAGGTCTTATTAAGGATAATGAGCATTTCAAGGGATTGCCCTTTTTGGTATGGGTGATGGCTCTCCTTTGTATCCCTTACTTTTCATACCAGTGGGTTTAACTCTTTTCACCATCATCTTCTTCTATAAGTCTACCAATACCAATGCCTCCATTAATTGAAATATATGCCCCTGGTCTTGTCGCCTTCTACCTCATTGATTTGTTATCGTCTAATTTGAAATTCAGTGGTATCAAAAGAAGCAAGTACTTTAGTGCTGATTAGAGTGGAAAATCTGCTATACTTATAGATCAGCCGTAGTAGGTCGGGAGTGGGTCAGGAGTATCTCTGCTAACAGATTTCAGACCTTTATTCCTGTGACTCCACATGGAGATCTTGATGTCACTGCTCTGAAAGCCTCAATCAGTCTAGAATACCATTGTAGACGCAGCCCCTAACAGAGCCACTTTCAACAAACCGTTAATGACACAGTGAGTGGGAAGGTGGCATTGGCATTAATTGTATACAGCTAGAAGGGACCACGTATGCAGATCCTGCAGAACAAGCCATACCCGCTGTGAATTTTTATTTAGAGATACTTATCTCACATTCTGATATGCCCCAGTTGTTTCTAAGTAACAATGGTTTCCATGAACTTTCTCCTTCTTTAATGTTGGTCTTCTAACTCTCTGAGAAATGGGTGAGTGGATGCGAAAGTGCTCTAGTGCATAATCAGCTTCTGAGCTTTAAGCCTCCATCGTCTCTCATTTATGACAGTCGCACAGGGCCCTATCATAGCATTCACATGCAAAAACAGTTTAAGAATTTGTGTTTTTTTCTTCACAGGGATGATATATTTTTTCATGGGGAAACTTACTTCCCCTCAACATCCATGATATGTAGGTGGCTGCAGGCTAGACATATTTAACCCACTTTACACCTTTACAACATTTGGGTGTACATCTTACAACATGCTGAGGAGCGCCACAGGCATCCTCACTAAGCCCGACCCACTTCAACATGTACATGGCCCCGCTCACTAAAATCAATAGACAACATGGCCTAAACATTGTCTCCTACGCCGACGATACCCAAGTGATCCTCTCCCTGACGGACGACCCATCAACAGCCAAGAGAAAATTACACATTAGAATAAAAGCAGTCTCGGCCTGGATGTAAACCAGTTGCCTCAAACTCAACTCGGACAATACAGTGATCCTCATACTCGGCTTCGCCCCCTCTAGCTGAGACGACTCCTGGTGGCCAACCACCTTAGGAAACGTCTCCACCCCCAGCAACCAGTTACACAACCTGGGCATCATCCTGCTTTCCACGCTTTCCATGACCTGTCAAATCAACGCCGTCTCATTGTCATTGTTAGACCTGGCATCCTTGGCGTAGTCTCTCCTGTCTATTTGCCTCTGCTTCCGGTGTTTTTGACTGTGTGCTCAACTCTATTTGTGCTGTTTTTGGTACTCTAGGTACTTTATCACTGCTGGCCAGTGCTAAAGTGCCAAAAACACTCTGTGTAAACTGTATGTGTAATTGTCTTTCCCATGATACGCATATTTGATTTACTAGTAAGTCCCTAGCAAAAATGCACTAGAGGTGCCCAGGGGGCTGTAAATCAAATGCTACTAGTGGGCCTGCAGCACTGGTTGTGCCACCCACATGAGTAGCCCTGTAAACATGACCCAGACCTGCCACTACAGTGTCTGCGTGCGCAGTTTTAAAATGCCTATTTGACCTAGCAAATGTACCCACTTGCCAGGCCCAAACCTTCCCTTTTGGAACATGTAAGGCAACCCTAATGTAGTCCCTGGGAAGCCCCATTGGCAGGGTGCAGTGTATGTTAAAGGTAGGACATGTACTGATGTGTTTTACATGTCCTGACAGTAAAATACTGCCAAATTCGGTCTTCACGGTTGCAAAGTCTATCTCTGTCATAGGTTAAAATGGCAACTGCCTTTAACTATATTTTAAGTGTTGTTGCCCATTGGGAGCAGATAGAGATAAAGAGTTTGGGGTCTCTGAACTCACAATTTAAACATACACCCTTTGGTATAGTTGTTTTTTAGATTGTCAGGTCGAAAATGCCTCTTTCAGAAAGTGGGCATTTTCTTGCTTAAACCCTTCTGTGCCATCTAGACAGTGACACAAAGGGAGCTAGGGTATATCCTGCATAGCCTGATGAGTCTCCTGCGATAGAGTGGGGAGAGATCAGCTGACACACCTGAAAGGGCTTTTGCTGTGCCTGTCCTCACACAATACAGTCTTCAACCCCCTGGTATGTGTCTGGCACCAGGTCTGAGCAAGACAGGATCTTGTGAACAAGAGAGACTTTCCTTTGACATTTGATTACTTCAAAGGCAGAGAAGAGTATAAGTAGTAGACCCAAAACTCCAGACATTTAGAACACTTCTGGATCAAGAGGAACCTCTGCCAAGAAAAAGAGGTGAAAAGCTGAAGGAGGAGTAATGCCCCTTTGCTGTGTGCGCTTTGCTGGGTTGGCCTGCTTTTGATGCTTCTGCCTTAGAGAGGGCAAAGACTTGACTTTGATGTGTATCCTGCATGTGAGGTATCTCCAAGGGCTTGGACTGAGCTAGCCTCCTGTTAAGAAGTCTCAGGGACAGCAAATAATTCACTTACCACCCTCTGGGTTGACTTGCTTTGGACTCTAACTCTCCAGGTGCTACCTATTCTAGTTTGTGGGCCCTTGGGAGTGAAAGCTGGTGAAAACCAAGAAAAACTAAGTGCACCGACTTCATACGAAGCCTGGACTGACGCCACTGTCAGATCCCACCACGCCGCCTGCAACTGAAGCTGTGGTCCCCGCTAGAATGTGACAACCCCGACCCACCCAGCAGGCCTGCCGCAGCCGTGCTGAAGTCCATGACTATGTGAGTACTGAAGTGCTGTGTCATCAACATCTGTGATACCTGACTCCTCCTGAAGTATAAAGAACCAATGCTTCTCACCAATACTGCCTCATCTCCACACCTCTGCAACAAGTACCCAATACCTCGCACGGACGCCTCCGTTCCTCTGCTCCACAGCCCCGGAACCTGCGCCACACCGGATCCAGTGATGCCTCAATCCCCGAACCCGTGCATCGGCTTGTTTCTTCATTTTCACAAGGTACTGTACCTGGGGGTCCGTGTGACTCTGTGACCTGCACCATTGGCATCGTATGGTTGGGAACGACTCAGTCACAACACTGTATTATCACCAAATCAAAGCATTTGTGTTTCTAAGTGCAATATTGAAGTTTAATCTTTAAAAATTCATAACCTTGCTTGTGTATGTTGGATTTTTGTCATTTTGGTCTTGTTTTATTACTTATATTGGCTATTTTTCTAACCTGGTGTTGAGCCCACTTGTGGTGTTTTCACTGTGTTACTCTGTGTGATTGTACAAATAATTTACACATTGCCTCTGAGATAAGCTTGACTGCTTGTGCCAAGCTACCAAGGTGTGTATGTCCTTTACCCTGACTAAAATGAGGGTCCCTGCTTGGAGAGGGTGCAGACTAACTGCCAACCCGAGACCCCATTTCTAACATTTGTGATCAGCGGTTGGGATAGGACTTGTATTTGTACTTGACATACAGTGATTGGTGTACATTAATGTTTTTAATGCAGACCACCTCACAACCACATACTGTTTTTCTCTTGGATTTTTCTTTTTTTCTTTTTTCGCTTTTCTTGGATTTTCCTTGCGTTTCTGAACTCTGCATCTTTATGAGCTCAGTCTCAGTCTGGGAAGCCATCAGCAGTTGCTGCAAATGTGGTGTTTGAGTTGGAGAAACTGGAGGAGTACACAGTGGCTCAGCTCAAGCAGTTTCGTAGGGATATAAAATGTCCAATCAGAAGCTCCGCTATGAAAGAAAAGGTGCCAAAGGCGCCGAGGGCTTGGCTGGCAGCAAAAGAGGATGAGGGGCATACAGAGGAGGAGGAGGTTGGTGTAGATGAGGAGGTGCA
Source organism: Pleurodeles waltl (assembly GCF_031143425.1). NCBI lineage: Eukaryota > Metazoa > Chordata > Amphibia > Caudata > Salamandridae > Pleurodeles > Pleurodeles waltl. Next base: position 309,315,965 of record NC_090444.1, read on the forward strand.
GAGCATACATAATGTTGTGTTGAATAACCCTGACCTGCCTGTAGAGGGGCCTCCAGGAAAGGCAGCAGTGTTTCATCCAAAGTCCTGACTCAGGAGAAAATTGATAACAGAAGGGAAATCAGGAGGCACCAATTACAGATGGAGAAGCTCAGACTCTAGCACAAGAGGGAGCTGCAGCTGGCTATAGTCAAAAGGGAGGAGGAAACAGACGGATTTGCAATCGAGGAAAACAATAATCTTTGCTCAGGAACTGAGTCTAAAGGATCTGGATCTGAAGGGCAGGTCCAGCACAGGTGGTGCAACCAGTACCCCAGCACAGCTTTAAAAAAAGATTGCACATCCCCAAACAATTGGTAAAAGATTACAAGAGGGAGGGCTTTCATACCTCTGTTGTTTAAGGGGTATGAGTTAGCTCTTCACATTAACCTGGTCCCTCAGGTACACTGGAGGGGTGGGTCAGTGGAAGCACTTTGAGGTAGCGGGGAGGGACACCTTGACAGCCCTAGGGGAACCTCAGGGACTCATCCACTCTATCATGAAGGACACACTACTCACAAGGTATGGTCTCACTCCTCAGCAGTACAAAGAGAAGTTTAGGTCTTACAAGAAGGGGGGTTCTCAAACCTGGTTAGAGTGTGTTGACTCTTTTTGAAGGGCACCGGATGGTTGGGTGAAGAACATTAAGGTAACAGATTATGTGGCGCTGTACAATTTGATTGTGTGGGAGCACTTGTATAGTCTTTCTTTTCCAGAGGTGCACCAGCACCTAATTTACTGCAAGCTGACTGACCCCGGGAAGCTTGCTCAATAAGGGGACTGGTGGGAGAGCACCTGGGTCCAAAAAAGGTATGGAGGATACTCTGCCAGGGGAGAGCCAGGTATCCATCAGAAGAAGTGGGGTGATAAGGATAAACAGGGAATTCTCTAAAGGGCTCCAACCTAGCTCTCAAATATTGATGTCCAGCCCCCACAGTGAGAAGAAACCATGAGTCTTTACAGGGAAACCTGCAGAGAAGGGTCCCCACAAGTGTTATGCATGTGATCAGGTGGGTCACATGAGGGGAGACCCCAAATGTCTCAAGTGAACACAGGCACCCACTAGTGCTCAGCCACAGGGTTTGGCCAGTGTAGCGCTTGGGGAGGAGTTGGTTCCTGGAGAAGGGGGGGATCCAGCTGAGGTGACCCTTGTCTCACTAGGGACAGTGAGATGGCCCAGAGTAGCCTCATGCCTGCAAACAATAAGAAGTGCAGGCAGTGGGTGACCATCCATGGAAAGAGGGTGGAGGCTCTGAGAGACACAGGAGCCAGTGTGACAACTGTAAGGTGTCACCTGGTCTCTGAGGAGCAGGTAGTTCCCCATGTACTTCACTAAGTAGTCACAGGAGACAACTCAGAGTGCCTGTGTAAAGTGGCACAAGTTCCCCTTGAGTAGCTGTGAGTCCAACCATGCCTGTTGATTGTTTGCTAAGGAATGACCTGGAGGATTCTCCTTGGAGTGAGGGGGAAGGTCGGTCACACTTGGAAATGTTGGATCTGTCTGGTTGGGCATGTGTGACCACCCGGTCAATGGCAGCACATCAGGGTGATCAGGAGGCCCTGGAGCCTGTAAAAGTGGCCCAGGTACCTGCCAGAAAGAGGAAGGGCAAGGAGTGCAGTAAACCCACCCCTCAGTTCCCTCAGTTCGGGAGGAGGCTGAACCTGAGGGCGATGCCCCAGAGCCTACAGGGGAACAAATGGCTGAACTGGAGGAGGTGCCCGAAATGACCCATTGGCAGCAGGAAGGGACTCCCACCAGGGAAGAATTCTGTGAGGTACAGAAGACATAGCCTAATCTGGAGGGCCTGCAGAGGCAGGCTTCAAACCAGTCATCTGGCCAGGAGTCTGGATCACACTGGATCTATTGGGAGGATGGCCTCTTGTATAGTGCGCCTACGGTTTCTAAGCCTGAGGAAGCCCATGTGCCGGTGGTACCCCAGTGCTTCAGAGCCTTCTTACTGGGTTTGGCTCAGGATGTGCCTCTGGCAGGACAATTAGAGTAAGACAAAGCCTTTGAAAGTATTGTCACTCACTTCTCTTGACCCAGATGTGCAAGCACTCAAATGCATATGGCAGGTCTTGACAAACTTGTTAAGCAAGTCGCAAGAGTGGGGGGAAATGTAAGGCTCCCCTCCAACCTTTTCTTGTAGTCAGCAAACCCTTAGAGTGGGTGGGGATTGACATTGTGAGGCCTCTGAATCCCAAGACAGCCATGAGTTGACTATGCCACCCAGTACCCAGAAGCCATCCCTCTGAGATAAATGACAGCTTCTGTGGTGGGCCGGCCATTAACAGGGATTTTTATTCACATGGGTTCCCCAAGGAGGTGGTATCTGACAGGGGTACAAACTTCATATCTACTTATATGAAGTCTCTGTGGAAGGAGTGTGGGGTGACCTAAAAGCTCACCACTCATTACCACCCCCAAGGAAATTGTTTTGTTGAGAGATTAAACCGAACCCTGAAGGACATGATTATGGGTCTGTAGGAACCCATGAGGTGTAAGTGGGACGTCCTTTTGCCATGCCTTCTGTTTGCTTACAGGGAGGTACCACAGAAGGGGCTTGGTTTTAACCCGTTTAAACTGGTGTATGGCCACCTCCACTAAGCCCCCCCAAGGATGGGTTTAGTTACATGCTGGCCTTTAGAAACCAGACAGCCCATTTCAGGAGACTTGCTTAGAAGAACCTAGTAACGAGCCAGGAGGAAATGAAATGCTGGTATGACCAAAATTGGCACTGTGGTTATTTTTCAGCCTGGCCAGAAAGTGTGGATTATGGCTCCAGTAGAGCCTCATGCTCTCCAGGATAGGTGGACTGGGTCTTTTGAGGTGGTGGAGCGCAAGAGTGATATCACCTATCTGGCCACCTATTTGCCGTAAATGCCAAATAAGGCTTTAATCTGTGGATTAGCTGGGACACCAGGTGGGGAGTGGCCAAGTGGCACCCCCGCAACAAAAAATGTATTCCATTCTGGCCTGGAAGCCTCCTAAGACCCAGATAGAGGTAAGGGCCTTCTTAGGTCTCACCGGGTATTACAGGAGGTTTGTAAAGGAGTATGGCACTATAGTTGCCCCATTGACCGAGTTGACCTCTAAAAAGCAGCCCAAAACGGTGACTGAGGCTCTCAGACCGCTTTTGATGCCCTGAAGGCAGCCATTTGTACTGCACCTGTGCTAAAGTCACCCGCCTTCTCCAATGAATTTGTTGTGCAGACTGACACTTCAGAGAATGGTGTGGGAGCAGTTCTTGCATAGCCAAATGAAGAGGACCTAGATCAGCCTGTAGCCTTCATTATTAGGAGGCTTCTTCCCTGGGAACAAAGGTGGAGTGCAATTAAGCAAAATGCTTTTCCTGTGGTCTGGGCACTGAAGAAGCTGAGGCCCTATTTATTTGGGACTCAATTACAGGTTCAGATGGACCACTGACCTCTCAGATGGTTATTGCAGATCAGAGGGGAAAACCGAAAACTGTTGATGTGGTCCATTTCCCTACAGGGTATGGACTTTATGGTGGAACATCGCCCTGGTACAGAACACACCAATGCTGATGGCCTGTCCAGATTCTTCCACCTTAGTGATGAGAACTCCCATGAGGTTGGGTAGTTCTCCCCACTTTCAGCTGGGGGGGGCAGGTGTTAGACCTGGCATCCGTGGCATAATCTCCCCTGACATTTTGCCTCTGTTTCCTGCATTTTTTGACTGTGTGCTGGACTCTGCTTTTGCTGTTTTTAGTACTCTGGACACTTTACCACTGCCGACCAATGCTAAAGTGCAAGGGCTCTCTGTGTAAACTGTATGTGTAATTGGCTTTTCCATGATTTGCATATTTGATTTACTAGGAAATCCCTAGTAAAGTGCACTAGAGGTGTCCAGGGCCTGTAAATCAAATGCTACTAATGGGCCTGCAGCATTGATTGTGCCAACCACATGAGTAGCCCTGTAACCATGGCTCAGACCTGCCACTGCAGTGTCTGTGTGTACAGTTTTAAACTGCCAATTCGACCCGGCAAGTTCCCTTTTGGTACATGTGGGCACCCCTAAGTTAGGCCCAAGGTAACCCCATGGGCAGGATGCAGTGTATGCTAAAGGTAGGACATATACTGCTGTGTTTTAAATGTCCAGACAGTGAAATACTGTCAAATTCACTTTTCACTGTTGCAAGGCCTAGCTCTCTGATAGGCCAACATGGGGACTGCGTTTAAAAATCTTTTAAGTGAAGTTTTCTCATGGGGAACAGATAGAGAAAATGAGTTTGGGGTCTCTCAACCCACAATTTAAAAATATACCTTTTGGTAAAGTTGTTTTTTAGATTGTCAGTTTAAAAATGCCACTTTTAGAAAGTGGGCATTTTTTTGCTTAAACCATTCTGTGTCTCTGCCTGCCTGTATATCCCCCCATCTAGGTCAGACTGACAGTTGGGCTGTTTGTTAATTTCCTCTAGATAGTGACACAAAGGAAGATGAGGATATGTTGCCTGCATATCCTGATGAGTCTCCTGGGCTAGAGTGCGGAGGGAGTAGCTGACACTTACACCTGAAAGGGCTGTGCCTCTCCTCATACTATGCAGTCTCCAACCCCCTGGTGTGTGTCTGGGGCCAGGCCTGGGCAAGGCAGAATCTTATAAACAACAGAGACTCTCCTTTGACATTTGCATACTTCAAAGACAGAGAGGAGTATAAGTAGTGGTCCCAAAACCCCTGACTTTTAGAATACTTCCGGATCAAGAGGAACCTCTGCCAAGGAGAAGAGCTGATGACCTGGAGGAGGAGTACTAACCCTTTGCTGTGTGTGCTGTGCTGGGTTGGCCTGCAGTTGCTGCTTCTGCCTTTGAGAGGGCAAAGAGTGGACGTTGCTGTGTATCTTGCTTGTGAAATTTTTCAAAGGGCTTGGACTGAGCTTGCCTCCTGTTAAGACATCTCAGAGACAGCAAGGGCTTCACCTACCAGCCTCTGGGTTCACTTGCTGTGGACTCTAACTTGCCAGGTGGTGCCTATTTCAGTTTCTGGGAGTGAAAGCTGGTGAAAAACCAAGAATAAACAAGTTCACCGACTTCGGGTGATGCCCGGACTGACGCCTCTGCCAGATCACAGGACGCCACCTGCAACTGAAGCCGTGGTCTCCTCTGGAGTGCGACAACCTCGATTACCCCACAGGCCCTATGCCACCACAGCCTCGCTGAAGTCCATGACTCCATGAGTCCCGAAGTGCCATGTCACTGACGTTTGTGACACCCGACTCCGACAGAAGTGTAAGGAACCAATGCTTTGCACCGATGCTGCCTCATCTCTGCAGCAAGGCAATGCTTCCACTCCTCTCCTCCGCAGCCCCAGAACCGATACCGCAACGGATTCAGCGATGCCTCCATCCCCGACTCCATGCGCCGACTTGTTTCCTCATCCTCGCAAAATACTTTCCCTGGAGGTCCGTGAGGCTCTGTGACCAACATCATTAGCTTTGGATGGTTGGGAATGACTCCATCACAACACCATAATATAACCAAATCAAAGCATTTGTGTTTCTAAGCGCTACATTGAAGTTTAATCTTTAAAAATTCATAACTTTGCTTGTGTATTTTGGAGATTTTTGTTTTGGTCTTATTTTACTCAGATAAATATTGTCTATTTTTCTAACCTGGTGTTGAGTCTTTTTGTGGTGTTTTCACTGTGTTACTGTGTGTGATTGTACAAATACTTTACACATTGCCACTGAAATGAGCCTGACTGCTTGTGCCAAGCTACCAAGGGGGTGAGCAGTGGTTATCCTAGGTGTGTATGTCCCTTACCCTAACTAGAGTGAGGGTCCCTGCTTGGACAGAGTGCAGATTGACTGCCAGCCAGAGACCCCATGTCTAACAGTCATGCTTTCAGACCCTGCACCTCCTTCCGAAGATAATCAAGTAACAGAGTGACACTGAGACAAGAAGGGTGGTCACCTACGCACTTGTCAGCAGCAAACTGGACTACATCAAAGCACTCTATGCTGGTATCATCAAAAAGCTTCAAAAAAGATGACAGAGACTCCAGAACGAAGTAGCCAGACTCCCCTGTCACAGCTACACCTCCGCTCAACTCAGAGACCTGCACTGGCTCCCGATCGACAAATGCATCACTTACAAGCTACTGACACACATCTACAAGGCACACCTGCTTGGCACTGTACAACATGGAACTGGCGTACCTCAACCACTGCCTGACCTTCTACACTGTCTCCAAGCAGCTCTGATCATCCCAACTCACCGCCATCCCCAGAATCAGGAAGAGTGAAGCAGGAGGCAGATCTTTCTCTTACCTCGAAGCTTGGACATGGCACATGCTCCCAGTCAACCTCGGACAGGCCGCCTGACTGATCCATTAAGGAAGGATCTCAAGGCCTGGCTCTTTGAGTGAACAGTACACCTGCAACAGTGCCTTGTGACCACACAGGTGACAAGCCATGCTTTACAAGTGCCTGATTGATTGATGTGAAAATCACAGGGAATGGTTTTGAATATTCACAAAGGCACAATTTTGTAGGTGTTCACTACCTTTCCAATGAGTACCAGCGCTCCACTCTTCCCTGGTTACAACGTTTGCATTCAGAAACCTCACATAGAGCCTAAATATGAGTTTGGCAGTCTTGAGATCGCCAAACTCACGGAGGCTGTCAGACCACCACACCCCTGGTGGTCAGACCACCAGATTATGATGCTGGTGGTCAGACCACCAGAAGACTGCCACCTCTGCCGGAATCAGAGATCCCGATGGGTTATCCGTGGTCAAAGTTGTTGTCAGCCATGATGATGCCAAGTTCTATACCCCTGTGCTGATCACGTCTTCCCTTTCCACCAGCCTTTTCAAAGGCTGGCGGAACGGCACTGCTGGGGGCCATAGTGGGCAGTCCATGGGCTCTCCTGTCAGCACCCTCGGAATGCAGACAGGGAGCATTCCAAGGGTGCTGTGTACGACACCATTGGCCTCAGCTCGAGGCCACTGACGCTACACTGTTTCTACCGGGCAGACCAGTGGAAATGTCATAATACAATGATTTCTTCTGGTCAGCTCAATAGAAATATCATTATATGGCAATGGTGAGGCGGCCGTCTGCCCTATTGGAGTTGTAGCGGTTCAACTGCCCAGCTCGTAATGAGGCACATAGTGTTTGTATATTCTGGTGCACTTGTGGATTTTGTATATTTATGGCTGTTCGCAAAAATATAAACTGATACTGAGTCAGATTTTTTGTAGCTGAAGGTTTTTGTTTTGCACACCAAAGGTATGAAAAACGCTTAGGAATCTGGATAATAAAAAAACATTTTCCTATAAAGTGATAAATGAAAAAGAGTGTGCTAATGGGGCAGAGAAACCCTTCCATTCTCAAACATCACTTGACATAACATGTTGCACCTTGCATTTCTACTTAAGATGTAAGTGCAGAATATGAAAACACACTAAGGGGGTCATTCTGACCCTGGCGGTCATTGACCGCCAGGGCCAACGACCGCGGGAGCACCGCCAACAGGCTGGCGGTGCTCCCAAGGGCATTCTGACTGTGGCGGTACAGCCGCGGTCAGAAACGGAAAACCGGCGGTGTACTGCCGGTTTTCCGCTGCCCTGGGATTCCGACCCCCATACCACCATCCTGTTCCTGGCAGTTTTGGCCGCCAGGAACAGGATGGCGGTATGGGGTGTCGTGGGGCCCCCGTAACAGGGCCCCACCATGATTTTCAGTGTCTGCATGGCAGACACTGAAAATCGCGACGGGTGCAGCCGTCGCACCCCTTCCACTCCGCCGGCTCCATTCGGAGCCGGCATCCTCATGGAAGGATGTTTCCCGCTGGGCTGGCGGGCAGCCTTCTGGCGGTAGCCCGCCAGCCCAGCGGGAAACCCAGAATACCCGCGGCGGTCTTTTGACCGCGCAGCGGGATTCTGGCAGCTCCCGCCGGCCCTGCGGTTACCGCGGCCGGCGGGAGTCAGAATGACCCCCTAAGAGTGTTGTGTAGCCATTTTAGTTATAGCTCCATGCACGTTATTTTAACACACTAGGCCACTGTGCACTTTAACCTAGATATATTTTATTGAGCTTCGCATTGTTATTTTTACAATAACCATTTTTACGGTCTTGTTTTATTTTCATCTATCTAACTGTTTTTGCTTAGCTCAGCACTGTGTTCTTAAACAAGATATTCTTGATCACTCTGTGCTTCATTCAAGGCTACAGTTTGGTACATTGCCTGTGAACGTGGTAGAAATTTAGGGGGTTATTACAACTTTGGAGGAGGTGTTAATCCGTCCCAAATGTGACGGATATACCACCAGCCGTATTACGAGTTCCATAGGATATAATGGACTCGTAATACGGCTGGTGGTATATCCGCCACTTTACCGTCACTTTTGGGACGGATTAACACTTCCTCCAAAGTTGTAATAACCCCCTTAGTCTCCAAAGTTCATAGAAAATACACATACCCTTACATAGGGACATTTTCTCAGAATATCAGCTGTGTTATTATAAAAACACTTCCTAGTCCCATTACGCGTTAGAAGGAGATTCCAGCCAGGGAACCACGACTCTATGCTGATTGCTGAATGCTTTGCTACAGATGTTAACACAGACTACAGGGCGTTGCTCAGGTATGAGGGTTGATGTCTTCCTGGGGGAACCTGAAAGGCAGAATTAGATCTTAACATGCTGTGCTCAAATTATGACTTAGATAGGAAATAATCCATTGATCAGAGTGACAATATGATAGCGTTATTTTTATGCTTCACTCTTCTCATCACCATTTTAATACTGTCATGTTGTGTCATCCTGGTTATTGCAGCTCACGCTTTGCTATCTAAGATGCAGTCGCTTTATTAAACCCATTATTAAAACACATAGGGGGTCATTCTGAGTTTGGCTGGCGGCGGGTGCCGCCAGCCAAACGGGAACCGCCAGAAGACCGCAGCGGTCATTCTGAGTTTCCCGCTGGGCTGGCGGGCGACCGCCAGAAGGCCGCCCGCCCGTCCAGCGGGAAACCCCCTTCCACGAGGATGCCGGCTCCGAATGGAGCCGGCGGATTGGAAAGGGTGCGACGGGTGCAGTCGCACCCGTCGCGATTTTCAGTGTCTGCTATGCAGACACTGAAAATCTTTTTGGGGCCCTGTTAGGGGGCCCCTGCAGTGCCCATGCCAGTGCAGGGGCCCCCAGGGGCCCCACGACACCCGTTACCGCCAGCCAGGTTCTGGCGGTCAAAACCGCCAGAACCAGGCTGGCGGTAAGGGGGTCAGAATCCCCATAGCGCCGCCATGGAGGATTCTGCAGGCCAGGGGAAAACCGGCGGGAAACCGCTGGTTTCCCTTTTCTGACCGCGGCTTTACCGCCGCGGTCAGAATTGGCCTGGATGCACCGCCAGCCTGTTGGCGGTGCATCCGCGGTCCCCGGCCCTGGCGGTCCATGACCGCCAGGGTCGGAATGACCCCCATAATGCCTCTGTTTGTCATTTATATATGAGACTGAAGTATAAATGAGGAAACCGGATGCGACCTGAGTGAGCACGACTTCCCTGAGAAGCCTAATATATCATGCGCTCGGCTGCCCAATCATCACTATCCCCTGGTAGAGATGAGGCTCTGCTAGTTAGCCGGAGCAAAACCCGGATTTAGAGCGACAAGTGTCACCCGCAGTGCGTTAGACTCAGTCTCGCGCACCATGGACGATCCTGCTGCTCAAGATCCAGTAGCCTCATTAGAATAATGAGAGCCTACGCGACAAGAGGAGTCTAAACATGTAAAGATCTTTACAGCAATGTTCATGACTCTAATGCAGAGCACATGGAAGGACTAGTCGAGACAGTCACCATGGAACTCCACATAACTAGGTAGTTAGAAGATTGCAAATCATTCAAACCATTAGCCTATCACGCCTGACCACTCTTCCAAACATTAAGACTTTAAATTCCAGTCTTTAAGAAGACTCTTTGAAAACACTTGTAATTGCTTTGTAACAAATTCTAATATGGCCCTTAATAGGAAAATGTTGTCTTTTTGACCTATGCTTTTAATTGGTAAGGCAGGGGATGGGAGCGTGGGTGAAAAAACAACTGCATATTCCATCTTTTTCCACCTCCTCGCGACATCTCTGCCTGCTAAAGTTTGTTGTGTTTTGGAAGCTGTACTCTTACAGTATGATCACCTATTTTAGTAAAATAGATTGGAAACATCTAACACATTCTTGAAAGCAAAAACACATTTTGCATACCTTCAGTTCATTTCAGTAATGCACAATATCTAAACTGTTACTTTTAAGGGAAGAAAGGAGGCACATTCCATGTGCATGTACCCTTAATTGTCATCACCCTACCAAGAATTAGATATAATAAATAGATAATTTATGTAAGACAATATGAACTATCCTCCTGCTTGCAACCTCTTTTTTTCATTGCTAATGTTCAACAAGGTAATTGGCTGGTCTGAGCCAAGGGCTTAAATTGAATTAGATTTATGTGTTTATGTTAGATTTGTATTCAGATTTCTATACCCTTTCCTATGCTATCATTTATCCTATCATTTAGCCTTAATATATCCACTACCGGCTTCTTTTCTTTTATTCTGTAATGTAGATTTTCCTGAAGGAAAGTCTTAATTTTATTAAAGACACAAAAGTGAGTATTATGATTTTCTTTTCTTGCTTTAATTCAACAGCAGCAGTCAATAACAATAAATAAACTACAAATCCCAGGTGGTGAAATATATAAGCCAATGGGAACAGAAACATAGTCCTTAAGTGAGAGCCAATCATCATAGTGAGTACAGTATAATGACATCACTTGACTGCGAACAGCCCTCTTTTCTCGCTCGTGAAGTTAAAAAGAACGAAATAAAGGTAAAATAGATAATAAAATTAACAGAGCCATAATGAGAGAAAGAAGTTCATGACAAAAATTCATCAATCCTGGAAACAGTAATTTGTCTGGAGGGATTGAACAAACAGGATTCCCTAGGAAACTTGAAGAGGAAGCAGCTCCATGAAAAGAACCAACCAGAGCATCAGTAGAGTTATGAGGTCGGTTGACATGGAGTCAGAGTCGCTGTAAGAATGGGAAAAACAATGAAGTTACAAGATTGTGGAGGGATAATACTCGTCTCCATGTCTTTAATAAAATTAAGAATTTCCTTCATAAATTACTAGGAAAATCTACATTTTATGTCAAGACCGGAGGCTCCTATTATGCTTTTTTAAAGCGTATTAATGACAATTGAAGAAGCATTGTCCACAGGTTCACAATAAAATACTCTAAATACATTGTCATTAGACCAATCAGATGATCTTAGAATGTCCTCTAAACAGGAACCAGCCTAGAAAGCCATGGAGGCCATGGCTCCCCTGCAGGAGTGTGGCCCCAAAGTGGAAGTATCAATGCCGGCAAGGGACATGATCCATCTGACCCAACGAGCCAGAGTAGGGGAAGACACAGGTTTGTAAGGTGTCCTAAAAGAAATTAGGAGTTGAGAAACAGAGGACATTCTTAGATCAACAGTTTTCTGGTTATAACCTTTTACACATTTCCCAACACACAATTTGGAATGATCAGGAAAATAGGGGTAAAACACTGATGTGAGGTTAGTTTTGGTACGCTCAGTCACAGTGAATAAAACACCTGTTGGAGTAAATTGACGATAATAAATATCTAAAGCTCTAACATCAGACAGCCTTTTAATTGAAATGAGACATAACAACATTGTTAGTTTTGCAGAAAGCATCTTTAACAGAAGAAGAGAATTATCAGTCCAGACAAAAAGAAGAGAGGCGGATTAGAGAATTTTACTCCCTTCAAAAGTCGGCAAACAGGAAGGATGTTCTCCCACTGGTTTTGCATTGATATAATGATGGTTCGAAGAAATTGCTGACCTATAGAGATTTATAGTGCAAAAATATTTTCCTGTGATAGCTTCTGCTGCAAGGAAGTTGATAACAAAGATTACATCAGCTGAAAGGGGATTGATATATTTTCCCATACACCAGCTGTGCCATGAAGACCAAGTTGACTTGTAAGCTTTTGTAGTTCCTGGAGCCTAGGACTGTTTGCTATATTTTTAAGCTTTTGACGAAATGAGAGGGAAAGATTGGTTATTCCGGAAATCTTCCACACAGAAAGAGTAAGATGATGGTTTAACACTAGGTTGTGAGGGCGATCTAGGGGGTGCAAAAGGAGATGGGGAAAGGAAGGGATGAGAAAGGGAAAGTCTATGGACAACTCTAGAAGGGTTGGGAACCATACCTGGGACAACCAAAACAGAGCTATGAGCACTAGTGTTGCTGATAATGAGGAAAGGAGGAAATGCATAATTTAGGGAAGGAGACCAATCCTTTAAAAAGGCATCTGAGGCTAATGCTAATGGATCTGGGTCCCAACTGTAAAACTGAGGAAGTTGGGAGTTGAGACAAGAGGTGAAAAGATCTATTTTCAGAAGACCCCATTTGTCTTGAATTGCCTGGAAAATCGAGGGATGGAGTTTCAAATCGCTTGAATCCCAAAAATGTCATGAGTGCCAATCCGCTACAGTATTGAGGTCGCCTGGAAGATATTCTGCATGAACCGAAACTTGGTTTAAAAGTCAATATTCCCAGATGGCTTTGGCTAGCTCTGCTAAAGGTTTGGATTTTGTTCCCCCTAAATGGTTTATATACGTTACTGCTGAGATGTTGTCCATCCTGCGGAGGATAGCACAATGAACTCATTGCAACGCTTCTGATTGCAAAGGATCCGGCAAGCATCTCTAAACAGATGATATGCAACCTGGACTCCTCTAGTTACCATGTACCTCCAATCCATATTGGACCACAGGGGGCCCCCCCAACCCGTGCGGCTACAAGATTTGGGGCTGATGCAAAGGTTGTTCTGCCGTTCCAGGCATGAGAGTCTTGATCTAGAGAAATGGAGTCTGAATACGCGAGACCCTTTCTTAGATGTTGGATTTTTAATCTCTGCAGAGCCCGATAATGCAGAAGACATAGAGAGATGCCTTGGATAGAAGAAGAGAGAAGACCTACAGTTCAAGCGAGAGAGCTGAGAGAAATGAAAAAACTGTGTAGAATCTAAAGAATTTCTGATTTTATAGATTTTACCTTTGCCAATGGGAGATGCAAAGTGGCAGAAACCAAATTTATTTCAAAACCCAAAAATTCTATCTGTTGGGTTGGGGACAGAAAATATTTTACTTTGTTGAGTATGAATCCTAGATCTTCTAAAAGAGAGCAGATAAGGGAGAAATGGGATTGAAGGGAGAGAATACGCTGGTTCATTATGAGTATTTCGTCTAGATAAATTATGAGCCTCACACTCTGAGCTCTGAGAAGACGTACCACTGGTTTCATTAACTTTGTAAAACACCAAGGTGCTGAAGAGAGACCAAATGGAAGGGAGGCAAAATGAAAGTATTGGTCTAGCCACTGAAATTGAATAAATGTTCGTTAATTCGGATGTATAGGAACAGTGAGATATGCGTCTTGCAAATCCAAACAAACCATTCAATTGTTTTGAAGAAGGGTGTCTCTGAGATGAAGAATCGTTTACATTTCGAAATGACGATAAACTACAAATTGGTTGAAGCATCTGAGGTTGATTACCGGCCGCATCTTTTTGTTTTTCTTCTGAACTAAGAAGATGGAGCTGGTAAAACCTAAGGAGTTGAGTTGACAATGGCCAATAGCTTGTTTTTGGAGAAGAGGCTGTACTTCTAGAGAAATGAGGTTGAACATTCCTGTTGAGAACCTTGTTGGAAGAGGATAGGAAGAGTGAAAAGGTTCTGAGTAAAGCTCGATAACATAACCTTGAACTGTGTTTAAGACCCAGGGGTGTGCTGTGATTGACAACCATTTAGGAAGAAAAAAGCAAAGACGACCCCCTATAGGAGTAGGCCAGAATGTACACTCACCTGTTTGGTTAGAGTATCTGGAACCCCTGGAAACTCTGCCACGGAAACCACTGCCTCGTTGTGGGTAGAATTGAGGCTTGTATTCTTGGTAGGAGGTATTGTAGGATCCTCTGGAACCCTGGCTGTTGTAACCACGGCTGGCAAAGCAGTTCTTTCCTCTGCCAGCACTGGCAAAAACCCGTTGGGAAGACATTTTCTTTAGGGATTGCTGGGCTTTATCCAATGAAGTGAAGGTGGAAATGTATTTGCCCAACCCTTTGACAAAAGAGTCACAGAAAAGAAGGCCTTCCGCCTTGATACCGGGATTCACTTTAGTAAGGTTAACCAGTTTCAGGTCTAATTTCGGCAGGAGTAATTTTCTGTGTTCATGTGTGAGAGCAGAATTAGCATTACCCGGTAGGCAGAATGAACGATGGACCCAAAGCGAAAGTTCTTCAGGATCAATGGAAATGTTCTCCAATCTAGCGGCCTCTGTTAGGTCAAAAATGTTAGTAAATGGACCGATCACATCCAGAGGTCCTGAAAAGAGGACCATGCTTTGTCCACACCCTTGCGAGGGTCTTTGCCAAATTTGGTAAAAAATGTTAAAAGAGCTGGATCAATGGTAGGGGTAACAGCGATCTTTTGAGGGAGAGAAGGACGAGGGCATTCAGATCTTAACTTGGACCTGGTTTGTTTCTCCAAGGGAGAACGTAATCTGGAAGATACGTATTCACCAACGTGATCTGCAGGTACCCACTCAGTAGAGTTTGGATGGTGGATATGACTGGGATCAAACATAGGGGCTCCATCCGAGTCCGTGACAACCTTAGGTTTAGAAATATCATGATGTGATATTTTAGGTTTCTTTGTTGGAGGTGGAGATAACAATCCTCCAATATCATTGTAAGATAAGCCATCATCTGAATCTACATCAGGCAAATCATCATCCATATCCGGAATAGAGGAGACCAAAATAGGTGATCAGATGTGTTTAGCTTTTGCTGTACATTTGGCAGACATTTTTTGAACATTTTTTGTTTTTCATGTATATTACCCTCCTTGGAAGGAGGCCTGCGAGGAGGGGCTTCCTCTGCCTTCCGTGAGGAAACCTCACCAACCAGTTATGATGTTTTTTAGATTGTAAATTGGCTGATGGGTGCTTTCTGCTTTCCTCCGCAGATTGGGCCAAAATTGTCTTAGACATCATATTGAAAACTGAATTTTACCAATGTTTTGATATTTTGTCCATGGAAGCAGAAACTGCCTGTTGTACAACGGACTGAATAAAATTATTCAACTCCTCTTTAATATTATTCTCCTCCTCCGGAGACTCCTGAATCAAAGGAGAGCTGTCAATTCCCATTGTAAAATAGAGTGTTACTGAAATGTAGAAAATCAGCAGGGAAAGGGTTAAAAACTCAAAGGAGTGGACTGAAGAGTCTAACCTCCACCTATGGGCAGAAATAAAAGAGGAAAGGGGAGTTGAATAGGCATTCTTGAACGAGCTATCGCTGCTGGACCGAAGTAGGAGTTTCGATATGATGGAAAAAATGAAGGAAAACTAGGGAAAAATGCAACAACACCAGAAACCTGGCGAGCGCAGTGAGTAATAGAAGTTTGTTCCTCGGAAGCAGCATAAAATGGCGACCGCTGTCTGAGGAATGAAATAAATGGTCTAAAACGGATGAGCTCTAGGAAGGGAGCACTCGGGACAGTGCGGCAACGTGCCGTCTAGGCAAAGGAAAAGGCAATAAAAAGATGGTGCGCAACGTGCAACAGCAAAATTACCGCTAACTCTAAATAATGAAATATACAATAGTGATTACAATAAGTATAATAAAAACACAAGGTAAAGTACTAAACTCGACTGCTAGCAGCAAGAAAAGAGGGCTGTTCGCAGTCAAGTGATGTCATTATACTGTACACACTACGATGATTGGCTATCACTTAAGGACTACGTTTCTCTTTCCATTGACTTATATATTTCGCCACCTTGGATTTGTAGTTTATTTTTTGTTATTGACTGCTGCTGTTGAATTAAAGCAAGAAAAGAAAAGTCTAATAGGAGACTCCTGTCTTGACATAAAATTACTAATTTGTTATGTGATTTGCATTCTGTCTTTTTGTGTTGCTATTAGCATTTTTGCTTACTGTACTAAGAATTCTTAGTTCTTATCCTAAACTGACTTGTTGTCGCAGCTCCTCCTGACACATCACTCACCTTGCTTTCTTTCACTTTTGTGAGTAAGGATTGACCTTGGCACATGTGCAGCCATATGTACATGCTTTCCAATGGAGGTCAGCACAGGCGGCGTGTCCTTTTTTTGATCAATGCGTAACATTAATGTGACGCCATCCATTACGTGCCTGGCAATATTTGCCAGTTTAATAATCAATAAATAATTAATTGTTTACTACCCTACTCAAGAGGCTTTCCTCTACTCTTTCCTATGGCGTATCCTGTGTGATGGAACTTTCTTTTGTCTACCCTGTTGATGAGCGAAGAAGTGGATTATGTGGATCCTACAACTGCAAAATTGATATGTTACTCCTAATGCTGAATGGCCAAGGTCTACTTTATAATGAGTAGTATCCATTACTAACATTTCACATTTACATGTCATAGAGACCCTAAGAAAAGTTTAGACCCCCACACTTACACAATGCCAAGATTGGCTGAATAATGTTTGAAAGCTCATGATTAGATGGCTCCAATCGTAAGGAAAATAGTCCTCTTTCTGGCATTGTGTGCCTGGCAATCTGGCAATGACAGCACCACAATTGTTGAAGAATGCTATGGCTACAGGTAAAACATATTAAAAGATTCTGATTCATTGATTCAGTCACGGACCTTGTGATCTGAGTTAGGCTAATAAAAATATGTTTGTTATCAGAAGCATATGGCACAATTCATGCTTAGACACGATTGTGAATAAGGAACCCCCAGTACTAAACATTACTTGATGTTTTATGTTATGCCCTGAATTTCTGTATACACATTCATAGCTGACGAAGTATGAAACATTCAAACAAGAATATATCTTCAGATCACACCAACATCTTCTTGAAATCTTCTGTCTTGAACTAGTCTCTTTGAAAATACTCTCAATTGCTTTGGAACAAACTCTAATATGTTCCTCCTTGTGTGTATGAGCATTATAGCTTACCACTATGACCCCTAAAGATCCACCATTGTGACTTCAGTATATTGATGATTGAGAAAAGAAGCACTGTTAGTATCTAGCCCTGTTGGCCTCATTAGGAGACTTTGGCTGTACACGAACATAGGAGGGAGCTACACAGTGTCTGTACAGATGGTGCCCAGTCTCACTTGGAATGATAGAGTGAAATGCACAATACACATAATGTGCAAATGATCTGTCCACTTGGGGTGAGCTGCACATCTCCACTCTTTGGTTCTACCTTGTGAGTCCCTACTAAAACATCTCTCAGCAGTGCAGAGAATGATAATTGCAACTGACTGCCTGAGGAAAGGAGTGAACCTAGTGTGACTGGGTGCCTTTGAACAGCCATATTGAAGCAAGGGGCAAGCACAACAAGACTAAGGTGCAACAGCATTTCTTGATGCAGCATAACACTCACAGACAGCAACAGTGCATTCAGGTTCCAATTCCCAGGTACTGAGATGCATTGCCATTACATATTACAGTGGGGTGGGACACATTATCCTCAAGTTTGAAAGTGCTTTCAGTTACTTTTTTGGGGTTATGCTAAAGCGACAGATGCATCAAGAGAGGAAGTGTAGAGTGGGGGAGGCTTAGAGAAACTTAGGATATTGTGAGTGTACATTTTCATGCTGAAATGTCCAATTACTCCTAAGCATCATGCTATACCCCCATCACTGCATGACATGATCAAATAGCATTATAGGCTATAGCATCATACCTTTGAATGATAACAAGCTGCTAGATAAGATGAATAGGGGCAGACCTTCGATATGCTAAGCATCATTTCCCTGACATCCTGATACTAAATGAAACCTCAGTTGCTGTGAACCAACTTACATTTCTTAGGACAAACTGATATTTCTTAGAATGCTTAGTATATGACTGGCTGCACCACTTTGATTTTGCTAGGGTTTCACATGGTTTGACACATTACTGAAGAAATCCTTCCACTTATTGGTCTCTCTGGTCACGTTGGATCCTATGGGATACTAGGTGGTTCATGTGGGTGTGTTACAGGGTCGGTGTGATCATTTATAAGGTATTTCTATCCTTGCATCACAGTGTTCTGAATGAGCTGGGAGGTTCTCGCTGTACTTCCAAAGTTTTTAACAATACTTGGAGAGGTCTTTAATGGAGTCGTACATACAGACCTTGACACAGATAGGGTCTGAGTTTCTGGTCCACATTGCATCTCACTGTTCCCATGCTGGACTGCCTCACTTGGCTTGTGTGATGTATGAAGCACCTGGTACCTGGGTGAGAGAGGCTATACCTAGTTCTCATTTTAATACTGCTCATTGTCTAGTTTTAACTGTTTCTCCGTACAGACAGCAAAATATTCTGGGTTTGTAGATTAAACACACTACCACAAAGTTTATCTGACCACTCTCCTGTCCTACTGACCATTGGACATTGTCAAAAGGGTATACCAACCATGTGAGAATTTAATGCAAGGTGGCTTACAGATGATGGTGTTACTGAGCATGTATGGTCAGAGATCCAGTCATGCTTTGAAGTAAGCATAGGATCATCTACACAATATGGAAGGCACCCAAAACAATGATTAGGGTAAAGACTAAAGCCTACCTTCTTCATAAGAATAAATTAAAGAAGAGTGAGCTATGCACAATGAAAGCTAGTATTCTTAAGCTTGAGTCTGATTAACTATTTACCGGGGAAGTGATACTCCTATGGCAATAGGAGTTCATAAAGGACTCACTCCAGCAACCTATTTTGAATATGGCCAGATTCACATTGATAGACTCACGGAAGAGAATATATGAGTTGGGGGGAAAAAAGTGTTAGAATAATTCTTGAAGTCTATGAGAGTAATGGAATCTTGAAAACCGGCACCTTAGAAAAATCATACATATTTATAAACTACAATTGTACACTCTCTGAGAATAAGCTACATCCAGATACAGAGGAACTCTCCCCCTTTATTACCACCTTCTGCTTCAAAGACTGCAGAGCACACAGCATAAATGAAGATGTATACACGGTCTGATATGCATTCTGATGAGACCCCAAGACCAAATGGCTTGTTATTTAAAACGTTTGCATCCCTAACTTTGGAATAATTGCTGCACATGGTTGAAGAGGCCAGGGTGATTGGCTTCTTATCAACAGACCTCTAGTCAGTCAAGTTTAAGCTTGGTAAACGAAAAGACTTGTGCCAGTCAGATAGGCCTATATCATTAACTAACAGTGAAGCTAAAATTCTTGCTAAGAAACTGGCTAATAGAAGTTCATGGATGACAGTCCCCTCAAAACATCTTAACCAGAATAGGTTTATGGCAGATAGAGGGATAAGACATTGCACCAGGCAACTCCACTCTTAGTTGGCCCAAATATGAAATTGAGGTGACACACAAGCATACCATTCAAACAATATAATGGTGGCAGATACCCTAGAATTCAAGTATCTCAATATGCATTTGTCGCTTGACCCCTAACAATGTTAGGGTATAAACCTAACTCCCTTGTGGGACGAGGTCGCTGGGAATGCGCAGAATTAGAGTTAACTTCCACTCACTATTCTTGGGAGGGTAGCAATATCTAAAAAGATTATGTTACTCAAACACATTACTCACACAAGATTCCTAGGCAAATCCTTGATAATCTCAGATTCTCTGGGATAATATACATCCCCTCTTCACCAATGATAAATGCACCTGCTGGGTCTTTGAAGGAGGCATGGGTATGGCAGGTGTGCATAGATATTATTGGACAGCTCAAATAACATTTTTTAAGAACGGAATATTTGGAGACAGAGATGAGCCAGCATTCCTTTTTTCATATTCATTTAATTCAAAGGTTTTTACATTAGAATGCGTATAGCAATCCATAACAGAATACAGCTATACACTGCTAGTAGCATATCTTGAGCACCATATTGCAATCACTATCATTGTTTTCTTGCACCCCTCTGGCACCCCTCCATGTCTCCTATTCTACACAGCATCATTCAGATTCATTCAGTGCCCCATGCCCTACAGTGTATCTGTAGGAGAGGACCCTGCTGCTGGTTTAATAAGCAGATATTGTTTGAACCAGGCCCATATATTTTTAGATCAAGATGTTTCAGGCACTAGTTCCTTACACAGCTTGGTTTGTTCCCAACAGCACCGACCAAAACCCTAGTGCTTTGACACCAATCATGAAGCCATCAGGAGCGGTAGTGCAGTGAATTTGCATTTCAAATAGGTTATGGTTTTTACCGATCCCAGAAGAATCATGATCAGGAAGACCAGCGGCTGGAACTCATTGATGTTTCAATAGTTGTAGTAGCTTGTTGCTAGTGTTAGAGAGCAAACATTATTAATAAAAAATGTGTCACTAAACATGATGTATAATTACGTGTATTAGAAGGCCTAACTGAAAAACATGTGCTAGAAATATAAGCGTGGTTTGGAAAAGTGATTGCTATGTTGTCAGCCACAATGAAGTGAAGTTTGATATAAAATAATAAATGCTAATGGAAATGTGTTTTAATTAATCATAATTAAATGTGCTAACAAAAGAAGAAGAATATGTACTTAAAAGTTAATAGTTTGAAATTATTAGAAATGTTTTGTTCTTTAGCATTAGTTAAAAGGCCCATGTGTTAGTCATTTTCCAGAAACACAATGTTTAAATATGTGCTAACTTGGCAAATAATGCTTCATCAGACATCCTGTGTGACTTGCATTTTTCTGTCTTGTGTTCATGTTTTATTTCTTGTAGTTCCTCGAGTTAAGATTTGTAAAAGTTACAATCGGCCTTAGTCTTTAGCAGGATACAATATGTCCTGTTTCTGTGTCATTTTAAATTGTAATTTTTGTACAGAAACTGCTGACTGGAGAGAAAAATGGAGTGACAACGTTAACCAACCCAGGATAGAGGATTAAAAAAAAGTTACATCTGACGAGCAGAAAAAGCCTGATTGGATGTGCACTAATCCACCTCATAGTCTTATCCAATAGAAGCTTACCTAGTAACTTTTGGGACTTTAATTTAGCAAAGCATTAGGTGATGTAAGTTAGCTCCCCTTTTTCCGAGCTTCTTTTCAGTTCTGACTGTGTTCAGTTGTATTATTTAGCTCTTGCCTATGATTCCAACAGTTCAGTTATACTGGGGCCAACTTTACTGAACTGTTTCCGCTTCATGTCCTAATGCTGACTAATGAAGATCTGGTGTTCCTGCACTCTTCTGACTAAGATAATACTGATAGTTGATCCATTTAGGAGAGGTATAACTAATGCGCATTTGTTTTACTTTGCAGATTTTCTCTTTAGAAAATCCAACCGCTTATTTTGATTAGCGCCATAGTTAGATGTTTTGCAAAATAATATTTGTCTTATTTTTATTTTTGCATTTAGCCCACACATGCATTTCGAATTAGAATGTTAGAAAGGGATGCCACCCCTAATATTCGATTTTGAATGTATATTAATTGATTGTGATTAATTCAACTGCACAAATGAAATGTATACTATTTTTAATATTCACTTAATTTTGTTGTTATTCTGTGTTGTTCTTTTAGAGTGTTTAATGATGAATGCATTAGCAAGATTATTTTTTTTTAGACATTGTGGACAGTAGGTGTTGTTTCTGTATTTCTTTTATTTGGTCTTGCTCAACATTTATGTGACTTTAGCATTGTTAATTTGAGGGCAATAAATGACTAAGCTTTACTAAACTGGTGTCGTGGTTCATGACCACATAGGTCATGGAGTGTATAAATTACTGACTCCAAATTGATATTGTTGGTTATTTGATGTTATATTTGATGATTATTTGTTCATATTGTCTGTTACTTAGCTCTTGTCTATGATTCTAATAGTTCAGTTATACTGAGCCCAACTTTACTGAACTGTTTCCCCTTCATGCCGTGATGCTGACTAATGAAGATCTGATGTTCCTGTGCTCTACTGATGAAAATACTACTGATTGCTGATCCATTTAGAAGTATAACCAATGTGCATTTGTTTTTCTTTGCAAGTTTTCTCTTTAGAAAACCCAACTGCTTATTATGATTAGTGCCATAGTTAGATGTTTTCCAAATACATTTTTGTCTTATTTTTATTTTTTCATGAAGCCCACACATGCATCTCATATTAGAATGATAGCTAGGGATGCCTGACCTAATATTTGATTTTGAATGTGTATTATTTGTGATTACTTCAACTGCACGAACTAAATGTATACTGTTTCTATTATTCACTTAATTTTGTTGCTATTCTGTGTTGTTATATTGGATTGTTTAATGATAAATGCATTAGCAAGATTGGGATTCTTTAGACATTTAGGAGAGCCTGTGTTGTTTCTGTATTTCTTTCATTTGGTCTTGTGCATCATTTATGTGACTTTAGCATTGTTAATTTGAGGGAAATAAATGTCTAAACTTTACTAAACTGGTGTGGTGATTCAAGACCACATAGGTCATGGTGTGTATAAATTACTGAGTCCACATTGATATTGTTGATTATTTGATGTTATATTTGATGATTATTGGTTCATATTGTCTGATCAGATGATCTCACACTCCTATCTGAGTCAAAAGATTTGAGTCGACCTCAATGGTAGTGAATGCCATTGCCCTATTATGTGTCACCTTAGACGGATATAGGAGGCCATGCACCCACACCAGTATTGGAAGATGCCTGGGCAGGCCCACCCCAAGTTGAAGAAGCCCACAGACTTCTCACCACACCAACTTAAGAGAGAGTTCTCTTTCAGCCTCCTTTTATGACGGGCCAGGGGAGTGTACTATATTCTATGAAGGAGTCTGAAGGGGATAAACTGCAGTAATTCACTAGATTGGAGGCAGCAGTAGTCTCAGATTTCATTTGAGAAGGGTGTTTCCAGTTCTGCGTTCCATCATGCTATAGTAGGAGTTTCAAATTTCAGGATAGCAGACTGTGCCTCCCGATACAGGACAGTTATGAGCTGTTTATACTTTTTAGCATTTACAAAGTGTTCTAGTGGGACAAAACCTGCGGTCTCCTCTGGTAAAGAAAGGGAAATTAGTTTATTTTGTGCTTGAATTTTTTGGAATAGAGTGTCAGCTTTGTTTTCGATGAGAGTGATACAGGAGTAAAATACTGACCTTTTTCATAAAGGTCACCCCAGGTGTGTATCTGTAGAGTATGTAACTGGGACATTGTTTTCTGGTGATGTAGCATGGGGAGGGGTGTTTGGGGTACCAGGTCTTCAAGTGGCATATGTAGTAGTGGACATTGTGCCTTATTTTTAAGCCTGTCCCAGGTTGTGCTCATGGAGAGTATTATGTTTATTTCCTCCCTTTGGTGCGTGTGGGGGGATCAAAGCACAGTTGCGACGGGTGTCAAACATGTGATTTTTTTTTCCTTGGGTAAATGAGCAGAGTATCATTGTGGGGTGAACCAGTAGTGTGCAAGGTGTGTTTGGTCACAGAGGTAGTACAGCTCGAAATTAGGGATTGTGAAGTGCCCCTGAAAATATGGTTGGGTAAAGAGTCCCCACACTATTGTTTTTTCATTGGCCCACATTAGCTTGGTTAATAGAGATGTGAGTGACTGGAAGAAAGATGTGTATAGTATTATGGAGATGGTAATGAAGTAATAAAAAAATGTAGGTAGTACCACCATTTTTAACAATGTCACCTGGCCCACCTTGGTCAGTGATAGTTTCAGCCATCTATCTATCTGCTCATCAAAGTGTGCGATAGCATGGCATTGAATAAATTAGACCATTTCTTCTATATTTCAACTCAGCCAAATCCTCAACTATTTGACAGGTTTGAAACACCACATCAGGGGAACTCCAGATAAATGTTCTCTGTGCCTGCAATTAGTGGGGAGATTGCAGACAAATCTAATTTATAGTAAGCCTGGAGAAACAACCAAATCTAGTGAATTCTCTTGGAATTGGGTTAAAAGTTTCTCAGGGTTCTCTAGAGGAGAGAGTAATATAATCACTGTAAAGTGATATCAGCAAGAATGGTGGTGGAAATGCATCATATCGAGGGAGAGGTGTGGTCAGAGTTTGGCCAGAGCAAAGGTGAACTTCAAAGTAAAGAGCAGAAGCTACTGTCGGGCACTGCATCTAATGGGGATGGGGCAAATAGGCATCTGTTCAGGTATAATCTGGCTATGGTAATTCATAGCGAGTGGTGATAGGTCATGGGAGAGAGACAGGGAGTCCCATTCAGGCCAGAATATTGTATAGGTATCCCCACTCAAAGGAGGCAAAGCTTGCGTGTTGTCTAAAAAGACTGCCACCATTTCTAGTTCAGGTTGCACTTGATGAACAACAACCTGTAGTGTGTGTACGTTATAAGTGGTCAAACTCCTGGTATGAACTCTGCCCTGTCACATAACACAAGTGTGGGTAACATCAACTGAACCCTATTATGGATGATTTTTCCAAATACTTAGTAAGAGGTGCCTGTATAACTCACAGCTGTCAGGATAGTGGATGGGGCTAACAGATCGGCATAAGTTATGCATAGTTCATCAGTCAAGCCATCCGTCCCTGGTGCCTTCCTGTTCTGGAGGCCACAAATCACTTCTTTTATTTCTCCTGCTGTCAGAGGGTATGTTAGGAATTCTCCCTTGGAGTGGCCAAGCTAGGCTAAGGCGGTATGCTCCAAGTAGAGGTGTCTCATTGAAGAGTTGGTAGTAGTGTGTGATGCACAAAGGTCTGTGTAGTATACAATTTAGGTATCCTCAATGTCCTCAGCCTTGTGTCTCAGTTCCCTGCCTGATAGTTATGAAATAATATACTGCCCATGGCTTTCTTGTAATGGCAGACAGGGTTTTATCCAACATCCCCCTTCTCCATATGCAAACGTCCAGACATACTTCCCTATATAATTTGCCTCACTGGCATTGTTTTTGTTATATTCTGTTATTTTATCAACCAGTGTCACCCACAGTGATTCACGAGTTGTGGAGTCCTTACCTGCCTACAGTTTCTTACTTTCTACCTCCTGTTTCTCTAGATGTCAATGTCATGACCCAAGGACCCCAGGTTGGTTTGCTATCCATGGTCCTCACTTTACCTCCTTAAATGCTTTCCATAGACTTGCAACTTCCGCCACCATTACCTTGTTAGTTTAAAAATAGTATTGGATTTCTTCACCTATTTCCTGTCTAAATACTATGTCCAGCAGTGTCCTGGGGTATTATGCTCACTGGGGAGGTTAATGTTCAGGATCATAGGGGATTTGTCAGATAGTATGCCAAGAGAGTCTTCCATCAACGTTACCCATCAGTATACATCACATGGCAGAAGTCGAGTCTCGACCACATATCGTGAGTGGAAGAATACCGTGTGCCCTATCTCCAGTGTGCAGTAATAACTGTGTTTGCAAATCTCCCTCTGATACTGATCCCGCTATTGCTTTTACGCAAAATAGGGTGTTTCCCAGTGTGCTTTCATGAGCAGTGTGTTAAAGTTACCTCCCCAGAAAAGTAGATTTTGTTTGGGTGTCCCTAATGGTTCCCCATAACAGGTTGAAGAACTCAGGATCATCTGTGTTTGGGCCGCATTTGTTCATTAGTGTTATGTGTTTTCCTTCTGATAGTCCTTGTGTTATGACATAAAGACCAACTTCATTGGTGATGGTGTGTGTTGGTTTCTATGGAACGCCATATTTGACATACATTACAACCCTGCTAGAGTATGATGAATATGAGTAAGTTAACTCAACTCCTGCCTAATTTCCTAGTTTATGTTTATCTTTGCATGGGAGCACATGGGTTTCCTGGGACATTGCGATATCTATGTGTTTGTGATTAATCAGGGTCATCACTTGTCTCATTTTCCTAGGGTTGTGTAGGCCACAGACATTCCAAGTAATAAAGTGGTAATACCTAGGGGCTCAATATGAACATGGCGGTAAACACCGTCGCCTGGCGGTGAACAGAAACCCACCATATAAAGAAGCCAAAAACAGAATCCGCCAAAATTTCTGTTACCACCAGCCAGCGCCAAGGCCTTGTCTTCGAAAAAGCTGCACATCCCACCCCGCCAACACCAAGTATACAAATCCCCCCCTCCAAATAATGATGCACAAATCACTGTGGCAGTCAGTGGATGCCGAACGACCAATGGCGTTACAGGCCTCCACGGCCAGCAATGGGACCCAACAGCAAGAAATGCACTCATTGGCAAGTTTGAAACCCAAACACCTGATATACATCCACAACACTATAAAACAAGCAAAGAAAAACCCCACAATCCTTTGCATCGCCAATAGGAGAAGCCAGACGGACAACACTCAAGCAGACGCTGAATTCAACAGCACACAACTCACACACCCAACCACACAACAGCACCCTCATCAATATCCACTCAACACACCACCCGCAACACACACCACAGCACCCCCAAAGCACCCACGCTTCACAGAAAGGGAGCTAAGAACAATGGCGGACGAGATACTCAAGGTCGAGCCACAAATATTCGGGGCACAGGTTCAGCACACACCCATCACCAGGAAGATGGAGTTATGGCAGACAATAGTTAACAAGGTCAACACAGTGGGAAATCATCCACGCACAAGGGACGACATCCACAAAAGATGGAACGACTTGCTTGGGAAGGTGAGGTCCATGGCATCCAGGCACACATTGATGTCCAGAAGACTGGCGGAGGACCCCCACCTACACCCCCTGAATACACAGACTGGGAGGAAAAGGTACTGGCCATTCTGCACCCTGAGGGCCTCACTGTACTCACTGGAAGAATGGACTCGGGTAAGTCATCTACAATTACCCCATATCCACCACACCTGTAATGCATGCACCTCCACACCCTTCCATCTACCACCAGTATCACTACCCCACCCAGGCCACAATCACTACATCCAGTCACCCTGCATGCCCACAAACCCACCAAGAGGCCCACATCCCTCCCCTGTGCACAGCCACCTACCCCTGCAAGGAATCACAATGGCACTACACCACCCACAATGCACCTCCATATTCCATGCTAAATGCACTGGCAACCCCAGAATAGGTCCCTGCATGGCCCAACAGGGGAAACCTGCACAAAATAGTCCTGTCCTGTGCACCCCATCCCAATATGTAAATGGAACGTACATGTCCATTCCCCCCACAGGCACCATCACCCATGCCACCCTGACGGAAAGGACAAGGAGTCCTGTGCCCCACATGGAGACCGAGGCACCACTCAGGACACCTGTGAGGGTAGTATGCACAGTGAGGAATACCCTGGCCCAACACACAGCCCTGGACTGTCACCATCCAGCAGCCCCACCCAGGACACCACTGACATCCCTACCACCCAGCTACCAACATTTGCTTTGGCCAAAGGACCCCACACCAGTGTATCCAGGCCACAGACTGGTGGAACACAAGGACAGAGGCCACAGTCACCACCCACCAATAGGCAGGATGATGATGGCCCCAGTACAAGTGGTACCGCTAGACCTGTGCACGGGACACAGGCAAAAGGGGCTAGGCCTAGTGGGAGGGCATCAGTGGCCCAGGGGGGAGGCCAAAGGATAGATGCTGCAGCCCAGCAGGAGATCTCTAAGGTCCTGGCAGCATACCACCATACCCAGGACAGGATGGACCAGATTGTGGCCACCCTAGAGCAGAATCGAAGGCTGCAGATAGCACACCACCAAGAGGCCATGGAGCAGTGGAAACAGCTCAA
Organism: Pleurodeles waltl; assembly: GCF_031143425.1. NCBI lineage: Eukaryota > Metazoa > Chordata > Amphibia > Caudata > Salamandridae > Pleurodeles > Pleurodeles waltl. Next base: position 309,343,717 of record NC_090444.1, read on the forward strand.
TGCCACCATGGCCGCCATTGCAGGGGTGCTGCTGCACCACTTCCCAACCCAGCCTGAGACCCCCACAAACCAGGAAGCCCCTACCACAGACCATGATACACACCAGCCATCAACATCAGCAGCAACAACTGGACTGGTGCAACTATCTAAGGACACACAGGAGACCAGCACCCATACCCGTACAGTCGAACAACAGGCACTCAAACGGTCCCTCAGGCCCAGATATGGTACTGGTACACTTGCCAAGACCAAGGCACCGTCAAAGAAGTGACTCTGACACGTGCTATCTCCCAAGTGTGCCACTGAACCACCATCCCCACTGGCCAATACCAACTCCACAACCTGCAAGGTAGAGATGGACACAATACCACAGCCACGAATCGCTGAGACCATGTAGCCAGTATGGACATCCACCATAAGCCCACTGCCATCATTGTAAAAGCACCATGACATCCCTGACACCTATTAAAACACATGTGCACCAATGTCAATGTCCCCTGCCATTATGCTGAATCAAATTGAAGAGTGAATGCATTTGCCATTGAAAGCAAATAATCAGACCTTTATTGCAGGAATGGCACACCAAGCACAACATGGTGTGAAGTTAACAGAAATGTCTAACTAGTTGATCATCATGTCACATAGCACTTGAATACCTTGTTACAGTGTAAATGTCTATAGACCCAACACCCCCATAGAGAATAAGTCAGTCTGACAGTATGCAGTACAGACAACATTAGTAAACAGTACCTTTTAGTCACTGGAGTGTAGTTGGATTAGTTGGTTCCTGGAGTGTACATCTTCCCCCTCGTCATCATCACCATCACTCTCATTTCCTCTCAGAGGAAGCTGGTTTGGATATACAGCACCCTCCTCCTCCAAGAGGGGAATAGATTTCCTCACAGCCACATTTTGCAGAATGCAACAGGCCACCACTATTCTATATACCTTCTCAGGGCCATAGCACAGGGAACCCTCAGGGATATGGAGGCAACAGAATCTAGCCTTCAGCAGACCTGTAGTGCTCTCAATCACCCTCCTAGTACGTCCATGGGCCTCATTGTAATTCCTCTCTGCATCAGTTCTCAGATTCTTCACGGGTGTCAGTAGCCAATGCATGTTGGGGTAGCCAGAATCCCCTACAAAAGTGTGAAAAACATGACTGTAATAACTACCCTCAGTTGCAGATAGCCTGGCTGTCAGCAATGTTCAGTAAATTTGTTAGCCACACTCAGCTATGAGCAATCCTCTGTCCTATTGTAGTTGTTCCATCATGTCTGGCACACTGCTGTTTCTCAGAACAAATAAATCATGGACTGATCCAGGGAACATGGCATTCACACGGGAGATGTACTGGTCTGCAGTGCACACCAATTAAATGTTCATAGAGTGAAATGTCTTCCTGTTTCTGTACCCCTGTTCACTTATTCTTCAGGGGATGAGAGCTATGTGGGTGGCATCGGTGGCACCTATCACATGGGGAATGTTGGCAAATACATAAAAGTCAGACTTGATGGCAGGTAGTTACGCACTTTGGGGAAACCTCACATATGACTGCAGGTGTTGTACAAATGCATCTAGGAATCTGGACAGGATGAGGCAAAACATTGGCTGTGAAAAGCCTGCACCCATGCCCACTGTCTCCTGAAATGAGCCCATGGTCAGGAAATGGAGTACAGAGAGCACTTGCACTTCAGTAGGGATGGCATGCTGATTCCGATTAGCTGGTCTCAGTGCTGGATCCAGTAATGCACAAAGTTCATGAATTGTTGCACAAGTGAGTCTGTAATTGATAATGATGTGACGTTCCACCATGGTCTTCAAATCAACAAGTGGCCTGTACACAGATGGGGCACTCCCTCACCACGGGGGTCTGTATCTAGGAGGAGTGGAGAACACATGTGAGGTACACAAATTCATTTGCACAACAGTTGTGTAGATAACACTGCTGTCATACAAGTAGGTGACACATTAGCAATGTAGGATGTTAAACCGTAGTGACATGTTCTAACTGATACATCTGGACTGTTGTGGTGAGTAAATTTTCTTTTGGCCATGCGTTTGGGGGCCAGAGTCTATAGGGCCAGCATGGGGCCAATAACCAAATAAAACTGCGTAGTCGTTTGCAAAATGTCACCCCGTCATCCAGATATGTAGCAGTGGAAGTGACCTTATACTGCTAGCGGTTGTTGTAATGGCATAAGGCAGTGTTCACCACTGTGCACCCATTCCTTGGTTAACATGGTTGTCATTTGGGAATATGGGCCTATCATGATCGTCGCCTGTGGTGATGGTGCACACCGCCACGGAGCGTATGCTATTTCGTCACCCCAGCTTCACTTGACTCCCAGATTTCGTGCATGCAAGTACTCCACTGAGTGTGCTGCGATGTCCTGACTCTGGTCCTGGAAATGGCACGAGTCACAGGAGAAAGGGCCCCGGCCTTCACCACGGAGGAGCTGGACAAGCTGGTGGACTAAGTCCTACCCCTGCACGCCAAGCTATATGGTCGACCAGAGGTGCAGGTGAGTAGGTGGATTGGGGTGCATGGATGTGTGTGATGGTGGTGGATGTCTGTTAACATGTGTGAACAATTTGGAACTGCACAGCCATTTAACGCATGACAATCTGCATGAGTGAGGTGCTGTAGTGCTGTGTTAACTGTCTGTCCCACAAGGGATGTATGGCAAGTGGTATCACATGTGCTTTTCCTGACCTCAGTGTTTCTTTCAAGTGTGTCTATGCCAGGTCAGAGCCCATCAGAAGAGGGGACTCTGGCATGCCATCATCAGAGAGATGCAGACACTGGGGGACTACAACTGGCAGAGCACCCACTGCAGGAAGTGGTCGTAGGACCTGCAGCGCTGGACGAGGAAGACCTGCGAGGCCCAGCTGGGAAAGTCCTCCCAATGAGGAAGGGGTGCCCTTCGGGCCCTGACCCCCCTAATGCGCCACATTCTTGCAGTGGCATATCCAGACTTGGATGGGCTCTTGAAGGCTGCACAGCAGACACAAGGGGGTGAGTACCAAGACCATTGTATGCCTCCTTGATGGATGTCCGAGGGTGCTATGATACGTATGCTGTTTAGTGGCAGGGACTCTGACTGATGTAATTTAGCATAATGGCCCCCATGAGCAGTTAGATGATAAGGGGCAGGTCTGCAGTTCTTCAGGTCCTTCTGTAATGTTAGAGATGGATGTGTACCAGGGTTGTGGCCACTAGTCAGGGGCATAGTCATGAGCATAGTTGTAGGTGCTGCATGTTGGTATATTGGGGGGAGTATGTCTGAACCAGTTATGTACAACCATTCAGCTATTTACACCTGTTTTGTCTCCCCACCCCATAGTCTTGTGTTGTCTGTGTACATCAGCACCATCTGTCGAGGGAGCAGTGGCACCGGCGAGTGGGGATGCAGCGGCCCACAGTTCCAAGAAGGCTGAGTCTGAGTCGAGTGACGCCAATGGGACCAGAGAGTTGGAGGGCGCTGGGATTACCAAGGGGGAGGCAACTACCACTGGAGGTAGTGATTCTGATACCTCCTACGATGAGAGCTCCCTGATGGTGGTGGACCCTAGTGGGCCCACCCATTCTTTGCCATCTTCCGCCATGCCCCATATCATCACCACCCTCCCAGTTGCCTGTGACCGCTCACCCAGAAGCGTGGGCATCTCCTTCGCCCCATGCACCTCATCCCCTGCCCCAGTCAGCCCTGCTGCCCTCATCTCTGTAGGGCAGACAACTATCGTTATTGCCATCCAGGGCCTAGCATCCCAGATGCAGCAGACCAATGCATATCTAGATGGCATTCACGATGCTGTGTCTGGCCTACAGAGATCTTTTCAGGCTCTGGCCTCCTCTTTGACGGCAGCCAGTGTCCCTGGTCTTTCCGTCCCACCTCCAACCACCTCTACCCCTTCCAGCACCCTATTCCCTTCTCCCATCGCAGGCACACATTCAGACAGCCATGCTCCCACCTCAACATACAAGAAGCACACACAGAAACACATGTACCACACTTTCCACCACAGGCATACACACAGCCAACATACAAAGGCACACACAACAACATCCACTTCCCCCACTGTGTCCACCCCTTCCGCCTCCCTGTCTGTCACCTCTTCATGCATACTCACAGGCACTGCACCTTCATTCCCTGTTTCTGGCCCCATTCTTGCAGTCACCACAACATCAGACATCCAGTCATGCACCCCAGACACCACATCTGCACTCCCCACAATGACTCTGACTACCACTTGCAGCACACTCACCAAACATGCAGACACCCAGACAACATCCATTTACACTGGCAGCCTGTCTTGTCCCAGTGTGTCCACCCCCCCTCGTCCCAAGACACTCAAACATTCCCAGACACCCACCCAACACACATCCACCACACCTCAACATACTCACCTCCATCCACGTCACTCACACCTCCACTTGTTACGACCACTCCCTCTACCTCCACTCCCACACCTTCCTCCAGGTCCACCCCTACTGCCCCTAAGAAACTTTTCCTAACCAGTTTGGACCTTTTTGGACCCACTGGCCCACCCCATCTCATCCCTAAACGTGCACACCTCCTTCTCCTATCCACTCCTCCGTGTCCAAGTCCTCCCCTGTCCACCCTTTCCATTCCCATGCACCTTCCCCTGTGAGCAAGAGGCCCTGTGCTGGCCCAGGTACATCTACCACCCCCAGTCCAAGCCCGCTCCCCCACTTTCCAAGGCTAAACCCAAACCCCCTCCACTTCCCAAACGTAAGCCCAAGCCCCCCTCCCAGACGTAAGACCCCACCTCCTCACCCCCTCTCCCTGTTTTTGAGGTGCCTGGCTGCCCCATTAATGCCCCTTTACGGTGGAGTACCATGTGCACATTTGGGAGTCATGTTCAGGCCATTTGGGCCCATCTGCCTTTTTGCTATAGCCTGCAATTGGACTAATGTGGACAATCTGTTGGCCCTGGAGCTTTATTAAAGTTTGGGTGGCCAGTGTTGGTGGTGGCACACTCTGGATCCGTGGTTCCTCGTTTCATTGTGGGGGGGTGTTGTGCCCATGTGGGTACTTTGGGCAGGTTGTCTTGGGCTTGTGTCGGGTAAGTACCTCTTGCTCAGGTGTGTATGGCTTTTGATATTGTGAGAGGTTGTTGGTGCTTTGCAGGGTGGGTGGAGTAGGTGGGTATGTAACTGTGCTCTTTCTTCCCTTGTTTAGTAGGTTGGGGTACTTACCGTTGTTGTCTCCGTCGGCGGTCTCGGTCATGGAGGTATATGGCAAGGAGCAGCACTGGCATGATTTGCAACTCTATCTCCATGTCTGCTTCGACGTGTTGTGTGAGCCTCCGTTGAGTGTTTCCTTTTATTTGGTTCACTTCCGCCAGGCTTTGCGTGGCGGTGGTTCCCGCCCCGGAACTGAAGGCGGTCTAGTGTTTCATTATTTGTTGGGCGGGTAGGACCATTCCGTTGGCCTGTGGGCGGCCTCTTCCGTCATTGTCAACACTCCGCTGCTGGCAGTGGGTGTTTTTCAGGATGCCTGTTTTTCATGTGCTTCATTATTTGGTGGCCCAGACCGCCTGGCTGTTGGCGGTAGTTACCGCCCCCGGTGCGGTCTTTCCCGCCATGTTCATAATGAGGGCCCTATTGAGGGTCTATATTTACCGTTATCAAGCGTTTGAGAGAGGTGCAAGATGTTGGGATTCAGGGAAAGTGATCGATTCTGTCATAGGCGTGGCGTCTTCTATTGAGGATTGTGTTGTGGATTCCAACAGAAAGAATGGCAAGGTACCTAGAAAGTTGGTGCCCACCTAACTCCAACCCACACCAGCCCCCCAACATTGCCAACAAAATTTTTCATCCTTTCTCCCCTCCCTCCATAAATATCCCTGCCAACCAAATAGCACCCCCATAGTATACTCAACAAGCCTTCATTCAAGGTCGGTCTGTTCAGCTCACTGTCCAGGGAGTAGGAACTGGTGATGTGATTCATGTTGTGGAGGTACAATGTGCCTGATCTGCATATATAGTGATAGTGTCTCAATGAATGACTAAATGAATTAATACTTTATTGTACAGATAATAAAATCCAATACAATTAGACAAAGAAAAAAAAGAAATACAATCAGAAGCTAAATCCATGCTAAAAACATGCTGTGATTAGAACACACATGATATGTTAAAAAAAGGAAACGTTCCTGCACAAAAGTATAAAACAGTCCTAAAATATAAAAATAGAATAAATCACCAAGCCCAGAACTCCACATAATACATAACAAAACAGAATACATGAGCCCGGGCCCTAGAGTGCGTAGTGCATTAATAATGGCAACAATAAATACCAACATATGCCATTAAACTCCACAACTTAACCAACAACGGGCAGCGTGGCAAGAGCAGGGAGAAAAAAAAAAGACAAATTCCAATCATGCTTATCCATTACTCGCAGTGCCACTGAATTTAGGTTGAACAATTTTAATGTATTTAATCAATAACACATTTAGCATTCAGTTAGCAGGGTCCAGAGACTGAATGATAGCCTGTCGACAGGACCAAGTTCCAAGTTCATTCCATTTGCGTTGAAGCAAAAATCTACGCTCCTTAAGTACATCTGGGCACAGACAGACCACATGATCAAGCGTTTATCCGCGTTACTACAGCCTCTGCGTGTCACCCCTTCCCCAGAAGATAGCCACCATTGAGGTAGATGTTTCAAGAAACCTTAATCACCCTGCCTTAGGGCCATAAATGCCCTTTTCAACCGAGACCCATAAGAACAGGAAAAAAAACTAGAAGGCATACCTGGCTTGAAAGATTTAATCACTGACCAGGCATGCTTCCTTTGAACAAGGAGGAAGAGATCTGATTGATACGAATACAGTTGAATAAGCCTTTTTACACCTAGTTTGAACAGAGAATGGGGGGATTACTTTCCCAGAGATCATCAACACCCAGTCGCCATCTGCATTCTGCCAAAAAATGAAAGCATGATCCCTTCAATTTAGATTCACTGATTTCTTGCCACAGGACTGCCTCTAAATGGCCATCTGTGGCACAACGCAGCTTATGACAGAGCTTCAAAAATGCACCAGCACCAACTGCCACCAAATTGAAACCGTACCTGCACAGGTGAAGCAAGGCGCAGGACATGAAGGACACTCTTATAGATTTTATTAATCAGCCTATTTAATAGGCAGGAACCTTTGCCCAACAGAATTTCTTGACCGTAGGCCAATGAAGGGATAATCTTTACTCTCATAACTTCCATTAAGGGAAGGCGGGTCGGCCCCTTTAAAACTTTGGATAATTTGGAAAATGCCACCTGCAATGCTACAGCTTTCAGTTCGATCTCCTTCTTGTGTTTAACAAAGCTGCCCCTAGAATCGAAGTGTACCCTTAAATATTTGTAAGACTGGTCAGAAACACGTTTACAGCTTTTATAGTACCAACTGAAACCCAAATGTTTTTCCTTCCAAAGGAAACCACTTTGGTTTTAAGCAAATTAACTTCCAGTTGATTCTCTGAAGAATGAGATGCAAGTTGATTAAGCAGCCACTGAAGGCCGATCTTAGTGTAACTAAATAGTACAAGGTCATCAGCGTAAAGCAGATGACTGAGCCTAAGGCTACCAATCTTAGGGGAATGAGAATTACCAACTTCAAGAGACATTGATAAATCTGCAATAAACAAATTAAAAAGAAGAGGAGCAAGCACACAGCCCTGTTTCACACCACGAGTGGTAGGGACTTTTCTAGAAAGAGAGTACCCATCACCGAGCATAATATGAACCCAAGTATTTGTATGGAGTTCTATGATGGGACCCAGGATCACTGAGGGATACCCCAATTTTGTAGTTTAGCCCACAGAGAGCTAAGGGGGTCCTGGTCAAAGCCCACCTTAAAATCACCAAAACAAAAATTCAGCGTTAAACCTGACAGAATTGTCCTGTCAATCAAAATAGAAAGTGCTAGCAAATTTGTCAAAGTCCCCGAGCCAGCAGAAAAACGTGTTTGGACAGTAGGAATTAGGGCCTTTGAGTAAGTCCAGGCACGAAGATCTTGTAACAAAAGACTGGCATAAAACTTGGCCTCGTTGTCCAGCAGGGCTATCATCCTAAAATTAGCAGGGTCTGACCTTGGACCACTTTTATATAAAGGATAAAGAATGGCACCCTGCCAAGACTCAGGAATTGTTGAAGTCAGAAGGCAGTTCTCAAACAGATGGGCAAGATGTTTAGCCCAAGAGAGGGGATAGTGTTTGAACAGTGCCTGTGGGAGACCGTTGGGCTCCAAACTGCTTAGCCCTTGAGATGATATGAGGAAGACATAATTGGAAGGTCTTATTCACTCCCTGTGAGGGAGTTAAACACCCAATTAACATGGGACATGTCTTAGACAGAGCAGAAGTAGGCCTATAAGCCCCCACATTCAGCAATTTCTCATCCGACTTACTTGCAGAAAAGTGGGTAGTCAGTTAATATGTCCAGACTCCTTCAGAAATGCTGGCAATGCAAATGCCCCTTTGATTGCTATTTAGATTGTTAATAAGGGACCAACATTTCATAGATTTTGGATCTTAACTTGCACTTACAATTTTTGCCCAAAACTGATTAAGATAGGACTGGTGGTCACCATAAACAGCCTGCCTGTAGTCTTTCCTCAGTTGTTTGTATTTAGGCCCATATTTATACTTTTTTAGCGCCGCATTTGCATCATTTTTTGACGCAAAATCTTCTCAAACTTACAAAATACCATTGTATTTTCTAAGCTTGCGCCGATTTTGTGTCAAAAAATGACGCATATGCGGCGCTAAAAAAGTATAAATATGGGCCTTAATGAGTAAATACTTGGAGTCAGGACTTTTCCTAAGTGCCCTTACTAGTCTGTTGCGTGCTTTCTTTAGGTTCCTGGATTCCCTAGAAATGACAAAAGACCAGGGTGGAGTGTGATTGTGTGCAGGTTAATGAAACCTTGACAGTAAAAGGCAGGAAAGTTTAACCCATGACATAATTGGGGACATACAACCCGATTCCTCAGAGTCAAAAAAGTTAATGCATTCAGAGAATACTATGCCGCCAATAAAAGGATTCCATTTTATGTGTTTAAAGACTCAGAGCAGACGCCACCACCCACTGCCCACATAACATCATGCAAAGGAAATCTAGATTTGATGAATACGATTTGTAGACGATGGTCGCTCTCGCTTCAAGGAGAAATCGAAAACTTTTCAATGAAGGGAAACAATTCACTATTGCAAACGGTATAGTCTAAATAGGAGTCTTGTCCAATGGGGAGGGACATCATCACATAAACGCCCATTCAGGACTTTAAAGCCCATGCTATTAAGGTGCATTACTGTGTACTCTCCCAACAGGCAATGCAAACAGCCCTGAGGCGGTTACAGAGATCAAGGCCGTCAAAAGCCTCCACTGTGTCCTGAAACAAGTTTGTATTGAAATCACCAGTTATAAGATAGTTAGCACAAGGGTATTCCCAAACTAAATCGCCCACAATCTGCATCAATCGAGACAACCTGCCCCTTTTATCCTTTGTGCCAGGCACAATGTAAACATTAATTACTATAAAGGTTTGCTGTACAGTCCTGTTCCTGATGACTGTGCCCTGGATCCAATTATCATCTCAGACCAGTGGCAAAATACTCCCATTTAGTTTAACAGTTACATAGGTGGCCAGTCCTCCCTTGGCATGGTCATTCTTACTTGTTCTATGAGCAGGTTTCCATATTTCTAAATACCCAGACAGCGGACAGCTGTTCTCAGCCCACGTTTTCTGAAGAGTGATTACATCATAGCTTTTCAAGAATGCTAAGAGATCGGCCAAAGCAAACTTTTTCAGAATCCCGTTGATGTTCCAAGAGCACAGGGATAGACATCCAGGTGTTGACCCCAGACCACCCACCCATGGTGGTCAACGAGGACGCCCGTGCAAGTGGGTAGAGGGCAGCCAGTCCCAATTAGATGCCCCCTGGGAACCAGAACCAGAATGAGGGGTGCCATTGAAGGTAGAGGTTCCCCCTAGAGCACCTTTCAAAATTGAAAAAGGCTTCAATACTATAAGAGCCGTTGGACATTGAAGTTTTGATAGTAGCGCAGGATAACCAGACTCCTTAAGAATAATTGTAATACTCCATGAATGAAATAGGTCTTTCTTGAAAAAAAAAACTGAGCTATTGAGGCAGAGAATAAAGAAAGCAGGGTGGATTCTCTTGAGCAAGACCCACTTGTGTCCAGAGATTGAATAGACGCAATGTCCTTAGAGCCGATGTTGTTAAGATCCGAGATAGCATTGAAGAGCCCTAAAATGTTCGCTCTATTCAAAATGTCATGTGGGCCCCTGGAGCGATATTCTGGAATGAACAAAAGTTTAAAAGTTATACCCTCCAGTAAGGCGTTGGGGGTATAAAGGCTGTAACTGATCTGTTACATTATGTGAGCCCACAGGACCCCCCAGGGCCGGAATATCAGCAGGAATGGACCCAAAGCTTGATAGAACAATTACAGGAAGGCATCTTATGTTTATCAGAAGGCAGCTTAAAAGAATTGGGAGAACCAGGAACCAGAACCTCACCACTGGTGTTTCCGTAGACAGTTTTAGATTCAAACAATGTGACCGTGGAGCAGGCAGGCACTCCGTCTACCCGGTGTGAAGCTACTGTGTCCAATGCACTGCCTAAGTTACCTTGCTCAGCCAAAGTCGAAGGGTCCTTAAAGAGGAGTTCAGTTTCCAGCACAGTAATACCAGCCGAAGGGTTCTTAACAAGCTCAGTCAGGGGAGGAAGGCCAACCGATGTGGTCAACGGGAGATTGGACAGTGATGTCACCCTGGGGACCACCTGCGACTGCGAGTGTTGCAGCACCTCAGGACGGACCAACGGTTGAGCATTAGTTAGAAATCCTTGAGGGGGTTGGCTCCACCTTTTATTCCGTTGTTTGCGGAGTCCTTTTTTTCCCCGCTCAGAGAACGTTGAGCCCCAAGAACAGCTCCAAGGGGCGTTGGCTGTATTAAAGCTGGTTGTGCAGGAATGCAGGGGAGTGGGCGGTGGCAGGCACCATGGACTCAAGTTCAAGTAAAGGAGAGATCTTGGGAACACAATTGGCCAAAATGACAGCTCTGAGGCTCCGTGGCAACTAACCGAGGTGGGTTGACAGAAGTTGCACTTTTGACCCGAAAGAGCCAAGTTGAAATGGGAACTTGAATTTGGCTGGGGCATTACAGGAGCTGGAGATAGCCTCTTGATTTTGCATAAAATGGAACTTAAAAAAGTAGGCAGAGATGAGAGGTTTTCGATAATTGGAGAACAGCAGCATGTTGGTTGCGCAAGATTAGAGCTTATCTGGGCTCCAGTGATTAGCTGGTTAAGATTTTCTATTTTTTTATCAATACCAGCTACATAAGAGGCCAGTGTATTCAGCAAATCGACTTGAACGTCCAGCTTATCAGAGTGATAGTTCAAAGCCAGCACAGTGGATTGAAGAGTTTGTGGAAGCTGTGGCCAGACAGAGCTGTTTGCCGCGATCAAAGCGGAAGGCACAGGGTTAGATACATTACCAGCACCTCCCAAGGAATCGGATTGAAGACAGGAAAGTTCAAGGAGCGATTGGTCCTTGAATTCGCCCTTGATAGACTCTGTTTGAGAGCCGGGGGGGCAGGAAGAAGAAGGGCAGTACGGTCCAGACAAGCTGCACAGGCTTAACGTCAGCTGCTTCCGTCAAAAACCAGTTGCCTGCAGCCTTGCTTCAGTTTGTTCACGCCCCAACACCTTTGACCCTGCTTGCAAAATGCTAGACACTTGTTTTAGGCCGACATATCCTGTGAACTCTAGTCCTGGGCAGGCCTCAGAGTCTTCGGAAGATCAAGGTAGAGTGCAGGACCAGGACCAGGAATTCTCTTAAGAACACCCGGGCCGTCTGTCGTAGAATGAGTAATCCGGTACAGGGTCCTCACTGGCCCCACCAAGGTCTGTCAAAGGACTGGGGCCACCAGTGGCCGAGACCAACAGCAGCAGGAACTGTCCAAGCCTTAAGGGCCTTGGGGGCCGTAGGTGCCCTTGAGCAATAGGAGCTAGGTCCCTGGGTTGGAAGTCCGAGGAGCGGCAGGAGGGCATGAGGGATTTTGGCACCCCAAGTCCCAGCCCTATCAAGTGCCACCAGAACACGGTGGCAGCTCGGCGGTGGAAGCTCAGCCCAGCTGCACAGCAGTACAACTATATGGCCGCTGTATGTCCACGGCAACAGTGTTGACGCGGCTACCCCAACAAGGGCTGGAGTGGCGGAGACCGGGGGGGGGCCCGGGGCCGGGAGTCAGCCAAGACCCCCAGCAGGCGTGAGACATAGGAGGCCCCCTCACTTGGGGAACCACGCACCGCACACCACCCCGGCAACTGGAGAGCTCCGAGACGCCGCCCCTGACGTACAGACGATGTGCAGACAAACCAATCCTCACTGTGTCTCTCTATCAGCGAGTTCAGTGAGTTGAGTTACTGAGACTGTAGGAGGCTGGCCTGGCTTATAGTGGGTACCTTGTGGTACTTACACCTTCCGCCAGGTCCAGTGATCCCTTATTAGTAGATTAGAGGTGTTCTAGCAGCTTAGGCTGATAGAGGTAATTATAGCAGAGCAGGTTAGGCTGAACTAGGAGACATGCAAAGCTCCTACTATACCACTTATATCACTTAGCAGTATATCACAAGAAAACACAATACTCAGAGTCACCAAAAATAAAAGTACTTTATTTTAGTTACAATGGGGGTCATTTTGACCTCGGCGGTCTTTTTTTACGACCGCCGAGGGACCGCAGTGCGGAAGAACGCCTGTGTAGGCGGTTTGCCGCTCTGCCTATTATGACTGTTGGCAGCTCTCCGTCCCTTTACGGACGGAGAGCCGCCAACAGCCATACTGACGGTAGGCGGAGAAGTGGAGGTTGCTCCACCTCCACCGCCATGCCAACAGAACACTGCCCAGGGAATCATGTCCTGTGATTCGCTGTGGCGGTGTTCTGTTGGCGGTGTGGTGTCGGCGAGCTGCCCCCATGGCTCCCGTCCCCTCACGGAGGATCAACAGACCAGGTAAGTCGATCGTCCGTTAGGGGAGGGGGGTGAGGGGGTGTTGTGTGTTATGTGCGTGCATGGGGGTGAGCGTGTGTGTATGTAGAGGGGGTGTGTGAGTGCATGTATGCTTGCGGGGGTGTTGTGTGTATGGGAATGAGTGCGTGTATGTCTGTGGGTATGTCTGTATGGATGTGTGCGTGTATGTTTGAATGTGGGTGTGCGTGTCTGACTGTGTGTGTGGATGTTGGCATGTATGACGGGGTGTGTGCGTGTGTGTGTTGGTGGTGCCTGCATGCATGTCGTGTGGGTATGGGTGAAGTGATGTTGGGGGTCGGGGTGGGGAGGGGTGCCTGACACCTTTGGGGGGTGGCAGGGGTGGTGGGGGGTGTTGTGGAGGGAGTCAGGGTGGGGGTGGGGGGTGGGGGAGACCCCTATCAGTGCCAGGGAAGGAATTCCCTGGCACTGATAGTGCTTACCGCCATGGATTTCATGGCGGTTCAAACCACTGGAAATCCACGGCGGTAAGCCGGGTCCAAATACCGCCGGCGGTATAGTGAGGGCCACCGGGCTGGAGACCCAGGTGTCCAGCCCAGCGGTCGTCTCCGCCCTGGCGGGTGGAACGGAGAACCGCCATGGTCATAATTCCCCAAGGTAAGACCGCCAGCCTGTTGGCGGTTTTACCGCCGGTTCTCCGCCATCCGCCAGGGTCGTAATGACCCCCAATATGCCAAACGTATCTCAGAGGATATACTCCCTTAGGAGGTAAGTAATATACACAAAATATACACACAAACCAAAAATCAGGTAAGTAAACAGTTAGAAAAGTAGTGCAAACACTGTAGGACACAATAGAATGCAATAGGAGACAATAGGCCTAGGGGCAACACAAACCATATACTCCAAAAGTGGAATGCGAACCACGAATAGACCCCAGGCCTAGCGTAGTTTGTAGAGGGTCACTGGGAGTGTAAGAAAACACTAAGGGTGTCCAAGATACCCCACCACAAGACCCTGAAAAGTAGAAGTAAAGTTACCCTACAACCCCAAAAAGACAGTAAAATCGAGATAGGGGATTCTGCAAAGGCAACAACTGACTGCAAAGCACTGAAGACGGATTCCTGGGCCTGAGGACCTGTAAAGGAAGGGGACCAAGTCCAGAAGTCACGCAAGTGTCCGGTGGGGCAGGAGCCCATTAAACCCCAGATGAAGGTGCAAAAGGGCTGCCTCCGGGTGGAATAAGCTGAAAAATCTGCAACAGCGGAAGGTGCCAGGAACTTCTCCTTTAGTCAGAAGATGTCCCATGGCGTGCTGGAGGATGCAGAGTTGTTTCCACACAGAAAGACCACAAACAAGCCTTGCTAGCTGTAAGAGTCACCGTAGAAGGTTTTGGGTGCTGCCAGGACCCAGGAAGGAGCAGGGGGTCGCCACTTCTAGGAGGTGACAGAGGGGGCGCTCAGCAACACAGAGTGCCCACGCAGAAGCAGGCAGCATCCGCAGAAGTACCTGAATAGGCATTCAGAAGATCTGAGTACGAAGGTCAACTCAGCCCAACAAAAGAAGGTCCCACGAAGTCGGAGTCCAACTCAGCAAGTTGGGCAATGCAGGACAGAGTGCTGGGGACCTGGGCTAGGCTGTGCACAAAGGAAGTCTTACAAAAGTGCACAGAAGCCCTAGCAGCTGCAGTTCACACAGTACACAGGATTAATGTCTGGCGTAGTGAGGCAAGGACTTACCTCCACCAAATTTGGACATAAGGGCCACTGGACTGTCAAGGACACTTGGACACAGCTCCTGTGTTCCAGGGACCATGCTCGTCAGGATGAGAGGGGACCCAGAGGACTGGTGATGCAGAAGTTTGGTGCCTGCGTTGGCAGGGGGAAGATTCCGGCGACCCACAGGAGATTTCTTCTTGGCTTCCAGTGCAGGGTGAAAGCAGACAGCCCTCAGAGCATGCACCACCAGGAAACAGTTTAGAAAGCCGGCAGGATGAGGCGCTACAATGTTGCTGGTAGTCTTCTTGCTATTTTGTTGCAGTTTTGCAGGTGTCCTGGAGCAGTCAGCGGTCGATCCTTGGCAGAAGTCAAAGTGGGAAGTGCAGAGGAACTCTGGTGAGCTCTTGCATTTGTTATATGGTGAGATACCCACAGGAGAGACCCTAAATAGCCCCAAAAGGAGGATTGGCTACAGGGAAAGGCAAGCACCTATCAGGAGAGGTCTCTGACGTCACATGCTGGCACTGGCCACTCACAGGTGTCCATTGTGCCCTCACACCTCTGCATCCAAGATGGCAAAGGTCTGGGACATACTGGAGGAGCTCTGGGCACCTCCCCTGGGAGGTGCTGGTCAGGGGAGTGGTCACTCCCCTTTCCTTTGTCCAGTTTCGTGCCAAAGCAGGGCTGGGGGGATCCCGGAACCGGTGTAGACTGGCTTATGCAAGGAGGGCACCATCTGTGCCCTTCAAAGCATTTTCAGAGCCCAGGAGAGGCTACTCCTCCCAGGCCTTTCACACCTATTTCCAAAGAGAGAGGGTGTAACACCCTCTCTCAGAGGAAGTCCTTTGTTCTTCCTTCCTTGGACTGGGCTGCCCATGCCCTGGGGGGCAGAAACCTGTCTGAGGGTTGGCAGCAGGGGTAGCTGCAGAGAAAACCCTGGAAAGTTAGTTTGGCAGTACCCAGGCTCTATGTTGGAGACCCAGGGATGCACGCAATTGTCTCCCCAATACCAAAATGTTCGGAGTTACCGTGGTGACGCTACATATAGGTATTGACCTATATGTAGTGCACACGTGTAATGGTGTCCCCGCACTCACAAAGTCCGGGGAAATCACCCTGAACAATATGAGAGGCACCTTGGCTAGTGCCAGGGTGCCTCACACTAAGTAACGTTGCACCTAACCTTCACTAAGTGAGGGTTAGACATATAGGTGACTTATAAGTTACTTAAGTGCAATGTAAAATGGCTGTGAAATAACGTGGATGTCATTTCACTCAGGCTGCAGTGGCTGTCCTGTGTAAGAATTGTCTGAGTTCCCTATGGGTGGCAAAAGAAATGCTGCAGCCCATAGGGATCTCCTGGAACCCCAATACCCTGGGTACCTAGGTACCATATACCAGGGAATGATAAGGGTGTTCCATTGTGGCAATCAGAATTGGTAAAATTAGACACTAGCCTGCAGTGACAATTTTAAAAGCAGAGAGAGCATAAACACTGAGGTTCTGGTTAGCAGAGCCTCAGTGATAGAGTTAGGCACCACACAGGGAACACAGATAAGTTACAACTTATGAGCACTGGGGTCCTGGTTAGCAGGATACCAGTGACACATATCAGACATACTGACAACATAGGGTTTTCACTATGAGCACTGGGCTCTGGCTAGCAGGATCTCAGTGAGACAGTAAAAACACCCTGACATATACTTACAAACAGGCCAAAAGTGGGGGTAACAAGGCTAGAAAGAGGCTACTTTCCTACTCCCACAGGAAGGGCAATGTGTGTATATCAAACACCACTGCTCTCAAGATTCCATACACACATGAGCAGTTCTAGTTCAGGCTTCTCACTTTGCTGTCTTGGACTTGTAGATAGTGTCTGTTCATAAAGCATGACTGATAGCATATAGTACTAGGACATTTCGGGTTAATCGGTCTTGCTACAAGATGGAATGTCATCCTTTAATAAGGCAGGAGGCAAGTAGTCCTGTGCTCTTATCTATCACCTATGCCAGTCCTTGCATGTTTTGACAAACTGAGCAGCTTATTGCAACTGTATGAAGATGTGTGTCTTTTCAACAGGGGTTTACTGGTGTCTCGCCAGGTATTGCATGGCATAGGTGTTCCCCAGATGTTGGAGTGGCTTTTTCACCACGGTGAAGGTTCGGGGAGCCGCATAAGCAGTGTTTCCCTTATATTGCTAACCTGGCGAGTCTTATGCCATGTTTGGAATTAGATCTCTAGCTCAAAAGTTTTGGAGATGGGCTATTATGGGCTGAAACAGGGCACCTGAAAGGGGCCATGCTGCTAATGAGTGGTGTGCTTGTTCCATCACAAATAGTTGCGAGAAGCAGTCAACCCTGAGTGTTGTCCGCATATCTTCTACAAACCGCCCAATTTCCGCTAAGTCTGTCAGTTCTATCACTACAAGTATGTAGACGTTTTTGCTGCAAGACCTAGCTCTAAGAACTCGCTTTTGGCCTTCATAATGTAAAACAATTTATCCATTTTGAGGAATTTAGGTGGTATTTTTGGGTGTTATCTTCCACCAAGGAGAGTCTATCTTCAGCCTCAGTCAAGCGAACTTCATGTTTTGCCTAGTTTGGTGGCCATCATGTCCATCTATCTGGTTAGCATGTCAATTCCCTTATCAATTGAGGTTAGACTTAACTGCATGTTTCCTAGCAGGGTCCTCATATGTATATCATCATCATTGTGTGGGAGATTCTCCTGCCATTGGGCTGAGTGTTTGTGGAGGGCCCAATTGTTTGCCTGCCTGGTGTGATACAAACAGGATCTTAGAACACTTTGCATCCCCTGATCTGACAATGATTGATGGCTGTGCTCTCCAATGGGTGCAAATAATGTGTGGCTGGGGGTTCAGTGTAGTTCCCATCCTGCAGAATTAGTGTGGCCGAATATATATTGTGTGGCCACCTCAAAAAAACCCAGGGAAAGGGGGGAGCACAAGCACTCCAGAGGCTGCTCAGGTCAGTGAATGCAGACTGTGCCCCTCACCATGGGCAGCAGAAGCTGCCCACCAGTTATTTTTCTAAAATCCCCAATCTCCACATCCGCATCCCTAGGGTAATGGCCCCTCAGTACTACAGTTACAGAGTCAGGTGCATGCTGCTATGCATTTATACTTCAACCTAAATGGAACATTGGCCTCTTTTCACACTCACTTAGGGTGTGCATGCCCATCCCTGTTGCTAGCAGACTCAGACTACACCCAGCACTCAGCCAGTACTGTGCCTTGACTCCGCACCTGCAGGTATGTGCACACTCCTCCAGCATGAGTTTGAAATGCCCCCTGAATCAGGCTGTAGCAGCTAGCTAGCATTTTTGCACTCAACACAGTAGTTCTTGCTGTCAGCTCCAGCAGTTAGTGCTCCAGTCTGCCGCTGTGCCCAAGGCGGAACCAGGCAGTAGTTCATGGGTCCCTGGGTGTGAGTAGGATGGCGATTGCTGCCTCACTGCATTTGTGTTTTTGCCCACCATGGCAATAGTTGTTATACGGGGCCTGGACAGTGGATTGCACACTGTTGGTGGCCATTTTGGTCACAAGAAAATCTACCCCCCTCCTTACGAGCAACCATTCTTCATTGAACAGAATCTCCTACATAAAAATGGACTGCTAGACCTTCTGTATAACAGTATAACATATGCCCCAATAATGACGGTGGCCAAATGTTGGAAGAGTGCACACTATTGGAAATACTAGGAAGCCACATTCACAGCAGTAATGTTCTTATGGCATGGATATAACTGAAACTCTCAGCACCAGGTTTTCCACATTAAATCCTTTGATACCGTGCAAGCAAAGTTTGATCCAGCACAAGAGCAGTTCTCTAGATACCTCCAACTACTTCACACACTGAAAGTCTATTCTTCTAGGATGTTATAAGCACCCAACTGTTCACAGAATTAACAGGAGGAGCACCTCACCAATTTACCCCTTTTGTAGCATTAAATCACCAGTTGACCTTAAGGAATTGCAAGCATTATAGAAAATAAATCTTGGCCAGATAGAAGAAGCTGACTGGAAAAAAACCTACTTCTCACCGCAAGCTTACATATCAGCTAGGCTAACATTAATTCAAACTAATTATTTACCTATAATCTAATTTACTCCTAAATTACTCTGGCAGATGGCTAAGGTACACTCTTCCTCCTGATCCAGCTGCTGTGGAGACACAGGCAACTGGTTCTACATGATTTGGAGATGCCCCAAGATAGAAACATTTTGGACAAAATTCTAAATGCACTAGATGAAGTAATAAGATGACGTAATGACCTCTCACCTATGATGTTTATCCAGGGGATGCTGCAACAGGTTGATGGTCTGAGGAAAGAAAGAAGTCTAGTGGGTTGGATTCCACTATTTACTGAAAGGGACCTTGACAAACACTGGAGATCTGAGTATTTACTGCCTTGCTGTAGGGCATGGATTAGTGCTCAAAATTAGAGGAGCCTGTCTTCCTGGTGAAGGGTTATCCAAACAAACATAAAAAGAATTGGAACATGGTGTTACCGCTTCCAGTTGGAAGTGACCTAAGGTAAGAGGGAATAAAATGGTCTGAATGAGGGAAATTAAAGTGTTGTGAAATGACCACATTCACTAGTCTTAACCACTTAAGATGAATTAGATGTTTTTTTGTTTGTTCTTTTGTTTGTTTTAAAGTATTGCCAGCTTTTCCCTCCATATTCTGTTATTTTGTGTATGCCATCTTCTTATGAAAAACATTTTATGAAGTGCCAATCTAGTGTTCCACCACGAGGCAACATGTTTGGAGATATCTCTATCTTTTTCTGTAAGTTGGAGAGTGCAATGCTGACCTGTCTCAGTCCCCCTTAGACTGAACCTTGTTTCCAAAATTCAAATAGGGAGTTTCCTGATTCTTTACATATTATCAATGGTACTATTTGGCTTGTTGTTGGAGGATTTGATATTTCTTTTTTTGTCATGCCCTGATCACTAAAACTTGTGTTTAAACTTGTGATTAGCAGCAAGTAGATATAGTTCAGTGTCCCTCCAGCCTAGACACCCCTAAAGGATTTGATAGTACTGCACAAAAGGTATCTTGCAGAGACTAGCAGAGAGTGTCCTTGAAGTTCATAATCATTGATTTCAAGTAGTGTGCCGGACAATAGAAGGACCTTGTCAATGACACTTAATGTAATAGTGCTGAAAAACGTGTAATGCTAGGACTTTGTAACATGACTACACGTTCCAAAGAAAAACTGTGCATTGCCACTGAAAGAATCTTTACACTGTGTGGTAACATTGGGCAAGCACTTTGACTTAAGACCCAAATCAAGGAACTAAGAAAGTTATAACATGCAAGATTAGAAAATAGCTGCACAAATTAATATTACTAACTGCAGTTGGGAGCTAGGACATTGCACAGCAATTGTTAGACCTGACACGCTTGAGGTGGTGTTCCGCTAAACTTTTTTGCTTTTCCCATTGGTTTTTGCTTTCGGGCTCTGGGCAATTTCCCACTGTAAGTACAGTTGAAAAGTGCACGTCCCAATCCTACACATGTCAGAAAGTGGTGCTTATCAGTGTGTGCGCACTTGCAACTAGGGCATTTTCAAATGTGTGCTCAGTCTGCCATTGCAGGCCTGAGTGTATGCGCTGGCACCATCGTGTTGTAAAAAGGTGACCAGTCTGCTATAGCAGGCCAGTGTGTGAGCACATGCCAAAGGGTGTTTTTAAACATTTGCTAAGTCTGCCATTACAGACCTGAATGTGCACGCTTGTACCATGGTGTTTTAAACATGTGTCCAGCCTGCCATTGCAGGCCTGGGTGAGTGCCATTGCACACATGCTCAGGTTGACCTTTCTAAACTCCCAGCCAATCCTGAGGAGACCTTTTACTACCAATAGGGCACCCCTAGGGTAAGTTCTGAAGTGGTGAAGTTAGTAGTAGATAAAAGGCAGGGCAGGTACACAGAGGTGTTCTCTGCCCAGGTAGTGAAGAATATCCATGTGTGTTTTCCCTACCTCTGAAGTTTGGTCTTTGCATGAGGCAAACAAGGGGGGCTGATTGAAATCACTCCAAACTGCAAAAGTGGATTGCCATGGAGAAGCCTCATAATGTTTCCGATCATTGGGTTCACAATGACAAACCCCTTTCTATGGTAAAGGTGGTTTTGTTATTACTTGATTAAAAATGCCTCTTCTGGAAAGTGGGCATTTCTCTGCTCTTAAATTTGTTGGGTGCATTTCTACTTGGCTCTAATCCATGCTAGAGGCTGAGAGCACATCTGTGCATTCCCCAGTGACAGCTAAACATTTGGCATGCAACTGGAAGGACAGATTTCTACCATTTGAGAGCCTGGCTGGATACACTGGATGGAGAGCTTTTGGCACTTTGCCTCTGGGAGCCCGATCATGGCCCCACTACAGATTAAGATCTGTATTCCACAGCCCCATGGCAGACAGGACTGAAATTTAGGAGAGACATCTGTGGTTCAAAGGGAGAACCTCTGAGCCACCCCCAGCTTCAAAGGTACACTACAGTAGAAATGCTGGGGCCATACTTCAGCAGAGGAAGATACACTTGTGGGGACATGAGATTAGAGAACCTGGTCTGTGCGGTGCGTAGGGAGGATTGCTTTCCTTGGAAGGGACCGTGTACCCTTCCTGAATAGTGGCTGGCCTGGGAGGACTACCTGCTGCGATGTGGCACCCTGAAGTGTGTTCTTCAAGGGCTTGGTGGCTGGCCCCCTGTTTTCTTGTGGAGGTCTCAGAGACATCAAAGACCTCCAGCAAGAGACCCACACCTACTACTTGTGACACCTGGAGAGTCGTGCCTTCATAAGTGCCCACATCATCTGCTGAATCTCAACTGGCAATGCGGCTTAAGCGTGGAACTAAGAACTGTGCTCAGTGACTGGATTTCCTGGTGTGGAGCCTCAAGAGCATTGCCCACATCTAAGGAGTGTGACCCCCACATTGTGGGGCCTCAACATGCATTAATGTCTTGTTGGTGGTGAGTGCATTCACCTGTTGCAGGATTCCGCATGGCCGGCTTTGTCGAACATGTTGCATCTCTCTTGTGCAATATGCCGACTGCACGTTCATTGTGTGTGGTGTCAAATTCACTGGGTGCAGCACTCGGAGGTGAGGGCAGACCCACAGTATTGCCTCATTCTACCTTGTGCAACACTGCTAAACTTGCACCTGTGCATGTGACCGGAACTGTCTGGTGTGACCCATATCAACCCACACGAGCATTGTGCATCATTTCCAGAAAGGCATAACATTTGCATCCCTTTGTTGCGTGTTATAAGGACTATCTGGTTTGATTCATATCAACGTGCAACAGGCGTTGTGCCTCATTTCCCGGGAGGTGCTGAATTTATAAATCTGTGTTGTGTGTGATCAAAACTGTCTGGTGTGACCCGTATCAATGCACACAAGGCACTGTGCCTCATTTCCATGGAGGTACTGAATGTATAACACTTAGTTGTGTGTGACTGTGAACTGTCTGGTGCGACTCATTGCAACACACACACCAGGTGTTGTCCTGGATTGCCTGGGTGCAACTCTGATCGACATGTACCTGAAGGATTGCCACTCCCTTCCTGGAGGCTCCTCTGATACATTCCCCTTCTTAGTTAGTTCCCTTTGGGCCCTCCTTGTGGTGGACTACCTGCCCTCTACTCGCCTAACCCCGACGACATTGTGTTGCCAGGTAGTATTGCCTGGACCAGGCCTGGGTGGTGAGATTAATTGACTGGGTTGAAGGAATGCTTCAGAGAGTGAATTAAAGTCTCAAGAGATTGTGTGACCTCCTCCCCCATTTCTTCAAAGAACTGGGCTGGTGCCAAAAGGCAGATTATGGAAACCTTGGGTTGAACAAACTATTGCTCTCAGCCACTTCAGCTCCACATCCTGGGCTTACCTTTCTGCCAACTGCTTTGTAATCTATCCTGTACCTACCCACCACCTTTTCCCCTGGGATCCTGACTAAATGTGACTTGGGCCACGATCTGCCTAGTATCAGGGAGAATGGTGATTTATCTCCATCCCATGGATGTGGGGTAGTTGGGGTGAGCTGGAGGGTAGAGGAGGGCTTGGGCCATGGGGTCTGCATTGTGCTATCAATTCACCTGTCATATATCAGTTGCACTACATTGTGGTGCTGCATGCATGCATGTGTGTGCAAGTGTGTTCCATCCAAATCTGCCTGATATCCACGGCACCGCATATTGATGCCGAGTGAGTGCATGTGTGTGGGAGTGACTGCCTGAGGACCCAGTTAGCAATTACATCAACCGGCAGTGTTGTTTTACACCTTGATTTCTTGACAACAAAATACTATGTTTTAAATTGGTTTTACCTGTGCGGCCTTGGCCAACAGTGTTGCTTAAAAGTGTTGTCATTATCTATATGTACACATTTCTGATATCGTTCTGACTCTAAACTGTGTGGTATTGCATTATAATAATTTCCAGGGTGGGCCTAGGTTAGGCAATGTTACGCCTCAGTGTGCTACGGGGGTAATATAGACTCTCTCTCCAGTATGCATACTACTTATGTAATTTTAACCCAGTTTGAGCCTAGTACTGCTAGTAATATTTCTGAGTTTGATATATACCCAGAAGTTCACAATGGTCATATTGTGTTAATTAATATGTGTGTTGAATACAATCTTTATTTACATATCATACATATGAAGTCTCTTTTGTGATGCTCAGTGTATTTATTGTGGGAGTGCTGTGCCAAGGCTTTACTCATTGCCTCTGTGATAAGACTGTCTGCTCAGTGCCAAGCTACCCACGGGTGAGTACAGGTTATACAGTGAGTGTGATCACCCATCCCTGACGGGAGTGGTAGGCTCTGCCTGGCTGGGCTACCACCACAGCCACCCAGAACGGGCGACTTCCAACAGCAATCTTCTAGTATTGTTTACCGTTGGATCAGCTAAGGGCTCTAGCTCACCTATTCAAGGCTGAAATTCCTTTATCGCCTTCCTGTTTTTTAACTAAAGCTCACTTTCATGAATCTGCGTGGCAATGGACCTACATTGGACATTATCTGAAAACAGGTTTGTTTGGAGTGAATAGAGTTCCCATAAATAATTTAAATCAGAAGCTACAGGCTCCCATCAGGTGCAAACTACCTGAGCAAGCTTGCCTCATTGTCTTGTTGCTTGGCTTAACCGATGATTCCCTATCTAATGGTTCCTGTCAAACTGAAAAGACTGACAAGGATAGCTGAAGATTTTGTGATGTTTCTACCTTCCTGGATTGGGCTGAGTCTCCTGGGCATGTGGACTGGGGGGTTTGTGTGAGAGAACAGCGCTGAGTGCAGAGGCCCCCTAACTTTTTGCCCCCATTTTTCACTTTTTGCTGGTGCTTTCCTGACTCTGATGGCGCCCTGGGTACTGCTAACCAGTCCCAGGGCCTGTGCTCTGTGTAAAATCAGTATACAAATTAGGTTAATTATAATTGGCTAAGTCAACCTACCTATAAGTCCCTAGTATATGGTAGGGCATGTAGGTTTAGGGACCCCAGCATGGGTAGTGCACCTATAGGTGCACTGCTGAGTGCCCAGTGTCATTATAAAAACAGACCTGCCTTGCTGGCTGATTTTAAATTAAAGTTATATGCAAATTCGACTTTCTAATTAAAAGTAGTTCCAAAGTCTTAAACTACCTTATTTTTACATATAAGTCACCCCTAAGGTGTGCCCTATGTGCTCCTAGGGCTGGGTGCCATGTAACTATAAGCAGGGACCTTATAAAAATAGTTTAATAAGCCCTGGTGAGGTACAAACAGCCAAATGTGTTTTTCCCTCATTGTAGTGAATGGCCTTCATAGGATAGAATGGGGAGACTTTTAATTTTAAAAGTCCCCTTAAGTGACAGATACCAAGAGTTTGGTATCAAAATAATTGTTATAATATAACTTGTTCAGGTAAAGAGTTTTAAACTTTACCTGAAAAGTTGCCAATTTCAGCCCTGCAGTGTTTTTGCTGTTGTGCTCTGATTGGCCAGCCTCTGGCAGCCTGGCCAGGCTGCCTTGATGATGTGTGAAGTGGGCCTGGCTTCACACAAAGAGATGTGCCTGTGGGAGGGATTCTCCCCTCAGCAGTGGTGAGACAAGAAAGGGGGGGGGATGCCAAACTGGTCTTCAAAGGCAGAGAAGAACATTTGGAGCAACCCAGCAACACCCCCACATCCTGCAACCCCAGACAACTAGGTGCCCCCTTGATTAGATTAGGAGAGGGCAGGAGAAGGGTGTGTTTAGGATTTTTAGCCACACCAGTGGGTGGGCTCAGCCAGATGTAATCTCCAAAAAATCACTTTCAGCCACAATGGATTTTTCAGGAATGTTGCCTCCTGGGATTGATTTTTGCAACACACTTCCCAGGAAGTGGTCATCACAGGGGGAAGGACCCTGCAACTGATTGGAGAACCAGGACCCCCCTGTTTTTCACCCAGGAGCAAGGACAAAACTGGCAGACCTGCACCCACCCCTCAGTTCCCTACCAAATCCCCATCAGATTCCAACAAGGAAGAACCAAAGGAGAAGAAGGACTGCCCTGCTGGACCCCTGGCATGCACATGGACCCTGCACTCTGAAGGACTGCACCAACTGCACACTTGGGCTTCACCACAAGAAGAACTTTGCCTGGCTTCAACTGGTTCAAGGATGGACTCCCTGTTTGCTACAGGTGAAAAATTGCTAACCAGAGTCCCCTGCACTAACTCCTGAAGGAATCAACCAGCTGACCACGGTCCAGTGGCCAAAAAGGAGTTTGCTCTAGGTGCATTCTGGGAGTTGTAGTCCAAACCCCCAAGGATCATCACAGAGCTTCTGGAACCTTGAGGTGAGCTGTGGACCCCACAAGAACCGTAAAGGAACATCTGGGAGAAGATCCAGAAGTTTGGAGAAGTTTGGAGAACTTTTGAAAAAAAAGCTCCATAGAGCAGCAATTCTAGCCAGCTTGCCTAAACCGCGACCCAGCCTGATTTGCAGGTTCGTCCCGGTGAAGAAAATCTCCAAAAAAGAGACTAAGGCCCTCATTACAACCCTGGCGGTCGGTGTTAAAGCGGCGGTAATACCGCAAACAGGCCGGAGGGAAAAAAAATGGGATTACGAGCTTGGCGGAAACCGCCAACATAGACAGCCACTTTAACACTCTGACCGCCACAGTGGTACAAACAAACAGCGCGGGGGACACCGCCAACATACAGGCAGAAGACAATGTACCGCCCACCCTATCACAAGATGCCTTTCCACCACCTTTTGCGGGGTGGAACCAACGCGAACAAAAACACAGCAGAAACAGTACACAGAAGGGAAAACAATCACCTCTCCACACCCCCGAGGAACCAGGATGCCATGGAGCCCAAATTGCAGATACTGCTGATGATGGTCTTCCTCCTCTTCTCTCAGGAGCACCAACGACGGCGGCGACGACCACAGTGAGTACTGCACCTACAACACAGGGGAGGGGGGAGGGAAAAGAGAGTGACACACACACGCAACACGCAACACCCCCACCCCCACTCCCACCCCCACCCACAACACCATACACACAAATACATGCATCAACAGTACACATACCCCCCCTCCCCCCACCCCCTGGAAGAACGCAAGGACAAAAGGAATTGATTTGAACAAATGTAATCATGTTAACTATCATTATCAAAGTTCAAAATCCAGTAAACGCAATTATGTACACCAACTACACAAGTCCGGATAGTGCACCCATCATTGTCCGTGGACTACTGGGCCCAAAATGCATGGGCGAAGCCCACACATTACACCTGACTGGAAACAGAGAGAACACTGCAGGGGCATCAGATCGAAATGAAACAGGCACTTCAGGGGGAGTGGGGTACCTCAGCCAGATGAACGCCCAACGCCACTGCTGCACGAGGGGGCTCCATGCCCACTGCCTTATCCTGGGGAGTGCAAAGCCACAGTCTCTCAAGTCTCTCCACTGGGTGGTTTGCCCACTGCTTTATCCTGGGGAGTGCAAAACCACAGTCTCTCAAGTCTCTCAAGTGGGTGGTTTGCCCAGTGCATTATCCAGGGGAGTGCAAAGCCACAGTTGCTCAAGTCTCTCAAGTGGGTGGTTTGCCCACTGCTTTATCCTGGGGAGTGCAAAGCCACAGTCTCTCAAGTCTCTCAAGTGTGCGGTTTGCCCACTGCTTTATCCTGGGGAGTGCAAAGCCACAGTCTCTCAAGTCTCTCCAGTGGGTGGTTTGCCCACTGCATTATCCTGGGGAGTGCAAAGTCACAGTCTCTCAAGTCTCTCAAGTGGGTGGTTTGCCCACTGCTTTATCCTGGGGAGTGCAAAGCCACAGTCTCTCAGGTTTCTCAAGTGGGTGGTTTGCCCACTGTTTTATCCTGGGGAGTGCAAATCCACAGTCTCTCAAGTCTCTCGAGTGGGTGGTTTGCCCACTGCATTATTCTGGGGAGTGCAAAGCCACAGTCTCTCAAGTGGGTGGTTTGCCCACTGCTTTATCCTGGGGAGTGCAAAGCCACAGTCTCTCAAGTCTCTCAAGTGGGTGGTTTGCTCACTGCTTTATCCTGGGGAGTGCAAAACCACAGTCTCTCAAGTTTCTCAAGTTGGTGGTTTACCCACTGCTTTATCCTGGGGAGGGCAAAACCACAGTCTCTCAAGTAGATAACAGTCTCCACTAGTTCTGGAGGGGGCTTGGTGCCCAGAGTGCTTCATCCTGCCAAGGACTGAGGTAGTGGATGTGATACTCCACTGGTTCTGGAGGGGGCTTGGAGCCCAGAGGGCTTCATGCTTCCAAGGACTGAAGTAGTGGATGCCTTTCTCCACTGGTTCTGGAGGGGGCTTGGTGCCCTGAGTGCTTCATCCTGCCAAGGACTGAGGTAGTGGATGCCTTTCTCCACTGGTTCTGGAGGGGGCTTGGTAGCCAGGGTGCTTCATCCTACCAAGGACTGAGGTAGTGGATGTATCTCTCCACTGGTTCTGGAGGGGGCTTGGTGCCCAGAGTGCTCCACATGCAGTGTGACCGGTACAATTCCCTCACCCGGGTGGGTGTGCCACGAGATTGCCGAGGTACAGGTAGCATGATACGCCATGGAGGCTGAGACATACCCCACACTGCTGCGGCTTCGCATTCCACCTGCAGGTGACAACTGTGATGACAGTAATGCTTCATGTAAGCTGCCCAGCGTACTGGAACTAACCACCAGCCTCAGACGACTGACCACTGGGGATGGTAGGCATGTCTGCGGTGGTGCCACTGTCCAAAGACGTCGCGGGGTCGCCGGCTTTGCTTGTGGCGGTGTCACTCATGGCGGTGCATGCGGTGGTGTCAGTCGTGGGGGTGCTGGGTGCGGGGTCTGTGGCGGTGGTGCTGGTGGCGGGGCCTGTAGTGGCAGTGCTGTCAGCGTGGTCTGTGGAGGCGGGGTCTGTGGCGGCGGTGCTGGCGGCGGGGTCCGTGGCAGCGGTGCTTGCGGCGGGGTCCGTGGCAGCGGTGCTGGCGGCGGGGTCCGTGGCAGTGGGCGTGCGTCAGCACCTGTTGAGGGAGAAAGCTGGATGTCTCCTGCAGCCTTGGATGTCTGCCCACCGGGGAAGAGGCTGGGGACTGTCGCAGTGGCTGTAGACGTGCCGGAGGTGGTGCAGGTGGCGGTGTTCGCTGCCGTACAGGTTGGTGTGGACGTGAACAGAAGGTGTGATACTGGTCCCTCAGTCGGTGCCACCATGCCCTCTCCTGACCTGCCCTTCAGTTTCTGGCCCTTCCCCACCTTTGATGGTGGCGCAGTTGTCTTGCCACTATCCCCTTTCGTTTTCGCTGACCCCTTGGTGGCAGCTGTTTTCGGCTTCTCCCTCTGGGATGTGGGCAACTTTTTAACCTTGGCAGATGGCGGAATGTCCTTGCCCTCACTCCGTGGCACACTGGAAGCCCTGATGGTTGGCGCACTACATGACCCCGCAGTTGCTGGCACCACTGTGCCTGGGGATGTGTCGCTGAGGTGCTGGGCTGGGACCTGGAAAGCCTGGCCCTAGGGGAAGGATTGGGGGGGTGTAGGGAAGAGGTCAATGTTAGCCAGGAAAAGTTTTTTAGACACACTGGGACGGGTAGATGGAGGGGGTTTGGGAGTGGAGGAAGAGGTAGTGGTTGTAGGAGGTGTACGTCTGCTGAATTTGGGTGAAGGTGCATGAGCTGGAGGCTGTTGTGAGGTGGATGGCTGTTGAGTGGGTGTGTGCCTGCATTTGTGTACTTTGGGAGGAGGGCTCACTGACACACTGGGAGAGGACACTGGGGATGTGTGAATGGTAGTGGGGGTGGTGAGAGCTCGTGAGCGGTGTGTGGTGATGGAAGTAGTGGCTGAGGATGTAGTGCATGCAGGTGTGAGTGGCGATGAGACTGGGAGGGAGGATGGAGACGTGGAGGAGGGGGACACAGTGGAGGAAGTGGATGTTGATATGTGTGCATGGGTATGATGCTTGTGTGAGTGCCTTTGGGTTGTGTGGCGCTTATGTTTGCCTGAGCCACTCTTGTGTGTTGATGTGTGTGCATGCTAGTCTGATGGTGTGCTTGGGATAGGCTGAGGTACAGAGGATTGGGTCTGGCTGGAGAAGGTTGGAGGGGGGAGGCTGGACAAAGGGACAATGGCTGCCATCAGTGCTGAGGCCAGAGCCTGAAATGCTTTCTGTTGGGCTGCCTGGCCAGAATGAATGCCCTCCAGGTATGCATTTGTTTGTTGCAAATGCCTCTCAACACCCTGGATGACATTCAGAATGGTAGACTGCCCAACAGTGAGGGATCTCAGGAGGTCAATAGCCTCCTCACTGAGGGCAGCAGGGCTGACTGGCGCAGGGCCTGAGGTGCCTGGTACTAAGGAGATGCCCACCCTCCTAGGTGAGCGGGCATGGGACAGATGCTGAGGGGCTGCTGGGAGGGCGGTGCTGGTAGGGGGGGCGGAGGCTGTACCTGTTGATGCGGTGGGCACAGAGGGGCCCGCCACCGCAAGGGAGCTCTCATCAGAGGAGGAGTTGCTGTCGCTGGTCTCTGCTCCTGACCCCGCCGTGGAGCTCCCCTCACCCTCTGTCCCACTGACAGACTCCGTTGCTTCACCCTCCAGGGCCAAGTGGGATTCATCTCCCTCCTGCTCCGGTGCCAATTCTCCTCCACCTGATGATGCTATTGCACACAAGAACAGGAAGACCACAAAAAGGGGGGGGAAGACAGAAGAAAGACATGTTCAGTGCATGCAACACCACTACCGTTGGCGGACACAACAGACATGGAGCAGCCCTCTGCACTATGCCATGCACTTATAGTTCCTAGATTAATCACATGCCCATGTGGTACTAGGCCTAACCCCAATTGCTGCACGCCTGGAAGTCACAGGAGCCTGACTAGGTGTAGATTGCTCTAACCACTAGTGGGGTTGGGGTGCCACATAGCCTTCCCCACAAGGGACTTTGCCTACCAAGATCGCCCTGGCCTAGGGGAACTCACTGCCACATCGCCCACCCAGACACCTCGTAATGCACGCAAAGTTAGCTGAATGAGAGTGTACTCACCCCCTTGTGGCTGTTGTGATGCCCTAAAGCACCCATCCAACTGCCAGGATCCAGAACATCAGGGGGGTCATGGTGCGACGGGCACCCCTCCCACGTTGAGGGGCCATCCCCAGCTGGGCCTCCACCGTCTTCTTGCTCCAGTGGCGCAGGTCCTCCCATCTTTTCCGGAAGTGGGTGCTCTGTCTGTGGTGGACCCCCAGGGTCCGGACGTACTTGGTGATGGCACACCAAACACCCTTCTTCTGGTGGGAGCTGACCTAGAGGTATGGTACAGGGGGAAAGGACATAACTTACCCGTCCGGACCGTCATACTCATTGCCCACCCGTTCCCACACTTGCCCTGACGCACATACACTCGCCATCCGCCCATGCAGGCCTCAGCCCCCCCCATATATCTTCCATCCACACCACTCAAAACAGGCATTGCCCATGCAGCATGCTCACAGTGTACTCACCTGTTTGTCTGGAGCACCGTACAGTTGCGTGTACTGGGGGAGGACCCCATTCACTAGTCTCTCCAACTCCTCCGAAGTGAAGGCAGGGTCCCTTTCCCCAGATACATGAGCCATTGTCGCTTCCAGACTGAGGTCACAGCCGTACTTGCAGTGTAGGTCCTCTCCTGTTGAAGGTCAGGTATCAAGTGAGTCAACAGACAGAAATGGCGGTCACGTCTGCGGCGGTGCGTACAGTCCCCACCAGCGTACATTGTCATTGTCTCCTCGGACCCATAGGGCCCAATGTTAACCAATGCAGAATAGTGTTGCGGTCTTCGACCGCCCACCGCAACAGTGTAGAACACCAGCGCAGTTACCTCATATCCACTTGTCCCACCTTTCAGGTCAGGCAGCCGCCATTTCAGTGGGCCACATGGCATTAATAATAACTGTGTCACACCTATGTAGGCCTGAAATACTCACAGTTACAGGCACATTGCAGATTAATGAATTTGTGCAAATGACATTTTGGGATACCTCAGTGTTGGCTGACACTCTGCTCGCTGTTCTCCTCCATAGGGCACGTCTGCTGGGGCAGGTGATGAGATGGCGGCATCCTCCGGTGTACAGACCCCTGGTGGACCTGTCGACAATGGAAGAGAGACACATAATTATCACATACAGACTTGATCGTGCAACAATCCATAAACTATGTGCCCAGTTGGAGCCAGACCTGATGTCAGCTATCCGCTATCCCACAGGGATACCCCCTCTAGTGCAGGTCCTGTCAGTACTCCATTTCCTGGCAATCGGTTCCTTTCAAACAACAGTGGCCATTGCATCAGGGATGTCCCAGCCAATGTTCTCTAACGTGTAGCCCAGAGTATTGTCTGCCCTGGTGAAACACATGCGCAGCAACATCTTGTTCCCTCAGGTGGAGGATTTGCCCACAGTGAAAGGTGACTTTTATGCACTGGGACATATACCCAAAACATTGGTACCATTGATGGGACACATGTGGCATTGGTACCCCCCCACACAGGAGTGAACAAGTGTACGGAAACTGGAAGAGCTACCATTCTATGAATGTGTAGATGGTGTGTTTGGCAGACCAGTATATCTCCCATGTGAATGCCAAGTTTCCTGGGTAAGTGCATGACGCCTACATTTTGAGGAATAGCAGAATCCCTTATGTGATTGGGCAACTCCAGAGGCACCGGGTGTGGCTAATAGGTGAGGCCAAGGACCCAATACAGTGTGAATAGGTGTCTGGGTATGGGGTTGTCTCTAAGGGTTATTGTGTGTCTAACAGTTGTCCTTCCATATTTGCAGGTGACTTTGGTTACCCCAACCTATCATGGCTACTGACCCCAGTGAGGAATCCCAGGACAAGGGCAGAGGAACCCTACAATGAGGCATATGGGCGAACTAAGAGGGTGATCGAATGAACCTTCGGCCTCCTGAAGGCCAGATTTCGGTGCCTCCATATGACAGGTGGTTCCCTCTACTACTCACCAAAGAAGGTGTGCCAGATCGTCATGGCCTGCTGTATGCTGCACAACCTGGCTTTGCGACGGCAGGTGCCTTTTCTGCTGGTGGTCTTGTGGCAGCTGTGGAGCCTGTGGACAGTGAAGAAGAGGAGGCAGAAGGAGAGGATATTGACAACCAAAACAACATAATCATGCAATACTTCCAGTGAGACACAGTTAAGAACATGTCACTGCCTCCCACATCTCATACAATTTCTGGAGCTAGCATAAGTCTGTCATTTTCACTTATTGTATGGATCCTGACTTGTCACTTTGCCTTTCCATTTCACAGATGTGGGCCCCACTTTGTGCCCTCTGCTATATTTCCTCCAGGCCTACAGCTGTGTTGCATCGGTATGTGCACAAGTAAATTGACATTGCTATATTCCATGGTTATTGCAATTACACGTTTGTGAAAGCACAAACTGACTCCAGATTGTTTTGTGATTGAAGTGTGTTTATTTCTGTGCTAATAAGTAGAGGGGGTTGTAAAATTGGCTGGGGGGATGGTGGAGGAATGTCCATGGCAGAGTCCAGTCTATTTGTTTCACAGGTGCATTGTCCAAAGGGGCATAGGAAGTGGAGCAATGGCAGTTGAAGGATGGACAGGGTGACAATGTGGGACAGAAGGGTGACATTCAGGGGGTCTCATTTCCTGGCAGGGGTCTTGGCAATGTTCTCTGTCTTGTTCATGGATCTCAAGGACCGTTTGCGGGGGGGTCTCCATCTGCATGGGTTGGGGTGCTGGTGTCGTGTTCCTGTGGCAGTGCCTCCTGTCCACTAGCACTGGCGGAGGTGGAGGGCTGTTCATCATCCAGGCTAGTGTCAGGGGCCCCTTGTTGTGCCACTGTGTCCCTCCTGGTGTTCACAAGGTCTTGCAGCACCCCTGCAATGGTGACCAGGGTGCTGTTAATGGACTCCAAGTCCTCCCTGATCCCAAGGTAGTGTTCTTCCTGCAGCCGTTGGGTCTCCTGAAACTTGGCCAGTACCGTTGCCATTGTCTCCTGGGAATGATGGTAAGCTCCCATGATGTTGGAGAGTGCCTCGTGGAGAGTGGGTTCCCTGGGCCTGTCCTCCCCCTGACGCACAACAGTCCTCCCAGCTTCCCTGTTTTCCTGTGCCTCTGTCCCCTGAAGTGTGTGCCCACTGCCACTGCCCGGGTTGCCCGTTGCCTGGGTTCCCTGTAGTGGTGGACACTTGCTGATTGACGTGTCCTGGGGACAGAGGGATGGGCCCGCCGGGTGGGTGCTGTGCTGGTGTTTCCTGCGGGGGAGGTTCAGTGGTGGTTTGTGACTGTGTCAGAGGAACCGGCTGTCCTGAGGTCCCTGATGGGCCAGGCAGGACATCTTGATCCAGTTGTGCAGAGCTGCTGTCATCACTGTCGGTGTCTTCTGTGGAGGGACTGGCAATGTCTGGCACCTCCTGTCCGGTGACGTTGGGTAGGGGTCTTGTAGGGATGTAAAGGCATGACTTTTGCATCTGTGTGTGCCATCATGTGCAATGGGTGAGTGACCCTGTACTCCAGTGCTTGCATTCTTGGCTTGGTCCTTGTGTGATAGTTGGTTTGGGGTCTGTGTGGGTATCTGTAGTGGACATGCTTTGGTAGTGGGTGTCCATGCTTTGGTGTTGCATGCAGGGCTTGGTATTGGGATGGCTGGGTTGTGATTGTGCGCCATATGTGAGGTGTTGGAGTGATGGAGGTGAGGGTGAGGGTGGTGGTATGTGATGGCAAGCAGGTGGGGTGGATGTGGTAATAGAGATATGTCTTACCAGAGTCCAGTCCTCCTGCTACTCCTGCAAGGCCCTCAGGATGCAGTATTGCCAAGACTTAATCCTCCCATGTTGTCAGTTGTGGGGGAGGAGGTGGGGGTCCACCGCCAGTCCTCTGTACAGCAATCTGGTGTCTGGAGACCACGGAACGCACCTTTCCCCATAGGTCATTCCACCTCTTCCTGATGTCATCCCTAGTTCTTGGATGCTGTCACACTGCATTGACCCTGTCGACAATTCTGCACCATAGCTCCATCTTCCTTGCAATGGAGGTGTGCTGCCCCTGTGATCCGAATAGCTGTGGCTCTACCCGGACAAATTCTTCCACCATGACCCTGAGCTCCTCCTCAGAGGACCTGTGGTGTCGTTGAGGTGCCATGATGTGGTGTGGGTGATGTGTGAGGTGGTGTGTGTTGTGATGTGTGAGGGGATGTGTTGTTGTGTGTTGTTTGAGGTGCGTGGATGTTGTGTAAGTGATGGTGTTGTGTGTCTGTGGATGCTGGTGTTGATGTAGGTAGTGTCTCTCTCTGACTTGCTTTCAAATTTCTGGTAGTAAGGGTTTGTGGGTAATGTTGGTGGGTGTTTTATAGTGTTGTGAGTGTGTGGGTGTGGTGTGTGTTTTTGTATCAGGTGTGTGTATTTCAAATTGTCCAATGTAGTTGTGTTTTGTATATGTGTGTGTATTTTGAGCGCAGCGGTGTGTACCGCCAATGGATTACCGCGGTTGAAAGACCACCATGTTGATTCGTGGGTCATGATAAAGTGGGCGTATTCCTGTTGGCGTGACGGTGTCGGTTTTGTTATCGCCAGTTTATCACTGACCTTTGGTGTGGCGGACTTGTTTTGGTGTCTGTATTATGGCAGATTCCGAGCTGTGGGTCGTAATAGCTGCAGCAGAATTCCGCGGCCACAGCGGTATGTTGGCGGTCTTCTGCACGGCGGTACTGCCAGGGTTGTAATGAGGGCATAAGTCCGATCGTAGAAAGTTGACCGGGACCTCCCAGCCAGGGTATCCGAGGAGGGCTCCAAGGATGTCGGATCAAGATTCAAGTTTGCCCCGGTTGAAGAATTTTCACCTTGAAAAAAACGACTAAGTTCGAAGGTAAAAATCTCCACTGAGAGCTCCTGCGACGCGTATCCGCAGAAGAGTTCTAGGAGGTCGGATTGGACTGGCAGGTTCGTCCCGCTGAAGAAAAACTTCAGAAAAACGACTAAGTGTGCAGGTAAACTTTTGACCGAGACCTCCTGCGGGCTTTAGCCGAGCCGGGCTCCATGGCGGTCGGCCTTAAACTTTGACTTTGCCCCGGTCGAGGTGGGACCAGATGACCAGATTGACGCTTTTTGTTTCTAGGCGCTAGAAAACAATGATTTTTTTAAAATTCATATCTCTGGTTCCCCTTATCCGATTTTATTTGTTTTTGTGTCATTTTGAAGATAAAAATATAATCTATTTTTATAAATTGGTTTTGGAGTTTTAAACTGTTCCCTGTGTTTCATTTAATTACTGATTTGTGATATTTGAATGCTTTACACTCTGTCTTCTAAGTTAAGCCTTGCCCCTCGTTGCCAAGCTACCAAGGGTTGAGCTGGGTTTAATTTACTGAGACCCAACTGGACCTAAGTGGAAGTTAGTGGCCTATTGCTAAGTGTAGGTACTTACCTGCCCTTACCAATAACCCATTTTCCAACATATTACCGTTGGTCTCACTGGCTATAATTATACAATGGATATTGTCTATTTTTCTTATATTTCCCATAATATTTTAACTGTGCCTTCAGTATTAGTTAGTGTTACTAAAAAGTGCACTTTTTGTTCTGAGAAGCACATGTTATTTATCTATTGGGAGCTGCGAGAAAGTTGGTTAATAATTGAGGTGTATTGGTCTTTACTCCAACTAATAAAGTCACTTTCCTGAAAGGTCCAGTCAACGTTTTCAATAATTTAAACCTAAGCTCATCCCTGGGTAGCAATGGCACAGAGCAGACTGGGTTAACTTAATGAAAATATGTAAAACATTGTAAAGTACCGAAACAGTTGAAAAATCAGAGACATCACACAAAAAGAATTCCTCTCCAATCGATAAAAATAGAGAACAATCTAGGAACAAAATGACACCAAAACAACAAGAATCCAATAAAGGTACTTGAGATCTGATTTTTTCAAGATTTAAGTGACAAAAGAAATAATAAGCACAATGCACCTGTAGTAGTCATTGATCATGGTAGGCCAGGACCTACACATGATTTGAGGCCAACCGTGATGGAGTAGGGGTTGGATACACCAAGCATATCAGTTTCTCTTAATATCTGGAAGTAGAGAACTTTAAAAAAGTTTCTAAGTCCTAATCTGAAAAGGGGCATTGTCATTTTCTGAGCAAAAACTCCTGTCAATGTGGGACAAACCTACAATTCAGTACCATAAGGTGGAACCATCAGTCAGACACCTTTAATGGTTGGTCCCCTTGAAGCGTAATGTCTTTCAGTGTCTTAAAGCATTTGACCATTTGATTTTGTATATTTGACTTTCACTTTCAAAACTGACATTTCCAAGGTAACTTCTAATGTATTTTTTCTAATAACGATCTAATAACGATCATGTCATTATGCTTTTTATAAATGTGATTCTTAAATGAAATAATAAAAAAGGTGGATGATAGCTGATAATATTCCATCCCAAATTTGAAGGTGATGTGTTCAATTTAGAAGCTAATTAATTTATAGGCTTAGTTAACTTATATTCCATTTTCTTTTAATATGCATATTATGCAAATTATGAATGATGTATTGTCATTATTTATATGAAATGACAACTAATTTAACAATGTGTGATTTTATAAGAAAGAACATCAAAGAAAACCGGATATAAAATGGTTAATTCAGGATGTAGAACTCTGTTACTGCAGTGGGACACTGAGATAATTTGTAATCAAACCTCAAAACCTACTGAAGTCACTATTTAGCACTAGGTAAGCAGTGTCAATATAATGTGGTTAGGTGTAGACTTTAATAAAGAGGACATTAATAAGTGTTATTACATTTTTTTTAAAAAATAATTCTTGTTGTTGTTTCCTCTTAAACATGCAAAGGCATCAATTTGGATACTTTAATGAAAATCTTTAGGACTGAGAGAGAAACAGACACACCTAACTATGTTCTATGCACATTTTACTTTTTGTGCCAATTACTTACTCTAGCAGGTACATCTTGTTAGAAATGGGGTCTCTAGTTGTCAGGGGTGTGCACTCAGTCCAAGTAGGGACCACTACTCCAGTCAGAGTAAGTCAAATACACACTAAAAGATAGCGTGTTCTGACCCTCATGTAGCTTGGCACGAAGCCGTCAGTCTTATCTAAAGAGGCAATGTGTAAAGTATGTGTGCAACACACAAAGAGTAGCATAATGAAAACACAACAAAAATACTCCAAACAGGTTAAGAAAAATAGGCAATCATTTTATAAATACATCAAGACCAAAATGACAAAGATCTAATAAGTAGAAGCTGGACAATGAATTTTAGCACAATAAAGGAGTCATAGCACGTAGAAGCAAAGAACGCTTTAAGGGTTACTTTAAGTTGCTTTGGAGCAGGACAAAGTCATAGTTCAGGCCGACCTCGATGGAATGCAGGCCAGCTATAGGCCCCAGTGAACAAAGTAGCTTTCCTAGTCGCAACAGCAAGATACATGATCCCACGCAGTGAAGGTGATGCATCAGTTCTGAAAACAAGTGCTATAGCTTAGATCCATTGGTTCTGAAGTCTGATGCACCAGAATTCTCCACACAGTTAAGTGATGGATGACTCCCCATAGACTGCTGCAGTAGTGGCACGCGGTTCCATTGTGTCGGGCTCTCAAGGCAATACAGTGTTTCCGAGAGCGATGCGCCAATTCGGCCCCCCCAACCGGGTAGATGCATCAGTTCTGCTACATGTAGAAAAGAGATGCCTTGATTTCCATGAGGCAAGTGTCTGGGTCTGCTTCTAGTGAACTAGGAACAGGAGCAGGAGTAGAGACTTTGATTTCCCTGAGTCTCAAGCAATAGGAGGCAAGCCAACAACCACACTTAAGGTAGAAGGCAAAGTCTATCTCTCCTTCAGCAGAGTCAGAGTCCAGCAGGCAGCAGGTCAAAACAAAAGAAAGGCAGGTCTTCCAGGTCTGGCCATCCCGCAAATGAGTCCTTTAAGCAGCACAGCAGTTCTTCTGACAGAATCCAGTTACAGGTCCAGAAGTGTCTGATTTCATGGGGTCAGAAACCCCCTACGTATACCCAGATGTGCCTTTGAAATGTGAGTGACTTCAAAGAAGGATCTTAGAAGTGCACAAATATCCCTTCTTCATCAGCCCTGTCTCCACACTATCACTAGGAGGTAACCAGCCCTCTGTTTGGGGACAGGCACTGCCTATTCAGGTGTAAGTGTCATCCCCTCCTGCCCTTACTGCCTAGGAAGTGTCACCAGAATACAGATGAATGCAGATGAGTACTCAGATACACCTTACCTTCCTGTTTTTGTGGCTATCAAGAGGGAGTTAACAAAGTGTAACTGTCACCCACCCCAGACATGTATTGGCAATAGGCTGCAGGTACACAGAGCTGTAGCAGAAGAGAAATGCTAACTTCCTAAGAGTGGTATTTTTAAAATAGTAATGGTAAATCTGACTTTATCAGTAAAAGGATTTATAATTACCATTCCAAAGATATCGAACATGACCCAGCTACTCCTTTCCAATCAGAAATTATAGCTTAAAAATGTGTTAAGGAATTCACTGGGTTAGCCTATCAGAGGAGTAGGCCTCACAGTAGTGAAAAACACCAAGAGTCATGTTTCACTACTGAGAGGCCTACTTAAAGTTACATGTCCAACCTTTTACTTACAGAGCACCCTGTCCTATGGGCTACCTAGGGCCTACCTTAAGATTGACTTATGTGTAATAGAGGGGTCGTTTAGGGCTTGGCAAAGGGTTATAAATGCTAAGTTGAAGTATTAGTAAAACCGCACAGACAGGCTCTGAACTGGCAGGCCTGAGACATGTTTAGAGGGCTACGTCTGTGGGTGGCACAATCAGTGATGCAACCCCACTAGTAGCACTTAGTTTGCTAGCCCTGGTTATATGGTATACCACTTTACTAGGTGCTTACAAGTAAATTAAATATGCCAATTGTGTACAACCAATGTTAACATTTTTATGGAAGAAGCACATGCACTTTAGTACTGGTCAGCAGTGGCAATGTCCTAAGGTCAACAAAAAGAATCAAAACAAATATGAGGCAAGCAGGCAAAAAGTCTGGGGAAAGACCACCCTAAGGATGACATGTCTAACATATTTCATAACTTTACATATAACTGATTTACTAAGCAGACTAAATTAATTGAACATCTCAAATTCGTTCGCACCTTAAAGACAGCATTCCTAGCAACTCCATTGTGGTGGAGGATTAAAATGCATTGCTTAGGATCCCTAGAAGAGGTGATTTCTCCATTGTTTCTACTGTCCATGGAGCCCACTCAACCAAATAAATAAGTGATTTTATCTAAGATCCGATCTAAGCTCAATACCGCTGTCATAATGAAATGTGCACGACCCCTACTAGGCACCCTTGTCTTAATGGTAGCTTAACTGAGCTCAAAAGAAAAGAGATTAAAGAGATTAAAAGAGATAATCAACATTTCAGTAAATCAAACTTGGTTATAACTCAAGACATATCTTCAGAGGGAATAGAAAATCATTACATTATGACAAAATAGGCTGTGTACTTGTGGATCCAGACAGAAAAAGTGTCCCCGGTGTTCGCCTCTATTTTCTTTTTTGGCAGTTCTGGCTTCATAGGCCTTACTTCCTGCAGATCGATTGGTCATCAAGGGCAACAATCAATTGGCCTCAACAAAATATTTTGAGGGAGTATAGAAGAAACAATTTGATTAGGCACTAAGAGCCATATTTACATGGTTCAATGGAGGAAATGTCCTCAGAATACAGCACACATAAAAGGAGGAAAAAACAAGGAAAAATACAGATATGTCTCCTGTTGCGTCACTCTTACCCCACCCCAGGGGTGGCGTAGGCTTTTGACACATTCCCAGGTTTACAAAACCTTTTAAATTTGAGAATGTACCAAAATCCATGGATATCATGTGGGAACACCCATGGACAAACCTCCCTGATGCAATGTAAGGCGTTGCTTTACTCCATATATATAAGGCCATGAAAAGCCACGTAAAGTGGCTTTGTGTGGCCTTGTAGATATGAGTGAGCAGCCTGCATCACTGGTGCATCACAAAAAGTGATGCACCAGTGGCGCAGGCCCTTGGCAAATATGGGCCTTAGTGGTGTTAATGAAAATAGTCCCCTATATATAAATACACTAAAACAAGTTTTTTCAATCACTTAATGTTAAGGGCTAAAACGTGTAAAAAAACATAATTGATTCCATATATCAAAACTGTAAATCAATGATATTCTCAAAACATATAAAAGAACAATGTGCTTAGTGCTCACACGTGACACATACTGTGGTAAAATAATTTTAGTGTGTAGCATGCAGTGTTTTATCATATGGCCAAAACGTCCAAAATAATTGATGGGTAGATCTGTAAGAAACTAGTCAGGAATGATTTGATCCCCTCTAGATATGGGATCCTCATCAGGTTTGCACAATTGACACAAGGAGCCTGTGGGGCAAGTATGAAGTTAACATCAAATCATGGTCGTCCAAGATAAAGCCCCTTCCAGGTAGGGAAGAGTACGTTTCTGGTGTGCTTTCAATGAAGGTAGGAGTTGTTATCACTGCAGTTGCTAGGTAGCCATAATGAAGGGAAAAGGTATCCTAAATTTGTGAACAGCCAATGGTCCACCTGCAATCAAAAGTAATGGAGGAATCCAAAATGGAGCAAGAGGACACAAGGAGTGATGTAGAGGACCCCTGCAAGAGTAACATCAAATGAAAAACTTTATTGGAGGCAGGAAGACCTTCACTAAATGGAGATGTCCACTGGCTATCAGAAACCATGATGTGAAAGTCAGAGACTAAAGATGAACATCTTTTTGAAGATGGAGTAAAAGATGCTGGTGAAAAGAAGGTCTCCACTGAATGGAGATCTCAAAAAGGTTGATGGGAACTGTGAACATACAATTGGGACTGAAGGGAAGCAGCCCCATTGTTCACATCACAGCTCCGATGAGTGATTTGGGATCTCCATTTTGTGTAAACCTTCTTCAACCTAGCTACTTAGAGAGTCAAGAATTCTTTGGAGGCCAACCTTCCATTGCATACAAAGTGACTAGAGTGTATATATAAATAGGGAGTGCCTAAAATCTCATTTTTGATATTGTTAAGTAGTCCCTGCTCTTCATGAACTGGAGGGCATACCTTGTGCTGCGGTCAGCTCTCTTATACGTTTGGTACACTAGATGGCATACATTACATTTCAATCATTACGCTACTTTGAATGCCTGATTAGCAGTCCGATCAACCACTAGCAATCCATCTACCTGAAATTCATCAATCTGGGAGCAGGACCTCAAACTCAACCCCATCTTCACCTCCAGCGACACAGTCAGATACATCCACACCACACCACTCACCTGTTTCGACCAACACGGCGTACACTTCACCATCTCAGGACCCACCTACCCCAGCACCATGTACCCCAGATGTACCCAAAGACACTGGAAAAAGGTGTCAGAAGACTAGTGGGAAGGCACTCTCTGCTCCCATTTCCCAGACTCTGCATCTGACTATGAACAAGCAGGAAAGAACGTCTCCTAGTACATCGCAGAATGTGCCTCCGCCATTGCCTCCACCAAGAGAGCCAAGGTCAAGAACAAACCAAAAGAGCAATCTGGTTCACAAGGAACTGCAGTCCATCAAATGCAACTGACAACCACTTGAAAGGAAGTGACATAAAAAACCAGAAGACCACACCACCTTCTGGACCGCTCTCAACAAGTACCACAGCCTCCTGAAAGGAACCAAAAAGACTACATTAAAGCCAGAGAAACCACAGCAAAGACCTCTTTACCATCATGAAGGAGTTTACCAATCCCACAGTCACAAGAACGACATCGCTCCCTCCCAGGAACTGTGCAACAACCTTGTGGACTTCTTCCATGACAAGATCTAGACCATCTATAAAAACTTTGAACGCAAGCTCTCTGCTGCAGACAGCATCAACCAGCTCACATCCACAAACACAAACACTTAACACCTTCTCATCCACTGGGAACTCCTGATCACACAAGACACTCTCTCCATCAAGAACTCCTTGCACTCGGGAGCACCCACAGACCCTTGCCCCCACCCCGTCTTCAACCGCTAAAGTAATACAATAGGCTACAAGTTCTGGAAGGTCCTGAATACCTCCATCACTGTGCCTCCTTCCTTGAGGACAGGAAACACGCTGAGATGAGGTCCCGTCTGAAAAAAACATCCGCTGACCCAGCCAAATTGAAGAGCTACCAGCCCATCTCTCAGCTCCCCTATCCAACAAAAGTCCTCAAGAAAGCGATCAACCAGCAACTCACCCAACACCTAGAAGATTACAACCTCCTGGACCCCTCCCAATCCAGATTTTTAGCTAACCACTGCACCTAGGCAGCCCTGATCTCTGAAACAGATGACATCCAAACCCTCCTGGTTCATGGGGCTATAGGAGCCCCCATCCTTCTGTACTTGTCTGTTGCATTTGACACCATCTCCTGTTGCTCAAATGAGGATATACCTTAAAAAACAAGAGACAAGAGTCATCTGGCAAAACATGAATTGATTTGTTTAATTAAACATTGCAGACAGAAGAACAGTTACAGTACTCGGGTCTGAGGACTGTCTCATAGAACATCGAAATGAGCCACGTTTTATACATTTCTCTAGGAGCAATGAACACATGAAACATTCTTTTCTTGGTAAAATTTGTGAACTTTTGACAGGGAGTTATAGATTCAACCTCCAAATAGGGAATGCAGGTGGGCTTCCACCGGCATTGGACACTGTGTGGGCCAGTAAGTACGTGTCCAAATGCCTGGCATGAGGGGTGTGTGGTCACTGTGTATGCTGTGTAATCTGTGTACAGATTAGCTAAGTGTACCTAACTGCATGTGACTTCTAGCTTTTTAGTATTTTAGGAATGCTTGCTTCTCATTGGCCATTTGTGCTTTATTGGGGTCAATCCCTGGGGACAACTGTAGTGATACTGTCTATCTGTGGGATCTGATCTAAGCTTGCATGTTTGGCTGTCGGCTAAGTGCCACCCTACCTGTGACCTGTCAGTCATTAACCTCCAGGCCTAGGCTGCAGAGACTGCCTGATGACATACCTATGTGCTAGGGTTGACGGACAGCGCATGATGGGGAATCTAACAGGAATGATGTGACTTTGTTTATGAAAATGTATTGTTCATGCATAAAGGTGTCTTGTTGTTGTGTGCATCAATTCATCTGATATTAACCTTCCCCCCTGTAGTTGAATTTTCAACTACACCATCAAGCCCATAAGTAATGACAGTCACAGTGTTGACACTTTGTCACTACTTGTACCCTACCCAATTTGGGAACTGTGTTTTTACAGCAGGTAACACCCATGTTTAAGAAACCACACAAAACAGTAACATGAGGAAAACAGGCAACAATAACATGCACAAACCAGTCAGCTACGGGGGAGCCAGGAGAACCAGTCTGTGAACTACTCCTGCTCAGGGGCACCTCCCTC
Source organism: Pleurodeles waltl (assembly GCF_031143425.1). Lineage (NCBI taxonomy): Eukaryota > Metazoa > Chordata > Amphibia > Caudata > Salamandridae > Pleurodeles > Pleurodeles waltl. The sequence continues at coordinate 309,387,450 of NC_090444.1, forward strand.
TTCATGCAGTTGGTGCAGTGCTTAAATGGCAAGTGTCAAAGTTCCATTGTCCAAGTCATTGCAAGGTACAAAAGTGCAGCAAATGCAATAATCGTGGCACATACCCAACCCTCCATTGCGGATATCAAGAACAAAATATCCTGATGGTGCATCACCATGAGATGAATGGCTTTTAATTCTTCTTTGATGGCAACAAGACCAAGGTCACTACTGTTTATCGCTTTAAGCATCTCCCATTGTGTTATATGCTACCATCTGGCATTTGTTTTTGTCTACAGGATTAAGAAAAGTATAGACCCTCCCGCTGACACTTGAGCTTCAGTAAACAGTCTAGACTCCTCAGGAATGTCCTTGAACTGAACACAACCAAAATAATCAGCATCTCTTCTCCTTCAAGCCTGATGCAACAGTGTTGTTTTCTTCCTCAGCGGGTGTTCGAGCAGTTCAGACAGAACTTCTCCGGGGATGACCAGGTTTGGGGTGTGCATGGTGACAAGAGAGCAGAGACCACACCATTCTAGGACGAGCTGAGTATAAACGACCTCGCTGCACTGTCTGTAGGTCTCCATCAGTCTGGAGGTTCCCCACTGAAGGTCCAGCATGTGCAGTATTGTGACACAATTCTTGTTCATGCCCAGTGAAATAGTTCCATCACCTCTTAAACATAAGGAATACAATGGCCCTCATTCTGACCCTGGCGGTCTTTGACCGCCAGGGCGGAGGACCGCGGGAGCACCGCCGACAGGCCGGCGGTGCTCCAATGGGGATTCCGACCGCGGCGGTAAAGCCGCGGTCGGACCGGCACCACTGGCGGGGTCCCGCCAGTGTACCGCGGCCCCATTGAATCCTCCGCGGCGGCGCAGCTTGCTGCACCGCCGCGGGGATTCCGACCCCCCCTACCGCCATCCAGATCCCGGCGGTCGGACCGCCGAGATCCGGATGGCGGTAGGGGGGGTCGCGGGGCCCCTGGGGGCCCCTGCAGTGCCCATGCCACTGTCATGGGCATTGCAGGGGCCCCCGTAAGAGGGCCCCTTCATGTATTTCACTGTCTGCTGCGCAGACAGTGAAATACACGACGGGTGCAACTGCACCCGTCGCACAGCTTCCACTCCGCCGGCTCGATTCCGAGCCGGCTTCATCGTGGAAGCCTCTTTCCCGCTGGGCTGGCTGGCGGTCTGAAGGCGACCGCCCGCCAGCCCAGCGGGAAAGTCAGAATTACCGCCGCGGTCTTTCGACCGCGGAACGGTAACCTGACGGCGGGACTTTGGCGGGCGGCCTCCGCCGCCCGCCAAGGTCAGAATGAGGGCCAATGTATGTTTCCATACAAGTAGGCTTTGCTCCTTCCCTTCTGTCAATGTGTACCTGTCTACCTCACTGTCTCAGATCACCTGACACGGAGTGTCTATGCTATCATTTAACCCTCCCATATGAGACCCATTCCTCCTCATGTCATCAAGGTGGATGGCCCTACACTGAAACTGCATGTCTGTGGTCCATTTGTTGTTAATGAAGACAGACCCGGACATGCCATGAGTCACCCTGGGACAGCAGATAGAAGTGGGAGTGGGCATATTTGTGGACCGGTTTGGTGGTTTAGTTACCTACAGGAACCTCTTCTCATGAACATCCTGGGGCCAAAGGGTGTCCTCTCCTATAGCTCCCTATTCTGTGCATCCTGTCCAGCTCAGTTTGAATGTCACCAGGCTCGTGAGAAGGAACAATGCTGTAGAATTGGTCTCATAGCGGGTCATATTTACTACTACCCTATGGGCTCTACTCTAGTAGGTTGCATTGTATCCCTAATTCTACACATGTACAGATGGAGGAGGCATTTTGCTTTATCAGAGGCTACGTCTTGGGATAAACACAATCTATCTGCGCCTAATGCATGTGGTATCAGCGAGCAGGCATAACATGACCTGGCTGAAGTCTTAGTGCCTACAGGGGCCATGTGCTGATACCATGTGTTGTGCCAAAGGGTACTGTGTAGTGCATGTGGGATGCTAGTGTTAGTTGCAGTGCAATTAAAGGTTACATGAGTGAGGTTCCTGTGTGTGCATGACAACTCTTCAATAAACCTCATAAGATCAGACTGTTCATTGGAAATACATGGATGCAGTAGCATCCTTATCAATCAGAGAATGTATAAATGCAATATTACACATAACTTAGGCATCATTGTAGTTCTTGAGGCATTTATGACTGAGATGTTTTATGATTTTCTTGGTGACTGGGGTAAACGGTTGAAAAACAGTCCAGAAAGAGTACTTGGGGAAAGGTCTGGTACGAAATCCCATTGGGGGTATGGATGTGAAAAAGTCCTTGGAGTGTGTTGTGGCACTTCATCCTGCTGGGTATTCTGGTGTGGCCAGTGAGAAGATGATGGTACACTGTGGAGCTTGTTCACTTAATGGCTTGACTGCAGACCAGTTGGGCAAGAGCTATGTTTAGTCGCTATAAAAGAAAAACATTGCATATCTGTATGTTGCCAATATTCCTTAACAGTTTCTGTGCTCTCCATGTATTTCAGTGTGGCACCAGGGGGTGGCCTCGATCGAGATACCTGATTCTGGACAAAAAAGGGAATTTATAAACATTTCATTTTTACACATTGTCGATTCTCTGTAGTTAACTAAGTAAACATTTGTATGGATTGTTTTACAGAGTTATTCTCATGTAACAGGTGGGTTTTAACCATCAAATTGGTGCTATGTTGGTGTTGCCAGCCCTTTGGTGCCTTGGTGTGTGCACGAGGCAGTGCTGGTGGCACAAGGTGGTGTTTCTGGCCTACACATGTGGGCGGATGCAAAAACAGAGGTGTCTTGCATTGAACGTTGTTTGGTGAACACAACGTGCCCTGAGGTCACATGTACACCCCTCTGGTCTCAGTACATGGAACGCCCTGTGATTCTCTTAAACGGTGTTAGGTGTTGGAACTATACCACTTATCTTGAAGCTTTCTTTGGGCTATCTTTGGGCTTCTTTGTTTTGTTCTTGGGTGTTTCCCTTGACCTCGAAACGTTATTGTCATGTGCTGGTGGAGGTTAGAGTGTGGCTCCATGGCCCCTGTGTCTCTGATTTGTGAAGTGCAATATTGGAATCCTTGCTCCCTTCTATGAGTATGAGGCCTTGCGTCTCGCCCTACTGCTAAACCTGTTGTGGGCGTGAGCTTACTCCTGTGTTCCGCTTTGCTTGGGGATGCTATGGATGTTTTGGACTCCTAGGTCAGGATGAGGCAAAAGACATCACCGTGTGGGGAGTCTGGTGCAAGGCCAGGAATTTGTTGAAGTTTGTTGCCCACATTACGGTGATGGACGGGAGTGGCTGGATGTCCTAGTGAACCCCCTATCTACTTAGTCGAAGCCCTGTGGTACCTTGTTGAAACTCATGCATGCGTTATGAGTGTTATGTGGTCATGCTATCCTGAGCGCACAGGATGCCTGGCTACTTACACTGGAGGACTGCTTCATTTTGGAACAAGAACTCAGGCCCTCATTTGGTTGGAGGCTGCTGAGGGCATTATTGCTGCTGGGTCTATGCGACAAAGACATTTCTGTCCCAGCTGGGGGACCAAGAATGGGGACCTTTTGACTTGGTTATCAGAACCTGTCCCATTTTTTTGTGGGTTTGAGGACCTGAGGTGCCTGCCTTTAAGCGGTGGTTAGGTAGCTGCTCTGCCCCTCTCTGTCAGGCTACCCTCCCACTTCAGAGTGGGGGCCTAGGCTCCGGTGGACACCCATGAGCAGCGAACTTTGGCAAGAATTCTTAATCAAAAGCCGCACAGCAACCCAGAATGGCAACCTTTAGTGAGGATACCAGCCACTCAGCTACCCTGAATGTCCCCAAGTAACAGTAAAGGTTGAAATCTCTAATGGTATTTTCTTTTGAATTTTACTGCAGTGAATCTTAAGGTGTGTGTAAAATATATGCTTTGTTCTTGGGGTACTAAGGCTTTTCTATGCATTAGGGCTCTGCATCTGCATGAGGGCATTGCTTCCCCCAAATGGCTACTTTTCCCTGCTGCGGCTGTGTATCCGGTCCTTGTTGGGCCAGGTTCCCTGTTTGCACCTGCTGATGCCATGCACTGGTCCAACTACCTGACCCCTGTTGCTGTGGTGCGGTAGCGGACTGACGTCCAAGCAGATGTATATAAGGCGCGATTAGGTTTCCCTGGGCCTGATTCCGACGATGGGAGTTCTGCGAGGCCTGGCCCGGCTCATTAACTTCAGTGCATGTTGTGTACATAGTCAGCACCTGTCCACTACGTGGCCAATTCTATGGCAATAGTAGCATTTTATGAGGTTTGGCTGCTGCCAACCACCCTGGTTTCCATCACTGTAGCCAAATGGGAGTCCTCAGGAGTCCTGTGGTAGAGTTCCTTTTATAAATGGTGTAATTTGCATGTTTGTGGCAACCCCCTAGAGTGCAGTCTTCCTCAGGTTACGTTGGATCACCTTAGCATTGTCCCTCTGGGACTGCTCCTGTTTCTCCTTCTCCCTTTCCTTTTTTCTTTTGTAGAAGTGCAATATGTGGGCTTGTATTTCTCTCCAGGGTTTTGTGTCCAACCCTTCAACGCAGTCTAAACTGCTTTGTATTTTGGTGGATAGCCCTTTCTTGAGGATTTAGTAAAGAAGATGACCTGAGGGCCCCTACTGGTCCATGGCTGACTTGTCTCCTGTCCCCACCACTCTCTCATCCTGTCAAGGAAATTTGTTATGGTCTCCCCAGGCTTCATGGTTTCTGCCATCAACGCATCTAGATGTGGGCAGTCAGGGAACATTTTCCTCAGGGACATTCATATCTGGTGCCTGTATGAATTAAGTGTAGTTCGAGCATGCTCTAATTTGGTCAGTGTGACTGTTGAGATATGAGTGTGGGCGAATACTATGTTGGTCTGCTCACCGATAATGCTGCTTAGCAGACTCTTGACATCGTCTGTCCCTAGGGGGATCCCTGTGGTGCTCTTCTCAAAGCATGAGATTCATTTCCTGGCCCAATCCAACAACACCGGCAGCTTCGTTCTTAGCACATCCTTGTTCATCTGAGCCCATGGCACATAGATGGTCCCTGATGTGCCCATCTGTAGCAATGGGCATATTCTCATTTTGGACATCTCCCCTGGTTTTCCCTCTACAAAGATGTCCAATCTCCTCAGGCACACCTGTATGCAAGGGAAGCTCCACTTGGCATCTCCCCCTCCATGCCAGATGCAGTCGTTGGCAATCACTATCTCCTCTAGTTTGCAGGATCCCTCCTCAGTCCATCAGGCTACCCGGTGGCAAAAGGCTCATGTGAATATTTCACCTTCCTCCTGAGCTACTATATCCCTAGAGGTTGGTTTACCTGTCCTGTGTGTTCAGGGGGAGTAGCTGAGGTATTCGTTGCTGCTCTCCTCTTGGGCACACAGAGGTGCCATTTGGTCCTCCTGTGTCTAAGCTGGGCCTGCACCAGGCCACCTTAATCTCTAATTTCCTGGTCAGCCCCTCTCCTTCACTGGCACTTGGGCAAGGTACAGACCCCAGTCAAAAGCTTCCTTTCTTACTCTATCCCAGATTCCTCTGTGACTGGGGCTATGTACCTACCCCTGCTCTCTCCGGGTGGAGGGCATACTACTCCACTCTCTTGTTGGACTTCTAGGATGTGAGCTCTCTCTCTCTTCCTCCTTAGTGCTATCTTTTCCTCTGACTCCCATCCTGATTGCCTACTTCATTTGGAACTTTGCACTGTCCTTCTAAGCCTGGACCAGCTGTCATACTCACTCTCTGTGGTTTCCTTGGATACCTGAGCCTTCCATGTGGCTCACTCCTCGCCCCCAGAGCTCTGATGACTGAGATTCTTCCCTCACTTTTGCTAGCTGTCTCACTGTCCCAGACTGCTATAACTCACCCTTTCACTTGGATTAACTCCCCAGAATCAGTATGGGTGCGTGCTCTCAGAATCACTGAGTCTCTGTCCGCTGACGGCGATGGATGGGGAGTTGAGCTTCTGGGTTCTCTAGAGCTGGACTGGAGTGGTGCAGGGAGTGTCAGGGACTGTTGACCTCTTGTCCGCCGTGCCTAGTCCTAACAGCCTGCTGTTCAGTAGGGGCCCCTTGAGCTTTCTCGATTGGCGGATTAGTGTAACCTAACGTGGGGATAGCAGGTATCAGGCGAACACCTCCATACCTATAGATGGTGGGTAAGTTCAGAGGCCCTGCACTTCCTCAAAGATAGCAAATAGTTCTAGTAATGCTTCCCTTTTGTCCTTCTTTTACCCTGTCTATTTTGTTCGTAAATAGGTTTTGCTGTGTGTATATTAGTGTTGAATGTTCCCTCTTTCGGACAGAGAAACATGTGCCTGGGGGGGGTGCTGGGTTTATGTGTCTATGTGTGTGTGTGTGTGTGTGTTTTTGTGGCAGAATTTGCTACGATTTTTGGCATCAGTGGGTAATTTACTCTGCATGAGATTTAAAAGGGACCCCATGGTGGAATTTGGGCAATCTTTTGAGGGGATTGTTATATTTTTGTTTTTTAGGTTTTAAGGGATTTTTAAATATGCGTCTCCTAACTTTCTTTTTTTATGGGATTTTCTTTGCCTGAGTTGCTAACTTTTCTGTTTTTTATAGATTTCTTTATTTTACTTGGTGACGGGGAAATATCTACAAAGTTATTACTGAATCCAGTCAGGTAGTGGGAAATATATACACAGTGGGACTGCCAAATTTAACCCGGTGGGGGAAGATATACACACGGGGATTCCTAAATCTTATGAGCTCAACGTAATTTACAGATGCATCAAAACAAACATCTAAGAAACAAAAGCATGAAGAATCACAATCCTGTTAACTCACGGCAATTTGAAATTTGGCGACAGAATAGCGAGCTTTACTTTGCCATCAAACAACAACTTGTGCATATCACCAATTTCTTCATTTAGACATTAAAACATGTACAAAAAGACAACATTTAACATTAATGTTTTATTGGGGCCATAGTGTTGTTGCCTATCTGTGGAATCTGATCTATGTTTTCATATTTGTGCGTTTGGCTGTCAGCTAAGTGTTACCCCACCTATGACTTGTCAGTCATTAACCTTAAGGCCTAGGTCTCAGAGCCTGTCTGACCACGTAACTATGTGCTGGGGTTGACAGAGAGTTCTAACAGCGGTGATGCGACTTTCTTTGTATATACAAATGTATCTTTAGTATATAAATATGTTTTGTTGTCATGTGCACCATCATTGGTTAATCCAAAATATCAACATATTGCACTTACATGTGGAAGCTCATCTAAAAGTGTTTTTCATCTTAAAGTGTTACCTCACTTCTGTTGCTGCTGTGGGGTGATTTTGCTCCTAAATATATTTTTACAGACAACAGTGTTTTCACACTTCTACTGATGTTGCTTTAATGGTGATTGTGCCTCTAGATGTGATTTTGCACCTAGACATCATTTTACAGATACAAGTTTTTGCTTCTGAAACTGTTTCCCCACCCATTTGTTGTTGCATCCAAATATGTTTATTATGTTTATAATGGCTGTTAATGGTTCATCAGTGAAGTACCTGCTGTCCATGCCCACTGCAAAGATATAGAAACATCTTCCAATACCTAGATGTTGGTTCTCTGCAAGTTTCACAATATCCTTGTCAACTTACTGATCTGTTGATGTGTTCTGTTAATGTCATTTTGATAGGCAGATTAAGGGCTTGATTTAGAGTATGTGGATTGATCACTCCTTGACAAATGTGACCGATATCCTGTCCACCATATTTCGAATTCCATTGGATATAAATGCACTTGCAATATGTCAGACAGGATATCGTTCAAGTTTGTGACAGAGTAACCTGTCCACCATACTCTAAATCAAACCCTAAATGTTTCAATGTATATTAGAACACTTTGCACTATTTTTCAGTGTAGGGTGAATCCTCACATCCAAAATTGAGGTGAGGATGTACTTCACGCTAAAAATATAGAGTGAAAAATATAAGTGCCCTGAACAAGTGTTACTAGCGTTCTGGTTGTTCAAGTTGTTGTTGTGGCTCCACAATAGGTTTTTCTACTCAAGCAACCCCTCACTCACCTTAACATAATGGTATGATTTTGTGGAACTTACCATAAAATTACAGTGTGGGATTTCAGAATTTATGTCAACTGCACCAGCGTAATTTACATTTTTCCCAGACCTCATACCAATGTCCGGCTCTCTGAGAACCAGACAGACAACTCACCCATCTCCGCCCCACATTTTTATAATGAATTAGGTTCTATGGTTGAAAAAGACCAGGGTTAAATATGTGTGCTTCCTGATAGGCCATAGGTCTTGTTTGGATTCTTCCAAGAGTTTGAAACGAATTATTTCTGCTCATATGTGTTCTAAGCAAAGCTTTGGTCAGGATGTACAACAAAGATTTGCCAAGAACTCTGATTTCCCCTTTCTCCTTCACTTGTCTGGCTGATTTGAAAATCATTACTTACATAATACAACAAATATAAAACTACTGAATGACAAGAAGAAACAAAGAGTCAAAAAATAAAAAGGTGCCTAATAATAGGGCAATTTACCTTTAAGTTGAATGCAATGAAACATCCATGATATGTGAACAACTGTTTGCACAAGATGATCATAAAAAACAATGATGGCAGAAACGATCTGAGAAAAAGAAATTCCAGGTGCCTACCAAATGAAATGTATGTGTGTTTGTATGGTGCGAAGCTCGTCGAAGAGTAGGTCCACACCCTTTCGCAGAGTGGCCTGAAGCTGAGAGTGAATGTATCGCTAAAATAAATAAATATGTAATCCAAAGTTTTAGGCAAGAGGAGATCCCAAATTTGCAAACGTTATTATTATAGAATGATATGGTATATCATAATATAATGTGATTTTGTCTTTACGAAAAGGGAGATGGCTAAAGTTTGTTTTATGAAACTAACTACAATTAAATTTTTAAAGCGACTTTGATTGTATTTAGAAATACGAGCGAGTTTAGTGGATTTGATTTAGCACTTACAAAATGACCGGTCCTGATGCTCCTTGAAACACTTGGTCGGGCAATTTCTCCAGCATCTGATTGTCACTGAGATTTCTGCAAAATCAGATGGAAAGGCATCGGTAAGCTTCAATACGCGAGACTTCGCATTACTTATTCAGAATTCACTGTCTGTAATACTTAGGCTAAAAAAGACAATTACAGTTCATTCAAGTGTGTGCCGTTGAAGGCGTGATTCTGTATTTCTTCAATTCCGTTTTTATTCAGCCGTCTGCAAAACAATGGAAAAGACATGTCAAGAGTGAGATCAACCATTTATTTCAGGTCACTATAGTTGCATGTACAGTGTAATAGAGCGACATGAGTATTTACATTGAGACAATCAGATTGAAATTTCCGTCTATCCAAATTTTGTCCAAATTAAGAAAGAATTCCGGAGTCTAACATTTTTTTTCCAAAGTATGCTATTTTTGGGATGTTCCTAATTATTTTGCTACGGCTATGCTTGATTAATTGACATTTAAATAGGCAAAACTTAAAATCTATTTTTACATAGCTAGGGAGTGATGCGTAGAATTAAAACAGCGGCAGTGCCATTGAAACGAAAAGAAATACTGCTGAACGCTGAGAAATCATGTCCCGGAAAATGTAAATTGTGTATTAAGAAAGGATTTCGTTTTCGGACTTTTTCTTTTTTTAAATGCACGTCTGATCCTCTTCTACTAAAAAACTAAAGTTGACTTGAGGACTGAAGTGATCAAAGAGCAGGGCCACTGGAAAGTGTACTGCAAGGGAACACTAATTTATGTGTCAGGGTCCACCAAATTATGCGACAAGAAAAAGAAAATTACGAAGCATAATGTGGCCATTTTAAAGAAGTAATACCTCACTGTTGTGTTTTTTTTACGCATGCAAACAATTATGTCCAAAGGTTTCACCTAATTAATATTCGTTTAACACCTAAATACACCTTTCAGCAAATAAAAGGCGACCTGCCTCGATTTAAACAGAATGCCTGAGACTGCACTGCAACATTTGTGGAATTTTTTTTACATTTGGGGCCATATTTATACTCTGGTTGCGCCGAATTTGCGTCGTTTTTTTCGACGCAAATTCGACGCAGAACTAACGCCAACTAACGCCATATTTATACTCTGGCGTTAGACGCTTCGGGCGCCAAAGTGCCCGGAGTGTGCGTCATTTTTTAGCGTGAACCCCTTCCTTGCGTTAATGATATGCAAGGGAGGCGTTCCCGTCTTAAAAAATGACTCCCAGGCCTTTACGTGGTATTTATACTCCCGGGCAAAAGAGACGCCCGGGAGTGGGCGTGGCCAAAAACGGCGCATTTGCGCCGCTTTTTAACGCCTGGGTCAGGGATGGCGTTAAGGGACAAGTGGGCTCAAAATGAGCCCGGAGTGCCCTCCCCTGCCCCCAGGGACCCCCCCTGCCACCCTTGCCCACCCCAGGAGGACACCCAAGGACGGAGGGACCCATCCCATGGACATTAAGGTAAGTTCAGGTAAGTATTTTATTTTTTATTTTTTGTGGCATAGGGGGGCCTGATTTGTGCCCCCCTACATGCCACTATGCCCAATGACCATGCCCAGGGGACATAAGTCCCCTGGGCATGGCCATTGGGCAAGGGGGCATGACTCCTATCTTTACAATGATAGGAGTCATGTTGATGGGGGATGGGTGTCGAAAAAAAATGGCGCAAGTCGGGTTACGACGATTTTTTAGCGTCAACCTGACTTGCGCCATTTTAAGACGCCCTAACGTCATTTTTTCCCAACGCCGAAGCTGCCTGGTCTACGTGGTTTTTTTCCACGCACACCAGGCAGCGCCGGTCTGATTGCGCCGTCTAACGCCATTCCATAAATACGGCGCCCGCATGGCGCTTCAGAATGGCATTAGACGGCGCAAATTTTTTTGACGCTAAACTGCGTTAGCGCAGTTTAGCGTCAAAAAGTATAAATATGGGCCTTGATCTGTTGAGCTCGGTTCTTTTTTTGTTAAAAATAACGTAGGAAATGATGGATTGTGTGACAATTGTGGAAAATATTATATTTATGCGGAAAACGCCGCTACCAAAGAAATGCACCATTCCGGTGCCTATGAGAAAGAGTAAGTATATTTTAATAACTATTTGCAACTTTTTGTTTACTTCATTCGTTAATCATACGTGCCTTATTAAATATCTTAAAGCCATGAACCATAAAATAAATACCCTATTGTGTATTTGTATGGCTGTGTTCACAAGGGGTCTGATATTCTGTTACTCTATACCTTCTCGTGCCTTTTACCTTCACATATGATACTCAACTTTGAAAATACATACAGCTGACGTAATCTTTCTTTCAACCAATTACACTGCATTACCGTTAGTATTTTAATTTGTTATAAACTGACTCCTTGTTTCATAATCTGGTTTCCAATAATTTCTTTCAATGCCATGTGAACGCATTTAACACGTTTCTGACTTCTGTCTGCCTTGCTGAGGTATTTGTTTTATGCCTTTTTTAAAGGTTGCTGTAGAATAAATGCGGGTATTTACTACCAGCATGTTCTTCATAAGAGGGACAACGAGTTCATTTTGCGGTCAATGGGTTAAGGGAAGGTCAAATGGTGATGATACATGTTGTGCCCCAAAGCCATGGCTCTCCGTTTTTCCTATTTTAGGGCTTACCACAAGTGTAGGGTGGAGATGTGGCGAGCCTGTAGCTGCATAGTATACAAAGGGTGACCATGACAGGGTTACCAATTCAAGGTAGAATGACATACAATCTTATCCTTGTCAAAGGTCTGGTGGCCAAACACTGTTTTGCAATTATTTCCACCAAAGAGCTCTCCTGTTGCATTTTTCCAGTAACTGGATGCTCTCTTGTTGTATTGTTACTGGGTATGGGAGATCTCACCTGTCCTTCGTTTCATCTCCGTTCCCATATACCTCGATTTCCTCTCCCTTCTCACTTAAGTATGTTTTCTTTAATCTGTTTTACCTCACTTTACCTGCAATCTTTCGACAATTACCTTCACCCAGGTACCAATATGTAAATATATACCTAGTATCTCTTCCCCGTATTTAGCCTAGTAGCGCTACCTATACCGCAGTACCTCTATATCCACCTTCAAACATTTGCTCGCATTTATTATTATTTATATACTTGTTTATATACCAAAAATGCAATTCAACATACTTCTTTAATTCAACCAACTTTTCGAGCAAACTGTACCCACGTTGAGGAAAGTGATTAAAAAGTATTAAATTGAAAGGGAGTGGCATATTTATTAGACTTGCATCTCCATTAGACTTATTAAATCTAGAGTAATGCAATGCAGCGCAAATCACTGTATTGCGTTACCCTGCCCTGGGAAGGCGTTCCATGGGTGGAATTTGGGTGTTTTCACACATCCACCAATGGACTTTGACACATTCCCAGATTTACCATTACTGGCAGACTTGAGAATGTGTCACCTATCCTGGTGAGGCGTAACTAGGAAAAATATCTTTATTGCTCTTTGTTACTTTCTCTTTCTATGTGTGATGCATTCTGCAGCACTCTTAGAAAGAGGAAACTATCTCAGAGCATTAATTTTTTTGTGCATGAAGCTGTTCCTTCCTGCACAAAAACAATCCTGCTTACAACGCAGACACCCTTACACCATGGTTGGCGCTAGGCCTGCATTGGCGCTAGTCAGCACATTGTGCACCAGCACAGTGAGAAGAGAGGAACAAGCCATTTTTTAAAAATACAGTGCATTCCTGCCCTTTCCCTGACATGCAGAGCAGCTGCACTGCATGATTTGTTCATAAATATGCCCGATTACGTGTATGTGTACTTAAAATATGATATAGCCTGGAGCAGTAGCAACAATTTTACAAAACATATGCTCACTGAGCCAGAAAGTAGTTTTGATTAGTAGAGAGTTTTGATTACTTTACAAAGTATTTCATGGTGTCCTCCATTTTCGTTTTAGGTATAACCTTAGTCAAACCAACTATAAAATAAGCTTTGGTCATTCTCTTTGTCAAAAGTGCTAGTTTTATCCAGCTCGATTGTGACTAAAGATTCTCTGCATTTCCCTGTTGAATGAGGCACAGCAAGAGATCAAACACTTTGGAAATGTCTATACTATAATAAAATGATCTTGACACAGTGCAAACAAAAAGGGAGCACACTGCCTCACACTCCAGCAAAAAGTTGGCCCCAATGCTGGAATGGAAGACAGGGTGCTCCCCATTTTGACTGTTGTAATTAAGGCTCCCGTGAGCCTCTGAGCTGACGAGCTCGGGTGAAGCACCTGTGCGCCTTCTTGAGTGGTACTTAAACCTGTGAATTCTTTCAAGGCGACATTTCAAGCAACCCCGCCAGCTACATGTTGCTCTTCGCTGATGACGGCCAAATAGCCAGAAACACGTGTCCGAAGATACGGCACTCGCCGCACCAACTTATGGTGAAAACATTTCAAAACTCTATTCAAATTCGTGCTAATGACTGCATTTACCATGATGCCTTGGGGTCGCAAATGCTGGAATGGAAGACAGGGTGCTCCCCATTTTGACTGTTGTAATTAAGGCTCCTGTGAGCCTCTGAGCTGACGAGCTCGGGTGAAGCACCTGTGCGCCTTCTTGAGTTTGTGAATACTTTCAAGGCGACATTTCAAGCAACCCCGCCAGCTACACGTTGCTCTTCGCTGATGACGGCCAAATAGCCAGAAACACGTGTCCGAAGATACGGCTCTCGCCGGACCAACTTATGGTGAAAAACTTTCAAAACTCTCTTCAAATGCGTGCTAATGACTGCATTTACCATGATGCCTTGGGGTCACAAATGCTGGAATGGAAGACAGGGTGCTCCCCATTTTGACTGTTGTAATTAAGGCTCCCGTGAGCCTCTGGGCTGACGAGCTCGGGTGAAGCACCTGTGCGCCTTCTTGAGTGGTACTTAAACCTGTGAATACTTTCAAGGCGACATTTCAAGCAACCCGCCAGCTACACGTTGCTCTTCGCTGATGACGGCCAAATAGCCAGAAACACGTGTCCGAAGATACGGCACTCGCCGCACCAACTTATGGTGAAAAACTTTCAAAACTCTATTCAAATTTGTGCTAATGACTGCATTTACCATGATGCCTTGGGGTCACAAATGCTGGAATGGAAGACAGGGTGCTCCCCATTTTGACTGTTGTAATTAAGGCTCCCGTGAGCCTCTGAGCTGACGAGCTCGAGTGAAGCACCTGTGCGCCTTCTTGAGTGGTACTTAAACCTGTGAATACTTTCAAGGCGACATTTCAAGCAACCCCGCCAGCTACACGTTGCTCTTCGCTGATGACGGCCAAATAGCCAGAAACACGTGTCCGAAGATACGGCACTCGCCGCACCAACTTATGGTGAAAAACTTTCAAAACTCTATTCAAGTTCGTGCTAATGACTGCATTTACCATGATGCCTTGGGGTCACAAATGCTGGAATGGAAGACAGGGTGCTCCCCATTTTGACTGTTGTAATTAAGGCTCCCGTGAGCCTCTGAGCTGACGAGCTCGGGTGAAGCACCTGTGAGCCTTCTTGAGTGGTACTTAAACCTGTGAATACTTTCAAGGCGAAACCCGCCAGCTACACGTTGCTCTTCGCTGATGACGGCCAAATAGCCAGAAACACGTGTCCGAAGATACAGCACTCGCCGCACCAACTTATGGTGAAAAACTTTCAAAACTCTATTCAAATTTGTGCTAATGACTGCATTTACCATGATGCCTTGGGGTCACAAATGCTGGAATGGAAGTCAGGGTGCTCCCCATTTTGACTGTTGTAATTAAGGCTCCCGTGAGCCTCTGAGCTGACGAGCTCGGTGAAGCACCTGTGCGCCTTCTTGAGTGGTACTTAAACCTGTGAATACTTTCAAGGCGACATTTCAAGCAACCCCGCCAGCTACACGTTGCTCTTCGCTGATGACGGCCAAATAGCCAGAAACACGTGTCCGAAGATACGGCACTCGCGCACCAACTTATGGTGAAAAACTTTCAAAACTCTATTCAAATTCGTGCTAATGACTGCATTTACCATGATGCCTTCGGGTCACAAATGCTGGAATAGAAGACAGGGTGCTCCCCATTTTGACTGTTGTAATTAAGGCTCCTGTGAGCCTCTGAGCTGATCAGCTCGGGTGAAGCACCTGTGCGCCTTCTTGAGTGGTACTTAAACCTGTGAATACTTTCAAGGTGACATTTCAAGCAACCCCGCCAGCTACACTTTGCTCTTCGCTGATGACGGCCAAATAGCCAGAAACACGTGTCCGAAGATACGGCACTCGCCGCACCAACTTATGGTGAAAAACTTTCAAAACTCTATTCAAATTCGTGCTAATGACTGCATTTACCATGATGCCTTGGGGTCACAAATGCTGGAATGGAAGACAGGGTGCTCCCCATTTTGACTGTTGTAATTAAGGCTCCCGTGAGCCTCTGAGCTGACGAGTTCGGGTGAAGCACCTGTGAGCCTTCTTGAGTGGTACTTAAACCTGTGAATACTTTCAAGGCGACATTTCAAGCAACCCCGCCAGCTACACGTTGCTCTTCGCTGATGACGGCCAAATAGCCAGAAACACGTGTCCGAAGATACAGCACTCGCCGCACCAACTTATGGTGAAAAACTTTCAAAACTCTGTTCAAATTTGTGCTAATGACTGCATTTTTCATGATGCCTTGGGGTCACAAATGCTGGAATGGAAGACAGGGTGCTCCCCATTTTGACTGTTGTAATAAAATGATCTTATTCAGGTTTTAAAGACAAGGCTTACAATCAGACTCACTGTGGTAAACAGTGGCCTGATGTTCAATCTCTGAAGCACAAGCTCAGTGCTTCATGACATGCTGTGGGTGTTATGCCTTAGGTTCGAGACCTAAACTTGTGTTTGAACCTATTGTCTTTCTCCTTATATCCTGCATAGCTTTTTGGGTGATGTGCCCCTCAAACATCAACACTATTAAGGGAAACATTTCTGTAAAAACCAAAGAGGCAGGAGTTTATTGAATAGTGCCTCTGGAGGGCCAGTATTTATACCAGGTGCCAGCCTTTGAAGTGAGGGCACTGTTATGTTCTGTTATGTTATTTCAATTTGTGGAGCACTGTGAATCACCCATTAAGCTGCCCAGGTGCTAAATAGGAGTGTAGGACTTATGGAACTCCTAGTCGAACAGTCAGGTCTTTAGCTTCCTCAAAAAATTGAGAAAGGATGGAGACATCCTTATGTATTGTTGGCCGTTGTTCCAGGCTAAGAGCCAATATAGGAGAAATACCATCCACTAAAACAGATTTTGTGGTTGCATGGAACTCATGCGAGGGAAAGAGATCAGGTTAGTGATCTGGAAGGCTAGTAGAAGTTAAAGACAGTTGTTGATGAATGCAGGTCCAACATTGTTTAGGGCAATGTAGGCATTGTGGAGTAGTTTGAAGTGGCTTCGTTTCTGTATGGGTATCCAGTGCAGCTCCCTGAGGTGAAGGGTGATTTGAGCACTGCTGGAGATGTCCGGGATGAGCCTGGCACAGGCATTCTGAGTAATTTGGAGCCTTTGAATGAGTTGGTTGGAGATTCTGGTGTAGAGTCTTTTGCCATAGTCCAGTCTGCTGGTTACAAGGGCTTGGGTGACTGTTTGTTTTGTGTGCATGGGGAGCCACTGGAAGATCTTTAGGAGCATTCTTAGTATAAGGAAACAGGATGAGAACATGGCGTTCACCTGCAAGGCCTTTTGAGTTTCTTGTCTAGGATGATTATGAGGCCTCTCACATGGTTTGTATGTATGGGCCCTTGTTCTGCTGGCCACCAGGGGAACTCCAACGGGGTGCTCTTGTTTCTGAATATTAGGATATCTGTCTTGTCCATGTTGAATTTCAGGCAGTTCTCCTTTATCCAGTTGGCCACATTGATCATACAGATTCTGAAATTGGTATTTTTGTTTGAGTTGTTGAGAGAGAGGATAAGCTGGGTGTCTTCAGTGTAGGAGACCATATTGATCTTGTGGATTCTAATGATGTGTGCTAGGGCTGTCATGTAGATTGTGAAGAGAGATGGGTTAAGGGAAGATCCCTGGAGGACTCCGCAGATGAGCTGCTTGGGTTGGAAAAATGTCTGACAATGATAAAGAATTTTCTGCCAGTATTGGATTCAGATTTGAGTGTCTGAGCAAGGGCTGCTTTCCTGGCTTCTTAGATCTGGGCGTGCTATTTCCAGAAAGCTGCTTTGTAGGGGTTCCTGGTAGTGCTCTAACAGATTCTTCTCCATCATCTCTCCAGCTGTTAGCAGTGACATTTCGAGTTTCTCAGGTCCTCCATGTTCAAGCAAATTTGAGTGGGTGTTCTTGCTTGTCTAACTATCATGATGGGAGCTAGTGCTTCAGTGCTTCAGTGCTGTCAGAGAACAGTTGTTGAAGGATGTTACATTGGTCTGCAGGGTTGCCAGTGAGGTTGATCTGGGTGGATGTAAGGGTGAAGGTCCAGTCTTCTTCCACCATCTTGCTCCACCTGCGTCTGAGGTTGTTGGTGTACTTTTGTGCTCTGGGGTGACCTGCATTGATGTGGAAGTGCATGATTGGATGGTCACTTCACTATACTACCCCTTCTGTACTATCCTGCATCTGTTTCTGCAAAGTTCTTCCCTTCCCCCATCCAGGCTCCGACAAGTTTGGGGTGACAAAAGACTAATGTCAGGTTCCTTAGTTTGTGCTGGAGGCAAGCCCTTTGAAATGTAAGTGGGACTGGGTACAGCTCTGCCCCCAACCATCCTGACAGGATGGCCCATCCTGTCCACAACTAATCCCATTTGTGTCTGTTGGAAAATGGGTTATTGGTAAGGGCAGGTAAGTACCTACACTTAGCAACAGGCCACTAACCTCCCCTTAGGTCCAGTTAAGTCTCAGTAAATTAAACCTAGCTCAACCCTTGGTAGCTTGGCAACGAGCGACAAGGCTTAACTTAGGAGACAAAGGGTAAAGCATTCAAATATCACAAAACAGTAATTAAATAACACACAGGAAACAGTTAAAAAATCCAAAATCAATTTATAAAATTAGATTATATTTTTATTTTTAAAATGACACCAAAATGAATAAAATTGGATAAGGGGAACCTGAGATATGAATTTTTTAAGAATTAATGCTTTCTAGCGTATAGAAGCAACTAGCGCTCAAAGGGTTAAAAAAGGTCACACTAGAAAGGAAAAAAGTCCAGAGCTCAGGCCACCCTGAGGTAACACTGTCACGCTTACTTTCAGAAGTGTTTGATTCAGGAAAGTGGTCCACAGCACCAGCCAAGGGTTCAGAGGCTCTGGTGTGCCTCTTAGGGTCTGGAACTACAACTCCCTCAATGCACCTCTTATGGAGTTGCTCCAAACGTCTGCAACTTCTGGATTTTCTTCCAGAGGTCCTTTTTGTTTCCTTGAAGTGTCCACAACTTGATCCAAGGTTCCAGAAGCTCTGAGTTGCTCCTTGGGAGTTGGGACTACAACACCAGAATGCACCTGGTCAGAATCCTCAAATGGCCCCTGGCCGCTGGTCAGCTGGGTTCTGCTTGCAGGACTTAATGCAGGGGACTCTGGGCAGCTCCTTTGTAACTGTAGCAAACAGGGAGTCCCTTCTGGAAGCAGTAGAGGACAGGTAAAGTCCTTTTAGTGCTGAAGCCCAAGTGTGCAGTTGGTACAGTTCTCCAGAGTGCAGTGTCCAGGTGCAGGTCAGGGGTCCAGCAGGGCAGTCGTTCTTCCCCTGTAGTTCTTCCTTGTTGGAAAATGATGGGGATCTGACATGTGGGTGCAGGTCTGCCAGTTTTGTCCTTGCTCTTGGGTGAAAAACAGGGGGGTCCTGGTTCTCCAATCAGGGGCCGGGTCCTTCCCCCTGTGATGGCCACTTCCTGGGAAGTGTGGCAAAAACCAATCCCAGGGTGCAACATTCCTCAAAAATCCACCATGGCTGAAAGTGATTTTTGGAGGTTACATCTGGCTGAGCCCACCCACTAGTGTGGCTAAAAATCCTAAACACACCCCTCTCCTGTCCTCTCATAATCTAATCAAGGGGGCACCTATTTGTCTGTGTTTGCAGGATGTGAGGGTGTTGCTGGGTTGCTCCAAATGTTCTTCTCTGCCTTTGAAGACCAGTTTGTCAGCCCTCCCCCTTCCTGCTTCCCCATCTGCTAAGGGGAGATCTCCTCCCCCAGGCACATCTCTTTGTGTGGAGCCAGGCCACGTCACAACTCATCAAGGCAGCCTGGCCAGGCTGCCAGAGGCTGGCCAATCAGAGCACAGCAGCAAAAACACTGCAGGGCTGAAGTTGGCAACTTTTCATGTAAAGTTTAAAACTCTTTACCTGAACAAGTTATAATAAATCCAACACCTGGAAGTTGTGGGATTTATTATAGCAATTGATTTGATCCAGACTTCTGGTATCTGTTACATAAGGGGATTTTAAAAATTAAAATAAAGTCTCCCCATTCTAGCCTATGGAGGCCATTCACTACAATGAAGCAATATCGAATTTGGCTGTTTTAGCTCACCAGGGCTTATAAAACTATTGTTATAAGGCCCCTGCTTATAGTTACATGGCACCGAGCCCTAGGGGCACATAGGGCACACTTTAGGGATGACTTATATGTACAAATGAGGTAGTTTAAGGCTTTGGGACTACTTTTAATTCCAAAGTCGAATTTGCATGTAATTTTAATTTAAAAGCAGCCAGCAAGGCAGGCCTGCCTTTAAAATGACACCGGGCACCTCAGCAGTGCACCTATGGGTGCACCACCTAAGCTGGGGTCCCTAAACCTACATGCCCTATCATATACTAGGGTCTTATAGGTAGGTTGACTTAGTCAATTATAATTAGCCTAATTTGCATACTGATTTTACACAGAGCACAGGCCCTGTGACTGGTTAGCAGTACCCAGGGCACCATCAGAGTCAGGAAAACACCAGCAAAAAGTGGAAAATGTGGGCAAAAAGTTAGGGGACCTCTGCAATAAGCCCTTTTCTCTCACAGTGTCATTATCTAGAAGGAATACATAAACCCCAGTAGCAGAGCCATTCACAAGCACATTACCCAGGACACTGGCAGAGGCAAGAATGGTTAGGACAGGAAAATACCAATTAAGTGGACATGTAAAACTTAAACCCTTATGTCCTACATTTTAAATACAAGTCAACCTGCCCTATGAGCCTTCAGGGTCTACCTGAGGGGTGACCTTTATGTATTAACAAGGAATGTTTAGGCTTAGCATAACGTATTTTGCCAAATTGAAATAGCAGTTTACAAATGCACTACAGGCTACAGTGTAGGCTGGATATATTTGCTTTAAAAGGCTACTTCAGTAGGAGGCACCATGAGTGCTGCAAACCCACTAGTAGAATTTGATTTACAGACACTAGTTACACATTGATTGAATCATTAACTAGGGATTTACAAATAAATTAAATGTGACCCAATATTTCCATGGTTTAAGGAGAGAGCACAAGCAAGCACTGGTTAGCAGAGGTAAAGTGCCCAGAGTCCTAAATCCAACAAAAACATATTCAGCAACCAGCAGTGAAGACAAAATGTTTATGGGGAAATACCACGCCAAGGATGCCAGGTCATACAATTGAATCCTCCTAGACTGGTGAATTACTTTTAGCACCCATCAATATTCTCTAATATCATAACATTTTGACTACAAGGGATCCCGCACAAATCACTTCTGTAAGCCAGGGACCTCCTCTGAAGCAATTTCTATGATTGTAAACTCGCAACAGTACACACAAATATGTATGCATCAAATAGATAAACAAAGTTTCAGCATTTTAATGGGAAGGTTGGTTCTTTCCAAAATCTCGCTTTATTTAAAAAAAAAATGAAGCAATATGCTAGACTCTAGCATATCACTGTCTTTTTTGCTCCAATTGCATCACAGTCTTTTTTGCTCCTATGGCATGCTCTCCTTATTTTACATGCATACCACTGCTGCTTTAATTGGGGGCCACCTGTAGTCCATATTCCATTTTGTTAACTGTGCTTGCTCTGCTCCAAGAAATCAAGATAATGATATCAACTTTATTTATTGCTTCCAATTTAAATTTTCTTCACCAATACACAACGTTTTAAAAATAAAAAAAATTGCTTTGTATATATATATATATATATATATATATACATATATATAAATATAGATATATATATATATATATTATATATAATGTATATATATAGGTATATATATATATATATATATATATATATCTATATATATATATATGAGAATCCGCTCACCATACGGCTACACCAAACCAAAAAGTAATATTCACAATTGCCGACAAAATGAGAGGAATATCTCATCCATGAGTGCTCATCTCTTTTATTCCAATTACGATGCAAAATCAATGCTACTTCCAAACAAAAAATGTCTAAGTTTTTCGGCTGACGCCTTCTACTGGATATTTCAACCCACACAAAGACCCCTACAAATAGACATAATAGTCCCTCATCTGTTTTGGTTACTCACTGGTGCAGAATAATTGTAACATCTAAATTGTCTGAGTTACTGGTTCTCATATCTAATATTTGGTTGCTCCTTGTCAATATTCACTTGATGGAAAACATCTCGATCCTATCATACGTATAGAGTTACTAAATATTGTACATTATTTGATCACTATAACATTTTGCAAATGCCCCAATATGAGTGCAAGCACATCACGATAATGCTTGAGCATATTAAGATAGCTGTTCAATTGGTTAATGCAGTTGCATTCATAAATGTTCGTTAGCTATTTTCACCTTTTTTTTCTCGTAAATCCTGCATAACGTGATATATGCATAATGTAACCCTGAAAATTTAAAATAACTTATATGGCAATATAAAAGCATGCACATATATGTATATATATATATATATATATAGATATTTATAAACATTTCATTATTCCATTAAAACATATATTCACATGATCTTTGGCATTGAACCTATTGATGACAGTGCAATTCTGAGCCTCAACTCTCTATTTTATATGTCAATTACCCAATTAATAAAATTGCAATGACATGTGCATAGTGCACCCTCGAGATTCAAGGTCAGTTAATGGATCATTGGGGTATCATATAACAAATCATACCTATGTATGTATTTATGTCTATATTAGAATGTATATAATGCCCCACTATCTAATTAAAGATTGACCTCATCATTTATACAATGAGGTAAACAACTGAAGTGACCTATTGCCTGTCATACAATTCAAATTGTCTTCTGGTTCATCCCCACAATTTAAATGGGCCACCTTATATAATCCACACCAGTGGATTCAACGGACTGAGTCAGTGAATCCTTATTATAATGTAAACCTGTAGCCATACCCCATAAAGTGCCAAGTGCAAAAGTGAGACAAAATATGTGAAACAGTTAATACTCTAAAACCAAAAAAATCAAAAAAAGACCATCATTAAAATTTCAGCAATCATGATATGTACTTTCAACTTCTCTCAATCAATATTAATTGTCAGAACTATATCGGAGCAACCTCAATATCCTTTGCCCATTGTATTCAATGTATTGAATCTCAACAGAAAGGATAGGTGTTAAACATAGCAGCAACTCAACCTTTCCTAATGATCATATTGAATATGTTTTATCTTTTCTTCATAAATGCACATATACTTCAGCATCAAGATTATGTCCCCAAGGATTCTCTGAACCAAGCAATAAAATCATTTTAGATTCAATTTCTCTTAACTCCAATGTCCTATCACCTAATCTGGGACCTAATTTGAGTGATTTAATTCCATAAAAAATTAAAGTGCTACAATCTCGTCAATGATTGTCCCAAAAATGTTTGGCCAAAGGGTAGGATCTATCCTGATTCTTAATTGCTCTATAGTGTTGTAGAAACCTGATCTTAAGTTTGTGAATGGTGCTGCCTACATATTTCTTCCAGCAGCCACATTCGCCGCAGGAATTGACTGTATGGTATACTCCATTTAAATGCTTTCGGGTGCCCACTATTACCATGTAATATAGAATTGCATGCAGTGGGTTTACGGAATACTGAAGTCTCCAATTTATCATTCTTGACTTCAAGCAGGACATCCAAAAACTCAATTGTTTTTCTACTCCAAACTGTCTCAAGTCGAATGTTTAACTCATTTTTATTCAGCACATTAATGTACTCCTGCAAAGCTTCTTCATGACCATCCCATATAAGAAAGAGATCATCAATAGATCATACCCACAATACTACCTTTTCTATGTGGGGACTGTGGGCATCTGACCAAGCTACTTCTTTCTCCTACCATCCCATGTAGAGATTTGCATAGGTGGGAGCAAAGGATGCCCCCATCGCCGTGCCTTGTTTTTGAAGATAATGCTCATTGTTAAATAGAAAGACATTGTGCATGAGACAAAATGACAACATTGACATGAGCATTTCTGTATGTTGAAGAAATTCAATAGGTCGTGTTCTCAAAAAAACCTACAGCGCTCCATACCATATTGATGTTTGATCAATGTATATAGAGAAGCTACATCCATTGTAACCATCAAATAATTCTTCTACCGCAGAATGTTGTGTAATTTGGACAAAAAATCTGTGGTGTCATGTAAATATGATGGCAACTCAGTAACATATGGGCATTGAAAGAGATCCAAATATCTCAAAGTGTTTTCCAAAAGAGAATTGTTCATACTCACAATCCAGGTGGATGATATATATTTTTATGGATTTTAGGTAACAAGTAAATACATAGAATTTTTGGAAAGTCAGTTTTTAAATATAGATATTCTTCATATGCCATGAGTTGATCTGTCGACCATCGTTCCAACTTCCCATGATAGATTGTTTGATAGTGTGCAGTAGGATTCATTAGCAACCTCTCATAATGATAACCATTGGTTAATTGACAATAAACTTCTTTTACATAATCTGCCACATCCATGATAACAATATTGCCAACTTTATCTGACGGTTTGATGAAGATAGATTTGTTTAGTTTGAGTTGATTCAAATCTTTCCAATATTTAGATGTTACATTTCTTGATCTTGTGTTGTTTATCTGAAAATTAATCTGAAATTTGTCGATGTCTCCTACCACCAGTTCATGAAACGTGTCAATGAGATTTGAACTAGGTAACTGAGGATTGAACTTGCTCTGAGGTTTTAAAGAGCTGGCTGTATAAAGATCAGTTGCGAAGCCCATCGTTTTTATTTTTGTTATATCGATGTGTTCACTAGCATATATCATCTGGTTATCTGTTAGATTCTCATCAGCTCAGTCATTGATCATAGCCAAATCAGAGGTGTCACTGGTAGTGAATCCTGAAAGCTTGGCACCACATAATTCTGCATCTGGTTCCAAGGCAGGGGTTTTAATTGCAAAGTGTTTAATCAATCATAATTTGAGAACAAATTTGAATATTTCAATACGTGTTTTCACATAGTCCCAATTAACAGTTGGACAAAAACTGAGCCTTAAATTTAAAATTTGTTCTTGGTTCATAGTTAAAGTGCTTTTTGAGATGTTTACAATTTTGTTGGTATAACTAAAATCAATACATGGACTGGATCATGTGTCTAATCTTTGTGTTTGTTGTCTCTTCCTCTTATGCCGCCTCGTCTTGTACCTCCATGACATCATCCTCTGCTTCTGCCGGATTGCTGCCTGGCCATTTGCATGAGTTGCATCTCCCCTCGAAAATCCAGTTTGTAAAGTGGCGCCTCATCTGCTGATGATCCCGGATCTGAACTCATATCTGTATTGCTATGATTTGCCATCACATCGCCTCCTTTATTATTTTCTTTCATCCTTAATGTATCATATTTACGTGCAAAAGTGTAAATCCTACCATGTTCATAATCCATTTTATCTCTGTTCAATTTATGTGCCTTCCGTGTTTTAATCTCATATTCTTTCTTCTTAATTCGTTGTTCCATTTTCTCTAATAGCTGTTGCACTTCTTGCTGATTTGATACTTTTTGTTATTCTTTAGACAGAACCTCTATGATCTTAATCTGTTCATCCATGCGTCATTTTGCTCGAATGATAAGAGTACCCATGAGTTTGAAAGAGCAGTCGGCTGTCTGTGTTCTCCACTCCTCTAATAAATCTGGATCCATATCACCTAAGGTGGGTAGTATCAGAATACGTAGACCTCGTGGCACCCTACCATTTTCAATATATTTGGTTAACAATGTCATCTCCACCATTTTTTCAATTCAGAAATGCGTGCTTTTTCCAATTCTTTGATAATGTTAGATGTTGTACAAACTTGTGTAGTGGGGGATAAATTGACCTCCAAACCATAACTGGTTCCATCAAAGAGTTCAGCTGCTGCTTTTTCCCATAACATTTTACGTTCTGCCATCTGGGTCAAATCACTGAGAGAGTTAAATCTTAAATAAGTCTCAAGTATATAACATATAATCGAATCTTAAGTCAACCAATATGTTCACTCGAATTAGTTTTCAAGAGAATCGTGGTATTGTATACAAACATATGCTGAAATTTGTAGTGCAGTTCGACGGAAGTAGCATGTCAAATTTACTCAATAATATCCATTGTTTCTACAGATGTGCATCAATCAAAAAAACAAATCAGCAGTCCATATATTAACCCCTTCTGTGCCGCGGACGTAGTGGTTACGTCCTGCGGCACAGTGCTGCTGTGCCGAGGACGTAACCACTACGTCCTCGGCACACAGCCCAGAGGGAGCGCTCTCGCTCCCTCTGTGTGCTTCCCCCCACCCCCCCAAAGTCAGGGATGGAAGGGGAAGCCCTTCCCCTTCCACCCCCGACCCCCCCAACCCCCCCTGTGACGTTAGCGCGCGAGCGCGCGCTGATTAGTCACAGGGTCTCCCCCATCGCGCTGGAAGCAGAGCTTCCAGCGCGATTGAAAAAGAAATGCTTTTGCATTTCTCTTTCAATCACTGGGGGAGGCCCCGAGAGGCTTCAAAAGGGAAGGAAATGTATTTCCTTCCCTTTGAAGTCTCTCACAGGTTTCAAAAGCCGGATTGCTTGCAATCCGGCTTTTGAAACCCCACTAGACACCAGGGATTTTTTTTTTCTCAATGAAATTGGCAAAAGGGAGCGACCCCTTGGGCAAGGGTCGCTCCCAGGGGGGCATTTTTTTAGGAAGGCCTTTTCTGCCCCCCCTGGGGGCAGATTGGCCTATTATTAGGCCGATCTGCCCCCAGGGGGGGCAGAAACCTCTAGGCACCAGGGACCTTTTTTTTTTTTTTTTTTTTTTTGTGATGTTTTCTTTTTTTGTAGGTGGGGAGCGACCCCTTAGGCAAGGGTCGCTCCCCTGGGGGGCAAATTATATTTAGGCCATTTCTGCCCCCCTTGGGGGCAGATTGGCCTATTTTGATGAGGCCAATCTGCCCCCAAGGGGGGCAGAAACCATTAGACACCAGGGAGATTTTTTTGCGCGCGAATTTCACGCAACGGGAGCGACCCCTTGGGCAAGGGTCGCTCCCTGGGGGGGTGGGGGGTTATTTTAGGCCATTTCTGCCCCCCTGGGGGGTAGATCAGCCTATTTTGATTCGGCTGATCTGCCCCCAAGGGGGGCAGAAACCACTAGGCACCAGGGATTTTTTTGTTTTTTCGTTTTACAGATGGGGAGCGACCCCTTGGACAAGGGTCGCTCCCCTGGAGGGGCAAAATGTATTTAGGCCAGTTCTGCCCGCTTTGGGGGCAGATCGGCCGATTTTAGGTCAATCTGCCCCCAAGGGGGGCAGAAACCACTAGGCACCAGGGATCTTTTTTTTGCGCCGTCACGCAAGGGGAGCGACCTTGTAGGCAAGGGTCGCTCCCCGGGGAGCGTGGGGGGGACAAAATTATTTTAGGCCATCTCTGACCCCCCTGGGGGCAGATCAGCCTATTGGTATTAGGCCGATCTACCCCCAGGGGGGGCAGAAACCTCTAGGCGCCAGGGCAAATGTTTTTTTTTTTGTTTGTTTGTTTTTTTAGAGATGGGGAGCGACCCATCAGACAAGGGTTGCTCCCCTGGGGGGCAAACTGTGTTTAGACCATTTCTGCCCCCCTTGGGGGCAGATTGGTCGATTTTATGTCAATCTGCCCCCAAGGGGTCAGAAACCACTAGGCACCGGGGATTTGTTTTTTGGCGCCAATGTCACGCAGGGGGAGCGACCCCGTAGGCAAGGGTCGCTCCTGGTGGGGGGGTAGTGGTTGGGGGGGGCAAATTTATTTTAGGCCATTTCTGCCCCCCCCTGGGGGCAGATCGGCCTATTATTAGGCCGATCTGCCCCCAGGGGGGGGCAGAAACCTCTTGTTGCCAGGGCAAATTTTTATTTTATTTTTTTATTTTTTGTTTGTTTGTTTTTTTAGAGATGGGGAGTGACCCATCAGACAAGGGTCGCTCCCCTGGGGGGCAAACTGTATTTAGAGCATTTCTGCCCCCCCTTGGGGGCAGATGGGTCGATTTTAGGTCAACCTGCCCGCAAGGGGGCAGAAACCACTAGGCACCGGGGATTTGTTTTTTGGCGCCAATGTCACGCAGGGGGAGCGACCCCGTAGGCAAGGGTCGCTCCCGGGGGGGGGGTGGGGGTTGTGGGGGCAAATTTATTTTAGGCCATTTCTGCCCCCCCGGGGGACAGATCGGCCTATTATTAGGCCGAACTGCCCCCGGGGGGGGGGGCAGAACACTCTAGGCGCCAGGGCAATTTTTTTTGTGTGTTTTTTTTTTTTGTTGTTTCTTTTTTTAGAGATGGGGAGCGACCCATCAGGCAAGGGTCGCTCCCCTGGGGGGGCAAATTGTATTTAGACCATTTCTGCCCCCCTGGGGGCAGATTGGCCAATTTTAGGTCAATCTGCCCCCAAGGGGGCAGAAACCACTAGGCACCGGGGATTTGTTTTTTGGCGCCAATGTCACGCAGGGGGAGCGACCCCGTAGACAAGGGTCGCTCCCGGGGGGGGGGGGGGGGGGGTTGGGGGGGCAAATTTATTTTAGGCCATTTCTGCCCCCCCGGGGGACAAATCGGCCTATTATTAGGCCGAACTGCCCCCGGGGGGGGGGCAGAACACTCTAGGCGCCAGGGCTATTTTTTTTTGTGTTTTTATTTGTTGTTGTTTCTTTTTTTAGAGATGGGGAGCGACCCATCAGGCAAGGGTCGCTCCCCTGGGGGGGCAAATTGTATTTAGACCATTTCTGACCCCCTGGGGGCAGATTGGCCAATTTTAGGTCAATCTGCCCCCAAGGGGGCAGAAACCACTAGGCACCGGGGATTTGTTTTTTGGCGCCAATGTCACGCAGGGGGAGCGACCCCGTAGGCAAGGGTCGCTCCCGGCGGGGGAGGGTGGGGGTTGGGGGGGCAAATTTATTTTAGGCCATTTCTGCCCCCCCGGGGGACAGATCGGCCTATTATTAGGCCGAACTGCCCCCGGGGGGGGGGGGGCAGAACACTCTAGGCGCCAGGGCAATTTTTTTTGTGTGTTTTTTTTTGTTGTTGTTTCTTTTTTTAGAGATGGGGAGCGACCCATCAGGCAAGGGTCGCTCCCCTGGGGGGCAAATTGTATTTAGACCATTTCTGCCCCCCTGGGGGCAGATTGGCCAATTTTAGGTCAATCTGCCCCCAAGGGGGCAGAAACCACTAGGCACCGGGGATTTGTTTTTTGGCGCCAATGTCACGCAGGGGGAGCGACCCCGTAGGCAAGGGTCGCTCCCGGGGGGGGTGGGGGTTGGGGGGGCAAATTTATTTTAGGCCATTTCTGCCCCCCCGGGGGACAGATCGGCCTATTATTAGGCCGAACTGCCCCCGGGGGGGGGGCAGAACACTCTAGGCGCCAGGGCAATTTTTTTTTGTGTTTTTTTTTTTTTTTTTGTTTCTTTTTTTAGAGATGGGGAGCGACCCATCAGGCAAGGGTCGCTCCCCTGGGGGGGCAAATTGTATTTAGACCATTTCTGCCCCCTGGGGGCAGATTGGCCAATTTTAGGTCAATCTGCCCCCAAGGGGGCAGAAACCACTAGGCACCGGGGATTTGTTTTTTGGCGCCAATGTCACGCAGGGGGAGCGACCCCGTAGGCAAGGGTCGCTCCGGGGGGGGGGGCAAATTTATTTTAGGCCATTTCTGCCCCCCCGGGGGACAGATCGGCCTATTATTAGGCCGAACTGCCCCCGGGGGGGGGGGGCAGAACACTCTAGGCGCCAGGGCAATTTTTTTTTTGTGTTTTTTTTTTTTGTTGTTTCTTTTTTTAGAGATGGGGAGCGACCCATCAGGCAAGGGTCGCTCCCCTGGGGGGGCAAATTGTATTTAGACCATTTCTGCCCCCCTGGGGGCAGATTGGCCAATTTTAGGTCAATCTGCCCCCAAGGGGGCAGAAACCACTAGGCACCGGGGATTTGTTTTTTGGCGCCAATGTCACGCAGGGGGAGCGACCCCGTAGGCAAGGGTCGCTCCCGGGGGGGGGGTGGGGGTTGGGGGGGCAAATTTATTTTAGGCCATTTCTGCCCCCCCGGGGGACAGATCGGCCTATTATTAGGCCGAACTGCCCCCGGGGGGGGGGGGCAGAACACTCTAGGCGCCAGGGCAATTTTTTTTTTGTGTTTTTTTTTTTTGTTGTTTCTTTTTTTAGAGATGGGGAGCGACCCATCAGGCAAGGGTCGCTCCCCTGGGGGGGCAAATTGTATTTAGACCATTTCTGCCCCCCTGGGGGCAGATTGGCCAATTTTAGGTCAATCTGCCCCCAAGGGGGCAGAAACCACTAGGCACCGGGGATTTTTTTTTTGGCGCCAATGTCACGCAGGGGGAGCGACCCCCTAGGCAAGGGTCGCTCCCGGCGGGGGAGGGTGGGGGTTGGGGGGGCAAATTTATTTTAGGGCATTTCTGCCCCCCCCCCCCTGGGGCCGGCTGAGCTACAGGCCAAACACCACAGGTAGGCACCTTGCAAAAAACACCTCTGTTTTCTGTGAAAAAATATGTTGTGTCCACGTTGTGTTTTGGGCCATTTCCTTTTGTGGGCGCAAGGCCTACCCACAGAAGTGATGTACCATTTTTATCGAGAGACTTAGGGGAACGCTGGGTGGTAGGAAATTTGTGGCTCCTCTCAGATTCCAGAACTTTCTGTCACCGAAATGAGAGGAAAAAGTGTTTTTTGGGCCAAATTTGGAGGTTTGCAAAGGATTCTGGGTAACATAACCTGGTCTGAGCCCCGCAAGTCACCCCATCTTGGATTCCCCTGGGTTTCTAGTTTTCAAAAATGCACTGGTTTGCTAGGTTTCCTCAGGTGTCGGCTGAGCTACAGGCCAAAATCCACAGGTAGGCACTGCTTTTTATAAAAAAATGTGATGTGTCCACGTTGTGTTTTGGGCCCTTTCCTTTCGTGGGCGCTAGTCCTACCCACACAAGTGAGGTATCATTTTTATCGGGAGACTTGGGGGAAAGCTGGGTAGAAGGAAATTTGTGGCTCCTCTCAGATTCCAGAACTTTCTGCCACAGAAATGTGAGGAACATGTGTTTTTTTAGCCAAATTTTGAGATTTGCAAAGGATTCTGGGTAACAGAACCTGGTCCGAGCCCCGCAAGTCACCCCTCCTTGGATTCCCCTAGGTCTCTAGTTTTCAGAAATGCACAGGTTTGGTAGGTTTCCCTAGGTGCCGGCTGAGCTAGAGGCCAAAATCTACAGGTAGGCACTTCGCAAAAAACACCTCTGTTTTTTTCCAACATTTAGGATGTGTCCACGTTGCGCTTTGGGGTGTTTCCTGTCGCCGGCGCTAGGCCTACCCACGCAAGTGAGGTATCATTTTTATCGGGAGACTTGGGGGAACGCTGGGTGGAAGGAAATTTGTAGCTCCTCTCAGATTCCAGAACTTTCTGCCACAGAAATGTGAGGGACATGTGTTTTTTTAGCCAAATTTTGAGGTTTGCAAAGGATTCTGGGTAACAGAACCTGGTCCGAGCCCCGCAAGTCACCCCTCCTTGGATTCCCCTAGGTCTCTAGTTTTCAGAAATGCACAGGTTTGGTAGGTTTCCCTAGGTGGCGGCTGAGCTAGAGGCCAAAATCTACAGGTAGTCACTTTGCTAAAAACAGCTCTGTTTTCTGTGATATGTCCACGTTGTGTTTTGGGGCATATCCTGTCGCGGGCGCTAGGCCTACCCACACAAGTGAGGTATCATTTTTATCGGGAGACGTGGGGGAACGCTGGGTGGAAGGAAATTTGTGGCTCCTCTCAGATTCCAGAACTTTCTGCCACAGAAATGTGAGGAACATGTGTTTTTTTAGCCAAATTTTGAGGTTTGCAAAGGATTCTGGGTAACAGAACCTGGTCCGAGCCCCGCAAGTCACCCCTCCTTGGATTCCCCTAGGTCTCTAGTTTTCAGAAATGCACAGGTTTGGTAGGTTTCCCTAGGTGGCGGCTGAGCTAGAGGCCAAAATCTACAGGTAGTCACTTTGCTAAAAACAGCTCTGTTTTCTGTGATATGTCCACGTTGTGTTTTGGGGCATATCCTGTCGCGGGCGCTAGGCCTACCCACACAAGTGAGGTATCATTTTTATCGGGAGACATGGGGGAACGCTGGGTGGAAGGAAATTTGTGGCTCCTCTCAGATTCCAGAACTTTCTGCCACAGAAATGTGAGGAACATGTGTTTTTTTAGCCAAATTTTGAGATTTGCAAAGGATTCTGGGTAACAGAACCTGGTCCGAGCCCCGCAAGTCACCCCTCCTTGGATTCCCCTAGGTCTCTAGTTTTCAGAAATACACAGGCTTGGTAGGTTTCCCTAGGTGGCGGCTGAGCTAGATGCCAAAATCTACAGGTAGTCACTTTGCTAAAAACCGCTCTGTTTTCTGTGATATGTCCACGTTGTGTTTGGGGGCATATCCTGTCGCGGGCGCTAGGCCTACCCACACAAGTGAGGTATCATTTTTATCGGGAGACGTGGGGGAACGCTGGGTGGAAGGAAATTTGTGGCTCCTCTCAGATTCCAGAACTTTCTGCCACAGAAATGTGAGGAACATGTGTTTTTTTAGCCAAATTTTGAGATTTGCAAAGGATTCTGGGTAACAGAACCTGGTCCGAGCCCCGCAAGTCACCCCTCCTTGGATTCCCCTAGGTCTCTAGTTTTCAGTAATGCACAGGTTTGGTAGGTTTCCCTAGGTGGCGGCTGAGCTAGAGGCCAAAATCTACAGGTAGTCACTTTGCTAAAAACAGCTCTGTTTTCTGTGATATGTCCACGTTGTGTTTTGGGGCATATCCTGTCGCGGGCGCTAGGCCTACCCACACAAGTGAGGTATCATTTTTATCGGGAGACGTGTGGGAACGCTGGGTGGAAGGAAATTTGTGGCTCCTCTCAGATTCCAGAACTTTCTGCCACAGAAATGTGAGGAACATGTGTTTTTTTAGCCAAATTTTGAGATTTGCAAAGGATTCTGGGTAACAGAACCTGGTCAGAGCCCCGCAAGTCACCCCTCCTTGGATTCCCCTAGGTCTCTAGTTTTCAGAAATGCACAGGTTTGGTAGGTTTCCCTAGGTGGCGGCTGAGCTAGAGGCCAAAATCTACAGGTAGTCACTTTGCTAAAAACAGCTCTGTTTTCTGTGATATGTCCACGTTGTGTTTGGGGGCATATCCTGTCGCGGGCGCTAGGCCTACCCACACAAGTGAGGTATCATTTTTATCGGGAGACGTGGGGGAACGCTGGGTGGAAGGAAATTTGTGGCTCCTCTCAGATTCCAGAACTTTCTGCCACAGAAATGTGAGGAACATGTGTTTTTTTAGCCAAATTTTGAGATTTGCAAAGGATTCTGGGTAACAGAACCTGGTCCGAGCCCCGCAAGTCACCCCTCCTTGGATTCCCCTAGGTCTCTAGTTTTCAGAAATGCACAGGTTTGGTAGGTTTCCCTAGGTGGCGGCTGAGCTAGAGGCCAAAATCTACAGGTAGTCACTTTGCTAAAAACAGCTCTGTTTTCTGTGATATGTCCACGTTGTGTTTGGGGGCATATCCTGTCGCGGGCGCTAGGCCTACCCACACAAGTGAGGTATCATTTTTATCGGGAGACGTGGGGGAACGCTGGGTGGAAGGAAATTTGTGGCTCCTCTCAGATTCCAGAACTTTCTGCCACAGAAATGTGAGGAACATGTGTTTTTTTAGCCAAATTTTGAGATTTGCAAAGGATTCTGGGTAACAGAACCTGGTCCGAGCCCCGCAAGTCACCCCTCCTTGGATTCCCCTAGGTCTCTAGTTTTCAGAAATGCACAGGTTTGGTAGGTTTCCCTAGGTGGCGGCTGAGCTAGATGCCAAAATCTACAGGTAGTCACTTTGCTAAAAACAGCTCTGTTTTCTGTGATATGTCCACGTTGTGTTTTGGGGCATATCCTGTCGCGGGCGCTAGGCCTACCCACACAAGTGAGGTATCATTTTTATCGGGAGACGTGGGGGAACGCTGGGTGGAAGGAAATTCGTGGCTCCTCTCAGATTCCAGAACTTTCTGCCACAGAAATGTGAGGAACATGTGTTTTTTTAGCCAAATTTTGAGATTTGCAAAGGATTCTGGGTAACAGAACCTGGTCCGAGCCCCGCAAGTCACCCCTCCTTGGATTCCCCTTGGTCTCTAGTTTTCAGAAATGCACAGGTTTGGTAGGTTTCCCTAGGTGGCGGCTGAGCTAGAGGCCAAAATCTACAGGTAGTCACTTTGCTAAAAACAGCTCTGTTTTCTGTGATATGTCCACGTTGTGTTTTGGGGCATATCCTGTCGCGGGCGCTAGGCCTACCCACACAAGTGAGGTATCATTTTTATCGGGAGACGTGTGGGAACGCTGGGTGGAAGGAAATTTGTGGCTCCTCTCAGATTCCAGAACTTTCTGCCACAGAAATGTGAGGAACATGTGTTTTTTTAGCCAAATTTTGAGGTTTGCAAAGGATTCTGGGTAACAGAACCTGGTCCGAGCCCCGCAAGTCACCCCTCCTTGGATTCCCCTAGGTCTCTAGTTTTCAGAAATGCACAGGTTTGGTAGGTTTCCCTAGGTGCCGGCTGAGCTAGAGGCCAAAATCTACAGGTAGGCACTTCGCAAAAAACACCTCTGTTTTTTTCCAACATTTAGGATGTGTCCACGTTGCGCTTTGGGGTGTTTCCTGTCGCCGGCGCTAGGCCTACCCACGCAAGTGAGGTATCATTTTTATCGGGAGACTTGGGGGAACGCTGGGTGGAAGGAAATTTGTAGCTCCTCTCAGATTCCAGAACTTTCTGCCACAGAAATGTGAGGGACATGTGTTTTTTTAGCCAAATTTTGAGGTTTGCAAAGGATTCTGGGTAACAGAACCTGGTCGAGCCCCGCAAGTCACCCCTCCTTGGATTCCCCTAGGTCTCTAGTTTTCAGAAATGCACAGGTTTGGTAGGTTTCCCTAGGTGGCGGCTGAGCTAGAGGCCAAAATCTACAGGTAGTCACTTTGCTAAAAACAGCTCTGTTTTCTGTGATATGTCCACGTTGTGTTTTGGGGCATATCCTGTCGCGGGCGCTAGGCCTACCCACACAAGTGAGGTATCATTTTTATCGGGAGACGTGGGGGAACGCTGGGTGGAAGGAAATTTGTGGCTCCTCTCAGATTCCAGAACTTTCTGCCACAGAAATGTGAGGAACATGTGTTTTTTTAGCCAAATTTTTTATGGTTTGCAAAGGATTCTGGGTAACAGAACCTGGTCCGAGCCCCGCAAGTCACCCCTCCTTGGATTCCCCTAGGTCTCTAGTTTTCAGAAATGCACAGGTTTGGTAGGTTTCCCTAGGTGGCGGCTGAGCTAGAGGCCAAAATCTACAGGTAGTCACTTTGCTAAAAACAGCTCTGTTTTCTGTGATATGTCCACGTTGTGTTTTGGGGCATATCCTGTCGCGGGCGCTAGGCCTACCCACACAAGTGAGGTATCATTTTTATCGGGAGACATGGGGGAACGCTGGGTGGAAGGAAATTTGTGGCTCCTCTCAGATTCCAGAACTTTCTGCCACAGAAATGTGAGGAACATGTGTTTTTTTAGCCAAATTTTGAGATTTGCAAAGGATTCTGGGTAACAGAACCTGGTCCGAGCCCCGCAAGTCACCCCTCCTTGGATTCCCCTAGGTCTCTAGTTTTCAGAAATACACAGGCTTGGTAGGTTTCCCTAGGTGGCGGCTGAGCTAGATGCCAAAATCTACAGGTAGTCACTTTGCTAAAAACCGCTCTGTTTTCTGTGATATGTCCACGTTGTGTTTGGGGGCATATCCTGTCGCGGGCGCTAGGCCTACCCACACAAGTGAGGTATCATTTTTATCGGGAGACGTGGGGGAACGCTGGGTGGAAGGAAATTTGTGGCTCCTCTCAGATTCCAGAACTTTCTGCCACAGAAATGTGAGGAACATGTGTTTTTTTAGCCAAATTTTGAGATTTGCAAAGGATTCTGGGTAACAGAACCTGGTCCGAGCCCCGCAAGTCACCCCTCCTTGGATTCCCCTAGGTCTCTAGTTTTCAGTAATGCACAGGTTTGGTAGGTTTCCCTAGGTGGCGGCTGAGCTAGAGGCCAAAATCTACAGGTAGTCACTTTGCTAAAAACAGCTCTGTTTTCTGTGATATGTCCACGTTGTGTTTTGGGGCATATCCTGTCGCGGGCGCTAGGCCTACCCACACAAGTGAGGTATCATTTTTATCGGGAGACATGTGGGAACGCTGGGTGGAAGGAAATTTGTGGCTCCTCTCAGATTCCAGAACTTTCTGCCACAGAAATGTGAGGAACATGTGTTTTTTTAGCCAAATTTTGAGATTTGCAAAGGATTCTGGGTAACAGAACCTGGTCAGAGCCCCGCAAGTCACCCCTCCTTGGATTCCCCTAGGTCTCTAGTTTTCAGAAATGCACAGGTTTGGTAGGTTTCCCTAGGTGGCGGCTGAGCTAGAGGCCAAAATCTACAGGTAGTCACTTTGCTAAAAACAGCTCTGTTTTCTGTGATATGTCCACGTTGTGTTTGGGGGCATATCCTGTCGCGGGCGCTAGGCCTACCCACACAAGTGAGGTATCATTTTTATCGGGAGACGTGGGGGAACGCTGGGTGGAAGGAAATTTGTGGCTCCTCTCAGATTCCAGAACTTTCTGCCACAGAAATGTGAGGAACATGTGTTTTTTTAGCCAAATTTTGAGATTTGCAAAGGATTCTGGGTAACAGAACCTGGTCCGAGCCCCGCAAGTCACCCCTCCTTGGATTCCCCTAGGTCTCTAGTTTTCAGAAATGCACAGGTTTGGTAGGTTTCCCTAGGTGGCGGCTGAGCTAGAGGCCAAAATCTACAGGTAGTCACTTTGCTAAAAACAGCTCTGTTTTCTGTGATATGTCCACGTTGTGTTTGGGGGCATATCCTGTCGCGGGCGCTAGGCCTACCCACACAAGTGAGGTATCATTTTTATCGGGAGACGTGGGGGAACGCTGGGTGGAAGGAAATTTGTGGCTCCTCTCAGATTCCAGAACTTTCTGCCACAGAAATGTGAGGAACATGTGTTTTTTTAGCCAAATTTTGAGATTTGCAAAGGATTCTGGGTAACAGAACCTGGTCCGAGCCCCGCAAGTCACCCCTCCTTGGATTCCCCTAGGTCTCTAGTTTTCAGAAATGCACAGGTTTGGTAGGTTTCCCTAGGTGGCGGCTGAGCTAGATGCCAAAATCTACAGGTAGTCACTTTGCTAAAAACAGCTCTGTTTTCTGTGATATGTCCACGTTGTGTTTTGGGGCATATCCTGTCGCGGGCGCTAGGCCTACCCACACAAGTGAGGTATCATTTTTATCGGGAGACGTGGGGGAACGCTGGGTGGAAGGAAATTCGTGGCTCCTCTCAGATTCCAGAACTTTCTGCCACAGAAATGTGAGGAACATGTGTTTTTTTAGCCAAATTTTGAGATTTGCAAAGGATTCTGGGTAACAGAACCTGGTCCGAGCCCCGCAAGTCACCCCTCCTTGGATTCCCCTTGGTCTCTAGTTTTCAGAAATGCACAGGTTTGGTAGGTTTCCCTAGGTGGCGGCTGAGCTAGAGGCCAAAATCTACAGGTAGTCACTTTGCTAAAAACAGCTCTGTTTTCTGTGATGTGTCCACGTTGTGTTTTGGGGCATATCCTGTCGCGGGTGCTAGGCCTACCCACACAAGTGAGGTACCATTTTTATCGGGAGACTTGGGGGAACATAGATTAACAAAACAAGTACTATTGCCCCTTGTCTTTCTCTACATTTTTTCCTTCCAAATATAGGAGTGTGTGTAAAAAAGACATCTATTTGAGAAATTCCCTGTAATTCACGTGCTACTATGGTCACCCCGGAATTCAGAGATGTGCAAATAACCACTGCTCCTCAACACCTTATCTTGTGCCCTTTTTGGAAATGCAAAGGTTTTCTTGATAGCAATTTTTTACTCCTTATATTTCAGCAAATGAATTGCTGTATACCCGGTATAGAATGAAAACGCACTGCAGGGTGCAGCTCATTTATTGGCTCTGGGTTCCTCGGGTTCTTGATGAACCTACAAACCCTATATATCCCCGCAACCAGAGGAGTCCAGCAGACGTAACGGTATATTGCTTTCGATAATCTGACATTGCAGGGAAAAGTTACAGAGTAAAACGTAGAGAAAAATTGATGGTTTTTTCACCTCAATTTCAATATTTTTCTTTTTCAGCTGTTATTTTCTGTAGGAAACCCTTGTAGGATCTACACAAATGACCCCTTGCTGAATTCAGAATTTTGTCTACTTTTCAGAAATGTTTAGGTTTCTGGGATCCAGCATTGGTTTCATGACCATTCCTGTCACTGACTGGAAGGAGGCTGAAAGCACAAAAAATTGCACAAATGGGGTATGCCCCAGTAAAATGCCAAAATTGTGTTGAAAAATTGGGTTTTCTGATTCAAGTCTGCCTGTTCCTGAAAGCTGGGAAGCTGCTGAGTTTAGCACCGCAAACCCTTTGTTGATGCCCTTTTCAGGGGAAAAACCACAAGCCTTCTTCTGCAGCCACTTTTTCCAATTTTTTTGAAAAAAACGAAATTTTCACTGTATTTTGGCCAATTTCTTGGCCTCCTTCAAGGGAACCCACAAAGTCTGGGTACCTCTAGAATCCCTAGGATGTTGGAAAAAAAGGACGCAAATTTGGCTTGGTTAGCTTATGTGGACAAAAAGTTATGAGGGCCTAAGCGCGAACTGCCCCAAATAGGCAAAAAAAGGCCCGGCACAGGAGGGGGAAAAGGCCTGGCAGCGAAGGGGTTAAATTGTCTTGGTATGCCAGTCTTTAAAGCCAAACACTGGCCATGCCTGGGCTGAACGCCGTGGTGTTCAATCGATTGAGAAAGCCACCCATTTGTCCACAGTAGGAAACCTCTTAGCTGTGGGCGCCCTCTGACCCCCACCCCGGACAAACATGAAAAACCTACCGCTGATTTGTGACACAATGCAGGCTCCCAAAGATACAGCGAGGTGCTGCGTGATATATAAATTAAAAGTTGTATAACATTCTGTATATGTGAAGAAAATTTAAAATGGAAGCTATAAATAAAGTTGAGTTCATTATCTTGATTCCTGGGAGCAGAGCAAATACAGCATACAAAATGGAATATGGACTACAGGTGGCCCCAATTAAAGCAGCAGTGGTATGCATCGAAAATAAAGAGAGTATGCCATAGACTCCAAGTTAAAAACCACTGCCCTAGCCCTTTTAACCCTGACCATATCATACCACAAAACGCCTGCCCTATTTATACTGTATCTTTGCTTATACCCTAGATACTAACTGCAGACTTGCACACTCATTACTACACTCTCTCACGTACCATAGCACCTTTAATAAAACCATGAAACCTTTCCAAAGATTCCTATCTTGATATCCTGCATGGTTGCCTTATGCTCTACCAAACGTGGCCCACCCATGCCATGTAATCAGATTTACAGCTTCTTTTTCTATGAAAGGAAGAATCTCAAGTCCAGCATCCCTGTACAGTACTCAGATATACTGAACGTAGACAACTACCATGGCTCAAGCAAAGGCTCAACTAAAATTGCTCTCGTATACAGCATGTCATATGTTGTCAGATGGATCAATGCCATAAAAAAAATATCTGCCATTTTCTTAATAGTAGGGGAATCATTAGAACAAATTATATATATTAACACAAGGATTGTCACTACAATGTTTACTTGTTAGCCATCTACTATAATGGAAAGATAGACAACCAATCAAAGCTGGTCCCCTTAGATCATAAGTTTGAGGAACTAAAGGAATGCAGACACATACTGATAAAACTGTACTTCTCACAACACCCGTACATCTCTTATGACAGAATTCACTGTTTGTTTCTAAATTGGAAACAGAAGATACCCACTTGCTCTCAACTTCACATTCCACTAATCAGGCTGCATCAATTCAAATTCCTCCTCGCCCCTATACACCCTCTCTTTTTTGTATAATTGATAAATAATATGACATCTCCATTTAGGTTCCTCCTCCTGAATACCCATACCACCACTTTCACTTCCGGACTGGAGATTGACATAATGCAGGATCTGCTCCCCCAGTCCCAGAAGCCTTTACATCACCCCAACTTTCCTTACATTGCCCTGTTGGCACATCAGTAACTCCTTTCTCTACTGAATTGGTGAAAGACCCAGCCTATGGTCCTCACCTCAAATCTTGAAAGAATGCTTATCATCCTACCATTCTTCAGCTTAACATTCTGCCACTACAGCAGCTCTTCCAACCCATACTCCTCTCATGACTGAAAAGCTCATCCAGAGGAGCCCTTCCAAGTGCTGCATATGCTTCTGAAGTGCTATCCACATTCATAACAGCATCACAGATTCCTTCACCTTTCGTGGTAAATAAGGAGACCTGGCTGTTGCATTATTTTTATCACCAGTTACAGCTGACCCAACCCCATCATAACTACTATATCACAGGCACTTCTCAAAAACATCTCATTTACTTCTTCAGCTCCTCATTACTTCTCAATGAGCCCCAATTTTTATGAAGCAGGTTGGTGGGTGGATCCTTTTTATCTTGTCCTGAAGTTGTGAAATTCCCAACATTTCTCTGTACTCTTCACTTACCCACTGACCGTTTCACAGAGGGCATTAAATGGGGTCCTTTAGATTGCAGTAGGTCAAGTGCATGTCGTTGTTACAGTGCCTAGACACCCTCTTAAGGTATTTGTTTAAGTTTAATAAATGTTCATACATTCATAATCATTCATCCATAGATCAACCTAGGGAAAACGGTGAAGGTGGAGTCTTTACCCTTCATGACACTAATCTGGAGGCTGCATGTGCTGCGTCTTCACTCATACCACCACCAGACTTATACATTCTCTAATGATATTTATCTCCTCTTCAAGTCACATTAGTTATTGAATACATTAGTTAGGAGTTAGCATAACCTCTTTGAGACTGCTGTATGTTAGACAAGGGGAATGGGATAGTGAGAAGGAGGAAAGGGAAGCAGAGCACAATATAATTATAACTAGCGGTTAGGTTGCAGGTACAGTATTGTATTATTTATCCATTATCTGTTAATCTATTTAGTTATTTAAGAAGAGGAAATCTAAATTTATTTCTCTTTCTGGTCAAGCTTCTACCACTCTTTGCAGCCTTTCTTTGTCTAAGAGTCTGTCAGTTTGTAGCAGTGTCTTCCTTGTGGATGCCTTTCGCAAAAGATTCCACTTCCAGTGTCATTTTGCTGTCTGGCTCCACAAACTCAACATAGCCTTCCCCACAATAGAACATGGGTGATTTACATTACTCTGTAGTCATGACTGTATGCTGTAAACTCGTGTTAATTCCAGGCTAGCTGATAATTTCCCGGTAGAAGACAAAGTACAAATGACTTTAGGAAATCTTCCATAAGACTGTTTCAATTCCTTCAGGAACGTAGTGAAAGCGAGCAGTCTCTCTAGGATCTATCTTTTATGTCCATTGACCTTTGTCATAATCACCATGGTTCAAGCTGAAAGTCTGGAATATTGTTCAACATGGATTATAGAATAGCTGTTATTTTCTCCACTTGATTAATGCGGTAATGGACGTTTATGAGGTCTCTGCAAATGGACTTAATATTTGTAGAGGCATTTTCTATTTTATTCTCTGATGTGTTCACTGTCGCACCAACGCAGTAATCTCCTTGAGGATGTGTTCAAGTGTTATCTACGGTCTATTTATGATCTCTGTGATAGTAGGTGTTTTCTCTTCAATTCTGCTTTAGTAAAGTGTAGCTGTCTGGAAGTTCATCTGATCATCATAGGGTGAATAGGGTGAATTGAATGTGGTAAGCCTTGCATAGCGGTGTTAATATAGCTTGTGGAAATGTGAGTAAGTTATGCCACTATGGTTCAGCATGATTAATGATCGGTAGCTCAAAACCTTTTTTCAATTCTATAATTGCATGTCAAAGAAAAAGGGTTCAAAGCCTGATGCTATAGTAAAATGACTCTTTCAAAGGGCACATCTTGATTCCAATTTTCATAAGTCGATGGGGACAAAGTAACAATGGATTTGGGAGACACTATATAGCAGACTGTCCTCATCTTCCCTTATGGCCCACCACAAGGTCTCCAACAGAGCCCATTCAGGACCAAGATATGCATATCTTCACTTCTGTGCTATCAGCGACACACAGACATGGGTTAATCTCAGTAATGACATATCGAAATAGGTCACCAGAAAATTCGGCTGCCCCCCCAGCTCCTTAACGTTCCCTGTTGCTCAAAGCTTCCATCTGATGTCAGTCTACTCTTTGGTCAAGGTGATGTTTC
The DNA here is from genome assembly GCF_031143425.1 of Pleurodeles waltl. Taxonomy (NCBI): domain Eukaryota; kingdom Metazoa; phylum Chordata; class Amphibia; order Caudata; family Salamandridae; genus Pleurodeles; species Pleurodeles waltl. The sequence goes on from NC_090444.1 coordinate 309,429,154, forward strand.
TTAGGCCCTGATTTAAGAAAAGTGGGGCTGCACCCAGTGCAGCAGCACCTTTTTTCCAACCCTTAGAGCCCTGCTAACGCCACAATGTGTGCCCCATATCTAAGACAGCATGGTAGTAGTTATGGGAACTAACGTCAAAATATTTGGTGCTAGTTCAGAGTTTTGCAGGATTAGCATAAAAAATGTAGACACTAATCCTGCAAAGCCCATTGGGGTCCATTCAAAACAACAGTGTCCCTCCTTTTACTGCCTTTCTCTGAGCAGGTGTTTAAAGTGCTGAAAGGAACATCTAGGCAAACTTCTATCAGATAATCATGCAGAGCATTTGGATCTTTGGAATTATTTCAGTGTATCACATTTGATTATGGAGGATGGTCCCTCCACCTTCTGGAACATTTGTAAAATAATGACTACTACACCAACAGTCTATGTATACTGATCTTTTTAATCAATGAGTGTGAGCTGAACATGTGTGTATGAATGAGGATTGAAAGATAGTTTCTGTGTTATGTCCACGATGTTTGATATTAAGATATAACAATTATGGATGAATAATACAATTTTGACATCAAATGTATTAATTTATATTGCTATTATTATGTGTATGCGCACACTTTGACTTGCTCAGCGCTATAGTATTGTATTAAGGATTCGATTACTGGAACCTATTCAAGAGGTGGGGGGTTTTCTTCTCTTCTCTTCAGGGGGGTCAGGAGAACCCAGAACAAGTCTCGATATTCTGGGATGGAGAAGCAGGGCTCTCCATGGGGGTTCATCTTGGGTAGATCCACTAGTTGAACCATTGCAGCTGCATAGCCAGATAACAAACTTCTACATCTGGTGCTGCCAGTCTCCCCCCATAAAAACAAACTGGATGCTGTAATTTGGACATCACCACTCTTCACCTGTCTGAACCCCACACTAGCTAAATCAGCAGTGTCTCAATTTCTCAGAAAAGATGGCAGAGAGGACAAGTAGAAGTCCTGTTGAAAAAAGGTAAAGCAGCTGAGGAAGTGCTACCATCTTTGCCACAGCAATCTTACCAGCTACAGACAGAGGTAGCAACATCCAACAGTCTAAACTAGGGCCCTAACTACTACAACAATATTACAATCTTAATTCTTAGATGTTTCAGGCAGGTCCCTTCCCATGTCCAGCCGCTCAGATTCTACGGTGTAGACACCCCAACACAGAGTGGAAACAAGTGGCATTTCTGCCAATTAATGCACAAGACTGACACCTTCCCAAAGCTCTCCAGAAGAGCTATTGCTCCTCATAATCCTGCAGCAACATTGTGAATGAACAATAACCTCATGAGCATACAAAGCTGTGAAGTGAGAAGCACCTCAAACCTCCAACCTTCAAGAGAAAACACCTGTGAATGCTCTGTTAGGCAACAGTTCCACTAAAATACCAAATGTAAATGGGTGAGTGGGCACCCTTGTCTGGCCCCATACGCCACCTCCTAAGCAGCACTGTAAGCCCTAAATGAGTTTAGTTAATTGTACAAAGCTTGGCTCTGGGCCCATCTGTGACATCACTTCATATAGGAAGTCCCATTTTATGTTGTCAAAGGCTTTTTAATATCTATGGCCATGATCATTGAGATTCGTTTGTCTACAGAGTCATTGGCTAGGAGCGATAGAAAACTGCAAACTTTAAGGACCATATTGCGTCTCAGTTTAAAATACGCCTGGTTTACATGAATCAATTTAGGCATGTGAGGCAAGGGGCGGATCGAAAAAATCAGACTAAGTATTTTACAGTCCATGTTAAGAATATTTAATGGGTGATAAGCCCTAACTTTGTGGGGTGTGGCAACCAAGTTTCAATAATGCGATCACCAGAGCTTCACACGTGGACATCGGTAAGTGGCCCAAAGCTTTGACTGCAAAATAGAGATCAATCAGTGAAGGTGCCAGTTTGTCTCTATAGGTGGCATAAATTTCCCCCAGGAGACATTCTGCTTCAGATACCTTGCCACACTCCATGTCCTTGAAAGCAGTTTTCACTTTCTGGAGTGTGATGGCGCCACTCAGCTCCCCAGCGTCCTTTTACAGAAGTACCGGAAGGGTCGTTGGGTTCAAGAACTCACTAAGGGCCGCAAGGCAGGTAATGGGGCATAAAGGGATGTGTGTACTCCACATGTTGAGTGTTAATATCGTCATGACTGTATATGTGCTCTCCTGTTTCTGACTCAACCTCAAGTATCATCGAGCCCCTAGAAGTAGGATTGGTGAGCTATGCCAGCAATGTCACTGCTTTGTCACAGTTGACTTGGGTGTGTACCATGTATTCTCGATAGTTAAAGCATTCAAGCTTTTTAACTCGGGCGGCTAGTATCTCCCTGGCCTCTAGTAAGAGCTGCTTTAGTGTTGGAGTCCTTAGTCAGGTTTTTTCAAGGTCCCCCAGTCTTCGCTTTTGGTTTTCAACTTTCCCCACCCATATGCGTCACACCCAAGCAGTGTCCCCTGATAACAGCTTTGCAGGAATCCTACTCTATCAAGGATGAAGTACCAGTGGCCATTTTATCTACAATGCAGTTCTGTTTTACTTATCAATAGTTTAATGAAACTCCATATCTTCTAATGCCTCAACACCCAATGGCCAATCAGGGATGTGCGACATCTAATTTCCTGGCACAAGGAGAGCAACACTGGGTTGCAATCCTAAACCATCCTACACACATATACTCCACATTATGTAAAACCCCATGGACCCCAGGTGTGTACAGGAAGGTATCAAGTCAAACATGCGGTTTGTGCATACCAGAAAAGAACAAATAATCCTGTACCATGGAGTGTATTCACCTCCAAGAATCTATCGACCCCCATTGCTGCTGCCAGTCTGAGAATGTGTGGGCTAAACAGACTACAGGGGAATAACCAAGTGGCGAATTAGACTGAAAAAAGGCTGGGTGACAATGTTGTAAAAGTCACCCCCAAGAATATAGCTTGTGTCATATATGGTGCCAGTATCCTGGATATACCAATATACCTTTATGGTTTCTAAATTACTGATCTCAGGCCTCTTTTGGATCCAAGCTAAATCTTTATTGATTGCTTCATAACATGCTGTATTGAAACTTATCTTTAGACACACATTTCCTCATCCATCATTGAGGACAACTTGATCTCAGAATCTAGAAGAGGCTTTATCTCTGCTACGAGATTATCTGAGATAGTGTCAACACCACTTTCTAGAACACCAAGATGGAGATCAAATCTGCATGACTACTTTCAAGAAGATCTTGTAACACTTTGAGGTATTTGATCAGATCAGCCATTTGTTACATTCACATCATCTAAATCTGGTACTCCTCTCAGTCTATCCAACAAATGTTTTTAATTTTAACTTTAATGAATCAATGGATTAAACATGCAGTTTTCATAGAAAAGATTTCTAATTTTTAACCTGTGGGAGTCTGTTCGATATATATTCAAGCTGAGCTTCTGCATGTTTGTTGTATTTCTTTTTTAATGTTTGTCATTTCTTTGGTAGAACAACAAACTGTTAGGCAAGAAGTATGATACAATGACACATTTAACTAAGACTAAGATATCAATGTTTAAAATAACAATGAAAAACAAAATAACATTAGGATGCTAATAAAAATTGAACATATTAAGGCAGCCCCTTTCAACACAAAGCTGAGGCAATTAAGGAGAAATAAAAAAAACGGTGGGTAGAAGACAAACCACTAAAATATGCTGGGAGCACTATCTGTACTATAAGAAAGAGGGTGCAAGTACATTGAGAGCTATTGACCATGATGATCAAAAATATCCAGTTGCAAGACACTTTCAGGAGAAACACATCAAGAACAACACAAAATTGTCCTTTTTTTGTAGGGGAACAAATAGAACCCAATCCAAAAGGTGGTAATCGAGCCCGTAGGTTAAGACAGAGGAAGTCAGAATTAATTATTAATCTTGAGACTCTAAGCCCTGGGGGTCTCAACCTGGATGAAGGATTAAGTGTACATCTATTATGACAAAAATGTGTTACCAGAGGTGCTGCCGATATTTTTAGAGATATCCTGTAGATAATAGTCTTTGTGTTTAGTACTTTTTCTGTCTGGCTTTTTAGAGTTATTATGTTTTAGCTATCCATATAGTTGGCATACTGTAATTTTTTGTTTTATAATATTTTGTTTCCTTTTCACAGGAGGAAAGGAAGGGGTTCTGCATTTGTCTGGACTGTTTGTTGGATCCCCTATCAATTTCTTCAAATACTATGGGTCCAGTATTCTATATCAGATAAGATAAAAGTCCTTTTTATGTTTGTTTTTGTTTTATATTCATATATTCAGTTTTAGGGTGGATGCCTATTGTAAAGGTGTTAGTATGTTGGGGATATGCATTGTTGTTGGAACTGGTGGACCATATAATTAGATGTATTGCAGGGGTCAGACTGGAGATTCTTATGTGGTTTATTATTTATGGGTTATTTCTTATGAAGAGTTTCGGGTCATGATTGACATGTATTATCCCTTTGGGCATGATTGGTTGTTTATATTGATTTAATTCTTATGTAGGTCACAATATTTTAGATTATTATATACAGATTATGCTAACTTTGTAAAAAAAAAAAATGTCAATATGATTTTACTTTGATCCCCTCCTTTTGATTAATTGTATTTTATCTAGGAGCTGGGGCATATATTCAATATCTTTTTTGCCCCCGGTGGTTGAATGACATATTGTATTTCTCAGCCGGTCTTCAGAAATGTTTTCTTTTCCCCCAACTAGTGTTTATTACACCTTATTGGTTTTGGTATTTGCAGTCAGGTGTGCTTAGAAATAACATTCCGTTTCCATTTTTACAATATTCATTTCTCATCATGAATTCAAATCAAAGAACGTTTTGCATCAGTCTGAAGCATGTGGTGAAATCATATGCTTTTTGAATCCTGCCCTGGATGTATTATGCTTATCAATTTCAAATATTTTCCCATACGCTGTGGCGATGAGTGGCCACTGTTATTTTTGTAATGTATTCATTGTATATTGTGATCATAGGTTCTTTAATTTGGAGATATTTATGTACTAGCACAATGGAATACCAAAATTGCATACATTTTCCCTTGCAAGATGGTGCTCACATACACATTGTGTAATTGTTGTCCTTTTTTTATGTTAGTTGAAGGTATTTCACTCTATGTATGGTATAATAAGTCATGTGATCAAGGCTGAGAAGTCGGCCGAAACATGTCAATTTTACAAGTAAAACTTTTTCGCCTGAGGAGTGAGCGTCTTACTTTTGAACTGTGAATTTAATCCCATTGGCGTGCTCCTCCAACTCACGCTCCACTCCCATCGTGTATCAGGCATGTTTAAGGAGCATTATGTATATCTATCTATCTATATATATATATATATATATATATATATATATATATATATATATATATATATATATCTTCCAACACATACCGAGACCGACTAGTCATAATTAATGAAATAGTGAAACCTCGTACCACGGCCAAATACTTCAGCGTGCCTCCTTTATTATACCTAATGGCAGAAAAAAACTTGACATGTTTCAGAGCACAGGCTCCTTTCTCATGAGTGTAGTTAATCAAAACATGCAAAAGGTCCATTCACCGTACATATGGATATCCTTGCCAACGCCATTACATAAACATAAAAGAAGGACTAAAATAACACATTCACAACATTATTGGGTAAACGTGGCAGCCATTTTAGATTGGACTCTTTCAACATCCTAAACAAATACCGATCACCATAAATCAAATCAAAACATTACCTATACAAATTTGTACAACAATATAACTCATAAGCTACCTGCTAATAGTCACAATTCTAATTACAACATTATAAAGCCGTGCCTTAGGATATATCATTAACATAATTCATAAAAATTAAAAAAGGAAATGTATTCTATATTGATAATACTTAACATAACATTTCCTAAGAACATTCCCCACTTAATTCCGGGGACAAGATATAATAGCTCTTCTGTCTCCAAGATTTGGTCGAAATCCTTCAGTTTCATTTGTACAGTCTTTACCATCTTACTTTAGAGACACAATTGATTTTTTTAACAAGATTGAAGGTATAACATGGGAAAGTCAATATTTATTAGTTAGCTTGGATATTGAGAGTCTTTATACCTCCATTCCACATGAGTTTGGGGTTCAAGCTAGCAAACATTTTTTGAGAGCTAGATCATTACCTTATCTCCAACACACTGAAATATTACTCAGTATGATGAACATTTGTTTCACTAATAATTTTGTTATCTTTGACAATAAGATTTATAGACAGATCCAAGGGACAGCGATGGGAACCTGTTTTGCTCCCAGCTATGCAGGTTTGTACCTGGGCTGGTGGGAGGGGCAGGTGGTATATAATATCCGCCAATTTGACGAACACGTTGTCCTTTGGGTACGGTTCATCAATTATATATTTTGTATCTGGAATGGAAGTGTGGCACACGTGGAGGTATTTATAAAGGAATTAAATGATAATCAATTGAATTTAAGGTTCACAGCCCACATTCATACCACTCAGATTGAATTTTTAGATCTTACATTTGAAGTGCGAGGTTCGAACCTCGTCAGTGTTTTGTTTTGCAAAAAACAGCTGGCAACAGTCTATTGCACGCTAGAAGCTGTCATCCGAAAAAACGTATTGAGAGTATACCTTATAGCGAGCTACTTAGGGCAAGAAGAAACTGTAGTGAGGAGATGGATTTCAGTTAAGAAATGGAGATCATGACAAAGAGGTTTCTAGAAAGAGGCTACTCTAAAAAGATAATTGAAAGTACTTGTAGAAAGGTTTTATCTATCAATAGAGATGAAGTATTGATTTCACAGAAGAGACAGAACTCTGATACTCAAATGTCTGTGAGAATTATCACTAATTTTCATAATCAATCATGGGAAGTTCGACGGAGTCTAAATAAATATGGGAACATATTAACAGCAGATGATAATGTTAGAAATTTTATTGAGGAAAAAGCACAAGTGACTTTCAGAAGAAGTCCCTCACTTAAAGACAAGCTATGCACGAGTTTGGTGCAGTCTTCATCCCAGAATTCACAAAGGTCTATACAAGGTTTCTTCACCTGAGGCATGTGTAAAGCGTGTAAATTTAGTATGAATTGCTGAGAAATAATATTATCTAAAGAAATGAAACCATTTATAATAGGGAATCATCTAACCTGCAACACAGAATTTGTGGTATATGCACTGCAATGCCCATGTGATACATTTTACATAGGCAGCACAATTACAAGGCAAAAAAACGGATATTAGAACATTTTAGAGCTGTTAAGAATGAAGACAAACAATATCCGGTTGCCAAACATTTTGCAAGTCAACATGGCAAAAATACAAATTTGTTAAAATACTGTGCATTGAAAATGTTCCTGTTTGTATAAGAGGTGGTAACAGGAACAAGAATTGAGAGGACTTGAATCTAAATTAATCATCAAATATAAGACCCTTCAGACGAAGGGAATGAATATGGATGAAGAACTTTCAGTCCATCTAGGCTAATATAACAGTATTGGTTTGAGTAATTAGTAGTGAGAGAGCTTGAGATTATCCACGTATTGAGAATTGTTTATTTTGTACTTATGATAATTTATGTGATTAATAGTAATATTATTTGACATTATTTGTATTACATATTATATGTTATATATTTTTGTTTATGTGTTACAGGAAACTGAAGGATTTTGACCAAATTGATGGAGACAGAATAGCTATTATATCTTGTCCCCGGAATTAAGTTGGGAATGTTCTCAGGAAATGTTACGTTAAGTATTATAAATATAGAATACATTTCCTTTTTTCATTTGTATGAATTATGTTAATGATATAGCCTAAGGCACGGCTTTATGATGTTGTAATTATAATTGTGACTATTAGCAGGTAACTTATGAGTTATATTGTTGTACAAGTTTAAATAGGTAATGTTTTGATTTGATTTATGGTGATCGGTATTTGTTTAGGATGTTGAAAGAGTCCAATCTAAAATGGCTGCCACGTTTACCCAATAATGTTGTGAATGTGTTATTTTAGTCCTTCTTTTATGTTTATGTAATGGGGTTGGCAAGGATATCCATATGTAAGGTGAATGGACCTCTTGCATGTTTCGATTAACTACACTCATGAGAAAGGATCCTGTGCTCAGAAATGCATCAAGTTTTTTTCTGCCATTTAGTATAATAAATGAGGCACGCTGAAGTATTTGGCCGTTATAGGAGGTTTTACTATTTCATTAATTATGACTAGTGTGCATCGGTATGTGTTGGAGTATTTGGGGTTCGCCACCCCTCTACGAGCCGACCGCGTTTAAGTAGGTGGTGATACAGAGCAGATATATTTGGAATATATATATATGTATATATATATATACACACATATATCTACAACTATATATACAGATATATAGATATACATATATATTTATAGAGAGAGAGCCAGAGAGAGAGAGAATGACAATTCAATATGATTTAAGAACAACACTGTTGAACACATGGAACTTTTCAAAAAAAACGCTTATTCTCTTTCCAAACAGAGGTGATTTTCCTTTGCGGGGTAAAGCAGAGACCAACACAAAAACAGCCACAGCCAACATATTTGCATGCAGGGAAACAGATGAAAACTCTGCTTTCTATAACAGGGAGCTGCTTGACAGATCCTGCTTGCAGAAAGTAAGTTATGTTTGATTTTTGGTGGGAGTTGTCAGCTCTCACCAAAAAAGAAAGTAGAGTTATGGCTGATTTTTGGTAGGCGTTGTCAGCTCGCACCAAGCAAAAGAAAACAGCTATGTTCTGATGATGGGCACCTCAGGAGATAGCAGGAGCTGGCACTGTGGGGTAGTGGCTCCAAGGCCAATCATGGCTTTGTCGTGAGGTTACTTTAGCTATTATACAGGCACATTATTTTAGTCTAGTCCTGCAGCTTGTGCCCTTTCACTCTGAGGCATGCAAATTTTTATTCCTCTATTATTTTAGCAGAAACATTATTTTAGTGGAGATGTTTTTATTATTTCATCAGCTTGTCCTTTTACACAGACTTCTTGATTCGTTTCTCTACATGCCATTTTCATTCTGTGCCTCTTTCAACGTTGTACTTGATAAGTTGCAAATTATTGCCGGCACAAAGCATTTGTCATGTCCCCAACCCTCAGACACAGAAATATAGATGTTGTCACGTTAGGGCCATTTTCTCAGAACACCAGCTGTTTTATTATAAAGCACCTCACTGCCTCCTACACGATATAGGGGAATTCCAACCAGTTGCCATCATACACTGCACCTCGCCTCAGTAGTTTCTGCAGAGACCTGAATTAGTCTCTCTCTCCATGTGTGAGGATTTGCAGTAGATCAACAGACCTCTTCTTTTCCTATAATCACATGTATAGGGAATGGGGTTCTACTGAGGGGCCTAATGGGCAGAGTAGGGCTTACACTGCAATGCTGTTTTATAGGATCTTAGTAGTGCAGGTAGGGATTTTAGAACCACTGTTGTGACAGTATGGTGGGACTTCTATGTTTGAATTTCTTGACAGTGTCTTGATTTTATTATGTTTTATCATCCTTGTAATCACAGTACATGCCTTTTTACATAAAATGAAGTTGATTCAATAAAACATATTGAACCTAGTCCTGCTTCTGTTTGGCCTTTGTATGTGTGAGACATAAGTGACTGAGAGAAAGAGGTAAGATCTGTTCAAATATGATTTCCCTGAGAAATCCACATGTCAGCAGCTGGTATATGGCACATGAATGGACTCAGGCCCCCGTGCCTGGTGTTGCTGCCACCCAAATTCAGCAGTCATGTTACTATAATGAGAGCCCTTACAACATGGTGCCTCCAACGTTGGTTAGGCACTGAATTACAGATCTCCCAAGTATCTCTATCTCACAAATGTATGTCAGAACAACGCATGCTGGAACGACCGCGTTGTTGCCACTAATGCCTTTACCACGAATGCCTTAACACCGATTTTTAGTTGTAAAGGCATTCCTGGTAAAGGCATTAGTGATAGGCATGCATGGTTCCAACATACGTTCCCCTGGCCCCCCACACCCACCCCTAAAAATTATCGCGACCCCCCCCACCCTCTCCCCTAAAACCACACCAACCCCCCACTCTTGCCCCTAAAACTACCCCAACCCCCCACCTCATCCCTAAAATTACTGCAACCCCCACCCTGCCCCTAAAACAACCCCAACCCCCACCCTATCCCTGAAACCTAAAGTACCCCAAACCCCACCCCTAAAACCTAAAACCACCCCGCCCCTAAAACTACCCCGAGCCCCACACCCCGCCCCTAAAACCTAAACCCCCCACCCCGCCCATAAAATTACCCGACCCCCAACCCACCCCTAAAACCCCAAACCACCCCAACCCCCACCCCTAAAACAACCCCAAACCCCACCCCATCCCTAAAACCTAAACTACCCCAACCCCCACCCCTAAAACCTAAAACCTCCCCAACACCCCTGCCCCTAAAACTACCCCGAGACCCCCAACCCGCCCCTAAAACCTAAAGCCCCCAAACCCCACACCCAGCCCCTAAAATTACCCAACCACCCCAACCCACCCCTAAAACCTAAAACCACCCCCACCCCTAAAACAACCCTAACCCCCACCCCATCCCTGAAACCTAAAGTACCCCAACCCCCACCCCTAAAACCTAAAACCACCGCCCCTAAAACAACCCCAAGCCCCCCACCGTGCCCCTAAAACCTAAACCCCTCCGACCCTCCTACCCTCCCACCCCACCCCTAAAATTACCCGACCCCCAAACCACCCCTAAAACCTAAAACCACCCCAACCCCCACCTCTAAAACAACCCCACCCCTAAAACCTAGAGCCACGCCAACACCCCGCCCCTAAAACTACCCGAGCCCCCCCACCCTGCCCCTAAAACCTAAACCCCCTACCAACCCCCCAGAATTACCCAACCCCCAACACACCCCTAAAACCTAAAACCACCCCCCACCCCACCCCTAAAACCTAAACCTCCCAACCTGCCCCTAAAATTACCCAACCCACCCCTAAAACCTAAAAACACCCCAACCCCGCCCCTAAAACTACCCCGAGCACCACACCCCGCCCCTAAAACCTAAAACCCTCCCAACACCCCACCCCTAAAACTACCCCAACCCCCTTCCCCTGCCCTGACACCTAAACCGCCCCTAAAACAAAAAATAACCCGACCCCACACCCCTAAACCACCCTAAACAGCCCCGACTCCCCCTCCCCTAAAACAAAAAATACGCCACCCCCCACCCCTGCCCCTAAAACTAAAATCCCAACCCCCCATCCCGCCCCTAAAACTAAAAATACCCCGACCCGCCAGCCCCTAAAACAGTCCCATTTACCTGACTCATCGTGTCGTCCCCCTTAGCTGACTCCCTTGTTCTGTGCCTTAACCACGCATGTGTGTGGTTAAGGCACAAAACAACGAAGTTGTGGTTAACGAAAGCGTTGTTCCGCTTTCGTTGTCCACGACTTCGTTGTTACAGAGTCGTGGTTCAGGGAGTTTCCCCTATCTCACTACATGCTAAAGACACCCTAGTTACCTTATACTGAGACGTCAGTGGTATTAGGAATATCCTCCTCAGCTAAGATAGGTAGCACCTATTTTTGACTGTAAGTTGTTGTTGCTTGAACACTTAAAAGGATTAAGGGCCAGATGTAGCAAAAGCTACTCTCAATTTGCAAGTCGCAAAATCGGATGCAGAATGGTGTCTCAGACACCTTCTGCGACTCGCTATGGGGTCGCAAAGACCCACCTCATCAATATTCATGAGGTGGGTCGCATTTTGCGACCCCATAGCGAGTCCCTGCACTCACAGGGATGGTGGCCTGCTGTAGTCAGCAGACCTCCATGTCTGTGACTGCTTTTTAAATAAAGCAGTTTTTTTTTTCATTTTGCAGCCCGTTTTCCTTAAAGGAAAACGAGTTGCAAAATGAAAAAAATACCGAAACCATTTGTTTTTGTTTTTTTCAGAGTGCCACTGCCTGCTCTGAAAAAATATTTTTGTCGACATTCACAAAGGGGATAGGGTCCCATGGGGACCCCTTCCCTTTTGCGAATGAGTTACCACCAGTGTGACACTGGTGGTAACTGCGAGGTGGTTTGCCACCACATTCGCGGTCACAAAGCAACTCTGAATTGCGATGCGAGTCGCAAATAGGAAGGGAACACCCCTTCCTATTTGCGAGTTGCATTCCCAAATTCCGAGTCGGTACAGACTCGGAATTTGGGAATGAGCATCGCGTGAGGCCTTTTGCATGGCGCAAACTGCGATTTTCGCAGGTTGCGACATGCAAACGGCTTGCTACATCTGGCCCTAAATCCCCAGTTGGTGTCCCTATCTCTGAACTATACAATATTGAAACATGGTGTTGTAATTGCAGCAAACATGAGGCTCCCTCTCACAAATTATTTAATAAATAATGGCCTCATGGAGGAGGAAAAAGCAGTCACATTTGTAGTTTATAGTTGAGACAAATTCAGCATACAGAACTGAAATTTCTTATTCCAGGGTCTCCTTTCCAGCAGTGGAATGGAACACGCATGCATTTCATCACTACACTCCTGCTAACACACCTGCACAATTCAGAGCATATGCATATTTAGAAATACCTCTATCTTATCAAGAGCACCAAAATTGGTTTGATGGTGCCCTACCACAAGTTGCACACAAAGTTAGACTAGGTCCTTTGAGTAATGAAGCTCCTACTTGACCGCAGCTGGCCACATATACACCACACCCTAATGCTAATACCATGGCAGTAGTGGAAGTGTGCCGCCTGTATAATGATTAAGTGCAAGTATATAGACGCTTAGTATAATTTCTAATGCAAACATTAAATACTGCCACAGCAAGAGCTGCTCCGGCGCATCCGCATATGGTTACAGCAGGCATTAATCCTGTGACAGTACACTCGATCATAGGGAATGTACCCACCAAACGTAAAGAAATTCTGTTTTGGTTAGCACAAAAAATAAGAGCTTTGCAAGCTGTGTTTCCCCATACCAGACCCCAAAATAAGAATAGAATTCTCACAATGTGCTTGCCGTTTGGGACAGTTCCCTCAGTGGACAACTGCGCCACATAAGATGCAGCATTTGCTGCACTCTACGCTGCTGCACATGGCACACTGACAGTTGTGAATCTTCCGGAAGTGTTAAAACAAATTCAAGATGAATACAAGGCTGCTCCAGCCTTAGACTTGGGATTGCAATTAATGGGCAACTTTGTCACAGTATCCTCAATAACATTAAGTAACCTTAAAGGGGAAGTAGTATTTCTGACAGTCTGCAGGCCGCTCCAGGATATTCCTGTACAAGACCAGGAGTGCGAGCTGCCAAAGATTATCCCGAGACCTATTCTAGTGATAGTTTGACCGAGTAAACCACAACTACAAGGTAAATCCTATAACGATTCTACCAAGCAAGGAGGGTTCTAAAAAATGCTGGGATAAACAAAAACAAAATAAAGATAATGTAAAACAGAGAAGAGAATCTCTGCGTTTGAAGAACTCTGAGATATGATATGACTTAAGAAATAAAGATAGTTTGAAAACTCCTGATAGATATCAATATACTAATACACACCAATCTCATTCCTCTCAGGAGTCACTGGATATATAAAGTGAGGCAGGGTGGCGTTCTGAACAACAAAACGAGTATGTGAAACACTCATCTAAAACTTCCCATAAAAAGGAAGAGAAACCTTCCCAACAGAATCAACAATTTTAAAGAAAAAGGGGGCAGCTATTTTGAACCGAAATGCCATGCATGTTGAGTGCTTTAATGAAGAACAGGAAGTGGGCACTGACTCTGCTAGACAGTGCAGCAGAGGTCACAATAGTTTGCCAGATTATTGCAGGGCTTCTGGATGCAACAGCAACTAATGGCTATATAGAAGTCAAACCTGTGTGTATCCCCCTAAATAGTTTACAAATTGCAACTCAAAGGAGACATAGAGCGCTCAATTAAAGTAATAATCTGGGAACAATTGTCACTCTGGTCTGATATCCCATTGCCAGAAAAGGTTTGACCACCAGAATTTACCCACAATCTTCCAATTGGGTTAACAGTTATTATGCCTTCTTTTTCACCTCTCTTTCCTAGGTAATTAGGGGAAGCCTATGCAGAATTGGTAAATTTGGGAATGCTTACAGTTCTATGGGTGAATCCATGAGAAAGCCCACACTTCACCCATAGAACACCTCCCTGGGTCAGAGTAATGCAAGTCAGCTACTTGTGCTGCCTTGTGTTACTCCATATTTACCAAACCATAGAGGGTCACGCAAGGTGGCCTTTCGCTACTTGGTAAATCTCATTATGTGATTTATGTCACCTTGTTCACCCTTGCATGGTGCAAGGGCAATGCAAAACCCTTGATAAATATGCCCATATATTGTTAACATTACATTTAATTTATTTAGATTGTTTTATAAGAATAACTTAATTTAACATTCATTTCTATTGTCTTTTTTTAGAGCCTGTGAGGATGTGGGAGTATTATATAGTATGGTTATGCAACTTTTCTGTGTAATACACTTATAAAAACTGTCTTTGGTCCAGCCAGCCTTGTTTATAAAACCTTAAGTTCAACCCTGGGTAACTATAGCTTTGAGCAGCAAGACTTATATAAAGGAGCTAGCGTAAAGCATTTAACAGTACCAAACAACAAAATAAGATAGTTAAACAGCACAAAAGAAATCCAACAACAACTTAAACAAATAGAGTATATTTTTATGAAAAGTTTGTAAACTTTGTCAAGCTTGTAAGAGTCCAAGTTTGACTGCTCCTGCCCAACCTGGGCAACCAAATCCAACAGGGAAAAGGTCTGGGGGCAAATAAGGATCATTTGGACAGTTTCCTAGCCACCAAAGAATTCTCCAACCCATTTCCTAACTTTACAGCAGAAAAATCATATACTTTAATTGAGTGTTCCTGATGTTGCAGATGCAGGAGGTGGAATAAGCTCAAGGATGCTCTGGGTGCTGTGTGGTTGACGGGAGCGCAGAGGATCAGTCTCTTGGGGTGTCCAGCAGCAGTTTGTGGTGATTCTTCCAAATTGGGTACTGGTTGGCTGATTGGAGCTGTTTCAGCTTTGATGGCCCTGGTGCTGGTTCCAGGGAGTCAGCCGACTGACCCTTGGAGTTAGTTCTTTGGTTCGGGGTTTGGGAGTGACTTCTCCCAAGCCAGGAGCCACAGGCACAGTCCTCTCCACTAGCCCAAGGTGCAACAAGTGCGGTCCAGCAGACAGTGCACTCTTTTTGCCAAGTTAATGCGTCATCAGGGCAGCCCTTTATCTGTTCCCTCTCCAGTTCTGAGTGGTCTGAGGTGCAGGGTGCCAAAGGATGCCATATTTATACCCAGAAGGTGCCCTAGGGGGATGATGTGGTCACTAGTCAATGGGCTTCAAGGGCCCCTCGTGCTCTGGGACAACTTTCAGGCTAGGGTGGCATTTAACAATCCCAGAGTGCACCATTCTGCCCACTCTCAAGATGTATGAACCCTTCTTTGGATACTTAGGAGCTTGGTAGTCCACCATAGAGGTGTAGCTACTTGTGGGACACAATCACTGAACAAATGGTTTCAGCACTAGTCTCCCCTCTCTGTTCCTGCCACCAGCCTGTCAACCTGAACAAAGGCAGCACCTCAAGAGTGCATTCACCATGTGCCTACCAAAGGCAGCTTCATATTTGAAGCTCATCTTTTGAGCTAACACCCTGAGTGGTTTCCTGTAAAGGGGAGGTAACACCACATTGTTTAGCAGACTTCTATTTTTTTAAGCCTAGAAGTCATTCACACTACTCCCCAGGAGGTCAAAAAGCTGTCTCGTGGCCAGTGACTGTGTGAGGCCACTGGACAAACTGGGTCACAGTGTGACAACTTTCTGAAAGTTGTAGTTCTGTAGTTCTGTAAAAGTGAGATTATATTCTACTTGGGCAGTCAGATTTAAAACCATGATTATTTTGATACCTTACAGTATCGATCTCAGTAGTGCCATTCAGAAGTTAGCTGGACTGAGTGGTCAGCTGGTAACTCTGGGTTAGCCAACAATGTGAAAGAATTGCTGTCAGTACTATATATATATATATATATATATATATATATTTAACACTGTCGTTCCAGTTGCAGTGGCAGTTTTGGGGCCATTTTGTACTTTGTCCCACACAGGGTGGCACAATCAGTGGCTGCATCCCTAGTTGAACACTCTTACTTCTATGCTCTTGGTACCCTGGATACCTTATACTTTGTGTGTGGCTGCCAAATAATAACTAGTCAAATGCAACACGATAACAACGAGTCACAAATAATTTTGCTCAACAAAGTTGCTATTAGGTGTGCAAATTTAGCACTTTGAGGATGTAAAATTCCACCCCTGAACAGCAGAATGAAGATTGATGGTATTTTACATCTATAAGGGGGAATCACAAATGACTAAATTTTGCCTGGAAAGTAGTGACTGTGAAATCGTCTGGGTGGGCCACTCTCCAAACATAGTTGAACAGTCACAACTCTCAATTGTGGGGTTTTACATTCCCTGGGCATGTGTTTTTCCATCCGGGAAATGCACAAAAATGTGCTCATGTGTGCAGGAGGCATAATTTAATGATTAAGGGTGCCTCACCAGCCAGCCAGGTCAGTGGAGGCTATGGCTCCCATTCCGTGGGCTGAGGATCATCTAGCTGCTATAGTTAGGGTTCCTTGTTTCCCAGGCTGTCTGCCCCTTTAGTACATCTACAAGTGTGTGAACTCAAAGATGAATGCTGAATGCTGAATGTCCACTGTTAGATCTGACAGAATTAGGGTGGTCTTCCCCCAACTTTTTGCCTGCCACTCTCCATTTTTCTGACCTCATTTTTGCTGGTTTTAGGACTTTGCACACGTTGCCACGGCTAAGAGTGCTAAAATGCTTGTGCTCTCTCCCCTAAACATGGTAAAATTGGATCCTACCCAATTGGCATATTTAATTTACCCATACTTCTCTAGTAAAGTGCACTGCACATGCCCAGGGCCTGTAAATTAAATGCTACTAGTGGGCCTGCAACATTGGTTATGCCACCCACATTAGTAGCCCTTTAACCATGTCTCAGGTCTGCCAGTGCAAGGCCTGTGTGTGTAGTTTTACTGCCATGTCGGCTTGGCATTTAAAACTACTTGCCAAAATTAATCTTAAAGTGATATTTTTACATTCACAGCAATGGTGTACGTTCTCTTAATATAATATAGGCACCAATTCCTTTATACATACACAACATTTTATTAGAGACAACATGTATCTTAAAAGACAAATCATAACACAAAAGCTAATACAATGAACATGCACTGAATTGCATCTATCACAGAGAACGTTATATATTCTTATTGAGATGATCAGATTCTGAAGTATGTGGGCCCAGAGGTTGTGTGTTGGGCCAACATGTAGCATCACCTTGTGAGGCCCTGCATCGCTTGGTAAATCTGGAGCAACAGAAGACAGTACAACATGCTGCATTGGGTTCCATGGGATGGCATTTCATAGGTTTAGCATTTGTGTTCCCCCAAATCCACCTATGAAGTTTAGTGCATTCCCATATTTACCAGGTTTGGTAAACTGGGAATGCGTCAAAATGCCATGCCTTCCTAGGGGAGGCTCAACGATGAGAAATATCTTTATTTCTCCTAATTGTTTACTTTTTCTAAGTGTGCTGCATTCTTCAGCACACTTAGAAAGAGGAAAAAAGCTTCGAAGGATTATTTAGGATTGTATTTGTGCAGGAAGGTGTCTCTTCCTGCACAAAAACAATTCTGGCTGTAACACCGGTACCCCTGCACCAAGGCGTAAGGGTGCCTGCTTTGGTGCTAGGCAGCAGATTGTGTGCCAGCGCAGGCACAGAGCAAGAATTTCCCATATATTGGTAAAAAAGGCACATTCCTGACCTCTTCCTTTCACGCAGTACAGCAAGTTGCCTTGCTCTGTTGCGTGAAATAGTGATAAATCTGGTCCTAAAGCCCATATTAATGGCTTAGTGGCTCAGGGCAGTGCAGCAAGTTACCATGCTGCCCTGCCCTATACCACAGGGAATACACCATATTCCTTCAATATGGCACATCACTGTCCTTTACTCCTGCAATGGCACCCTTTTTAGCAGTGATAAAAGAGAAACCCCTAGGGGAAGCACACCATCTATCTATTACTCACACATACAACAGAAACACTCAGTTTTGATAAAGGAAAATATACTTAAAAAGGTAATTTAACAATTATTCACATAAAACACACAAAGATAAAAACCCTATATGAGGTACATACAAACTTATCAGAAACAACAACACATTAAAACGGGAGACACAACACACACAAATTCCCTAGTCTATTGTTTTGTGCTATCCACAATTTGGTATATACTGTCCCATAGACTATAGTTTCAGATCTGTATAGGGCAGTTCCAATAGGTCCAGCAACTTGATAGGCGTCGACGCATTTCAGTGGTATCTCAAATTCTTTAACCACCTTCTTCAGGACAAAATGATCTCCTCCCTTCGTCACTATCTTGATCATTCACAACTATGGACAAGTAAAGTCCCTTTATATTTAATATATATTCCCCATAGTTCCACCACCAACCTTACATACCCATAATCAATACCATAATCGTGGCCCCCTATATTGAGAACATAACCTCAAAACCACCATATTTCTTTTATCAAAACATCACATGGTTAGGTCCTATAACAGATCATCCCTCCATTCATTCAAAGACCTAATACAGTCCATCATATATCACATAATTCCCATCCCACCCAGATATCTTCTAATTCTTGTCCTTATTCCGGGGGCGTTCTTTATTCCACCCTATTTCCAGGTGTAAATGGCTTCTGTATAAATAAAGCAATAGTGTTATAATCCCCTCGCATCCATGGGGCTCTATCTTCTTTGAGTCCACTTCATCTATTATTCTCTTTTTGTGTAGATAGGGTCAAATCCCCAAACCTTCACCATTGCTAACACCAAGTATATAGTGTGTGACAGCACAGTTGCCCACGAGTGTGAATTCAAATTCTAACCTTGTGTATTAGATAGTCCCCCAACGTGCTACTCAAAGCTTACCCTTGTTTTTCTCAAATTTATGGCTATGGCAGAGAATCATGGACAGGGTGAACGCTGTGGGACAGCACCCAAGAACAAGGGATGGCATCAGGAAGAGGTGGAACGACCTACGGGGAAGATACGTTCCATAGCAGCAAGGCACCAACTTGCCAAACAGAGGACTGGCGGTGGTCCCCCACCTCCTTCCCCACAGCTCACAGCATGGGAGGAGCAAGTCTTGGCATTATTGCATCCTGAGGGACTCACTGGAGTATAAAGAGGACTGGACACTGGTAAGTCAACATTTACAACTTATCACCCCTCATACTTGTATGCCATCACAACCCCTCACCCACACTCCCATCACTCCATCCCACACACTGCACCTACACATATGACTAACCCCAATGCCAAGCCCTGCATGTCATACCAATGCATGGACAGCCCTCCCAGCCATGCATGGACACCCATCACAAAAGCATGGGGGAACTCACAGTCCCAAATACATCACCATACACAAGCAAAAGGTGGCAGGGCAACCTCAACGCTAGAGGGGAAGCCAGGGATGTACAATATGTAACACACATGAAGCAGAATACATCACCTACATCCCCACAGGTACTACAGCCAATGTCAGCGGAGAGAAGGTGCCACGACTATCCAGTCCCCCAACAGAAGCTCCCCCAGTGATGGCAATAACTCTGGACTTCAGGATATGGATGACCTATTTGGCCCATCAGGGACCACCGGACAGCCGGTCACCAAACACAATCACAGTCCACACAGAGCCTTCCCCATCAGGATCTAACACCACAGCACCCATGCAGCATCCCCACACCTCTGTCCCCAGGGCACGTCAATCAGCAGTGTGCCCACCTGTACAGGGACCCCAGTCCACTCCTCAGACCCACAACAATCAGGGACCTGGGGTCAGTGGCAGTGGGCACACGGTTCATGGGACACAGGCACAGGCCAACAAGGACACTGGGAGGACTGCTGTGCACCAGGGGGAGGACAGGACCTGGGAGCAGACTCTCCAGGAGGCACTCTCTGAGATTCTGGGAGCCTACCAACATTCCCAGGACAGGATGGGCCAGATCCTTGACAACGTGCAGGAGAACAGGCGGCTGCAGGAGGGACAGTATCAGGGGATCAGGGAGGACTTGCAGGCCATTATCACCACCTGATCTCCATAGCAGCGGTGCTGGCAGACATAGCTAACATCATGAGGGAGGCAACAGCACACCAGCAGGCCCCTACCACTAGCCAGTCCATTGACCAGCCCTCCACTTCCACTGAAGTTAGTGGGCAGGAGGCCCTGCAACAGGACCCACATGCCACCAGCACTCACTCCCCCTGCAGAAGGTGAACCACCCCACAAATGTTCCCTGCGAACCAGACAGAAGCCAGAGACACTTGCCAAGACCACCGCCAGGAAATGAGACTCTGCTGATTGTCCCCCTTGTGTCCCACTCAATCACCTTGTCCACTTTGAACTGGCTTTGCTCCACTTCCAATGGCCCCTTGGACACTGCACCTGTGCTACAAACAGACTGGAACAATACCCTGGATTTTCTTCCATCATCACCCCATCACCCCATTCTATTGCACTTTCCCCTCATTTTTGTAACATTACAATAAACACCCTTGAACAGAACTTGACTACTAGTTTTTTATGTGCTGAAAATGTGTATTTATGGAAACAGTCACATCTAGTGCAAATGAACTGTACACTGTGAGAGCATAGAAATAACGACACATCAGTAACAGATGTCATATCACTGTAAAATGACAGTAAGTTGAGATTAAAAGGAAGTTAATGTCATCATGCTACAGCCACACAGAATACACCAAGGGGGTCATTCTGACCTCGGCGGTAAAAGGCGCCTACCGCCGGTCAGAAATCCTCCATAATTCCGCCGCGGTCGCGGTAATCCGCCACGGTCATTCTGACCCGCAGCAGCCAAACCTCCGAAAATCCGACAGCCACAACAGACCGCCAGACCAGCGGTCGGCGGAAAAGTGGAGGTGACCAAACCTCCACCGTCACGCCAACAGAAATACGCCCATGCCATTACGACCCACGAATCCATGCGGCGGTCTTTCAACCGCGGTTTTCCATTGGCGGTACACCCCGCCGCGTCAGAATACACACAAACGAACAAAACTCAGCCACATTGGACGATTTGAATTCCACACACCTGATACACATACACACACCACTCCCACACACACAATACAATATAAAACACACACCCACAAACCCCTTCGACCAAAATCCAAAAAGAAGCACTGAGAGACACAGCAGCGATCACAGAACACCATCACACAGAGGCACACTACACCATCACCCACACAATATCCACACACAAAACAACACACACCACCACACTCAACACACTTAACTACACATACTCCACCCCACACATCATACACACCACTCCATGGCACCCCAAAGACACCCCCGCTTCTCAGACGAAGAACTCAGGGTCATGGTGGAGGAAATCGTTCGGGTAGAGCCCTAGCTCTTCGGCACACAGGTCCAATACACCAGCATTGCCCGGAGGACGGAGCTATGGCAGAGGATTGTCGACAGGGTCAACGCTGTGGGACAGCACCCCAGAAATCGGGAAGACATCAGGAAGCGATGGAACGACCTACGGGGGAAGGTGCGTTCCATGGTATCCAGGCACAACATCGCCGTGCAGAAGACTGGCGGAGGACCCCCACCTCAACCCCCACAATTTACAACATGGGAGGAGGAAGTCTTGAACATCCTGCATCCTGACGGCCTCGCAGGAGTCGGCGGAGGAATGGATTCTGGTAAGTTGAAGCTTCAACACTGCTTCCCCCCCACCTGCATGCCAAATCATACCCCAACCCTCACCCCCATCCTCGAACCCCACCCTCACCCCCACCCCCATCCTCACCCCCACCCTCACCCCCACCACCATCCTCACCCCCACCCTCACCCCCACCACCATCCTCACCCCCACCCCCAGCACACCTATTCCCTGCCAATGTCTCACCATCACAACCCACACATCCCAAAACCTAGGCCTGCATGCGTCCACTAAGCATGGACACCCATCACCAAAGCATGCCCAATGCATATACACATCCCCCCCACAAGCCACCCTCACCAAAGCCCCCACACACGAATGCCAGCACTTGGGGACACGGGAACCCACAGATACACCCATATGGTACACATTGAAACTATAACCATACCTCTATACCCCTGCAGGACCCGACCGCCAACACACCGCCACAGAGGGCCCAGAATTCTCCACACCCCCCACCCAAGAGGCCGTCAGCGATGACAGCAGCTCTGTCGACCTGGACACTGATGACCAGCCCGGACCATCGGGGACCTCTGGACACTCGGTTCCCCTCAGACAGCCACAGGCCACTACAGACCCAAACCCCTCTGGGAACACCAGCACAGCTCCCACCCAGCGGGCCCATGCCTCTGTCTCCAGGGCGCGTCAATCTGCGGTGTGTCTACCACTACAGGGCACCCAGGATAACCCACCACCCCAACAACAACAGGGACCTGGGGGCAGTGGTAGTGGGCACACCGGCCAGGGGGCAGAGGCCAAGGGAAACAGGGCAACTCGGAGGGCAGCTGTGCGACAGGGGGGGGACGGTCCCAGGGAACCCACTCTCCACGAGGCCCTCACCACCATCATGGGAGCATACAACCGCTCCCAGGAGACGATGGCGACGGTACTGGCCAGGTTCCAGGAGATCCAGGTACTGCAGGAGGAACACTATCGGGGGTACAGGGAGGACATCAGAGCCCTCACCTCCACCCTGGTTACCATGGTAGGGCTGCTGCAGGAACTCATCAACACCAGGACGGTCACTCAACAACAACAAAGGGCCCCTGCCACTAGCCTGGACCAAGAACAGCTAACCACCTCCGCCGGCGCTAGTGGACAGGAGGCCCCCGCACAACAGCAGCCCACCAGACCCCCACCTCCTGCAGGAGAAGAACCACCCCGCAAGAGGGCCCTGAGATCTCGCAAGAAGACAGAGTAGGATGTCAAGACCCCCGCCAGCAAAGGATACCACCTGATGTCATCCCACTGTCCCACATTGTCACCCTGTCCATCCTTGAACTGCCCATGCTCCACCTCTCCACAGGCCTATGGACAATGCACCTGTGTGACTGTTACTCTGGACTCTGCCATGGACATTCCTTCACCATAGCCCCCACCCACTTGAAACCACCCATCCCATTTTGAGCACTGAAATAAACACCTATTTTGCACATAACTATCTGGAGTCTGGCTGTGATTTCAAAATATTGTAATTGACATGACAGTGCAAATATGTCCTTGTACATAGTGAAGTCAACAAACAGCTGCCACAAAGCTGTAGTCCATGGGGAAACGAAGCACAGGACTCGTAGTGGGGACCCCAGATCTGAAATAGGGAGGGAAAAGCCACAACTCAGTCATCATACACTGGGGCAAATAGACAGGCAGCAGAGATGCAGGAGAGTAGTTTACATTTACTAAATTATGTTTGAATTTTTACCTGTGTCCTATTGGAAGTACTGTTCAATGATTCTGTCCCTGTTGTCTGTTTCATCCCCGTCGTCTTCCTCCTCTTCACTCTCCACAGGTTCCACATCTGCCACAACACCACCGTCTCGACCATCCTCCTGCAGGAAAGGCACCTGGCGGCGCAAAGCCAGGGTGTGAAGCATGCAGCAGGCCACGATGATGTGACACACCTTCTTAGGTGAGTACATTAGGGATCCACCTGTCATATGCAGGCACCGAAACCTGGCCTTTAGGAGGCCGAAGGTGCGTTCGATCACCCTCCTAGTACGCCCATGGGCCTCATTGTACCGTTCCTCTGCCCTGGTCCGGGGATTCCTTACTGGGGTCAGTAGCCACGACAGGTTGGGGTACCCAGAGTCCCCCAATAGCCATACACGGTGTCTCTCTAGCTGTTCCATCACGTAAGGGATGCTGCTATTCCTTAGGATGTAGGCGTCATGCACTGACCCAGGGAATTTGGCATTTACATGCGAGATGTACTGGTCAGCCAAACACACCACCTGGATGTTCATGGAATGGTAACTTTTTCTGTTCCTGTACACCTGCTCCCTGTCTCTTGGGGGAACCAAAGCCATCAATGGCACCAATGACGTTCGGAATATGTCCAAGGGCATAGAAATCACCCTTCACTGTAGCCAATTCGCCCACCTCAGGGAAAAGGATGTAGCTCCTCATGTATTTCATCAGGGCAGACAACACTCTGGATAACACCTTCGAAAACATGGGCTGCGACATCCCAGAAGCAATTCCCACTGTTGTCTCAAATGACCCACTTGCCAAGAAATGGAGTACTGACAGGACCTGCACCAGAGGGGGAATCCCTGTGGGTTGGCGGATGGGGGACATCAGGTCGGGCTCCAGCTGGGCACACAGTTCATGTATAGTGGCACGGTCAAGCCGGTAGGTCAGGATAATGTGGCGTGCTTCCATTGTCGACAGGTCCACCAGCGGCCTGTACACGGGAGGATTCATCCGTCTCCTCGCCAAACCCAGCGGACGGTGCCTAGGAAGGACAACATGGAGCACACAGTCAAGCAACCCACAGGTACGTACTCACAGCTTGCACAGTAAACGATTCTCTATGCAGTGAATGGCGTGTCTGAGTGGCTATGCAAGGCCTAGGCCTGTGTGACGCAGTTGAAATTGAGCCATGTGGACCCTCGAAATGGCGGCTGCCTGACCTGTGAAGTGTGGCAATGGGATGTGAGGTCAATGCGCTGGCGTGGCACACCGCGGCGGTCGGCGGTCGAAGACCGCGGCGCGAAGCCGCATTGGTTAACATTGAAGCCTATGGGTTTCAGGAGCCAATGGCGAAGGGCGCCGGCGGTGGCGGTACGCACCGCCGCGGTACGCACCGCCGCGGGCGTGACCGCCATTTTCTATCTACTTATTCACTCGCGACTTGAACTTTCACAGGAGAGGACCTATACTGCAAGTGTTGCTGTGACCTCGGTCTGGAAGGGACAATGGCTGCTGCGCCTGGGGAAAGGGCCCCTGCCTTCACTGGAGAAGAGTTGGAGAAACTTGTGGATGGGGTCCTACCCCAGTATGCGCTACTCTACGGTCCTCCAGACCAACAAGTGAGTTTAATTCAATATGGATTTGGGGCCACTGGCTGGCTTGGGGGCCTGGCGGGGGGCCTGGCGGGGATGGGGGGCATGTTGGGCCTGGCGGGGGGCTTGGCGGGGATGGGGGGCATGTTGGGCCTGGCGGGGGCATGGCGGGGGGCCTGGCGGGGATGGGGGGCATGTTGGGCCTGGCGGGGGGCATGGCGGGGGGCCTGGCGGGGATGGGGGGCATGTTGGGCCTGGCGGGGGGCCTGGCGGGGGGCATGGCAGGGATGGGGGGCATGTTGGGCCTGGTGGGGGGCCTGGCGGGGGACCTGGCGGGGATGGGGGGCATGTTGGGCCTGGCGGGGGGCCTGGCGGGGGGCCTGGCGGGGATGGGGGGCATGTTGGGCCTGGCGGGGGGCATGGCGGGGGGGCCTGGCAGGGATGGGGGGCGTTGGGCCACTGGCAACGAAAATGCAGACAAACTTGAACGTGGTATTTCTCCCTCCCTGTACGTGTCACATAGGTCCGCGCCCATGAGAAGATCGGGATTTGGCGTGCCATCGCCAAGGAAGTCCGGACCCTGGGGGTCCACCATCGACGGGGCACCCACTGCCGCATGAGGTGGGAGGACATCCGCCGCGGGACCAAGAAGACCGCCGAGTCTCTGCTGGGGATGGCCTCCCAACGTAGGCGGGGTGCCTGCCGTCAACTGACCCCCCTGATGTTCCGGATCCTGGCGGTGGCCTACCCTGATTTGGATGGGCACGTGAGGGCAGCACAGCAGACACAAGGGGGTGAGTACAAGCATAATCTACTCTGTTGTCGCGCAGTGGAGGTGTCTGGGTGGGGGAGGAGGGCTGTGGGTCCCCCTAGGCCAGGGCGATATCTGTAGGCTGGGCACCCCCGTAAGCCCCTGTGTCCCCAGCCACCACCCTCAGTAGTGTGTCAGTACAGCCTCCCTGGGCCGTGTCATCCATGGGTGCAGTTGTCAACTCTAGGCGTGTAGGGCACGTTCCACGGAATGCGTAGCGGGCCCCAAGTGCGCAACTTAGTGCAGGGGACATCTGTGTCTGTCATGTCCGCTAACTGTACCGGTGATCCATGTACTCAAAACCTCTTTATTTCTCTCTCCCCCCCCTTTTTGTTTGTCTTTCTGTGCTTGTGTGCATCAGCATCATCAGGCGGAGGAGAAGTGGCATCGGGGCAGGAGGGAGCTGCATCTCACATGGCCCAGGAGGGCCATGCCACAGAGTCTGACTGGACCAGTGAGACGGAGGGCGAGGGGAGCTCCACAACGGGGACGACTGGACCCTGCAGCGACACGGACACGTCCTCGGAAGGGAGCTCCCTTGCGGGGGGGCAACATCCGTGCCCCCCGCCATTACAGGTACAGCCGCCACCCAGCGCACCATCTCCGCCCTCCCAGCAGCCCCTCAGCGTTCGCCCCGTGCCCGCTCTGCCAGGAAGCCGGGCATCTCCTTCGCCCCAGGCACCTCAGGCCCTGCCCCTGTTACCCCCGCTGCCCTCAGTGAGGAGGTCATTGACCTCCTCCGAACGCTCATTGTTGGGCAGACTACCCTTTTGAATGCCATCCAGGGGGTGGAGAGGGAGGTTCATCGCAGCAATGTGTACCTGGAGGGCATTCATTCGGGTCAGGCTGCCCATCAACGATCGTTCCAGGCTCTGGCCTCAGCACTGACGGCAGCCATTGTCCCTGTCTCCTGCCTCCCTCTACTAACTCCCTCCTCCCAGTCTCCTGTTCCTCTGCCTGTCCCACCCACACCATCAGACCAGCCTGCACACACCTCAACACCCAAGAGCAGCTCATCCAAACATAAGCACCACAGATCACGCAGACATTCACACAAGCAACATTCCGATGCAGACATGCCAACAGTCACTACCACCTCTGTGACCCCCACCTCCTCGTCTCCCTCCTCCCTCCCTGTGACGTCTACACTCACACCTTCATTCACCTCACCATCAGCCAGTGTTTCCATCACCAGCACACCCTCCAGTACAGTCCGCACACGTGCAGTCACCACCCCCACTGCCATTTACACGTCCCCTGTGTCCTCTCCCACTGTGTCTGTCACCCCCTCTTCCACACCACACAAACGCAGCCACCCACCCACCCAACAGCCATCCACCTCACGACAGCCTCCCGCTCCTGCACCTGCACCCAAAGACAGCAAACTTGTTTCGCCTACAACCACATCCTCTCCCTCCACTCCCATACCCACTGTACCTACCACTCTCCATTGTCCCAAGAAAATCTATCTCTCTACTGCTACCTTCTTTCCTGACCCTGAGCCCCCCCCTCCTTCTCGTCGGGGTAAGAAGAGCACCTCAGCCACCACCAGCCCTGCAGCCCCCTTGACAAGGGTGCAGGGGTATTGGAGCCCACCAGCCCGCAGGTCTGGATCTTCGCCCAGCAGCAAGGGGACAGCCAGCCCACCCCCTGGGAAGAGGAGCAGAAGGCGGAAGGGCCGCCGCAGGAGCCCGGGTTCTATATCCCCCCAGGACACTAGCCAGCCACCGTCAACAGCCACAGCTCCAAAGGGAGGAAAGGGCCACAGACTCCCGACTAAGGAGGGCAAGGGCAGCAAGGCGGAGAAGTCAGGCAGCAGGCCTGCTGCCCATGGAGGACCCGTCACAGCTGCCCAGGAGGAGCCCACAACCCCCATAGCCGGTGCCCATGGAGGACCCGTCACAGCTGCCCAGGAGGAGCCCACAACCCCCATAGCCGCTGCCCAGGGAAGAACCGGCACAGCTGCCCAGGGAGAGCCCACCACCCCCATAGCCGCTGCCCAGGGAGGACACAGCCCAGCTGGCCATGAGGGCCCCACCACCCACTGCCCAGGTGGGCATTGAAGGAGCACCATCCCCGCTGCCCAGGAGGGCACCACCAGGCAATGAGCAGTTGGCCATAGAATGGCCGCCGTCTCCAGCACCGCTCCGCTGGGGACCGCCGTCTCAAGAACCGCTGAACTGGGCCCTTCAAGGCAAGAACCGCTGAACTGGGCCCTTCAAGGCAAAAATCGCTGAACTGGGCCCTTCAAGGCAAGAACCGCTGAACTGGGCCCTTCAAAGCAAGAACCGCTGAACTGGGCCCTTCAAGGCAAGAACCGCTGAACTGGGCCCTTCAAGGCAAGAACCGCTGAACTGGGCCCCGCCGTCTCCAGCACCGCTCCGCTGGGGACCGCCGTCTCAAGAACCACTGAACTGGGCCCTTCAAGGCAAGAACCGCTGAACTGGGCCCTTCAAGGCAAGAACCGCTGAACTGGGCCCCGCCGTCTCCAGCACCGCTCCGCTGGGGACCGCCGTCTCAAGAACCGCTGAACTGGGCCCTTCAAGGCAAGAACCGCTGAACTGGGCCCTTCAAGGCAAGAACCGCTGAACTGGGCCCTTCAAGGCAAGAACCGCTGAACTGGGCCCCGCCGTCTCCAGCACCGCTCCGCTGGGGACCGCCGTCTCAAGAACTGCTGAACTGGGCCCTTCAAGGCAAGAACTGCTGAACTGGGCCCTTCAAGGCAAGAACCGCTGGCCCTTTGGCAGACGTGGCAGGGCAGGATCTGTCTCGGGCAGGGCTGCAGGATGTCCTCTGGCCAACATGCCTCCTCCAGTGGCAGTGGAGTCTGTTATGGACTGTTTGGACTGTGGCTTTGCACTCCCCAGGATGGCCCAGTGGGCAGGCCACCCACTGTATGGACTGTTTGTACTGTGGCTTTGCACTCCCCAGGATGGCCCAGTGGGCAGGCCACCCACTGTATGGACTGTATGGACTGTGGATTTGCACTCCCCAGGATGGCCCAGTGGGCAGGCCACCCACTGTATGGACTGTATGGACTGTGGCTTTGCACTCCCCAGGATGGCCCAGTGGGCAGGCCACCCACTGTATGGACTGTATGGACTGTGGCTTTGCACTCCCCAGGATGGCCCAGTGGGCAGGCCACCCACTGTATGGACTGTACGGACTGTGGCTTTGCACTCCCCAGGATGGCCCAGTGGGCAGGCCACCCACTGTATGGACTGTATGGACTGTGGCTTTGCTCTCCCCAGGATGGGCCAGTGGTCATGGAGTCCCCTCGTGGATCTGGCGTCGTGTACTCAAGTGGCTGAGGTGCCCCCCCTTCCCTTCCCCCTGAGGTGCCTGTCCTTTTTTCTTTCTGATGCCCCTGCAGTGTTCTCTCCGTGGAGTTCTTGTCGTGGGACTGGGCCTTGCCCCTTTGCTCAGGACCCCTGTGGTCCACGGACAGTGGTTGGACTACATATAGTAGATGTATATATTTTGTACATAGTTTATTTATTTATTTGGATTACTGCTGTCCATTTTTCAATATATCTGCCCGTTTAAGATCTCTTCTTTTGGTCTTTGCATTATTTCGGAGGGGGGGGTTTGTGGGTTGTGACAGTGATCTGTGGGAATGCATTGATGTGTGTGTTGTAGTGGGTGTGGGTGGGTGGGTGGGTGTGTGCCGGTAATCTTTTCCCTCCCCTGTGTCGTAGGTGCAGTACTCACCGATGTCTTCCGCGCCGCCGGGCTTGCTCCTGGTACAGGAGTAGGTATAGGAGTGCGGGGATGACCTGTAACTCGGGTTCCATACTGCCGGAATCTCGCGTGGAGTGCGTAGAGGTGAGCGTTTTCCCGTTCGTAGTCTGTTTCCGACGTGTTTTTATCGGCGGTGCTCCCGCCCCGGAAAAGGTGGCGGATTGGTGGGTCGTGATAGTGTGGGCGGTACATTGTCTGCCGCCTGGCTGTTGGCGGTGACCGCCGCGCTGTTTGTTTGTTCCGCCGTGGCAGTCAGAGTGTTAATGCGGCGGGCTGTGTTGGCGGTTCCCGCCAGGGTCAGAATTGCATATTTTGGACCGCCGGCTTGTTGGCGGGTTGGCCGCCGCTTTATCACCGACCGCCAGGGTCAGAATGAGGGCCCAAGTGTCATAGGATTGTGCAGTTGCACTGTCTCACCTGTGTGTCATTGGAAGTACTGATGGATAACTGATATCCTGTTGTCCTCATCTTCATCCTCAGCCTCTTCATCCTCACTGTCCTCAGGGTCTACTGCTGCCCCAGTGGCATCTCCAGTCTCCTCCTCCTGTAGAAAAGGTACATGGCGTCTGAGTGCCAGGTTGTGCAACATGCAGCATGCCACTACTATCTGGCAGACCTTCTTGGGTGAGTCAGATGGAGGCACCTAAACCTGGCCTTCAGGAGGCTAAAGGTCTTCTCGATGATCTGTCTGGTTCACCCATGTGCCTCATTATAACGTTCCTCAGCCCCTGTCCTGGCATTCCTCACAGAGGTCAGCAGCCACAATAGGTTTGGGTAGCGAGAGTCAACTGAAAGTATTGAGGGACCACATTTAGCCTCACACAATCCTATGTGGTTAACAACAGAAGGCATACCCTAACACATAGTGGATGGAGACCAAGGCCCACCTATTAGCCACACCCTGTGCCTCTGTAGTTGGCCCTTCACATTGGGGATGCTGCCTTTTCTCAGAACAATGGCATCATGCACCGACCCAGGATACTTAGCATTGACGTAGGAGATGTACTGGTCTGCAGGGCACACCATCTGCACATTCAGTGAGTGGAAACTCTTACAATTCCTGAACACTTGTTCATTCTGGCAGGGGGGACAAACTCAATATGTGTACTTTCAATTGCCCCAATAATATTGGGGATATGTCCCATTTCATAGAATCTGACCTTCACTGTGGCAAATTCTTCCATCTGGGGGAAAGAAATGTAGCTGCACAAGTGTTTTACCATGGCAAACAACACTCATGCCAGCAATATTGAGAACATTGGCTGTGACATTCCTGCTGCCAAGCCCACTGTCACTTGGAAAGAACCAGTTGCCAAGAAATGGAGCACTGATAGCACTTGCACAAGAGGGGGGATCCCAGTCGGAGGACGGATAGATGAGATCAGGTCTGCCTCCAATTGGGCACACAGCTTTGTGATTGTGGCCCTGGCCAGTCTATAGGTGAGGATAATGTGCCTGTCCTCCAGGGTAGCCTCATTGGATCATATGAGGCTCTTTGGAGTAGTGGCCAAGGAGGATATGCACAGGTGGTGACGGTGTACACTGCCGGGGACGTGTCCACCATTTTCTATCTGATTCCTCACTTGTTTCCTAACCTTCAGCAGTGCTGCGTGTGATGCTGTGACCTGTGTCTGGAACCCACCATGGCCCATGTTTCTGGTGAAAAAGCCCCTGCCTTCACTTCGGAGAAGTTGGAGCGACTGGTGGATGGGGTCCTACCCCAGTACGGACTGCTGTATGGGCCTCCAGACCAACAGGTGAGTACGCATTGGGCTTAATGCATGTGGAAAGGATGCATGGGGATGTGTGTGCAAGCATCGTGTCATGGGGGGGCAGGGGAATGTCTTGTGGTAGTGTACATAGTGTGCACCAAGCGATGTGTGTGCCAATGGTGATGGAAATGGGCATAATGGGACATTTGTGTGACAGGCTGGACTGTTTGTTTAATGGTATTCTCTAGTCTGTATTGCCTCTGCAAGTCAGCGCCCATCAAAAGAAGGGATTATGGCATGCCATTGGCAAGGAGGTGTGAACCCTGGGGGTCCATGGCAGGTTGAGCAGCCACTGTCCGAAACGGTGGGAGGACCTGAGACACCGGGCACGGAAGACCGCGGATGCCCAGCTGGGGATAGCCTCCCAATGAGAATGGGGTGCCCGTTGGAACCTGACCCCCTGATGGCACTCATACTGGCAGTGGCCTACCCTGAGCTGGATGGGCCCTTTAGGGAATCACAGCAGCCACAAGCGGGTGAGTACAGTGGGTATCATTGCAAATTTTGGCAGCTGGGGTGGGTTCCGGTTGGTGGATAAGAGTTAGTGGGCGCCTCTAAGATCAGGCCAGACATTACAGCGAGGGTCAACTCTAGGGTAATAGGTGTTGATCAATTACAGGCCACCTAGCTTGTTAGCAGTCCATTTCGGGCAGGGGATCGTGGATTCCAGGAGGGGTGCAGGTGGTGGTGTGTGGCTGTCATCTTGCCTTAGCATCTAGCCTGCAGAGTTCTACATGTGTATGGTGTGTGTGTGTGTCGGGTGTGTTTTGTGCATGTGTGTGTGTAACTCTCGTTTTCCTCCCTCCCACCCTTGTGTGCTAGGGGGCTGGACTCACCATCATCGTCTGCGTTGGTGTTCCAGGTGGAGCATAACGTAGAATATAATCGGGAAGACTTGCATTTCGGGTTCCATGGCGGCGTTGTTCTTCCCTGTGTCTCCGAAGTTGAGTCTGTTCTCTTCAGTGATGTGTTTCTGCCAGGCTTTTGATGGTGTTGGTACGGCCCCAGAAAAGGTGTCATAATATGGTGGGCGGTACTTTGTCACCCGCCTGTCTTTTGGCGTCTACCGCAGTGGTGAGTGTTGTTTCCACCCAGGCGGTTGGTTTGGTTCATTGGCTTCTATGGGAGTTATCACCGCCATGGTCATAAGTTGGCGGTAGTTACCGCCAGCCTGCAGCTGGGATGGAACAACAGACCCTCAAGATCCTACTCATAATCAGAGCCATTTCTGTGCATCCCTGGATTTGCTGATGACCCCTGTATCGGGAAATCAGTGTGGGTTTGCAAGAAATATGTGGATGTTGTAGGAGACTGGCCTGTTTTGTAGTGGGTACCTATAGTACTTACACCTTATACCAGGTCCAGTTATCCCTTATTAGTGAAATGTAGCCAGTGTCTAGAAGCCAGGCTCGCTAGAGGTAGCCGTGGATGAGCAGCCAAGGCTTATCTAGGAGAAATACAAAGTTCATGCAATACCACTGTAGTCACACAGTACTCACACACATGAAAGAAACACTTTATTTTGGTGACACAAATATTAAAAATACCATAGAGACTATACTCCCTTAGGAGGTAAGTAATACACAAATTATATACACTACTATGCAGACATAGGCATAAAACCAGTTAGAAAACAGTGCAATTAGTAAAAATCACAATAGTTAGAAATGGGCCTAGAGGGAACACAAACCATATACTAAGAAAGTGGAATGCGAATGTTGGTTTCCCACCTAGGCAAGTGTAGTGTGTAGAGGGGCACTGGGAGTACTAGAAAACCCCAAAGGTAAGTACTAGAACCTGCCCCAATACCTAGGAAAGCAGGAGTAAAACACAGTAACTTTCCCAGAACACACACAGAAACAACAAGAAGGATTATGCAAGAACCAGAAGGGACTGCAAGACACCAACAGTGAATTACTGGACCTGATGACCTGTGGAAGAAGGGGACCAAGTCCAAGAAGCACAGAAGAGTCCAGAAAGAACAGGAGCCTCTGCTAACCCAGATGAAGGTGCAAAAGAAGAACCACCGGTGAAGAAGAACAGTCAGTAGTGCACCCAAGAAGACGGAGTCGGGTTCCGGGTTGGTGCAAGTGATGTCCTACACCGGATGGAGGATTGCAGTATGATTTGCATTGATGGAGTCCGCAGCAAACCTTGGCGTTGCCCGTGACCAGGAAGGACCAGGTGGACTCTACCCAGAAGGAGAAGTTAGAGGGGGCTCTCAGCAACTCAGAGAGCCCACGGAAGACCAGGCAGCATGCACAGGAGTCCCACAGCACAGGGACAAGGAAGATGCAAAAGGAGGCCCACTCAGCACTACAACAAAGGCTCCCACACCACTGGAGAACCACTCAGGAAGATGTGCGTCACAGGATAGAGAGATGGGGACCAGAGCTGCACGTTGCATGAAGACCTTTGTGAAGGCTGCCAACAAGCCTTGGCAACTGCAAAACATGCAGTGCACGGGGGTACTTTCTTGCGTGGGGAGGCAAGCTTTTACCTCCCCCAAAGTCGGAGAGTAGGATGTCAGGATCATCGGGACCACTTCAGTCCACCACCTGTGATGCAGGATCTACGCAACTCAGCAGGATAGGGGATCCAAGCAGCCGGTTATCAATGCAGTAGGTGCCTGCTGAAGCATGGGAGTGACTCCTTCACCCCAAGGAAGTTCATTAACTCTTCTGGTGAAGGCTGAAGACGGGCTGTCCTCAGAGGATACATGGCTGGGAAACATTTGCAGTTGCTGGCAAGAGCTGAACATACAATGTTGCAGAAGGCGTCTTGCTTCTTTGTTGCAGTTTGTAGAGTTCCTGGAGGGTCCAGATCCACTTTGTTTGGTGAGAACTTGAAGTGGCGGATGCAAATGATTCCTGCTGGAGTCTTGTAATCCGTATTGGAAGAACCACACAAAGGAGAGACCCTAAATAGCCCTGAAAGGGGCATTGGTCACCTAACCAGGTAAGCATCTATCAGGGGAGGGCTCTGATGTCACCTGCTGGCACTGGCAACTCAGATGCTCCCAGAGTCCCCTGCCATCCTTGAATCCAAGATGGCAAAATCCAGGGACCCTCTGGAAGAACTCTGAGCACCACCCCTGGGGTGGTGATGGACAGGGGAGTCGTCACTCCCCTTTCCTTTTTCCATTTTTGTGCCAGAGCAGGTACTTGGGGACCCCGAACCAGTGTAGAATGGTTTATGCAAGTGGGGCACCAAATGTGCCCTTCAAAGCAATTCCAGTGGCTTTGGAAGGCTACCCCTCCAAAGCCTGTAACACCTATTTCCAAAGGGAGAGGGTGTAACACCCCTCTCCCAAAGGAAATCCTTTGTTCTGCCTTCCTGGGCTCAGGCTTTTCAAGCAACAGGAGGGCAAAAACCTGTTGGTGAGGTGGCAGCAGCTGGAGCTGCCTGGAAAACCTCAGAAGGCTGTAATGGCAATACTGGGGGTCATCTAAGGAGCCCCCAGAGTGCATGGAATTCAATCAATGCTTGCAAAAGCCTTGGGATAATATTACAACATGTTTGATGCCAAACATGCCTGTGTTCGGAGTTACCATATGTAGCTGGACATGGAAACCTATGTCCAGTACACACGTAAAATGGTGTCTCCACACTCACAAAGTATGGGAAAATGGTCTGGAGGTTGTGGGGGCACCTCTGCTAGTGTACCCTGCCCTCAGGGCTGGAGGGTCTGCTATAGGGGTGCCTTATAAGTGACCTGGTGCAGTGAAAATGGCAATGAAAGAGTGCTTGCACCTTTTCACTCAGGCTGCAATGGCAGTCCTGCAGAAGCCTTTGCATGGGCTCCCTATGGATGGCAAAATATATGCTGTGGCCCATAGGGATCCCCTTGCACCCTATTCCCTGGGTACCTAGGTACCATATCCTAGGGACATATAAGGGGGCACCAGTATGCAGATTGTGAGTCAAACACTGTGTTAACCGTAGGTAACAAACAAATTTAAGAGAGAGAGCATAACTACTGGGGTTCTGGTTAGCAGAATCCCAGGCGAACGCACTGACAAATAGACCAAAAGTGGGTGTAACCAAGCTTAAAGAGGCTTCTTTCCTACATAAGTCAATTCACCAAAATACCAGGGCTAGTGGAAATTACTTCATATATGCTTTGACCTTAATGATAACACATTAAGTGACATCTTTGAACCTAAATCTTCTCAGTAGGTGATGTCATGTCACCTTAATTCTGATGATATCACAATAATAAACCATGCTGAATTTCCATAACAATTGCATGTTTAATATCACAACACAAACAAATGTCTATTATTTATCTAAACTAAACACAGTTGTAGACAGTGGTCATGGGAACTGTTACCTGAATTGTAATAAACACATTAAGTGAGTCTGACATCCTCTAGGGTAGTTTGGAGGGTGAGGAATTATCTTCCCTGAGAAACGTTTCAAAGATGGTAAATTAAAATACAATTTTCACATATATGTGCTCAAATCATTTGCTCTGAAAAGGCACTCATTAAATATTCATGTTCTTTCATGGTGTGCCAAGCTAATGAAACCTGACAGTCCCTACTAGTTGAGCCAATTGTGTTTTTGAAATGTCTTATGGGTGCTCTATATGTCACAAATTACCTCCATTGCTAGGGCCAGTATTTTGGCAAGGGTGCATCTTTCCCACAAACTATGCATACAATATGCCAATGACAGAATTTTGCTACTATTGCTGTCCATGGACTATGGATGTTGTAGGGTGGCATTTGTAAATGAAAAAAACATGTATTAGCTATTTATTGATCCTATATTGATAGAGCAGTAGAAATGATTTAAAATTGCCACCAGAACATTACAGTTTCTGCCACCTTATTGGTTATTGTATGTTTTCTAGTAGATTGTTTTTAAATGTGCTCCCAGGTCAATGTAGCAGACTGGAATGTATTGATAAAAGCACCGCCTGTATGTCAGTGGAAATGAAGATGTTTGCAAGAGGTGCAAATGTATGGAAGTGTGACTAAGGACCTGAGTTAGATCTTGGCAGAATCAGTCCTTCCATCAGTTTTCCATTGAATAATCTATCCGCCGACTAGACGGTCCGACCGCTCTAATAATATGCTGGTGGGCCCATAGACAAAAGTTTGTTGGCGGCAGAATTTTATACCCACATTGATGTCACCATAGGAAAAAGCTGCTGGCCATGGGACCTCAGCCAGTTTTACCATCAAACCAATCATAATGTGCCTTCCCACCGACGTAACTGTGGTGACTAAACCTCCACGCCTGAGTTGACAGATTGGAAGGGATATAAGCGTGGAACTTACCTTTTTCTTTTCTTTTCACTTCCCTTGCCACCATGGACCCGATCACACAAGTCCTGTCCTTGTTGCTGATACTGAACCACAGTGCAAATCAACCCCATCGTCAGAACCAAAGGTAGGTGACAGCATTACCTGTCATCAACAGAACTGTCAGCGTATATGTGCGCTGGACTTGGGTATGTTTAAAAAATACTTGCAAGCAATAGTACAATGATGTGCAATGTGGTAGTTTAAGAAAAGTAAAGAAACACACTTCTATATACTAGTAACATTTATCAATTTGACACAAAATGCCTTCATGCTAATGGGCATCTACACAAAGTCACCTTAATCCCTAATTTGAGAAATCTGTCCATAGATTAGTGTTTATTCATTTTCCCTAAAGTACCATATCAGATACATTAACAGCACACATTGTTGTAACTACATTAATCCAATATAATATAGTAAGCGCACTACACAGTGCCACAAGTAGGTTTATACAAAATGTATGTCCAATGTCACCTCTAAATGTTAAACATATCATAGAAATATTAATGTCAAATTTTCCCTTGTCTAGTGCATTTGTTGTGTGTCATTGGATTTCATTTAACTCAAAAGATGTTTGTTTTCATGTGTAATGCATTTGTGTTGTTCAATAGCACAACAATTTTCAATGAACACATCTGCATTCACAAGTTACAAAAAGCGGAACATGTTCAATTGTGGTGTAAGTGTCTATCATCATAATGAATGATTGCACCAAAATTAACATCTCCATTATGAATGTTCATCACTAATGTATGCACTATACAAATATGTAAAAATAAAACCTGTTTTCTTCACTGTCATAAATGAAATTAAGTTCATGTTACTCACATTTTCATCAACACCATTAACATCAATCAATAACTTTTATTCAATTAATAATGTCAGGACATAAATTGTGAAATTAAAATGTATATTCTAACATGAAATGTCTCTCAAAAAATAAATGTCCAATAATACATGATGCAGTAGGTTTCTGCCCAATAACTTGCCTCCTAATTTCACTGTCAGGGACAACCTCCTCAGTAAGGGGCATCCAGTGGGCAAATCTGATACCTCATTGATGTTTCTTGGGAGGGGAAGGTTTGAATTTATTTTGGGTCATGGCCAGGTAATCAGTAAAAACGGGTGTAGGTGAAGTTGTAGAAGGGATTAGAGAGGATGGGGTTTGGGAGATAGAGGGAGGTGGGGTGGGTGTTGTGTGTCTGTTTCTCTGTTGTGTAGGGGCATTTTGGTCTGGTGTATGTGGTGCATTTTTGGGTGCGTTTGCCTTGGAAGGTGTGTGGTTTTGGGTGAGTGTGTGCATTTGTGTTGGGGTGTGTGCTTTTCTGTGACCGTATGTTTGGATGAGTGTGCTGTTGAAGTGGCTGTTGTGTTTGTGGTGTGCCTGTATGTGTAGTGGATGCATGTGTGTCTGGTGTATGTTTGGATATGTGTGTTTATGTAGATGTGCTGTATTCAGGTGATAGTGAATGTGTGTCTCCGGTGGGCGTTACTTTCCATGTAGGTTTATATTTGTATGACTGTGTATGTTTGGATGATTGTGATGTAGAGGTGGATGTTGTGGTTGTGATGCTTGCGGGCGTGCTGGAGGTGGTGTTTGGGGTTGTTGTGGTGGAGGTTGGGTGAATGTGTCTGTGGTGGTGGGTGTTGTGGTTGTGGGTGTGGTGGTTGTGTCCGTGGTGATGGGTGTTGTGGTTGTGGGTGTGGTGCTGGTCGCTGTTGTGCCTGTGGGTAGATTGTCAATAGTGTGTGTCTGTTGGATGGGTATATGTTTGTGTTTCTTGGTGTGTTTGTTTTTATGTGTGGTGTGGTGCTTTTGTCTGCTAGAGTGGGTGCATGCAAGGAAGGGAGTGCACTTGGGATTGGGGTGGGAGGGGGGATTTGGGATGAGGAAGGGACAGGAGTAGGGATACAAAGTGGGGAGAGTTGGGGGTCTATGGTCAGTGCTGAGACTATCTCTGCAAGCAATCTCTGCATGTCAGTCTTTGAACTATGAATGGCATTTAGGAATGTAACCATCTGTTACATTTGTGAACTAAGCCCCTGGATGCCATTCAAAATCACTATCTGGCTTTAAGAGATGCCGTGTAAGAGGTCAATAGCCTCTTCACTGAGTGCACCCGGGGGGGGGGAACTATGGTGGGGGGAGGGAGAGGGGCAGAGGGGAGGTGCCTGCAGCAAAAGAGACCCCATCCCTGTTAGGAATGGGTTTGGAAAACTCAGGGGATCAAGAGGGAGCGTGGAGATAGGAATGTATGTGGCATACAAGGATTCAGATTGGACAGGTCCTCTTGGGACCACAACTAGGAGCTGGTCTTATATGGAGGCCTCCGAAGAAGATGTAGAGTTGGTGGTCTCCGTGCTGGCCCTCCACTTCCATGCCACTGTGTCCGATGTTTCTCCATTGGATACACAGTGGCCAGCTGCTTCTCAACCTTCAAGGCCAATGTCGCCTATGCCTCCTGCTGCAGATGCTGAAAAGACGCATACAGCATGTTTATCTTATCTGCAAAAATCAAAATGGTCACAAGGTTATCTAAAAAAGCATTCTCTAATTTTATTGTTTCACGTCCTCAAAGGCAATAAAAGTT
Source organism: Pleurodeles waltl (assembly GCF_031143425.1). Classification (NCBI taxonomy): domain Eukaryota; kingdom Metazoa; phylum Chordata; class Amphibia; order Caudata; family Salamandridae; genus Pleurodeles; species Pleurodeles waltl. Next base: position 309,468,603 of record NC_090444.1, read on the forward strand.
AGGTATACTTCACCATTACCCCATGCATGTAGGGAACATATAGTAAAACCATTTGCTCATGCTCACAGTTTAGGAAGTTTCCATCATTAGTCCCATTTCATTTCAGATAATTTCACTTGAACACTTTAAATTCCTCATGGCAAAAAAAATTGTACATTGTCCATCTGCAAAAGTCCCTTTGCATAACTCCTGTGCTACAACATTGATTCATCATCTGGACGTAACAAAGGACACAAAATGTTGTTTGGGGTATGTGTAACTCTGTCACCAATGTCTTCACATTCCTCTCTGTTTCAGTCAATAAAGTTTGCCTACTAATTTCATGTTTGTTGAAACAGACTGGCTTTCACACACAGTTGTGAACGAGTAAGGCTTCATGCCCATCTTCTACTATCAATATGAACTGAATTGAATCTTGCAGTGAAAACATGATTATCAAATGTTTTTGCTAGGAAATGTTGCCATTGTACTCATGTTCCTAGTTACTTTGGACAAGGTGCTCAATATTGTTTGGTCATTATACCAACCTACCGATGTGAAGTAAGAAACATCCAATGTATCATAAGTGATCCAGTAACTAGAGCCAGTTTGGGGCAGCTGTCCCTCAAAGCATAGACAATATCCAGGTACCTCTTTGTTTCTTAGGAAGGTATGTGCCTGCTCAAAAAGTCCTTGGGTTGTGATGAGGAATTAGTGGCAACCTTTAACACCTAAATAAGTACACTAGACACGTCATCATACACCTTGTGTAAAACGTACACCTTCCAGATGTCCTTGTATGCATGGATGTGTTGATGCCTTAAATCATTGCTGTAACAAAATATAGTTAACTAACAATAGGAGCTCAAAAAACTAACCTAACCCCTCAATGCTGTTGTTGGGCTCTCAACTGCCCATCAAGGTCCAGATAGGCCACTACAAATATGCAGATCATTCGGGGGTCAGTGTGCGCCGCACACACTTCCTATATTGAGAGAACTGGTCGAGCTGGATTTCAGATGACTTGCGGGTCCAGCATCATAGATCATCCTACCTTTTTCGGCAATGTACGATGCACCTCTTATAGACTCCTAGGTTCCACACATCCTTGGTGATGGCCTTTCATATTGCAACACTATGATGGGCGCTGACCTGTATGGTTAAGAAAAAAGAAAGAAATATTTTTGTGAGGTGTTTTGACTGTACTACTGTGACACGATTTTGAAAAATCTCTCACAAGAATTCGAAAATGTTTGCACAGATTATTTACCAAAATGTTATTTTTCCTAGGAAATACTAATTTGTAGTGAACTGTTGAGTACCTTTACCACTCTTAGGCCCATATTTATACTTTTTTAGCGCCGCATTTGCGTCGTTTTTTGATGCACAATTGGCGCAAACTTACAAAATACAATTGTATTTAGTAAGTTTACGCCATTTTTGCATCAAAAAGCGGCATAAATGCGGCACTAAAAAAGTATAAATACGGGCCTTAATGTCCTCATTTTATAAATACAGGCCACAAACATAATCTAGGCCAGGTGTCTGAAATGCTTCCTGTAGTGAGAGCTACATCTGATCAGTACAAATCATTGTGAGCTACTGAAGGTACCTGTACCCCACAAACAGCTTCATAGGCTTAATGCCTAATGTTTTTAGAGCCAGATTCTTTGGCTAGAACTATATACTACGTACTATGACTAAGGGCAGTATTGAAGGGATGCCATGTATATCAGTGACAGATGCTTTTTGGTGATGTATGAACAAGTGTGTATATGAATGGGACATATTTGTATGGGTGATTGAGAGCCTGTATCGTATTATTGAACACAGGATATACCTTTCCCCATATGTGACACTATTACATTGATAATACATACAGATACTCATTTATCAGAAAATGGGCTAAAATTAAAGTAACAAATATTCTGACAAGTCCATAACTTGAAAGCTTTTTTCTTGCACCTTACATTTCAATCATTTCAACATATGGCTGTATTTTTTCACTAATACTTGAGGTACAGTGTCTACTGGCCACCGGAAGTAAGGGGCATGCAGTCTGTAAGATGACATCTTGATTTGTCAGTAGACTAAAATGAAAAGCCACCTTCGCCTTCATGACTTAATTTCGATTTACAGATATTTAAAAACATTGTTAAACATCATTATGTTCCCAGCCAAATTATTGAGTTGACTATACTCCACTTACAACATTTTACTCAGGGGCTGAAAGGGACAAAATAGCATGTGTTCAAAAAGAAAAAAAGTTATTAAGAAATACATGTTCCATTCAAACATTTACCTGTTCCTCTGGGTTCACATAGAGCTGGCTGTTCAGGGACAGTAGCTTTGTGGTGAGCAGTTCCAATTCCTCAGTGGAGAAGTTAGGAGCCCTGTCACCTTCTTTGCCTGTCATCATGGCTCCCAGAGGTGAATAACAGCAGCAAAAGTGGAGGAGGTATTGTTGGCTGCAGTGGTAGGAGGCAAGTGAGCTTTCTTCCTAATGCCACATACATATATACAACGTATGCGATTCTTCATGGAGATGGACACAGCCATTGGCTTTTGTGCTTTGCCATCACACATTAGCTGATGGATGTGTCCGTCTTGTATTGTTACACCTACTATGCAGTCAACTTCTGCCGCCGGCAGTAAGATTGCCAATGTCCTGACGGCAAGGTCAGGTAGCTGCCATTTTAGAATGTGAATCAGTGTATTTTTCAATGTTAAGTGTGTCACCATCACCCAAATTTTTTTTTGTTAAATTTGACACATTATAATGTAAGGCTTTACTGTGTTTAAAATCAATAGTGAGGCAGTGTTTTTTACACTTCCGTTAACGGAATTTTATGAAAAACTAAAAAAAAATGTGTAACTCATAAATTACAAATGTATTATTTACAATTTTTTTTTAAATATCATACATAAAAAATGGTTATTCTTAGTTGCAACATCACTAAAAAATGTGTACATATATGTCACAAAAACTTATGGAACTGTACAGAGACATGATATGTGTGTTTACCAACATATTGTTTGCCCATTTTAAGTGATAAGTCATTTTTCTTAAATTCAAATATATGAACCCAGGGAAAGATTGAAGACGATAGCTTCAAGGGTTCAGACCATTTCCAGACCTTGCCAACATGGAACAAAGGGATACTATAAAAAAAAATCAGATTGAATAGGCAAGCTATTCTTGATTTATCTCATCAGCTAGCGCCAGATCTTCTGCCTCACAATAGGAATCTCACAGAAATAACAGCAATAATCATGGCAGTACTCCATCTTTTGGCCACTGGGTCCTTTAAATAAACTGTGGCAGTATCTGGAGGCAGATCTGGTCAGAGCCAGCTTTCAGTGGTGTGCCATAAAACGTCCTTTCTTCATTTATTAGACACATCAACAGCTTCATCCAGTTTCCACGACATGAGAAATTTGCAGATGTGAAGGGAGATTTGTATCTTTTGGGTGAAATACCATATGTGGTTGGAGAATTTAATGGCACACATTTTGCCTTACTGCCACCACACACAAGGGAACAGGTCCACCTCAATCAGAAGAACTACCATTCACTCAATATGCAAGTTGTCTGCTTACCGGATTTGTGAATCTCAAGCATGTGTGCCCATTTCCCAGGGTCAACCCATGATTCCTTTATACTATAGAGCAGCAGAAATGTCACAACTTGGAAATGAGAGGGCCTGCCTTGTTGCTAACTACATTATCACTTATCACAAGAGTGTGGTGGCACGCTGTGTGAAATAGGTTGTTGCATACATGAGATCAAATCTCCTTAACATTTCCAAGTTGGAATGTGTTGGACTTTTGCTTATGCAGGGTCATCCTGAATCTTTTTGCCTCCTGCCTCCTATTTTTTTTCTGACCTGTCGCTGTTGGCTTTTGAACTTTGAGCACTTTACCACTGCTAACCAGTGCTAAAGTGCATATGCTCTCCGTGTAAATTGTATGTAATTGGTTTATCCATGATTGGCCTATTTGATTTGCTAGTAAGTCCCTTGTAAGGTGCACTAGAGGTGCCAGGGCCTGTAAATCAAATGCTACTAGTGGGCCTGCAGCACTGGTTGTGCCACCCACATAAGTAGCTCTGTAATCATGTCTCAGACCTGCCACTGCAGTGTCTGTTTGTGTATTTTAACACTGTAAATTCGACTTGGCAAGTGTACCCACTTGCCAGGCCTAAACCTTCCCTTTTCTTACATGTAAGGCACCCCTAAGGTAGGCCCTAGGTAGCCCCAAGGGCAGGGTGCAGTGTATGGATAAGGTAGGACATATAGTTATGTGGTTTATATGTCCTGACAGTGAAATACTGCCAATTTAGTTTTTCACTGTTGCAAGGCCTGTCTCTCTCATAGGATAATATGGGGGTTACCTTTAAATATGATTAAAGTGTAGATTCCCCTAGAGAGTAGATGGACATGTGGAGTTTGGGGTCCCTGAACTCACAATAAAAAAATACATCTTTTAGTAAAGTTGATTTTAAGATTGTGCGTTTGAAAATGCCACTTTTAGAAAGTGAGCCTTTTCTTGCTTAAACCATTCTGTGACTCTGCCGTGTTTGTGGATTCCCTGTCTGGGTCAGTTTGACAGTTGGGTTGTTTTTCACCTCGCACTAGACAGTGACACAAAGGGGGCTGGGGTGTAACCTGCATGTCCTGATTAGCCATCTCTGCTAGGAGGGAGGGGTGGAGTGGTCACTCTCATCTGAAAGGACTGTGCCTGCCTCTGACAATGCCGGCTCCAACAGCCTGATGTGTGACTGAGGCCTTGCCTGGGCAAGGCAGGATTTCACAAATAGGTGTGAGTGCCCTTTGAAGAAAGGTGACTTCAAAGACTGAAATGGGTATAAGAAGGGCACCCAAATCTACAGACTTTAGAAACATTTCTGGAACCAAGAGGAACCCCTGCCTGGAGAAGAGCTGATAGCTGAGGAAGAAGTGCTGCCCTGCCTGTGACTGTGCTTTGTGGAGCTTTCCTGCAGTGCTGCTTCTGCCAGAGTAAGAGGGCAAAGACTGGACTTTGTGTGCCTTCCATCTTGTGAAGAAATCTCCAAGGGCTTGAGTTAGAGCTTGCCTCCTGTTGTTTGAAGTCTCAGGGACAGCAAAGACTTCTCTCTGCCAGCACCTGGAGTCTCTGGAGAGACTCCTGCCCCAACAAGTGGTGCCCTATCCGGTCCCTGGGCCCTTGAAAGGAAAACTGGTGGAATCCAAGGAAATCGACTTCGGACGACTTCGGACCGACAAAGCTGCTGAATCCGGTAACGCCGCCTGCACCTGACGCCGTGACCTTCGCTGGAACGCGACGCTCTTCGCAGGCCCGACGCAGCAGCAGCCCCGCTGAAGTCCGTGACTCAGTGGAAGTCGCCGCACCACGTTGTGACCGACGCCGCTCGAAGTGCACGGATTCAACGTTTCACACAGATGCCACGATTCCCGACTTCGCGCATCAACTTGTTTTCACTCTTCACCAAAGGTACTGTACTTGGGGGTCCGGCGCCGCTGGTGTCAGCTTGTTGGGAACGACTCCGTCACGACGCCGTGTTAACATCTCATCGAAGCATTTTTGTTTCTAAGTGCTATTTTTGAGTTTAACTTTTAAGTTCAAGTTCATAACTTGATTTGTGTATGTCGGATTTTTGTCGTTTTGGTCTTGTTTTGTGTAGATAAATATTTCCTATTTTTCTAAACTGGTGTTGTGTCATTTTGTAGTGTTTTTCATTTAGTTACTTTGGGGGTCATTCCGACCCCGGTGGGAGGCGGGCGCTGCCCGCCGGGCGGAAACCGCCCAAACACCGCACCGCGGTCAAATGACCGCGGCGGTGATTCCAACTTTCCCGCTGGGCCGGCGGGCGATCTCAAGAAGATCGCCCGCCGGCCCAGCGGGAAAGCCCCTGCAAAGAGGAAGCCGGCTCCGGATGGAGCCGGCGGATTTGCAGGGGTGCGACGGGTGCAGTTGCACCCGTCGCGATTTTCAGTGTCTGCAAAGCAGACACTGAAAATAATTTTGGGGCCCTGTTAGGGGGCCCCTGCACTGCCCATGCCAGTGGCATGGGCAGTGCAGGGGCCCCCAGGGGCCCCACGACACCCGTTCCCGCCAGCCTCTTCCTGGCGGTGTAAACCGCCAGGAACAGGCTGGCGGGAAGGGGGTCGGAATCCCCATGGCGGCGCTGCAAGCAGCGCCGCCATGGAGGATTCCCTTGGGCAGGGGTAAACCGGCGGGAAACCGCCGGTTGCCCTTTTCTGACCGCGGCTTTACCGCCACGGTCAGAATTGCCCATGAAGCACCGCCAGCCTGTTGGCGGTGCTTCCGCAGCCCTCTTACCTGGCGGTTTCAAACCGCCAGGGTCAGAATGAGGGCCTGTGTGTGTTGGTACAAATACTTTACACCTAGCGCTCTGAAGTTAAGCCTACTGCTCTGCCAAGCTACCAAGGGGGTAAGCAGGGGTTAGCTGAGGGCGGACTCAACCTCCTGGTAACGGTAGGCAAGAGGGAGTTCTTAGATAAAATCAACTGGACATTGAAGGGATTCAGATACCTTAAAAATACCTTGAGGACTACTAGCACTTTAACCTTTTAATAGTAGTGTCCACAGATATGATTAAAAACTAATGGACAGTACTGCTGAGGATAATGGTTTGGCCAGTCTCAAAATGCCAACATGCCCTCACAGTAAGCCTATCCTGGTTTGGGGTATTCTTTACGGCCATGGATCCCTACCTAATAAGGTGTACTTAAACCGTAACCTAACTCTAATACAGCACAACACCCAAGTCCTACCTGAGTGATGGAATTGATGTAAAGACCTATTTCGACAAAGACAAAGAGTATTTTTTCTGAAAAAAGGTTACACTTATAGCACCAGCATTCCTGGTAATTTACAATATGTCACATGTTTATGACCAGTATTCCTAGATTACAAACACACATGAGCAGGCAAGTGATTTACATTGTAAATCACTGCAAACAAGATACAACTATTGTGCCTTAATAACATCCATTCCTGTCTGAAATAATTCTATTGTCAATATAATTCATGTGGGGTGAGGGTAATTTCTGGTCCCCCATTCTGTGTTTTTTTAAATTATTGGGTCAATTAGACACTATGGATTGGAAGTTTGCTATAAAAGCCAAACAAATCTTGAGAAATCCCTTATCGTAAAGTATAGAGGATGCTTGTGCCTGGTCTGGGGCAGGGACAATGTCTCTGTAGTTACACACTGTATATTAAGTAGGAAAAAGATTCTCACAAGGAAGTTTGATACTCAAAATTTCAAAATGTAATACCCAGAATGTCATCTTATTGTAAATATATCTTGTAGACAATGCCAAATGCCAGTACCGTTCACACAAATTCATCTCGCCATTCCCCAAGTCCTATTTATGGGCCTGCCCCTGTCTCGTAAGGTAAAGAGCCACCACCAAAAGTAGCAGGTAGAAATTCAGTCATTAGAGATCATGATACCAAGGCCCATATTTATACTTTTTGACGCTAAACTGCGCTAACGCAGTTTAGCGTCAAAAAATTTTGCACCGTCTAACGCCATTCTGAAGCGCCATGCGGGCGCCGTATTTATGGAATGGCGTTAGACGGCGCAATCAGACCGGCGCTGCCTGGTGTGCGTGGGAAAAAACCACGTAGACCAGGCAGCTCCGGCGTTGGGAAAAAATGACGTTAGGGCGTCTTAAAATGGCGCAAGTCAGGTTGACGCTAAAAAATCGTCGTAACCCGACTTGCGCCATTTTTTTTCGACGCCCATCCCCCATCAACATGACTCCTATCATTGTAAAGATAGGAGTCATGCCCCCTTGCCCAATGGCCATGCCCAGGGGACTTCTGTCCCCTGGGCATGGTCATTGGGCATAGTGGCATGTAGGGGGGCACAAATCAGGCCCCCCTATGCCCAAAAAAATTATACAAAAAAAAATATATATATACTTACCTGAACTTACCTGAATGTCCCTGGGGTGGGTCCCTCCGTCCTTGGGTGTCCTCCTGGGGTGGGCAAGGGTGGCAGGGGGGTCCCTGGGGGCAGGGGAGGGCACTCTGGGCTCATTTTGAGCCCACTTGTCCCTTAACGCCATGCCTGACCCAGGCGTTAAAAAGCGGCGCAAATGCGCCGTTTTTGGCCACGCCCACTCCCGGGCGTCATTTTTGCCCGGGAGTATAAATACCACGTAAAGGCCTGGGAGTCATTTTTTAAGACGGGAACGCCTCCCTTGCATATCATTAACGCAAGGAAGGGGTTCACGCTAAAAAACTACGCCCACTGCGGGCACTTTGGCGCCCGAAGCGTCTAACGCCATAGTATAAATATGGCGTTAGTTGGCGTTAGTTTAGCGTCGAATTTGCGTCGAAAAAAACGACGCAAATTCGGCGCAACCAGAGTATAAATACGGCCCCAAATGCTATGGCTGTGGCTTGAATCGTCCCTGTTTGTGTGCACGTCCCCCATGACAATTCACACTCCCCATCACACTCACATTACCCCTCCCTTCATTTTTCCAGGCAAAAAGTGGCCCAGGTAAACATAGAGGGGAGCCATGTCTGGGCATGGATTATGTTGTCAAAAATGAAACCTGCTCCTAGCCTCTAGTGTGGGCTAAAAAGGAGCCTGTGGCAAACAATTAAAGCCCCCCCTGGTCTTAAGGAGCCATTGCCATTTGCACCATGCCATAGTGGTCAAAGGCATTTACCCACATGGTGCATTAAAGGGGGCTGTAGAAATTGAGGCCATCAATAGCAAATGCAACATTATACAAAAATTATAAACTAAACAAACCTCTTGCATGGCCCATAACTTCCCTGAGGGGCTACTACAATCATTGAATTTGGATGTTGATATGACTTACAATCATTGAATTTGGATGTTGATATGACTATGTCCGAATCATTTCAGCTTGCATCCAATCCCCCTGTCACCCATGCTGTCACCCTCACACTTGCATATTTCAACCACCACTTCATATCAATGGACCAGCCATGACCCAGGTGAAAAGGGAGAGGGGCCCATGGTTGGGCATTACCCCGCATCTTCAAAAGGTACATTGGACTTTGGCACCTAGCAGACCCAACTAACAGCCATTTGGTATGTCCGTAATGGAGAGGGTTCAGAATTTCAAGGCCCGTGATGTTCAAGAACCATTGTTGGTGGTGCTTTGTGACTGCACTTATGGTGCGTCAGTTATGATGAGCCGCCCCAAGGCATGATGAGAGATGTAGTTTCCCTGAATGTAAGCGAGTCTTAGTGTACCCAGCTGGGGAATAAAGTCAGAACCCATATGGCCACAAAAAGCGGGGGGTTAAGTACAGTATGACCATAGGATCATTTGCTTTATTTATAGTTTAGGAATGTACAATGGGACGAGACAGTTTCGCTCATTATATTTTTTACTTTCATACAGTATAGGAGTCTTAGCTTATCCAACCACGGTCGTTAGCACCGCTGCGGAATCCAACAAGGCCAAGGGAAGCTCACTTCAATGAGGCCCATGGAAGAACACAGAGGCCAGTGGAGTGGGCTTTTGGGCTCCTTAATGCCAGATTTTGCTGCCTGGATAAGACTGGTGGAGCCCTCCCTTACTCACCCGATAAGGTGTGCCAAATCACCATGGCTTGCCGCATGCACAACATAGCCCTGCAATGGAGCATACCATACATTTCAGAGGATTGAGACCATGAAGAGCCAACAGGTGAGGATGTTGAAATGCCAAATGACGATGATAGTGGTGAAAATGAAGGAATTGATGTGCGCCAAGATGTTTTCGACAGCTTCTTCACATGAATTTAAGTTTACCTTTCCATACTGCTAAATTAAATGTCAAAACAACTTGTGACATAATGAGCATATCAGTGTGTGCTGGACAGTTTTTAGGAATGGTTAGTTCAGGAAATTCCAGGGCAAAGATCTTTGTTGTTAAAAGTTTTGACACATTGACTACTGTAGTCATTGACATTGATTATCTCTGATTGTTCAAAGTGAATGTGTCCTCATAACTTACAATTTGAGTCTAATTTGTCATGTAAGATTAATATATTCTTGTCTTTTTTTTTAAGGATCCTTCACCATGTATCCTTCATTTGGACATTTCAAAGTTGTAACATTTGCAGTTATATGCTGCTGTTGCAAAGTACAAAGGGAACATGGGTTGATCCTGAGGAAGACACACACTTTGGATGTACATATCTTGTACAAAGGAAACTTGCACAGTGATTGAGTAGATGTTCTTGAGATTTTATTAGACCTGTTTTCTATTGAATGTTGCCACCAAGGAAATATGTGCTGCTTAACTTGCTCTAACCACATGTGTTAGTCAACTCAAAATATACTAATCTTCCCTCATATTGACAAAATCCTCATTTTGAGTTAAGTGCATGAAGCTGTTGATAGGTATCATCATAGTAGAAAGAATGTTTTGTAGCACACCACAGAAATGTGGTTGTGACATTCCACCAGATACTGCCACAGTGTATTGAAATGATCCTGTGGTGACAAAATGTAGTAGAACCATGGTTTTCTTTATTGGCGTTATTGATGTGGGTTTTCTATTGTGAAGCAGGATGTCTGAGTCCAGCTTATTACTTGAATCAGTAATATTTCTCCTATTGAATCTATTTATTATGATTATATCTCGTTCTTCCATCGTATCAGGGTTTGGAACAGTAAAAATACAACTAAAACAGACTATTTGAGTTATGGATTGGTTAAGATTTTTTTCAGATTTTTTTTTTTTTTTTTTTTTTTTACAGATATACGTAATCAATACATTGGTATTTGTGTTTGGTATGTTTATTTTCCTTTTTTGGAACTGTGATACACATTGCTTAGTTGTAACATTTTTTCAATTAATTTTATTTATTGTTTGTTTTTTTTCCTTCATGGTGGAAGGAAGAAGTCTTTGACTTTGTGCTTTTAAAATATAATAATCAAAGAAAAATAGACTTACACATGTTGAAAACCAAAAGGAAAAATGAAAAAAACAAAACAGTCAATCATGGTGGATGAAACTATTTTTGTAGAGGCAAATTTGTTTGAAGTTTAATGTACAAAATACAACTGTCCTCAAAAAAGCTAAAGGTGTCCATCAAGTAGTCCACAAAGTGAATGGTAGTCACACACTGGAAGAAATTAGGTTCTGCATCTCTTGCTAGTGGTGGTGAAAGTCTTGTGATCCTCTCCTGATTGTCCGGATGAAAGTCCCCTCCTGGGGGAGAGAAGGAGTCCACAGTTGCAGGGACTGGGGTGGATGGAACTGTTTCTTGTTGCAGCAGGACCTCCCTGTTTGTGGCTTAGAGTGATGTATTTTGTCAAGAAGTTGAATTACCACAGACAGGGGAAGTTGTTACAGGAAAGTCCTGAGCATATGGTGATAAATGTCAAACATCACCCCAGTCATGGAGCACAAATTGCGTTGAGATTCTGAATCTCTAAATTGTGCTCCCTCCGCACCTGCATGAATGTCCTGAAGCTCTGTTATGACCTGGCCCATCATGTCTTGTGCCTGATGTAGTGCTCCCAAGTGTTGATCAATGGTGGTATGGGTGACAGTGTACCCAGTGGCCTCACTATATTGGCCCACAGAGTCCCTCCCATGAACCCTACCCCCCTACCCTGTGCCCTTAAGACAGTCTGCTCCAGCCAACTGGGTCCAAACTGAAATGAATGTGGCAGTGGTATTGCCTCAACAGCAGCCAGGAGTGGGGGGCACAAGATGGATTTTATATTCCTTTGAACAAAGGAAGTGGAGGTACCCTGAGGCTGAGGTGTTATTACAACTGGGTAGGAGGTATAGCTGGAGGCCGAGGGACTCACTGGGGCTGTCCGACCAGATAGACCAGGTGGACTAACTCATCATCATCTGGACTTGCAGGAGTGATGTCCTAACTGAAGGCTTGAACCTGGTCTTGAGTGGAGGTGTCTTGAGTGGCAAACGGTGGTCCACTGGTTCTAAGTGTGGGACCTAATATGGATTGCAAACAGTCAGAAAATAAAAGTCTGGATTGTACATCAAATATGTCCTCAGCTACAATGAAGCAACCTAACAGTTAAAAAATGAATTTTAGAATTATTAAACTTTTCAGTTCTTTTTTTGTGAAGTATACATACTGGTTAGTTTACACAGATGCAAACTTCAGAAATACTGGCTGAGAGATATCCTGAAACGAGAAAGGATATTCAGAAAGTGTACAATACATGTACCAAACATCCAGCCCACCACAGTAGAGAGGAGAATTGAGAACTAAACCATTGCAAGTCCTAGCAGGCTACAAATCAGATTATTATACAATTTAGGAGAATGAATGGCATTAGTCGTCATATGAACATTGCAAAGTAAAATGTTTATCAATACTACTTGTATTCAACATACAGCAGGACATGAGTGACAATTTGGAAGTCGACATACTATGATTTGTAAAAAACAATTACATCAGTTCAATCAAAAGACAAGAAGGTGACAAAATACTAGATATACATCAAAAATTATTTTTTTTTATTGTGGCATAAAATGGTGATTGTCAAATGCATGACACTTTGACATATGTGCTTGTATGGAAGAAAAGAGAGAAGGACCAACATCACATTGCAGTATTACTTTCCAAAGCAGAAAACAGGGCATCATGGTAGTTGTAGTCATTTCTATTCACTATTATCAACACTTGTAAAAATATGACTTAAACATACTTAGTTAAATATTTGTAGTGAAAATGAACACACATTTACAATTAATTGACACATTTGTAAATGATGTAAATAGGTGAAAAGGGCACTTAGCTGCATCATTCCTTCAAGTGGAATTAGATGGAGCTTGTAACCTATTTTCTTGAGTCCATCACCATACATTGAAACAAACCTTCCATCTAGACAAATGCGAGAAATTATCCATGGAGAACAGCACACATTATGACAGCACATATTGATGATTGTTAAAAAGATAAATACAACCATAATGCTACTAATTTGCTGATAACAATATATTTTGATACTTTAAAATGTTGTTTATATGTTTTAATGAGTGCCTAAAACCATTATCAACAGCTAACTTAAGGGGAAAAACTACATTTCTGATTAGAAAGACATTCAAAAGTGCAACTTACCAGTCTCCACTCCACCAGGGAATCCTGTCAAGCCTTCAGGATCTGCAAGACTTTCTCCTCCCAGGGAAAATGTTGTAAGGGTGGGCTGGGGGAGCCACCACCAATCCTCTGTGCCTCCAGGTGATGTGTGGAGGCCACAGAACACAGTCTCCTCCGCAGGTCGTTCCACCTCTTCCTAATTTCCTCCTGTGTGCACCGGTTGTTTGCTACATCATTCACTCTGTCAACTATTCTAGCCCACATTTGCCTTTCTGAGATATACAGGGAGTGCAGAATTATAAGTTGTATTTTTGAGGATTAATTTTATTATTGAACAACAACCATGTTCTCAATGAACCCAAAAAACTCATTAATATCAAAGCTGAATATTTTTGGAAGTAGTTTTTGGTTTGTTTTTAGTTTTAGCTATGTTAGGGGGATATCTGTGTGTGCAGGTGACTATTACTGTGCATAATTATTAGGCAACTTAACAAAAAAAAATATATACCCATTTCAATTATTTATTATTACCAGTGAAACCAATATAACATCTCAACATTCACAAATATACATTTCTGACATTCAAAAACAAAACAAAAACAAATCAGTGACCAATATAGCCACCTTTCTTTGCAAGGACACTCAAAAGCCTGCCATCCATGGATTCTGTCAGTGTTTTGATCTGTTCACCATCAACATTGCGTGCAGCAGCAACCACAGCCTCCCAGACACTGTTCAGAGAGGTGTACTGTTTTCCCTCCTTGTAAATCTCACATTTGATGATGGACCACAGGTTCTCAATGGGGTTCAGATCAGGTGAACAAGGAGGCCATGTCATTAGATTTCCTTCTTTTATACCCTTTCTTGCCAGCCACGCTGTGGAGTACTTGGACGCGTGTGATGGAGCATTGTCCTGCATGAAAATCATGTTTTTATTGAAGGATGCAGACTTCTTCCTGTACCACTGCTTGAAGAAGGTGTCTTCCAGGAACTGGCAGTAGGACTGGGAGTTGAGCTTGACTCCATCCTCAACCCGAAAAGGCCCCCCAAGCTCATCTTTGATGATACCAGCCCAAACCAGTACTCCACCTCCACCTTCCTGGCGTCTGAGTCGGACTGGAGCTCTCTGCCCTTTACCAATCCAGCCACGGGCCCATCCATCTGGCCCATCAAGACTCACTCTCATTTCATCAGTCCATAAAACCTTAGAAAAATCAGTCTTGAGATATTTCTTGGCCCAGTCTTGACATTTCAGCTTGTGTGTCTTGTTCAGTGGTGGTCGTCTGTCAGCCTTTCTTACCTTGGCCATGTCTCTGAGTATTGCACACCTTGTGCTTTTGGTCACTCCAGTGATGTTGCAGCTCTGAAATATGGCCAAACTGGTGGCAAGTGGCATCGTGGCAGCTGCACGCTTGACTTTTCTCAGTTCATGGGCAGTTATTTTGCGCCTTGGTTTTTCCATACGCTTCTTGCGACCCTGTTGACTATTTTGAATGAAACGGTTGATTGTTCGATGATCACGCTTCAGAAGCTTTGCAATTTGAAGAGTGCTGCATCCCTCTGCAAGATATCTCACTATTTTTGACTTTTCTGAGCCTGTCAAGTCCTTCTTTTGACCCATTTTGCCAAAGGAAAGGAAGTTGCCTAATAATTATGCACACCTGATATAGGGTGTTGATGTCATTAGACCACACCCCTTCTCATTACAGAGATGCACATCACCTAATATGCTTAATTGGTAGTAGGCTTTCGAGCCTATACAGCTTGGAGTAAGACAACATGCATAAAGAGGATGATGTGGTCAAAATACTCATTTGCCTAATAATTCTGCACTCCCTGTAGTTGTAATTTGTACTTGGGCTCCAAACAATTCTGGCTCTGCTCTGATGATTTCATCCACCATGATTGACAATTCTCCCTCTGTAAAATGTGGATTCCTCCTCCCTGCCATAGCGAGACACTAAAAATAAATGAAGTAGTGGCACACAAGTTGATAAAAAGCTTTAAAAATGAAACAAAATGAAGAGGGTTTAAAAAAACAACAACATGACTCCTGAGTGGCAAATTCAGCAGCAAAATGGTGTTATGCAGTGGAATGTCAAAGGATCGTGGTGTGGTTTGCAGGTGTTCACAATTGGCCAAAATACATCAAGTGTGTGCTGCTAGTATCCTTCCAACAGCCACAGCCATTGTACAGTGTTGAGCGGCTCCTGCTACGGTCACCCTCTCCTCAGGAATCCACTGCCAGAACAATGCTAGTATGGCTGTGAAACCTAAATATGCTTGGTGCAATCCCGCCACCCTGATGGCGAAGGAGTACTTTTAAACAGCATTGAAGTTTGTGTCATCGATAGCAGCAGACCGCTTACATGTCAACCTTCACTCTGCTGACACTGACAGAGGTTCATCTGCCATAGACCTAAATACGGTGACTTATTCAGGGAAGGTAGTATGAGCTGCTACCCTAGTTTGTAGCTATGCAACAAACAACAGGCAATAAATAATTATTAGACTTTTTATCCTTGGTGTGGTCTCCCTTAACTTTTTGCCTCTGTTTCCCAGGTTGTTGATGTGTGCTAGACTCTGTTTTTGAAGCTTTTGTTACACTGGGTACCTTACCACTGCTAACTACTGCTAAAGTGCAAGTGCTCCTTTACAAAATGTGTATTTAATCGGTTTATCCATGAATGGCACATTTGATTTACTTGTAAGTCCCTAGTAAAGTGCTCTAGAGGTGCCCAGGGCCTGTAAACCATATGCTACTAGTGGGCCTGCAGCACTGGTTGTGCCACCCACCTAAGTAGCTCAGTAATCATGTCGCAGACCTGCCACTGCAGTTTCTGTGTGTGCAGTTTTAAACTGTAAATTCGAGTAGGCAAGTGTACCCACTTGCCTATCGTAAACCTTCCATTTTCTTACATGTCAGACACCCCTAAGGTAGGCCCTAGGTAGCCCCAATGCAGGGTGCAGTGTATGGTTACGGTAGGACATACAGTAATGTATTTTATATGTCCTGACAGTGAAATACTGCTAAATTTGTTTTTTACTGTTGCAAGGCCTGTCCCTCTCACAGGTTAACAAGGTGGCTACCTTTAAATATGATTAAAGTGTAGATTTCCGTTGGGAGCGGATAGATGTGGAGAGTTTGGGGTCTCTGAGCTCATAATTTAAAAATACATCTTTTAGTAAAGTTGATTTTGAGATTGTGTGTTTAAAAATGCCACTTTTAGAAAGTGAGCATTTTCTTGATTAAACCATTTCAGTGTCTCTGCCTGTTTGTGGATTCCCTGTCTGGGTCAGTTTGACAGTTGGGCTGGTTGCACCTCTCACTAGACAGTGACACAAAGGGAGCTGGGGTGTAGTCTGCATTTCTTGATGAGCGATCTGTGCTAGGAGGGTGGGGAGGATTGGTCACTTACACATGAAAGGGCTGTGCCTGCCCTCACACAATGCAGTCTCCAACCCCCTGGTGTGTGCCTGGGGCCTGGCCTGGGCAAGGAAGGATTTCACAAACAAGAGTGACTTCTCTTTGAAGTAGGCCTACTTCAAAGGGCAAAATGGGCATAAGTAGGGCACCCAAAACCACAGATTCTAGAACACTTCTGGAAACCAAGAGGATCGTCTGCCTGGAGGAGAGCTGAGGAAGAAGAGCTGCCCGGCCTGTGACTGTGCTGTGTAGAGCTATCCTGCAGTTGCTGCTTCTGCCTGTGCTAGAGGACAAAGACTGGACTTTGTGTGACTTCTATCTTGAGAAGAAACTCTCCAAGGGCTTTATTTAAAGCTTGCCTCCTGTTATTGAAGTCTCAGGGACAGCAAAGACTTCTCTCTGCCAGCACCTTGAGCCTCTGCTGAGACTCCTACTCTGCTAAGTGGAGCCCATCCACTTCCTGGGACCCTGAAAGGAGAAGCTGGCAGGACAAGAGTGAGAAATCCATGCACAGACCGCCATGCGGGGAAAAGATCGACACAACTCCGATCCGCAGCTGAAAAATTGATGTGCCACTGGCTTCGTGGCTGAAAATCAATGCTCGCCTGCAGCGCGACTGAAAGATTGACGCACGCGGCTGGAGAAACGACGTGTAGCAACGCTGACTGAGTCTGGTGAGATAGCAACCCATGCTGTGTGGTTCTCGGATAATCGTGCGGCTAGATTTCCGACGCAAAAAACGCTGCCCATGTATAAACAACGCAAGGCCTGTCTGGACCCGAGAGCACTGACCGGATCGATGCATCGCTCTCCTGCGAAGAGAAGAAACGACGCACACCGACCCGACTTAAGGAGAAACTATGCAAGGTCTCGCTTGTGAGTGATATCGACGCATCGCAAGCCCTTTTTGATGCATACCTACCCGTGTGGGATTATTTTTGACAGACCCAGGTACAGTTCCATGCTAACAGCGTTAGCATTGTGTTTAAAATTACATGAGGACTCTTTTTGGTTTTGAATTAATAACTTGACTTGTGTATTGTGGATTTTTGTCGTTTTGGTCTTGTTTTGTTTAGATAAATATGTTCTATTTTTCTAAGCCTGTGTTCTGTCATTTTGTAGTATTTTCACTAAGTTACTGTGTGTGTTGGTACAAATAGTTTACACCTAGCAGTCTGAAACTAAGCCTGCCTGCTTGTGCCAAGCTACCCAGGGGGTTAGCAGAGGGTGATTCTCTTTTACTCTGACTAGAGTGAGGGTCCTTGCTTAGACAGGGGGTAACCTGACTGCCAACCAAAAACCCAATTTCTAAATCTCCAGTCATTTATTATGCTTTATAAAAAGGAAAAGTTTCTTATTAGGCACACACTATTCAATATTTTGCTTTATTTCACAAATTTGTACAAGAATGCAGGTAGAAATACTTATGGTGACATTCTTCTAACAACACCCTTAGCAAGACCTGAAACCTATAATCACAATACTCCCCCACAAGCATAGAAGACACTATATAATGGGGATATCAATTAAAAGACAGGCCTATTGTATTTGTTGGGGATTAACCATATTCATAAAACAATCATTTGCAATGCAATGGGTCCTGAATTGTGCCGCGTTAGAGCTATTAGCATTGTAAACTCCTAAAAAGACTTTTCTTGCAACATTAAATGACAAAAATGAGCGCGATCATGCTACGTAAAACATAGCACGATCATGCTGCGAAATAAAGAGAAAAAGTAGTCAAGAAACCATACGGAAAACAAAGAGCCTTGTTTGTTTCCCATAGTTTACCGGTGGTCTCGAGGAGGGCTAAACACCGGAAAAGGCATGACATATGCATGACTTTCACGAATGAAAACAAGCAGATTTTAAAAGGCAAGCCCACGAACCAATGATAGTGACTGATGTAACATGGGCATTGTTAAAATCCCCCTAAAGAGAGATTAGAAGAGGGACGGAGCAGTTTGTGCTCGCCCCTAAACAGAAATATGTAATACTAGACCAATGCAACACCATCATTAAAATCACTAAGGATGGTGTCACATAAATTATGTACTGATCCATTGTTCACTTTGCATTAGTGAAAAATCTGTTCCATCACCTTTATTAGGATGTATGGTTTCACTGTCATCTTTGGCAGTCCCACTTCCTCAGCATCCAACACACATGTGCACACACGTGTGCATGTGCTGCCAACCCAGTGCCTTTTAACCTAGCTGCTTAACAGTGGCCCCTGCTTTAAAAGGCAGACACCGGTGGCTAGCAATGTAAGCCAACTTTCACATATTTAACAGAGTTTACAGTGAGCTCATGATAAAATAAAAAATAAAAAACAGGTAGTATAAAAGCAAAACAATCCAAGGGGCTAAAGGGATCACTCACAACCTATTTTCCTACAGTCTTGTTTTGATTAATTGATGGAGTGAATAAGTATAACAGACATAAATGGAGGTGTGTTCCACACTGAAAAAACCCCAAAGGTTACAGGGACGTTATAGTTAGAAAATAGAATTTTAAAAAATATAGAAATTCTCTTAAAAAAACCGAAGGCTACAGGGAGGTTATAATTAGGCTCACATTTTAAACGTACAAAAACATTGGAATTCACCAGTTATAATTAGAATTACCTCAAGTAACTGTAACTCCTACCCTAAGATAACTATAACTCACGCCCCCACCATACACAGGTTTTTCATCAAGAATTTTACTGCAAATATAACATTGATATGATCATTGATGTTGTCAAAGATGTCATGAGTGCCATTATTTGTGGGTGTATTAGCAGTGCATGGCAAGTGAATTTCTAGTGAATTTCTATGGTGTGTTTTAATTCTATTTCCTAACTCTAAAATCCCTGATAATTTCTATGTTTTTTTTAGTGTATAGTAATTTTGATTACCATACTTTAATCCAACCACCGCTGTTCATGGCCTTTACCCATGTAAGCACCCAACCGAGCACATCCTTTGCCCATGCACAGGGCAGATTGCCCACAACATCTGGCCAGCAGTCGGACCCTGCGGCCAACCACCTCTTAACCACCCAAACCCAAGTTGTGCACAGCCCTTTCGCCATGTGTGGCAGGAGTTTGCCATAGCTTCTTTGGGTGTGAGAGGGTGTATCTGAGGGTGCGAGTGCCTGATGGATTTTCTGTCTGGGTCTGAGAGTGCGCACATCAGTGTTTTAGTGGATGCATTAGTGTGTGTGCAGGTCTGTGAATGGCTGAATGAGGGTTTCAGTCAGTCTGTGAGTGGGTGCGTGAGTGTCTGAGTGGGTCTGTGAGAGTGGGCGTAAGTGTCCAAGTGTGTGAGTGGGAGAAATTGATTGAAAGAGAAACAGAAAGAGAGAAAGAAAGAGAGAGTTTTTTGGGGCTTTAATATATCATATACTTAGAATGAGATATTTTTGTTGGATTTAACAAAAAGTATATATTTTTAAATAAGTATTCTTTTTTCTTATAAAAAAAAAGAAAGAAATCAGTCCCGCTGGACTCGAACCCCCATAGCTCAGTGTACTAGAAAGCCCTTTATGGACTATGTGGGACCGTGAGAAATCCCTCAAAGGCCCCACTTTTTAATTTTAAAAAAACTTTTTTTATTAAAAATCCCTTACTGGCTACCTGGCACTGCAGGGGAAGCCTTAAGGCTTCTCTTGCAGTGCCAATGCTTTAGCGAACAGGGAGCTATTTAACAGCATGTGTGCAGGAGACAGAGATGATACTTCGGATTTTGACAGCAGGACCTGCTTTCAAGGTCCCACTGACACGAATGAAAACAAGCAGCTTTTAAAAGGCAAGCCCACGAACCAATGATAGTGACTGATGTAACATGGGCATGGTTCAAATCCCCCTAAAGAGAGATTAGAAGAGGGACGGAGCAGTTTGCACTCGCCCCTAAACAGAAATATGTCACACTAGACCAATGCAACACCATCATTAAAATCACTAAGGATGGTGTCACATAAATTATGTACTGATCCATTGTTCACTTTGCATTAGTGAAAAATCAGTTCCATGACCTTTATTAGGATGTATTGTTTCACTGTCATCTTTGGCAGTCCCCCTTCCTCAGCCTCCAACACACATGTGCACACACGTGTGCATGTGCTGCCAACCCAGTGCCTCTTAACCTAGCTGCTTAACAGTGGCCCCTGCTTTAAAAGGCAGACACCGGTGGCTAGCAATGTAAGCCAACTTTCACATATTTAACAGAGTTTACAGTGAGCTCATGATAAAATAAAAAATAAAAAACAGGTAGTACAAAAGCAAAACAATCCAAGGGGCTAAAGGGATCACTCACAACCTATTTTCCTACAGTCTTGTATTGATTAATTGATGGAGTGAATAAGTATAACAGACATAAATGGAGGTGTGTTCCACACTGAAAAAAACCCAAAGGTTACAGGGACGTTGTAGTTAGGAAATAGAATTTTAAAAAATATAGAAATTCTCTTAAAAATACAAAGGCTACAGGGAGGTTATAATTAGGCTCACATTTTAAACGTACAAAAACATTGGAATTCACCAGTTATAATTAGAATTACCTCAAGTAACTGTAACTCCTACCCTAAGATAACTATAACTCACGCCCCCACCATACACAGGTTTTTCATCAAGAATTTTACTGCAAATATAACATTGATATGATCATTGATGTTGTCAAAGATGTCATGAGTGCCATTATTTGTGGGTTTATTAGCAGTGTATGGCAAGTGAATTTCTAGTGAATTTCTATGGTGTGTTTTAATTCTATTTCCTAACTATAAAATCCCTGATAATTTCTATGTTTTTTTATGTGTATAGTAATTTTGATTACCATACTTTAATCCAACCACCGCTGTGCATGGCCTTTACCCATGTAAGCACCCAACCGAGCACATCCTTTGCCCATGCACAGGGCAGATTGCCCACAACATCTGGCCTGCAGTCGGACCCTGCAGCCAACCAACTCTTAACCGCCCAAACCCAAGTTGTGCACAGCCCTTTCGCCATGCGTGGCGGGAGTTTGCCATAGCTTCTTTGGGTGTGAGAGGGTGTATCTGAGGGTGAGAGTGCCTGATGGATTTTCTTTCTGGGTCTGAGAGTGCGCACATCAGTGTTTTAGTGGGTGCATCAGTGTGTGTGCAGCTCTGTGAATGGCTGCATGAGGATTTCAGTCAGTCTGTGAGTGGGTGCGTGAGTGTCTGAGTGGGTCTGTGAGAGTGGGCGTAAGTGTCTGAGTGTGTGAGTGGGAGAAATTGATTGAAAGAGAAACAGAAAGAGAGAAAGAAAGAGAGAGTTTTTTGGGGCTTTAATATCTCATAAACTTAGAATTAGATATTTTTGTTGGATTTAACAAAAAATATATATTTTTAAATAAGTATACTTTTTTCTTATAAAAAAAAAAAAGAAATCAGTCCAGCTGGACTCGAACCCCCATAGCTCAGTGTACTAGAAAGCCCTTTACGGACTTTGTGGGACCGCGAGAAAGCCCTCAAAGGCCCCACTTTTTAATTAAAAAAAAAACAGTTTTTTTATTAAAAATCCCTTACTGGCTACCTGGCACTGCAGGGGAAGCCTTAAGGCTTCTCTCGCAGTGCCAATGGTTCAGCAAGCAGGGAGCTGCTTTAACAGCATGTGTGCAGGAGACAGAGATGATACTTCGGATTTTGACAGCGGGACCTGCTTTCAAGGTCCCACTGACAAAACCAGAAGTGTTTGCTGTGGCTTGGCTGCAGCACTGCAGACAAGTTACAGCAAACAGCTATGTCCCAGGGTTAGGTAGGTGGTGGTCCCCAGAGCCATCTATGGCTTCCAGAGGGGAGCTGCATGGCCCCTCTCCAACAAAAACTTAGCCTGGGGGGTTGATGGTCTACACGTAGATCCATGGCGCCTCTGCTCATAAATTAAAAGTCCCTTTGGGACTCCACCACTAGAGCTAAGGGGTCAAGGTGTTCGTACTCTGGCCCCTTTTGTTTTTTTTTTAACCTTTTTTTGGGGGCTCGGCTGAAGCTGAGTCCCAAGATGGCTGACACTTGCTTCTGTTGCTGAAGTGTTATCAGCCAATTATATCTCACCACAAGGGCATTAGGGGTCACGAATTCTTCACCTCCCTAGATTTATAAATCTGTTTTCCCCTTAATTTCTCAAAAACGACTGTATGGAATTACACCAAAACAAAAAAAAAAAGAACTCTTTCTGGGCCAGGACCTAACTTCCTGCTAAATTTGGTGTAATTCCGCCCAGTAGTTTTTGAGCTATTGCTGTTCGAAATCCTTATGGAAAAATGAATGGAGAAAACATGTTTTGGGGCCCCTCCTCTCTTCTCCATTCCCCCCAGATGGATCACACTGAAACGTTCCAAGCAGCAGCGACGGGACAGGCAAATATTTTTTGAAATTTTTTGTGATGATTCATCAAGTGGTACCAAACATATAGACAAGTAAAAAAATATTTTTCTTTCTGCCCCAAGAAGGTGATGGTTCCTGGCACTGTTGGGGGGGGCATGTGGCCTCCCCAGATGAAGTTAATATTCAGGCTGGGGAGATGGTGGTTCCCAGAGCTGCGGTGTGTGCCACACAGCTCCCCCTTACTTGTAATTACATATATAGACAGATACATCATGTATTTTTTATTGCTGGTCATATGTGTTCATATGTGAGAAAATATAGGGTATGATAGATGTTTATGAATGCAGTATGTAATGTACTTATACCTCAATATCACTTCTAACTACTGAAGGTTTTTCCTCTATTTTTGTCTGTTTGGATTAGTAAAAGGAACAACTGTATAACCTTTACAGTGTTATCTATGTTCTTCATTTTCACTTTTCTGTCTTCAAAGTACTTATAATAAAATTAGACATACAAGAAACAAGGCAAAGAAAGTACTTATCAATACTTGTATGAAATAGCCAACCCCATTTAAGTAGCCTTAAGTGAAATAGGTTCAGAAATGTAATACAAAATGAAAAATGTGTAAAATTGAGCTAAAAATACAAGTGGGTATATTATTATTAAACAATAAAGAAATGCAGTTAAATAATAACTATTAATAATTGTAAATGGGATCACTAAGGGCCTCATTCTGACCCTGGCGGTCTATGACCGCCAGGGTGGAGGCCGGCTGAAGCACCGCCAACAGGCTGGCGGTGCTTCAGTTAGTATTCCGACCGCGGCTTTGAAGCCGCGGTCGCCCAGTCGGGTCCGGCGGTTTTCCGCCGGATTTCCCCCGGCTGGGGGAATCCTGGGATTCCAACCCCCTTCCCGCCAGCCTGGTTCTGGCGGTTTTCACCGCCAGAAACAGGATGGCGGGAAACGGGTGTCGTGGGGCCCCTGGGGGCCCCTGCACTGCCCATGCCACTGGCATGGGCAGTGCAGGGCCCCCCTAACAGGGCCCCATACAGATTTTCACTGTCTGCTTAGCAGACAGTGAAAATCGCGACAGGTGCAACTGCACCCGTCGCACCCCTGCAACTCCGCCGGCTCCATTCGGAGCCGGCTTCCTCATTGCAGGGCCTTTCCCGCTGGGCCGGCGGGCGCTCTTTTGGCGGTCGCCCGCCGGCCCAGCGGGAAAACCAGAATGGCATCCGCGTTCTTCTGACCGCGGAGCGGGCATTTGGCGGTTCCCGTTTGGCTGGCTGCGCCCGCCGCCAGCCAAACTTGGAATGAGGCCCTAAGTGACTTCCAAAACAACTGATAAGAAGGTAAAGTGTTTTTTTTAATCCAGAGAAAGCACAGCACCTTACCTAGTGAAAACAATCAAAACACACCATGTGTTATCAGAGAGCAGTTTGCATGCTTTAATTACATGAGAATGACTTGATATCGTCTTAGTATAAAAGCAATCAAAGAATTTCTTGGGAAAAGTAGATACTCCACATAATAAAGCAAATTATTTACTTGTAATCAATTGATATGATGGGTTATCAAAAGTAAGAAGGATTTTAGTACCAATATCCTAAAGTTTAGACCAATATTTAAAATCATGGAAATTATAAGCCCATCTTTTCTTGCATTGCCACAGGGTTAGTGAGTGGGAAACTTCCAGGAATGTTTAATGACAAAGAGAAAAAGTCCGGTCACACTATCATTTCACGAAACATGGTACACTGAAACCACCACATTAGGCAGAAAAGGTCCTTTGCCTAATATGAAGGCACGTTTCCTGTTTCGCTTTAGATTACAGGACAGATCCTGGACCTTACATTGTCAGTGACAGGCCTAGATCTCTAGATTCTAGGACCAACATAAAAGTCAGGATACTGGTTTCACATGCAGTCAGGTACTCAAGACAGTGGTACAAAACCATTTACTTTGTAGGGGACATTCCAATCCCAACAGGGATGCATAAATACAATTAGGGCACACTAGTGAACATTTGCCCTTCAAATTCACTTGTGATGTGATTTTCCAATTGCAATAACCCCGGTTCATATGTGAAAACATAGGCTTTGATCAGAAGTACATATAGCAATTCCTAAGTAATAAAGGCCCTCATTATAACCCTGGCGGTTGGTGTTAAAGGAGCAGTAATACCGCCAACAGGCTGGCAGTAAGAAAAATGGAATCACAACCATGGCGGAAACCGGCAACACAGACAGCCACTTTAACACTCCGACCGCCACGGTGGTAGCAACAAACACCGCAGTTGTAACTGCCAACAGACAGGTGGAAGACAATATACCGCCCACCCCATTACAACACGCCCATCCACCATCTTTTCCGGGGCCATCAAAAGCACGTCGGAAACAGTGTTTGGAAGGGAAACCACTGACCTCTCGACACTCAACGAAGAACCAGGACACCATGGAGCCTGAACTACAGGTGTTACCAATGTTGGTGTATCTTCTCATCTACCAGGAGTACAAACGGCGGCAGTGACGACCACGGTGAGTACTGCACCTAGCACACAAGGGAGGGGGGAGGAAAAAGAACATGACACACACACACGCAAAAAGCAACACCCCCAAACCCATCCTCACCCCCAACACCAAACACACAAACACATGTATCAACATTATATATACATCCCGTAACCCTCTGGAAGAACGCAAGGACAAAAGGAATTGAGTCAAATTAGTGTCATATTAGAAAGAGTCAGATATGCGTTACAAATTCAAAAACAGTATTTACACTATATACAATATGTACATAAGGCGGTACATTGTCCACTCAAAATGTCCGTGGGCCACTGGGCCAAAGCTCATAGGCCAAGTCCACACTTGACTACTGCCTCAATATGGAGACAACACTGCAGGGGCATCAGGTCGATAACACACAGCCACCTTAGGGGGACGTGGAAGGGGGGCACCTCAGCCGGAAGATGGCACTACGCCACTGCTCATGGAGAGGGCTAAATGCCCACAGCGATGTCCTGGGGAGTGAAAAGCCACAGTCTCTCAAGTCTCTCCAGTGGGTGGGTTGCCCACTGCTTGGACCTGGGGAGTGCAAAGCCACAGTCTCTCAAGTCTCTCAAGTGGGTGGGTTGCCCACTGCTTGGTCCTGGGGAGTGCAAAGCCACAGTCTCTCAAGTCTCTCCAGTGGGTGGGTTGCCCACAGTGATGTCCTGGGGAGTGCAAAGCCACCATCTCTCAAGTCTCTCCCATGGGTGGGTTGCCCACTGCTTGGTCCTGGAGAGTGCAAAGCCACAGTCTCTCAAGTCTCTCCAGTGGGTGGGTTGCCCACAGCGATGTCCTGGGGAGTGCAAAGCCACAGTCTCTGACGTCTCTCCAGTGGGTGGGTTGCCCACTGCTTGGTCCTGGGGAGTGCAAAGCCACAGCCTCTCAAGTCTCTCCAGTGGGTGGGTTGCCCACTGTTTGGTCCTGGGGAGTGCAAAGCCACAGTCTCTCAAGTGGGTGACATGTTCCACTGGTTCTGGAGGGGACTTTGTGCCCAGTGTGCTTCATCCTGCCAAGGATAGGGTGAGTGGATGCATTTCTCCACTGGTTCTGGAGGGGGCTTGGTGCCCAGTGATGCAACATTTGGGGGGTGGCAGTTCACAGTCCCTCACCTGGGTGTCTGAGCTACGAGATTTACAGTGACCAGGATGCATGATAGTACATGGAGGCAGGGCTAGAGTCCATCTGGCGGCGGTCATGGCTGCACAGTGGTGATAGTGCCGGTGCTGGTGGGGGTGCTGCCAGTGGTGGAGGGAGGCTTCAGCCCTTCTCCTGCAGCCTCGGACGGCTGCCCACTGGGGCTGCTGGCAGTGGTGCCACTGTCAGCGGTGCAGGTGGCGGTGCTTGCAGCGGGGCATGCAGCAGTGTTTGCGGCAGTACAGGTGGCGGTGCTGGCTGCGGTGCAAGTGCCAATGCTGCTAGTGGTGGGGGGAGGCTCCAGCCCTTCTCCTGCAGCCTCGGACAGCTGCCCACTGGGGCTGCTGATGCTGTCAGTAGTGGTGCTGGTGGTGGTGCAGGTGGAGGTGCTTGCAGCAGGGCTGCTGGTGGTGCTGGTCGTGGAGAAGGTGGCGGTCCTAGCAGTTGTTCAGGTAGCCACCAGCCCTTCTCCTGCAGCCTCGGATGGCTGAAGTGCCTTGCCTGTTATTTTGTGCCCCTTCATGACCTTGGCAGATGGTGGTGTCACCCTGGGTCTGGCAGCTGGAGTCTTTGAGGTGGGCTTGCTGGGTGGTTGTGGCTCCTTCCCCTTGCTGGATGCTGTCCCCTTCTTCACCTTGCCAGGTGGCGGAATGGCTTTGCCTTGGCTGGGGTTGGTGGTACACTGGCTGGCCTGACGGGTGTCCCCTTTCAGCCTCTGACAGCTGCAGGAGCCACAGCGGACGTGGACTTGGTGCATGAGGTGCTGGGCAAGGTTTTGGCCACCTTGGCCCTAGGGGAAGGACGGTAGGGAGGGGTAGGGAACAGGCCAATATTTGCCAGGAAAAGCTTCTTAGGGACACTGGGTGGGGAGAGGGAGAAGGTTTGGGAGTGGAGGAAGAGGGAGTGTTTGTAGGAGGTGTCTGTCTCCTGAGTTTGGGTGCAGGTGCATGGGCTGGATGCTGTTGTGAGGTGGATGGCTGTTGGGTGGGTGGGTGCTTGCGTTTGTGTACTTTGGGAGGAGGGGTCATAGACACAGTGGGAGAGGACACAGGGGACGTGTGCATGGATGTGGGGGTGGTGACTGCCAGTGAGGGGTGTGTAGTGATAGGCGTGCTGGTTGAGGATGTAGTGCATGCAGATGTGAGTGGAGACGCCACTGGAAGGGAGGTGGACAAAGAGGAAGAGGGGGACACAGTGGAGGCAGTGGATGTTGGTGTGTCTGTATGGGGATGGTGCTTGTGAGAGTGCCTGTGAGATGAAGTGTGGTGCTTGTGTTTGACTGAGCCACTTTTGTGTGTTGATTTGGGTGAATGATGGTCAGAAGGTATGCTTGGGATAGGCTGGGGTTGAGGTGATTGGGACTGGGACTGGGAAGTTGGAAGGGAGAGACTAGAGACAGGGACAATGGCTGCCATCAGTGCGGAGGCCAGAGCCTGAAATGCTGTCTGTTGGGCCACCACACCAGAGTGAATGCCCTCCAGGTATGCAGTTGTTTGTTGCAAATTACCTCTCAACACCCTGGATGGCATTCAGAATTGTTGACTGTCCAACAGTGAGGGATCTCAGGAGGTCAATAGCCTCCTCACTGAGGGCAGCATGGTTGACTGGGGCAGGGCCTGAGGTGCCTGGGGCAAAGGAGATGCCCACCTTCTTGGGTGAGCAGGCACGGGAACCATGCTGAGGGGCTGCTGGGAGGGAGGTGCTGCTAGGGGTGGTGGTGGCTGTATCTGTTGTTGGGGTGGGCACAGAGCTGTCCTCCACCTCTAGGGAGCTTCCATCGGAAGAAGAGTCACTGTCTGTGGTGTACCCTCCTGTCCCCGTCGTGGTGTTCCCCTCGCCCTCCATCCCACTGGTGCCCTCACCGTCGGTGGATTCGGCCTCCAGGCCCATGTGGGATGCAGCCCCCTCCGTTGCTGGTGCATCTGCTCCTCCGTCAGATGATGCTAATGCACACAAGGACAGGGTGGCAGAACAAAAAGGGTGGAAAAGAGACAGAGGACACACTTGGTCAATGCCAGCAACAACACTACTGTTGGCGCACACAACACACAGGGAACAGCACTGCTGCACTCCTGAAACAGTAGTAGATGCCCACTAACACTATTGGGGTTGGAGTGACTCAAAGCCTGCCCAACAAGGAACCCACCCTGCCATGTTCGCCCTGGCCTAAGGGCACCCACAGTCCACATCCCTACCCAGGTAACACCTTAACGCGCACACAGTAATAAATCTGAATTTGTACTCATCCCCTTGTGGCTGCTGTGATGCCCTCAAGCGCCCATCCAACTCCTGATAGGCCAATGCCAGGATGCGGATCATCAGAGGGTCAGGGTACGATGGGCACCACTTCCTCATTGGGAGGCCAGCCCCAGCTGGGCCTCCGCCGTCTTCCTTGCCCAGCGGCGCAGGTCCTCCCACCGTTTGAGCCAGTGGATGCTCTGTCTGTCAAAGACACCCAGGGTCCTTGGCAATGGCACACCAAATACCCTTTTTCTGGTGGGCTCTGACCTGCAGGAAAAAGACAGCAGAAGAGGGAATTAGTTAATTGTCTGGACCTTCACACTCATGGCCCACCATATCCCTCCCATCCCCTGACACACATACATTGAGCACCGTACATGCCGCACTCTGGCCAGGACACCTCAGGCCCCCCTACATGTGGCCTACACACACAGCATTCCATCCATTCATGGCTCACACATCATGCTCACAGTGTACTCACCTGTTTGTCTGGAGGACCGTAGAGTAAAGTGTACTGGGGTAGGACCCCATCCACCAGTCTATCCAACTCCTCCCAAGTAAAGGCAGGGGGCCTTTCCCCAGACACATGAGCCATTGTCGCTTCCAGACACAGGTCACAGCATCACTTGCTATGTCACTCCTCTCCTGTTGAAGGTCAAGTAGCAAGTGAGTGAAAAGATAGAAAATGGCAGTCACGTCCGCGGTGGTGCGTACCGTCACCACCAGCGTACATCGCCATTGGCTCCTGGAACCCATAGGGCCCAATGATAACCAATGCAAAGTTCCGCAGCCGCCGTTGACCGCCTACCGCAACAGCGCACAACGTCAGCGGAATTACCTAATTTCCACTTGTCCCTCCTCACAGGTCAGACGGCCAC
Source organism: Pleurodeles waltl (assembly GCF_031143425.1). NCBI lineage: Eukaryota > Metazoa > Chordata > Amphibia > Caudata > Salamandridae > Pleurodeles > Pleurodeles waltl. The sequence continues at coordinate 309,498,233 of NC_090444.1, forward strand.
CATTTCAGGGGGGTGCAGGCCATGGCACCTAACTGCGTCACAGCAGACATTGGCACAGCAACTGACTCTTTGATTCACATACTGGTTCTGTAAATGTGGAAATGCATCATTATTGCAATAGATGTGTGATTATGATCCTCTGCTCACCGTTTTCCTCCATAGGCTTTGACCGCTGCGGATGAATATGAGATGGAGACATCCTCCAGTTTACAGACCCCTGGTGGACCTTGTGACAATGGAGGACAGACACATTATCCTAACCTACAGATTTGATCGGGCCACAATCCATGAACTGTGTGCCCTATTGGAGCCAGACCTGATTTCAGCTATCTGCCAGCCCACAGGTATCCCCCCTCTAGTGCAGGTCCTGCCAGTGCTCCACTTCCTGGCAAGTAGTTCCTTCCAAACAACAGTGGCCTTGCCATCAGGGATGTCTCAGCCAATGTTCTCCAACGTATTGACCAGAGTGTTGTCTGCCCTGCTGAAACACATGCGCAGCTACATTGTATTCCCACAAGTGGAGGATTTGGCCACAGTGAAAGCTGACTTCATATCCCCAGCACCATTGGTGCCATTAATGGTACACATGTAGCATTTGTCCCCCCCTCCCGGAGAAATAAAGAAGTGTTCAGGAATAGAAAAAGCTATCACTCTCTGAATGTGCCGATGGTGTGTTTGGCAGAACAGTACATCTCCCATGTGAATGCCAAGTATCCTGGCTCTGTGCATGATGCCTTTATCCCATATGTGATGGCTCAACCCCAGAGGCACCGGGTGTGGCTAACAGGTGAGCCCAAGGTCCCCACCTAGTATATGTTGCTGTCTGGGTGTGGGTTTGTCCCTAAGGGCTAGTGTATGTCTAACAGTTATCCCTCGATGTTTTCAGGTGACTCTGGTTACCCCAACCTCTCGTGGCCATACCAATGTATATATAACTGTACATATGACTTGCAATGTTTTCAGAATGTTGCACTAATAAATTTTTCAGTCATTTGACAGACTCCAGATTTGTGTTTGTTCCAAGGGTGTTTATTTAAGTGCTAAGAAGTAGAGGTGGATGTGCAATGGACTGGGTTGATGGTTGAGGAATGTCCAGTTAGAGTCCAGTCTCTTGATATCACAGGTGCATTGTCCAATGGGGCATACGAAGGGGAGCAATGGCAGTTCAAGGTGGACAGGGTGACAGAGTGGGACAGAAGGATGACTATCAGGAAAGTCTTATTTCCTGGCGGGGGTCTTGGCAATGTTCTCTGGCTTCTGCCTGGATCACAGGGACCGTTTGTGGGGTGGTTCTCCTTCTGCAGGGGGTGGGGTGCTGGTGGCCTCTTGTTCCTGTGGTGGGGCCTCCTGTCCACTAGCGCCGGCAGAGGTGGAGGGCTGTTCATTGGTGTAGCTAGTGTCAGGGGCCCGTTGGTCCATTGGCCCGTTGGTGTGCCACTGCCTCCCTCATGGGTTTGGCCATGTCAGCCAGCACCCCTGCAATGGTGTCCAGGATGGTGTAGCTGTGTTTGAGGTTCTCCCTGATCCCCAGGTACTGTCCCTCCTTCAGCCGCTGGGTCTCCTGCAACATCACCAGTATCTGGTGGCCAGAATGGTGGTATGCTCCCAGGATGTTGGTGAGTGGCTCCTGGAGACTGGATTCCCTGGGCCTGTTCTCCCCCTGTCGCACAGCAGTCCTCCAAGCTTCCCTGTTGTCCTGTGCCTCTGTCCACTGAACCGTGTGCCCACTGCCACTGACCCCAGGTCCCTGATCATCCTGTGTTTGTGGGGTTGCCTGGGTTCCCTGTAGTGGTGGACACACTGCTGACTGACGTGTCCTCGGGACAGTGGCATGGGCCCGCTGGGTGGATGCTGTGGTGGTGTTTCCTGAGGGGGGGCTCTGTGGTGGTATGGGACTGTGACAGGGTAACTGGCTGTCCAGAGGGCCCTGATGGGCCAGGTTGGTCATCGTGATCCAGGCTTGCAGAGCTGCTGTCATTGCTGTGGGCCTCCTCTGGGGGGACTAGATGTTGGTGGCAACTCCTCTCCAGTGACGTTGAGTAAGGATCCTGTGGGGATGCAAATGCAGTATTATTGTATCTGCGTGTGCCATCTTGTGCATGGGTGTGTTTCCCTGTATGTTTGTGATTGCCCTGTTAGCTTTGTCTTGTGTGCGTGGTGATTTTGTGGGCTAGGTGATTCTCTCTAATGGGCATGCTGTGGTGATGGGTGTCCATGCAAGTCTGTGATGGGGTTCCATGGATTTGTGTTGCATGCAGGGCTTGGTATTGGGATGGGTGGGTTGTGATGGTGGGCTATATGTGAGGTGATGGAGTGATGGGGTGCGGGTAGGTGTAGGAGTTAGTGATGGCATGCAGGTAGGGTGGGTGATATAGTAGTAAAGATTTGACTTACCAGAGTCCAGTCCTCCTGCTACCCCTGCGAGGCCCTCATAATGCATGATAGCCAAGACTTGCTCCTCCCATGTTGTTAGGTGTGGGGGAGGAGGGGGGGGTCCACCGCCAGTCCTCTGTACGTCTACCTGGTTTCTTGCAACCACGGAACTCACCTTCCCCCATAGGTCGTTCCACCTCTTCCTAATGTCATCCCTTGTTCTTGGGTGCTGCCCCACGGCATTGACCCTGTCCACGATTCTCTGCTATAGCTCCATCTTCCTAGCAATGGACCTCTGCTGCACCTGTGATCCGAATAGCTGTGACTCTACCCAGATGATTTCCTCCACCATGACCCTTACCTCCTCCTCTGAAAACCTGGGGTGTCTTTGGGGTGCCATGGATGTGGTTTGAGTGATATGTGTGAGGATGTGTGGGGTGATGTGTGGGGTGCTGTGTTGGGGTGTGTGGTGTGAGGTCCGTGGATGCTGTATGGGTGATGGTGTTCTATGGCTCAGATTGAGTGGGTGCTCTTGGCTTGTATCTCTCTCTGTTGGCAATCTTTTTTTTCATTAAGGGTTGTGGGTAATGTGGGTGTGTGTTTTATAGTGGTGTGGGTGGGTGGGTGTGGTGTGTGTATGTGTGTCAGGTGTGTGTAGCTTGAATTGTCAAATGTGGCGTGGTTTTGTGAGTGTGTGTGCATTATGAGTGCGGTGGTGTGTACCACCAATAGTTTACTGTGGTTGAAAGACCGCTGCAGTGATTCGTGGGTCCTGATACTGTGGGCGTATTCCTGTAGGCGTAACGGTGTGGGTTTTGGTATCGCCAGTTTATCACTGACCTTTGGTGTGGTGGACTTGTGTGGGTGTCTGTATAGTGGCGGATTTCTCTGTGTGAGCCATAATACTCGTAGCGGTATATTGCAGCGGTCACGGTATGTTGGCGCCCCTCAGCACGGCGGTAGCAGCATTTACCGCCAAGGTTGTACTGGGGGCCAAAATGTTTTATTTGGACAGAATTTGTGACAATAAATGTCACATGAGCAAAAGCGTTTTAGGGAGACTTCTCTGACTTGCAAAAATTTTATATGGTGCACTTTTAAGCTGAAGTGTATTTGAGAAATGTTATGGTGGTCTAGTGCTGAATTGGTAAGGAAGGTGATCACCTGGCTGTAGCTGTGCCCAAGTACGCAGTAGAAACATTTATAAAACTTTAGTGCAAGACCTCTGAATACCTTGTGATCCAAGAAAATACACAAAGACCAAAACACACTTCTCCTAAAATATATGTAAAACATTACATTATAAACCTTGTCCTCAAATAGTATACCGAGATGAATTTGGCTTTGAAACAGATTTCAACATAGAACAATTTGGAGGATTGTTCTTTTAGTGGTTAGGTTGACAGCTACACTGTAGAAGGAAAGTGAATGAAATATGTGTTTGACACATAGGGCCTCATTTTGAGTTTAGCGGACAGGAAATCCCGTCTGCCACACACCTGACAGGGTGTCTGCCACCTTCATGGTGACCTCCTTGCCAAAGTTATTAGGAGTTTCCAGCTAGGTCGGCAGGTAGAAACCTCAGTTTCTGCCCGTTGGCCTAGCAGGAAACAGGCTGTAGCATTGTCTCTGGCCCGTAATTGAGCCAACAGCAATGCTGTAGCCATCAGGGTGCACCAGCTATGCGATGGTGCTAGGCAGGGGGGCCCTGCACTGCCCATGCCATGTGAATGAGAATTGCAGATGCCCCCCCCATGGCCCCCTGCACATTTTCATGGCAGTGTAGGCCGGTGGAAAACAAGGTCATAATCCACAGGGCAGATCTCTGCCAACCCCACCCCGCTGGATCCTGGTGGAACTGGCGGTTCCCTGGGGCCCTGATCTCCAGGGTTGCAATGTAGCAACGTGTAGACCTCCACTGCTGTAATAATGCCCATAGTCACCAAGAATAAACAAGTACACTATTTCCATGGTCCACAAACCTGCAAATGTATTTTATTTGGAGTGCTTAATTTGTGCCAGTGGTTGAAGATGGTGGGTCTCAGCAGTCATTTTTGACAAAGCCTGGAAATGATTGGCAAAATATATTTAAAACAAGAAAGAATGTACAAAAGTGGAAGCTCTGTTGGGCAGCCGTAGTTCCCAAATTTATAAGGACATAAAACTTCTTAAGTTCTACAAAAGTCTTGATGCCCCTGATAATCCTTTTGATTTAAGTATGCAACCTTATCTAAGTTCAATCAAGATTCCAAGAATGTTGATTTAGATGTTTCCTTATTGGAATGAGCTATTCCTTCTGAATGTGTCTAGTGTGTTGAAAAAAAGACAAGTCCCCTGGCCTAGGAGAGTTCTCAATTTGATTTTATTTCTACATTTCTGGTGTACCTACACTTAGCAATAGGCCACAAACCCCTACTCGGTCCAGTCTAGGTCACAGTAAATTAAATCTTGCTCAACCCTTGGTAGCTTGGCCCACGAGCAGTTAGGCTTAACTTAGGAGACAGGTGTTTAAGGCATTTAATATCAACAAAACAGAAAATAAGTAGAAGACAACACACAACAAAAATCCAACACTAACTTATAAAAATAGGAAATATTTGTATCTTTAAAATAACACCACAATGTAGTAGAAGAAGCTTTATTCGGTATAAAAAAATTCATCCATTACAACACATAATCAACAAAACATTATAAGAATACCAATAAAAACCATGTATAATAAAAGCACCCATTATAAAAACATGTACATATAAATATATATATATATATATATAAAAAAATAAAATAAAAAACAAAAGATAAAAACCTCATTCATAAAAACTGAAGAAAAATAAATGAGATCATTCTAAACATTCTATTTTTTTGCGCCAAGTGGTAGCTCCCTTCAGGAATGATCCCAGGCCCTTCCATACCAGTACATCTGAGGCCATTTGCAGCCACATGAAAGCAGGACGGTGTTGCACAAAACCCTTGGGCCTAAGGAGCGGTAGTAGGAATCGGGTTCTAAATGGTGCATAAAAGACACAAAATAGTGTAAAATGGATCAAAGTCTGATGGGACACCCGATCACAGGGGCAGGGTCTAATACATTTCTCCCCATACTGACCTAAGGGTAAGCACAAATTACTTCTAATGATCCCCAAGCGAAATCGAGTTATGAGAGACCTTTCCCTCACATCCTTGATTTCTAAAAGATATTGCTCAGGACCCACCCACATCTTTAGCATAGTAAATTCCCTGATCGATTTTTTCCTTAGAGCTTCCCCCTCCCTCTTGGTCTCCTGGATTCTCTGAAAGTTATCCTTAACCCATTTCTTATCGTAGCTAGTCAGGTCTTCGGGATAATCAAACAATTCAGGCCGCCCCAGGTCATGTGCTATCTTCCTTATGTGCGACAGCCAGGGAATATGTTTTACATGGTCGTAGGCCAAACAATCCCTTAGGATATCCCTATTAAGGGAGGCATGTTCGTTACTCCAAACTGAAATCCATAACAAAAGGGGAGCCAGCTGGGTAGTGTCCTGTACATACTCAAGGTCCAGTTCCAGGTGGAGGCAAAATCCAGGAATATTTTGACCAACACCCAGAAGCCTTCTACAGAAACGATTTTCTTCCACCATAAGGGCTCGGGTTTCCCTAAACCCCCAAACTGCTGAACCATACAGAAGGACAGGTAGGTATTTCTGCCTATAGATTTCAAGCAGGGGTTTGATCGGTTTGCTACCTACCCTAGCCGCAAAGTCAAAGGTTGCACCAACAGTTGCATGAAAAAGCACAATCCTTCTAGCAATACAGGGTTTCCAAGATCCTTTCTCATCAAAAATGACCCCTAAGTATGGGAACTCGTGGACTCTGCTAATAACTTGATCCTCCACCCTTAGCTCCCCTACCCTACTCATAGGTTTACCACAAACCATAAAGTGCGACTTCTTAAAATTGACCTCCAGTCCCAAAGCTGACATAAAGACGACATAAGCTCTAACTAATTCTCGGAGACCATTCATCGTGCGGGCCATAAGGACTGCGTCATCCGCGTATGTCAGCACAGGGATATCAATACACTTCACCTTCGGGACATCCCTGCAGTGTTCCACCAGAAAATCTGTCAGTCCATTGGTATATAGAAGGAACAAGGTAGGGGCCAAGACACACCCCTGGCGCACACCCCTTGAAAGCTTGAATGCCTCCGAACATTCCCCATTTGGGCCCACCCTCACATTTGCTACTGTCCCTGCATGGAGATATCGGAGAAGATCTACAATAATAGGGTCCAACCCTAACTGAATTAGCCTCTCCCATAATAAGGACCGGTTCACTTTATCAAAAGCACAGCTGAGGTCCATAAAAGCAAGATAAAGGGTACCTTTCCTGGCCTGCGTGTATTTGTTGATTATCATCAGTAAATTGAGACACTGTTCTTGCGTACCGAGGCCTTCCCTGAAGTCATACTGTTCCTGACTTAAAATATCATTTCCTATCATCCAGGCCTCCAGACGCCCTAGGATAATCCGTCCCAGAATCTTCACAGAGGAATCCAACAGTGAAATAGGGCGATAAGACTTAGGATCATTACGATCACCCTTTTTAAAAGCTGGGACTATGCATGCCAATCTCCAAGAGGCAGGGATGCCCACAGTTACGGCTGCATTGAGAACATTTAGGAGAATGGGTGCCCATAACTGAGGGTTAGCTTTATACAGACCCATCGGGATCGAGTCGGGGCCCGGAGCATTATTATGCGCACAACTCTGTATCGCATCAATAACCTCCTGTAGTGAGAATCTGATTGCTAGGTTAGGAGCCACATCATACACACTCTCCCGTGTATTACTTAGGGGGGTACCCTCAAATATATTACAGAAATGAGTTACCCAGGCCTCCGGGGATATATTACATCCAAGGCCCTCGGAGGTTTCTGTTTCAAAGGAACCTCTATTCACCACCTTCCAAAACAGGGCGGGGTCTTTCAAAGCTGTAGCACGCTCTAACTCTTCCCAGGCTTTATCTTTATATTTTAGCTTACTATCCCTTATGGTCCTTTTATACCTTATTCTCGCTTCTTTTACGAGAACCCAATCTCTAGGGTGGGTCTTGGTAGCCATCTTTAAATTTGCCCTTGCATCATAGCAGGCTTTGTCGTACCAGCCACATTTACGTTTATTAGGGTGGTTGCCTACTACAAAGAGACAGTCTCTGACTGCTGCATATACTACTGTTATCGCATCTATAACAGTCATGGGATTTGGCGCTTCTGTCAGGAGTATTTCCATAAATAGATGTAGGTTATCCCCCACCACCCTTCCCACAACTTTTTGGTGGTCTACTTGCTTCCACCCAAGCCGCCTACCCTGGTCCTTTGTCACCTCCGTTACAGGCCTGCCTCGTCCTAGTAAGCAAAACGCCCCAGGGAGTTTAAAGGACAATATAAGGGGATTATGATCGCTAAAGCATTCGCCTAACACTTTACCCCCAATCACCAAGTCTCTCATAGGAGGGGACACAAAAATATAGTCGATGGTGGATCCAGACCCTCTTCCGACAAAGGTTGGAAGTTGGTGAGTGCCTACTGCTTCATTATCATAGAAATTCAAGAGGCCCATCTCCCCGAGTTCCTTTAGTAGATCTCTGCCTCTGGAGTCCTGCGGACCCAGCGCTGAATAGACCTCGCAGTCACGGATGAAGGGATTAACCACAGTGCTGGACCGGCCCAACTTGGCATTAAAGTCCCCAGAGATGATGGCACGAAATTCCAATCCCACCTTCTCCATTCTATATTGCATAATCTTAAGAATGGAGAACAGGGCCCCAATTTGGCACCCCATATCCCACACAGCATTATAAAAGTTGACCAATAATACATTAAAATGATTGGAGAAGAGTACCCATACCAGCAATATACCTTGATGGTTACAGTTAATTTGGAAAGCACCCACTATCTTAGAGAGGCGAATTAGAGTAACCAGGCCACCTTTCGAACGACCACCAAGAGACTGTACAGCTGGAATTGCATATCTGTCATGCCCATCCCACACAGCCAGTCCCGCCGACCAAGTTTCCTGAAGCATGATAACATCATAGTTAGCCACACACCCAACCCATGCTTGATCAGATAGCTTAGTGTCATAGCCAGCAATATTCCATGAGATAAGATTACACTGTGGGGGTACCTCTTCTTGTATAGCCAGTGCCTTGGCGCATTGTCAATCCACCCCTTCCAGGGATAGGTTGTTGTTGGTTCTTCTACTATGTGCCTGCAGGCTGAATTGACCCAGGGGGGGGTTCCTACCAGATCCAGAAGAGACCCCAGTACACGCTTGCATGTGATCATAGAAATAGCCCAAGGGAACCATACCCATAGAACCTGCACTAGGGACCGGAGAGCAATGGCTAGAGAGAAGCCTTTTAGTCAGGGCGGGATATCTGACATTTATAATAATACAGTCGCCCTTCCCCATCTTATTTTTAGGACCGACCCACCCAATTCTTCTGGCAAACAGGAAAAATTTCAATTTTTGCTCAGCCAATGTCCAACCTTATTTATGAGTTGGTTTGTAGACTCAGTTGTCCCATTAACAAGAGCAGGCACATTCGTCAGCACTACCACATAGGGGGCACATGCAGGGGGGAGATCCAAACAAGCCGGGGAAGGCCTGGCCGTTGGCTGGTTCAGATTGTCATTTCCAGACAGCAGTTGGCCACCCCCCCCCAGCTGCCACAGAGTCCGTATCAGGCTGCCTACTGCAGCTAGACATATAGACTGGCCTCTCTGACCTCGATAAAGGGGTTGGTGCAGTCGAAGCAGTTTCAGCACAGGCACCCTGACCCTCATTATTGAGCAGATTCACCAAAAGGTGAGATGATTTTTCCATGGGCCCCAAGAGTCCTGCGGCTACCTTTGGGAAGGACAACTCCTTATTGGCACAGGGATGCCTCATCAAAGCCCCACTTCTACCAATACCCTGGCTTCCTTGACCTCCTTGCGCACAAATCAGGGATACTGTTTTTTCTATGGCAGACAATTTCGCCACCACGGGAGACAAAAGCTCCTGAATAATCTCCCGAAATTTAGTCAGTATATTAGTTGTGTCGTGCCCCAAGTGCTGACAAGGTGAAAAATCACTGCTCCCACCCTTAGGGAGCTCCAGGAGAGGTGTTTTAGTCTTTGGTACACCACAATGACAAATATGACAAAAATACAATGTAGGGAACCAGCAATATGAAATTGTAAAGAGTTAAAGTAAAACTAGGGCTTAGAAGCAAACAGCATTCAAAGGGTTAAAAAAGGTTAACAAATCCAGAGTTCAGGTCACCCATAATATAACACTGTAACACTTACTTTCAGAAGTGTTTCCTGAATCAGGAAAGTAGTCCACAGCACCAGCCAAGAGTAAATAGACTCTGGTGTGCTTCTTGGGTCTAGGACTAAAACTCCCATATTGTACCTCTTCAACTTATGGAGCTTTTTTACAACAGTTGCTCCAAACTTCTCCAAACTTCTTGATCTGCTTCCAGAGGTCCTTTTGGGTCCTTGTATTGTCCACAAACTTGATCCACAATTCCAGAAGCTGTGAGTTGATCCTTGGAAGTTGTGACTACAATTCCCAGAGTGCACCTGGTCAGAATCCTGAAACGGCCACTGGACGCTGGTCAGATGGGCTCATCATGACTGTACTTGATGCAAGGGACCCTGATCAGCTACTTTTTACCTTCAATTCCCAGAGTGCACCTGGTCAGAATCCTGAAAATGGCCACTGGACGCTGGTCAGCTGGGCTCATCTTGACTGGACTTGATGCAAGGGACCCTGATCAGCTCCTTTGTACCTGTAGCTTACAGGGGTCCACTCCTGGAGTTGCAGACGCAAGGCAAAGTCCTTTTTTTGGTGAAACCCAAAGTGTGCAACTGGTGCAGTCCCTGTGAGTGCAATTCTTCAGGTGCAGGGCAGAAATCTAACAGGGTAGTCCTTCTTCTCCAGTATCTTCTTCCAGCAGGAATCTAAATTGTGGGGCAGCTCTGCCATATTTATCTTTGCTCCTGGGTTGGGAATCAGAGGGGTGACTCTGTCCAATGGGGTACAGGGTGACACCCTCTGGGATGACCACTTCCTGCGAAGCAACATTCGAAAAAAAATCTAAAATGGAGGTTAGATCTGGCTCAGTCTACCCACTGGTGAGGCTAAGGCTCCCTAGCACACCCTTTTTCAGTCCCCTAATAATCTGATTATTGGGGCTTCCATCTGTCTGGGGGACCAGGAAATGGTGGCAGTCCAGTTTCTGTCCCAAGTGGCTTTCCCTCCTTTGAAGACCAGTTTGACTAGTCTTCCCCCATCGTGCTTTGCTATCTGTTGCAGCAGTTCTCCTACCACAAGATGCTTCCTTTGTTTCAGCCTAGGCCACTTCACACCTTACGGTTACCATTAAGGTAGCCTGGCTCAGGCTGCCGCAGGCTGACCAATCAGGAAAGGGCCCTACAGGGCTAAATTTGGCAATTTTCAGGAAGAGCTCCAAAACACTTCCTCTGTGCTGGTTATAATCAATTCAACCTTAGCAAGTTGTTGGATTTATTATAGCATTTATTATGATACCAAATTTGGTATATTTAGCTCCTCTCTGTCAGAAATAAGACTTTATTATTTTTAAAAAATGTTTCCTAATGTTTTACAGAGCCTATTGACTACAAAGGAGAAAAATTAATATGGATGTGTTTCCCTCACTAGGGCTTACAAAACATATTTTATAACGTCCCTGCTTATGTTTACACTGCACCCAACCTTTGGGGAAACCTAGGGCAGACATTAAGAGTGACATATGTAAAAATAAGGTAGTTTGAGACTTTGGAAGTACTTGTAATTCCAAATCGAATTTGGGGTAATTGTAACTTTAAAGCAGCCAACAAGGTAGGCCTGCCTTTACAATGACACTGGACACCACAGCAGTGCACATATGGGTGCACTAACTATACTGGGGTCCCTAAACCTACATGCCCTACCATTTACTGCGAACGTAGGTTGTCAGAGCCAATTATGATTATGCTTAATTCGCATTTATCATTTTAAACAGGACACTGGCCCTATGACTTGTTAGCAGTGCCCAAGGCACAGTCAGAAAACCCCACTATAAGTTAAATATGGGGGTAAAAAGTAGGGGGCTTCTGCAATAATCCAAGTTTTCCAAAAAAGGGAGGCAGAGCCAAGATGGCGATCAACATGGATGTGTGGCGTTGAAGTTCCGGCGGAGGGGCATATACACTCAGCTAGAGGAGCCATGTGATCCCGATAAAATGGGCTGTGGGGACTCCTTAAGGTAGGGGGGCAGCAGAGGGGTCGCTGCCGGGAAAACGCATGAGTTTATGCCTGCAGTGGTTTGGAGTTAGAGCAGCCCCTCTTCCCAGCCTGAGCCTCGGAGGCCCTGCAGCAACATGGGCTGTGAGCGAGCCTGCTGCCCCTCCTGCGATCTCCTCACTGCTGCTATCTTGGGCCACGGGAATGCTCAGCGGCCCCCCTGGGTGCTTTTGCCATGGATGCGGCTGGGCCTCATACCGGGCTAGGTCTGCCACCTTCAGGCGTTGGCCCGGTGAGGTCGGGCCATGTGGTGGTCTGCCACCAGCCTTGATTTGAGTGCGCTCCTAGTGCTTTGGACCACCACACAATGAGCAGACCTAATCGTGTTTCCTGGCCTGCACTAACTACAGCATCAGTCCAGTCACAGGTGGTGGGTCAATTTACACAGGCCCCACTTATTAGAGCTATGGTCAGTGGGGAAACTAAACAGCGCAAGCTCCTATTCAACAAGCCTCACCCCCCCTTCCTCACATGCCATTACCACCAAGGAGGAGGGTTCAGTGGGTGGCCATGCGTCAAAACATCATACTGACCTCAACCCAATTTTACAAGAACTGCACACAGGTTTTTGAGGTATAGGGGCAAGGTTTGACACATTGGTTGCTCGGTTGGATAGAATGAGGGAGCGTCTGGCGAGGCATGACATCTGATTGCGGGGCGCTGAGGACAGAATATCAGCAATTGAAGATGCACACAATACATTGAATAAGCGCATGGAGAAACTGGAGACAAGACTACGCAAGGTAGCCATAAAAAACGAGGATTTGGAGGTACAAAAACAATCTACGCCTCATTGGGGTCACTGAGTCCACAGATACTGATAAGCTGGATGCCTTTGTGGAAAAGCTGCTGGGTGAACTCTTAAGCCGGGAGAATTTCACTGATACATTTGTCATGGAGCACACCCACAGAACTCTCAGCCTGTGACCTGCCCCTGGAGTGATGCCTTGTCCGATCATTGTGAGAGTTCTGAATTTTAGAGATTGTGATGTGGTCCTTTGACATCTCAGGGGATGAAAATCTCCCTGTTTCTGGACTTCACTATGGCAGTACAGGAGGACCGCCACAAATTTGTGGATGCCAAAGTAGTGATGCGTAAGCAGGGATGTGCTACGGCATGTTATATCCGGCCAGACTCAGGGTTGATGCAGACGACAGAACCTGTATTTTCAAGATGCCTAAACAGGCATTAGAATCATGCAAGACCTACAACAGGGCTGGGCCACGATCAGCACAGTCCTCCTGTGGACATTCTCCACAAGATATGCATATTTCACCTGGTCTGTTTATTGTGCGTGTGGGAGGGGGGGTGGGTTTTAGATGTTTAGTTTTGTTTGATTTATTGTTCATTGTTCACATATTGGCATGCAGTGGCACATCTCTGTTTGACCTACCCACTACATCTCGATGGCCCCATGACAGCTGACATGACTGGATCTGGGGGCACATTGTCTTTAAATTTTATGTCTTGGAATATTAGGGGCTTGATTAACCCCTGTAAGAGTAAACTGGTAGTGCAATATCTGACTCGCCACAAAGCCATGATCACATTTCTTCAGGAGACACATTAAACCCCACGCTCTACGTATTAATTTGCATCCCAGTGGGGCCTTCATCATTTTTTCCAACTACAGTTCATATTCATGTGGGGTCTGCATATTGATCCATAAGAGAATTCCATTTCACCACATCTCCACCACAGCTGACACTGAGGGTAGATATATACTGATCAAGGGTGTGCTGACGGGTCAAAAAGTACTATTACCTAACATTAATGCCCCCAAAATAGATGACCCTGATTTATTTCATGTTTTATTGCTCAAACTTGATCACGCAGGTGCGGACACCATAGTTAAAGGTTTGGATTTCAATATGATAATTGACCCCCTATCAGACACCACCTCGAACAACTCATCATTGAAGCGTAGAGCACTGCGCATTCTTAGGCACATTTGTGAGACCCACTGACTACAAGATCCATGGCCTGTATGCCCTCAATTGGCTCTAGCATTCACACATTTTTCAGCCCCTCATAATACATGGACGCAAATTGACTTCTGGCTTCTAAACCCATCGGCCACAGCTTGGCTGACCTCTGTCAGCCATTTGCTGTGCCCACTTGCCGACCATTCAAAAGTGGTTATGTCATGAAATATTCCACACCCAGGTATGCAGGAACGCTGCTGGCGCTTTTCCACCCTGGCACTTCAAGACACTTTGTTCTGTGCTGACCTTCAAAAGGCTATAAAGCGATACTTCAAATTAAATGCGGGGTCAGTCTCTACATATGCCTCCCTTTGGGAGGCGTTCAAGGCTTATGCTAGGGACATATGCTTTGCAAAGTCAGCTGGTGTCCTCAGGTCCATACGCACCAGTCTGACGAAGGTTGAAACTGCTCTCCAGGGCCTGGACTGGGCGGGTGTGTGTTCAGGTGGCGACCTCGGGCTGAAAGCCCGTGCCACCCTGATGGAGGAGTTTTGGAAGCTGGTGGATCAGGAGGTCTTTTTTCTTGGGAACTATACTACTGCATGCCGCTATGGTGAGGGTGAACATCCTGGGTGGACGCAAGCGCTCTTGTTGAGATCTCCACATGCTGGTACCTATATCCCAGACCTCAACGCTGCCTATGGTTCACCTAGGGTAGGCAATGAAGAGGTACAATCAACTTTTCTTTCCTATTTTACCACGCTGTATGGTCACCTAGGTCATTATGATACCTCGGCATTGACTGCCCATCTGAAGGAGGTAGACATGGTGTGTCTCACAGACTCACAACAAAGATACTTGGGCGAGCCCTTCACATGTGAAGAAATAATTACAGCCGTAGACCACTTAAATGGCTCCAAAGCTCCAAGATTGGATGAATTTACTGAGGCGTTTTATAAGGCCTATAAAGAGATTCTTGCCCCTCAACTTTTAAAAAAATATAATGAGGCCCTTGCTAAAGGTACTCCATCTATTCGAGAAGCAGTCATCACTCTCTTACATAAGCCTGGCAAAGACCCCCTTTATTGCAGTTAGTACCGTCCATTATACTTGTTAAATTTTGATAATAAGATTGTGGCGGAAATGGTAGCAACACGCCTATTCCAATTGCTGGACAGCATTATCAATCTGTACCTCACAGATCTACTAATATTAACAAACGTACATTATTTGCAGTCTTGACTAGGATAGATGCCTCTGTGCTAGCTTTGGTCACCTTCCTAGATGCCAAAAGGTGTTCAATTCTCTAGAGTGGCTCTTTTTATTAAATCCAAATTAACTGGTCCAAAACGGAAATATTCCCTTTGACCTCGGCCACCACGCAAGTGGTTACTCAATTCCCATTAAAGTGGAGCACAGAGACAGTTAAGTATTTGGGCATTCAAGTCCATCATGGTAAAGACAAAATTGTGCGCATCAATTATGGGCCGGTGATGGTTAAACTAGAAACTCAAATAGAATTCTGGGTGAGGCTTCCCGCTATCTTTGGCAGGTCCCATTGCTATTGTCAACATGGTAGTCCTCCCCAAATTCTTATATCTCTTTATGAATATACCTGTCCCCCTAAGTAATTCCTTTTTCGAAGAGTTGCATAGATTACTGACCAGCCTGATTTGGGCGGATAGACGTCCCAGGGTATGATGGGAGGTACTTGTACTTTCTTATGAAAGTGGGTTATGGCCTTCCCCATTTCCAACTGTACTACCTCATAGCCCAGTGCAGTTTTGCATATCATTGATACCACCCAGTTGCGCGCATACAGTACACCATGCATGAACGTGACATGATTAAAGAAAATCTTTTTAAAAAAGACTAAGGTAAATGTTTGACAGAGGCCTTCTGCTTGCTGTAGCCGAGCAGGGCTTCATCGCAGTCGGCCTTAAACTTTGACTTTGCCCCAGTCAAGGTCCGACCAGAGATCCTGAGTGGCGCTTTTAGTTTCAATGCACTAGAAACATTAATTCTTTGAAAAAATCATATCTCCGGTTCCTCTTATCCGATTTTATTTGTTTTGGTGTCAAATTAGAGATAAATTTATTTCTTGTTTGTGTAAATTGGGTTTTGATTTTTACATTGTTTCCTGTGTTTTA
Organism: Pleurodeles waltl; assembly: GCF_031143425.1. Classification (NCBI taxonomy): domain Eukaryota; kingdom Metazoa; phylum Chordata; class Amphibia; order Caudata; family Salamandridae; genus Pleurodeles; species Pleurodeles waltl. The sequence continues at coordinate 309,514,020 of NC_090444.1, forward strand.
TTTTACGGGTCATTATGAGTACACACCATCTGCCGAACTTCCAATGGGGAGATTCCAGCCACACAGGCCACCACTCTGCGGGCCCCATTAAGAATTTCCCTCTAGATCAGTGGGGGAAAACCTGAGTTTCTGTCCGCTGGCCTAGCAGGAAACAGGATACAGCATTGTCTCTGGCTTGTAATCAAGCCGGTGGCAGTGCTGTAGCGAGCAGTCTCACAATGTTCACTGTCTGCAAATCAAACAGTGAACATTGTGATGGTGCTGACCAGGGGGGCCCCTGCCCTGCTCATGCCAAGTGCATAGACAGTGCAAGGCCCCTCTCTGGGGACTCCTGCGCCTTTCTCCACCAGTCCTTACATGGTGGTGGTACCACCATAAAACTGCTGGAGGAGAAGGGGATCGTAATCCCCAGGGCAGCGCTGGTGTTTTCTGTCTCTGACTATGCCTTGGGCACTGCTAACCAGTCCCAGGGCCAGTGCTCTGTGTAAAATGGAATATGCAAATTAGGCCTAATTATAATTGACTCTGACAAAGTACCTAAGTCCCTAGTATATGGTAGGGCATGTAGGTTTAGGGACCGCAGGGTAAATAGGGAACTCTTTGGCACACTGCTGTGGTCCCTGGTGTCAATTTAAAGGCAGGCCTGCATTGGTGGCTGCTTTTAAGTTAAAGTTAACTCCAAATTTGACTTTGGAATTAAAAGTACTTCAAAAGTCCTAAAGTACCTTATTTTTACATATAGGTCCACCTGAGTCCTGCCCTAAGTGGCCCCAGGGTTGGTGTAGTGTAAATATAAGCAGGGACTTTATAATAGATGTTTTATAAGCCCTGGTGAGGAAAAACCAAACAAATGTGTTTTTCACCATTGTAGTCAATAGGCCCCGTACGCTAACATTGGAGACTTTATTTTAAATTATAAAGTTTATTTTCATTAGAGATGAGCTAAGTATAGCAGGTTTGGTGCCAAATTAAATGTTATAATAAACCGAACAACTTGTCAATGATGAATTTATTATAACTAGCACAGTGAAATAGTCTTAGAACTCTTTCTGAAAGTTACCAAAATACAGCCCTGTAGTGCCCTTTCCTGATTTGTCAGCCTCTGGCAGCCTGATGAGGTGTGAAGTGGCCTGTGCTGAAACAAAGGAAGCATCTGGTGGGCGGAGAACTGCTACAGCAGATGGCAAAACAGGATGAAGGAAGAGTAGCCAAAGTGGTCTTCAAGGGAGGGAAAGCAACTTGGGACAGAAACAGGACCTCCACTATTTCCTGCAGCCCCAGACAGCTAGGAGCCCCTGATTAGATTAGGAGAGGGACTTTAACGGGGTGTGTTAAGGGAATCTTAGCCACACCAGTGGGTGGACTCAGCCAGATCTAACCCCCAAGTCTGAATTGTTGCCATCTTGGAAAAGTTTGACCGAGGCCTCCCACACAGTGTATTTGAGAAGGTCTCTATCGCGGATGGCCTCAAATTTTGACTTTGCAACGGTTGAGTGTGACCAGACGTCTTAGGTTGGCAGTTTTGTTTTATAGGCGCAAAAAAAAAGCATTTTTTCCTTTAATATTTAAAAATTCATATCTCCAGTTTCCTACATTGGATTTTTGTAGTGTTGGTGTCATTCTAAAGATACAAATATTTTCTAGTTTTATAAATTGGTGTTAGATGTTCATTGTGTTTTGTGTTTTACTCACTTACTGTTTTGTTGATATTAACTTCTTTACACACCTGTCTCCTAAATTAAGCCTACCTGCTCGTGGGCAAAGCTAGCAAGGGTTGAGCAAGGATTAATTTACTAAGACCTTGACTGGACCTATTCAGGGTTTGTGGCCTATTGCTAAGAGTAGGTTTCTACCTGCCCTTAACAATAACCCCCTTTCTAACAACAAGCAGTAGCTGTGAGAACTATAATCTCTATACATAAGCTTTTATTCTCTTCTGTGAACAGAAATAAACAGATTAATGTTTCAATTGCTAAGATGAGTCCTGTAAATATGTCAAAGCATGAAGAGGACTCTCTATGTATAAAACAATGTTAGCAGTTGGTTGATTAGGAAGAGCTTCAGAAACAATTTCATAACTTGAAGGAACCAGCCATTAAAAATGTTTGACTGTTTTTTAAAAATATTGTGAAGAGACATTGCATCAGTTGGTTAGAATAAGTTTAAAAAAATGTCATTAGTTTACCGTCAAGGCTAAGAGACTTTCCTGAGTTGAGAATTAATAGCAATTTTAATTTCAACAAGGTACTTATGCAGTAAGAATTGTTTATAATTTTGAGAGTGTGCAGGTAAATTACAAGATTAAAAAATATATCTATTTTAGTTGTACTACTTTTATTTAGTTTATTATATAAATTAGGGTAACAAGTTTGAAATTCATCAATAATATCGTTATTATAAAGTTACAGTTTCCCATCTTTTCCACAAATGGTATGTATTTGTTTTTTATCATTCTAATGCAAAGATAATTAGCAAAATGTTTGCTTGATTCATTACAATTTAAGTGATATTTTGACATCAATTGATATTTGTAAACCAGCCCTTCATTGAATAGCTAATTATATGGATAATTAAGTTTTATCAATGTCAATACATGTTATTGCAAGAGGTAACTGTCATTCATAATTAACACATTTTGTTTCTCTGGGTCAAATGTTAACTGCTTTTTTATGTGCCATTATGGAAACGTCTGTAACTCTAATGTTTGTTGAAATGCCCCAAGCATATATTATTTGAAATTGCATTTTCTAAATTGAAAGCAAAATACTATTATATAGCATTTACCATGTTATTATTATCATCCTTAAGAACAAGTTCAGCATTTGTTCTCCATCTGGTATGAGAGACAGGAAACTGATTTAATTTAATAAACATAGAACTTAAAGCCTGGTAACAAATGGCAATCTGCTCAATTATGGGTTTAAAGATCAAGGCCCTCATTGCAAACCTGGCGGAGGGTGTGAAATCGGCGGTAATACCGCCAACAGGCCGTCGGAAGAAAAAATGGGATTATGATAATGGCGGTTACCGCCATGCAAATCCGCCACTTTCTCACATTGACCGCCAGGGTGGTAACGACCGCTGGGCTGGAGACTTCGGTCTCCAGCCCCGCAGCCGTCACTAGACTGCCGGCGGTATCAGGACCCCACATACCGCCATGGATTTCGTGAGATTTTGTACAGCCACAAAATCCATGGTGGTAGGCACTATCAGTGCCAGGAAATTCATTTCCCCTCATCCCTCTCCCTTGAGTCCTCCCCAACACCCACAACCCCCCACCACCCTCTAAAGGTGGTAGGACCCCCTCCACACCCCTGACCCCCCACACCCACAGAAACCCCCACACTCACACCCCACATCTCCCTACACGCACGCTCACACCGCTCACACACATACACTCACACATACATGCACACATGCACACATACATACACGTCACATTTCCCATACACATATTACACCCCCGCATGCATACACGCACTCACACAACCCCTGTACACACTCACACGCACACCCCCATGCACGCACACACCACACAACAGCCCCCACCCCCCTCCCCTAACGGACAATCACCTTACATGTTCCAGTGATCCTCCGGGAGGGAACGGGATCCATGGGGGCTGCTCCTCCGCCAGCACCCTGTCACCAGAACACCGCCACGCCAAATACTGGGATGTATTTCGGTGGGCGGTGTTCTGATGATGTGGCGGTGACGGTGGAGCAGCCTCCACTTCACCCCCGCCCACCAGTATGGCTGCTGGTGGCTCTTCAGCCAAAAAAGGGCAGAGGGTTGCAGGCAGTCCTGATATGGTTGGCGGAAGACCGCCACCACTGGCAGTCTTTGGCCCGGAGGAGCCTTGGCGGTCTTGGAAAAAGACCACTGAGGTTGAAATGAGGGCCTAAATGCCATAGTTTTTTTAAATATAAAAAGTGTTAAATGCTAGAATGTGAGAAGTGAGAGCGGGAAAAGAGGCTTTTGTTATGTGTGGGAAAATAAAGGGCCTGATTTAGAGTTTGGTGGACTGGGAACTCCATCACAAACATGACGGATATCCTGTCCATCATTCTACAATCTCTGTTGACTATAATGGTATCCTAATAGGGCAGAAATGCTAGAATGTCAGAAGTGAGAGCGGGAAAAGAGGCTTTTGTTATGTGTGGGAAAATAAAGGGCCTGATTTAGAGTTTTGCGGACTGGGAACTCCATCACAAACATGACGGATATCCTGTCCACTATTCTAAAATCTCCGTTGACTATAATGGTATCCTAATAGGGCGGACAGGCTATCGGTCACTTTAAAAAAAAAAATCTGTTTTGTTAGTTTTAAACACATCAACTGTAACAACAACATAGTGGGGTGTGGCATGCAATACAGTTCAAAAGCAATTTGCTGCATACATGACAATGTGGCGCACAGCCAGAATAGTGTCTACATTATTATCAGAAAAAGGCACCAACTTCATCCATAACATGATTCCCCAATAGGAGCAATCATACAGGTATTAACAATTGGCATTGCAGGTGTGCAGGTTACTTGAGCAGGCGGCCTGAAAGCCATTCGTCTGGGACTCCTCCCGGATCTGGACCTGATGGACCAGGGCACTCACCCCTCGATTGCAATAGATGTCAGCATGAATCTACCCTTCAAATAGTGATCCTTTTAAGTTTTCACTGTGCCTGCTATATGGATGTTGATAATTAGGTGTAAACATTGTAAACTGTCATGTAGAGCAGAGAAAGGAATAGATATACATGCTCTAATGATCAATCAAGCTGTTGGCCTCTTCAGGGCAGGCGAGTATCACTCTTTTCTTCAAGTTTCATTATTAGCTTGTTCAATCCTCCATAATCTGTGCACAGCTGGCCCTTATTACGAAGGGATCGAAGTGTACATAACTTCGTTCGCGCTCCCTTTTAATGTCAGACAGTGCCAAGCAAAAACCTCTGGTGGCATGGGCTCCTTCCATCTCATAGCAATTTGTGTTTTGTAAATAATAAATGCCAGATCAGCACACCTATGGAGATGTTTGTCTTGTTTCGGTCTTGGACGAACGCCCAGGAGGCAGGACTCTGGGATGAGAGCAACTAAGTAGTCTGGTGTGTCAGATATGTCGGCTACAATTACCTGCCACATTTTCAGCAGCAAGGTGCATTCCCATACCATGTGATAAAACCCTGCTGCAGTAAACCCACAGGGAAGACAGCTAGGGGTCGAGGCAGTTGAATATGGTGTGGGGACAAGAATGTCTGATGAATTAAGTTAAACTGCATGTAACGGAATCTGGGATTACCGGACACCCACTTTACTTGTTGAAGAGCTTCTGCCAAGGTTTTGGGTGTCACGGGCTGCGGAAGAACTGCGTTCCATCTATTGTGTGCCACCTAAGGATGTGTGATATCAATCCCCGACAATGCTCTATACAGAATTCTTATTAGCATTTTTGAGTCAGTGCCTGATAGTAACGTGTGAAGGATAGGGGAGTGCGAGGGTTCCCTGTCCCTTTCCCCCCCCCCAAGCCGCTGTAATTAGCTGGGAAATAGCATGGTATGTTAGGAAATGTCCCCAGGAATTAAGTAAGAAATAGTCACCTGCTGTCTCCAGCCCCGCCTCTATCCAGGGAGTGATGCCACAAGACTTGGCTAAATGCGTGCCATCCAGCATCTGATCCTTTGGAATTAGGGGGGAGTATGGAGGGGTGGAAGACCTACCCTGTACATATCAATGCCAAGCATGGGCAGATTTTAATAGGATACTGTCCTCGACTCGTACTCGTGTGCGTTACAAAAGTCAGCTATAAATAGAGGTATCTCCCAGGCATGCCCGCACGCATTCAACCTCCACGTAATGCCTTGACTCGTTCTACTGCTGCTTGGGTTTTAGTAGGTTTGGCTTGAGATCTGTTCCGGAAGCGACCGCGGGATGTGGGTGTTAGCCACTCCCCTTGTTCATCTTCCCCTGGTAAGGATTGAGCTATGCCTTTGGCATACATCCATGTCCAAGCATCTGCAGGCGTGGAGAAGATGTAAGTCCTTTCATCAGCAATCACTCTGAGTTTGGCGGGGAACATCAGGGCATATTTGATGTTATGTTCACGAAGGCACTGTTTGATTTTTATGTGGGAGTTCCATTGATGTTGCACCTCCGCCATGAAGTCTCGTTCAGGACCTCCATTCCAAAAGCATTTTCATGATCATATCTCTATCTCTATGATTAAGAAATTGAGCAATTAGCGGATGAGGAGGTGTCCCTGGTGGTGGCAGCCTGCCGGGGATCAAGGGCACATTCTATGGAGAAAAATGTTGCAACTTTTCCTTTAATACTGTGTTCTTGAACCAGTGTTCTAAAAAAAGTTCTTTGCTTTGGCTTTCCACTTTCACTGGGAACCCCATAAAGTGCACATTATTTTGGCAAAGTGTACCTCAGCGTCCTCCGCCCTCGGTGTAAGTTCTTCACCTCCGTATCCAGCCTTTTCACTTGTTCTTGCAGCTCTTATATAGTGGGGTCCATTGTGCAAATGGTTGATTCTACTTCCGCTACCCTGTCTGATAATTTACGGTGGTCAGCCCTGAGTAGATGAACGTCTTGGGAGAAAAGGTCCTCATTATGAACACAGCGGGAATCCCCGCTATGTTCATGCTGGCGGTCTGAACATAGACCGCCAGCCTGTTGAGGACCCCTCCTGTCCAATAAAGAACATTCTGCAGGGTCGGCGGGCGGAAACAGTGTTTCCACCCACCGGCCCAGCAGAATGCTAGGCCTGGACATTGCCGACGGCTCCACATGTAGCAGTCGTCAATGCCGCAGTGCAGCGGGTGCAGCAGTAGCCATTGCACATTTCACTGCCCCTCTGCGTGACGGTTCTGTGCACGGGGGCCCCTTCACTGCCCATGGCAAGTGCATGGGTAGTGCAGGGGCCCCGGAGCACCCCTTCCGCCAGCCTTTCTCTGGTGGGTGAAACCGCCAGGCAATGGCTGGCGGAACACGGGTTATTTATCCAGAGGTCAGCGCTCCTTGCAGCGCTGCCCTGTTGGATAGAGAACTCCGCCATCATCAGGCTGCCTGGCGGCAGTAGCCTGGCAGTGGCAGAGGGCCACCTGTGTTTCTAATATGGCGGTCCAGACCACTATGCCGGTATGGCGTTCTGGACCGCTGTGTTCATAATGAGGCCCATAGCCTATTCTATTCTCTAATGAAGGTTTGGTATCCAAGATAGCTTGCAGAATTTTGTTAAACTGGCACAAATGAAATTGTAGAGAGGCTTCCAGAAGCTCTAAGATCAGCTGAACTGCCGTCACTGATGGTGGTACAGGAACTCCCTCCTGGTCACGATCCGATGTCCTTAGTCTTCCTCATGATGCTTTTGTGTCGCCTCTCTCTTGCGGTATCAGCACACCAAGTCGCTGAGATCAACACTGCTTATGGGCCTGGCGCTCCAAGGTACCTCCGCAGCAGCAGCGAGGAAGCCACTCCAGTGAGCCCTGTAAGCCACGAGTCAACACCGGGGGCGCTCCCTATGTGTTGTCCTAGTCTATGAATGTAGGTGGGTCAGGATAGACAACCATTGTGAGCCATGATCAGGATTTCCCACATCCACCAATGCCACCAAGGTTCCACTCGTTGAGCCAATCACTGTTGCCATGGGTCACCTTTGGAGTATGACAGAGAGACTATGGTGCTGTGGTAGAATTCAGTAGGTATAGGTGTGTGCCTCCCAGCATCCCCCGCTGAGGTCTCCACACAGTGTGGAGCCTGCATGATATCTTGCCTTGAATTATTATGAGGGGAGATGTGGTATCCTCTGTGTTGGCTGCATGTGCTTTGGGAGGCATATTCTGCATTGGGGGCCATTTCCCTGTGTCTGCTGCTGGTCCTGGCTGCCTCCCCTCAGGTATGGATGGGGGCCACTAAAGGTCTCCGCCTCCTCATGATCCCCACTATTCCACACATCCTCTTTACTCGCTATTGCCGGCCAACATGCTGCTCCCCCATGTGCTACCTCGTCTTTTCTCCCTCAGTGGCCTCCAGTATCCTCCGAGGAAGGGTGCTGGTGTCCGCCGGCAATGGGTCCTTCCGGGGAGTCACCAGCCCCTTCCATGGTCCACAGCATGGCTCTGCAGGGGCCTGCTCCACACAACGAGTGAGTGCAGGGCCGATTTCTGGTGCAGCTCGATTGGCCACGTACCTTTGACACAGGCACAGGCCACATTGTTAGACCCACGACATGGTCTCCGTGACTGCCTCTGGAATTAATGTTCCCGAATCCGGGATGGATGAGACTTCCTCGGTTCACCCCCAGCCATTGATGTGTGACTGATTGAGGCAGTCGGATGGGCGTAGTCTGGCAGGATTCTTTTTGGGCCTGATGCAGAGCTGTACTTTAAGCATCCATCTCTACTGCCATCTTGGCCAAGTCCCCCGTTTATCCATCACTTTCGTGATGGAGTAACCCCCTCCGCCGAACTCTAAATCAGGCCCTAAGTCTTCAATGGTTGATAAGCTTTATATTTTTAGAGCATGCATTAAATAAATAGAAAGTTCAAGGGAGTTTCATCTTAGTAAAAGATAGTTTATCTAGCAGATGTCTCTAATGGAATTAAAATGTTCTTCATCAATAAGGTGGGTTTTGCCAACTCATATATTTTCTAAGGGTATGCCTCTTGAAAAAGAGGGTTGTCAGCAATAGGACTGCGTATAGGAATTAAATGTTTATTGAATTTTTCTAATTTGATTTAGACATATTTACCATTTGAGTCAAAGTGCCTGTCTAGAATTTGTAATTGAAGTTTCTTAAAGCCAGAACATGCTATTCTATCATCCTTTCAGGAAATGTCAGGAAATAGGCACACCTCTCAAATCAGCCTTCATCCATAGATCTTGTCTTTAATATGTGCTTCCTGCAGTGGGACACACATCTGATTTGGATCTAGCTAAATATTTTAATATTTTCTTTTGTTTTGACTGTTTTTCTCAATTCTTTAACATTTAATTATGTAATTGTAAGGTAATATATGTTTTCTTTTAAAAAAGATAGAGAGGATAATAGGGAGAGAAATAATACAACCTCATACTAGGTGGAACATCATCTGTGAGGGTGAATGAGTCAATTACCCTGCTGCCCTGGCTACACTACCACTGACACCCTATATACAGAGATAGGCCACCCCTGTGGAGATCTCTGTGCCTTCAGAGGAACTACCACCATGGCGGTTCCTCTAAAGCAGATGTCTTCAAACTTGTTTGTTCAGGGACCCCTAAGAAAAATGGTCGGACATTGCCCCTCTCCAAAATCTTATGGCAATGATTTGAGGAGTTGGAGCGGGGAGGGATGATTGCAAATGGCGAGATTATGAGATAATTTCTGAGATGTTTTTCTGCAGCTTATTATCCTCACTTAATGTAAACCTTATAAAAGAGCAACAGCATCAAACAAAATCAAAATTGCCCAAAAACACTATTTCTTATACTTGTGGTACTGTGGGCTTCAAGGCAACTTGCTGCACTAATAATTCACATACCCCTAAGAAGCAGGCTGTCCCTTTTTGAAGCAAATGAGCTCCCTCCTGTTGCTTCTCTATATGCAGTAAGGGTGCCATATGCCCTTATGCAAGCATGGATAATGAGACCCCATTCCCAGTTTTTAAAGTATAACATTCATAATTGTGACACAGTGGCCCCTCAGCCTCCTGGGACAAAGTGCCACAGTACCTACTTCACTACTGATAGCTACTGCCTTGCAAAGCTGTCTCCTCTGCCCTTTGTTAACAACATGCGCTCCCAACTCACACCATACCTCTCCCTCCCACCTCTCATCATCCACCACCCTGCCATCTTCTGAATCAAATCAAGGTGTCTTTGCTTCATTTTGCTCCTCCCTTTGGCCATTGCTCCAAGGCTGAAAGCAACACTAGCACAGCAAGTTTCCCTTGGAACTATAATACAAGTAAAAAAGGAATATAAAACACCCCTAATAGTGCAGCCGCAGCACCAATTATCCCTAGAGCTCTGTGAAGCTGGCTGTCTACTCTGTCAACTTCACGGGGCCAACACTCCTAAGTCTTATGCCCAAAGTGGTCTTTCTGTCACTTTGTGTAAAAAACAACGGAAAATTATGGGCCATATTTATACTTTTTGACGCAAAACTGCGCCAACGCAGTTTTGCGCCAAAACAATTAGCGCCGGCTAACGCCATTCTGAAGCACCATGCGGGCGCCGTATTTATTGAATGACGTTAGCCGGCGTTAGCCGCCGGCGCTGTCTGGTGTGCATTAAAAAAAACGACGTACACCAGGCAGCGCCGGCGAAGGGGGAAAATGGAGTATGGGCGTCCACAAATGGTGCAAGTCAGGCTGAGGCAAAAAAATCGCCTCAACCCGATTTGCGCCATTTTTTTACGACTCCCAACCCCCATTGAAATGACTCCTGTCTTAGCAAAGACAGGAGTCATGCCCCCTTGCCCAATGCCCAGGGGACTTCTGTCCCCTGGGCATGGCCATTGGGCATAGTGGCATGTAGGGGGGCACAATTCAGGCCCCCCTATGCCACAATTTTTTTTTTTTTTAAATACTTACCTGAACTTACCTTAATGTCCCTGGGGTGGGTCCCTCCATCCTTGGGTGTCCTCCTGGGGTGGGCAAGGGTGGCAGGGGGTGTCCCTGGGGGCAGGGGAGGGCACCTCTGGGCTCATTCTGAGCCCACAGGTCCCTTAACGCCTGCCCTGACCCAGGCGCTAAAACCCGGCGCTAATCCCGCCCACTCCCGGGCGTCATTTTTGCCCGGGAGTATAAATACGACGCATATGCATTGGAGTAATTTTTTAAGACTGGAACGCCTACCTTGCATATCATTAACGCAAGGAAGGTGTTCACGCAAAAAAATGACGCTAACTCCATGCACTTTGGCGCTAGACGCGTCTAACGCCAAAGTATAAATATGGAGTTAGTTTTGCGTCGAATTTGCGTCGAAAAAAACGACGCAAATTTGGCGCAAACGGAATATAAATATGCCCCTATATCTTTAGCCACGCCTCCCTCTACTGCTTGGCCCCTGTCCCGTTTGCAGCTATGGTGCCATGGGCCCCATTGCTAGCAAGGAAAATGCATTCCCCGTGTGCATTTTCATAATAAGACAGCCATAACTCGGGTTTAGTGGCCACTCACTGAGGGCAGGGAGGAGAGCTCCTGTGCTGTGAGGTGCCTGCTACCTGAAAGAAATTTTAAGTGTGCCATTGGTTAGTCACTAAATGTAAAGACTGCTTTGGAACCAGTATGTGTTTTACTTAATGAGTCACTTGAAGTTTCATGGTGACAAAGTTTTATGGTGAACTCCATTTTGCAGAAGCCTGTTTTATACTGTGCAATACGATTTCAAAATAATGACATTCATAATGCTTTCTGTCACAGGCTGGGGCCTCGTAGCACTACAAAAAAGACAAGTGACTATTCCTCACTGCAACATTCTGAATTTAAAGATGTGACTCTGGTTACATACACAGACATTTGCAGTGATTGCATTTTCCGACTGATTCTAAAAAGAGTGGGTGGATAGTAAGCATGACAGACCTGGTACTGCACCACTTCTGTGATGAAGAACTCTGTTCACCAGACTATAGATCCGGCTCCTAGGGCCTCATTATGAGTTTGGCGGTCAGACGAGCCGACAGTCAAACTCACGGAGAGGACACCACCGCCATGGCGGTGGCATCCCCCCCCCAAGCATATTACAATGTTCCTGCCGGGCTGACCAGTGGGAACATTGCATTACGCCGTTCCTGCCGGGCTGACCAGTGGGAACAGTGCTGCGGTATTAGTCTTGGTTCCCTTAAGGGATCTGAGGCAAATACTGTAGCGCAACAGCGCCATCAGAATGTGCACAGTCTGCAAAGCACATTCTGATGGTGCTGGGCAGGGCAGTGCAGGGGCCCCCCTGTAGTCTCCACCAGCTTTTTCATGGCACAAAGCTGAGAGGTAATCAGCATGTTGGCGCTGAGTTCAGCACCACTGTGGCTAAGTACAACTCAGACCACCATCAGCTCATCGGGTATGATGTTCCTGGAGGTGATGGTAGTCCCCTGGTGGGTCCACAGAGTAGACAGCCAGCATCACAGAGCTCCAGGGTTGTAATGTGGCAGTCAGACAGCGTGGAGTTCCGTGGTTCAAACTGTGAGTGTGGTGGTCTTCTGATCGTAAGGAGGCCCTTAGTATTGAAAGTTTGACCAATGAAAAAATAGGAGGTAGCTCATGCACACTCATTTTTTCAGACTAACCTCGGACTTGCAATCACTGGCTGAGGCCGCCATCTCATCATCTCATTGGCAGCCATGATTGAGCTGCTGCCATACAGACGAGGCCTTACAGTGTATAATATTCTGAGCAAATCTGTAATTTCATCTTGGAATAGAGTAGTGTGAATCATTTCTTCTTTCAAGTGGTTCAGGCAGGCAGGCAAAGTTACAGCCACTGTGTCTCCCTTTACGCAGGAGATCTCAGTCTGGAGCACTCTCACTCTCACTGTGACTAAAGTAGAAAATAGCAACACTGTTGCTAACACAGTCATACACCTACAATAATAACAGACCTGTCACTCAGACCACAATGCAGCAGTCCATTGTGGACATTACAAATATGCTGATTTATGTGAATAGTGAAAACTAAGCGACAATTAATATTACTACAGCCTGGCAGACATCAGACAAATAAATATGTGTATTGCTGAACAATTCTGCTGCATGCAGTATTCTGGAAATTGTAAAGTATACTACAACTTTGCAGATGTTTTGAATACTTTCGGTGTAATGTTCAAAGTATCTGACAGGGCCCTCTTGTGTTTGATTCTACTCGCCCAGGGCTTGATCTGCATAGGTCACACACAGCCATCTCAAGTGCTGCAGAGACACCAGAAGCTCCAGGGTGCTGTATAGTGGGTGATATCAAGAGTGGATGAATACACATATAGCACTGTACAGGGAGCACCAGCTTCAAGGTGCTATGTAAGAACCAACTGGGAGAAATGTAAGATACAGAAACAAAAGAGGGATCAAGGTGAAAAGATCATGCATGCGCCACAGATTATACTTGGTCGCCAGCTCGATCTTTGCACTTACACCACAATTACCTGATCAGGCCAACAGATAATATTTCAATTGCCAGGAGTAATATGACAACACACTCCCACCTAATACCCCTCTGTGTATCCTTTCCCCCATGTGACACGACTGGTGGCAAAGGGGCTAGGCATCAGACCAGAGAAATTACTTACAGCTTTGGAGACATCTGCTGCTCGTCATTCCTGCGTCCCTTGTCATTTGTTTGCCCTTGTATTCAGATCCTGTTTCCTTCTCTCACTCTCTCCTTCAGAGCTCACGCCAGCCAGCCTTCAAAGGTCAGCAACGATACCGGTTGTGTCATAGCCCATGTCCGTTTCTCACTTAAATGCCATTTGGCGCTGCGGTAAACTATCAACAGGATAGTGAGATGGGACGGCATGCCGGAACATCTAGTCACAAGGTGCACTGGCCTTTATTAATTGCTCTGTACTGTAGGTGAGTGGAAGGGGACATGCGGGGCAGCATTTCGGTAGCGTTCAGACCGGCCCCCGAATGAAATGTCGGCTTTGGTCTCTGTGCTGTCGAGTCCTACATGTAGATTAGAGCAGAGGGGAATGATGATGCCCGGCTCGATGGAGTAAAATGCTCCTCAAGACTGCCTCCTCTCCTGTGCGGGATGTGTGATGCTGACTGACAGGCTGAAGTGTGGGAACTCTGCTCTACCAGCAGTTAGCAAAGTTTTTTTTGCCAACCGTCGCTCTCCAAGTGGAGTGTGGAGTGGCAAACACTGCAAACTCCATGGGTGGAGTTTACTGCCCACCCTTGGCGTTTAGCTGTTCCTGTGCATTCATGGTAAATTGTAATCCCAAAAATTAGTACAATTTGCGGGAATGGTAGTAAATTTAGATAGCGAATGGAACATAATTATGCAAAGTCACAGAATGTCATAGTGTTTGGGAACTTTGTGTAATAAGTGTAAAGCAAAATTGACGAAGTTTTGTGAATGATTTTAAATTACCTTTATTTCGCTTGCATAATTTACATTTCGCGAAGGCCTATTTCTCAGTTCGTTTTCCTAAATATTTAATACAAATCTAACTTTACCATTAGATTTAATTTGTAATATAAAATAAAAATAGTGACTGAATCATAACCATCAGTGGCTGACTCATTTTTCTAGGTTATCTATATTTAAAGGAAGTTTTTTCACTCATCAAAAGGGTTATTTCAACGGCCAGGCTACAGTTTTAAACTTTAAAATACAGCAGTCAGACTACAATGGTAACGATGGGGCAACCATTAAAAAAGGCAGACCTTTCCCTGCACCTGCCAAAAGTAAACACCCAGAACCTCAAAAAGTTGATAAACAGGCGTTAACCCACTCTTACACATACAGGTACTTATGATATAATTTCACCCAATCACTGACTTCGTTACTATCTTATTACCCTTTACAGTCTTTTCCAGCTATATCTGTTTCCTTCAACATTCAGAAAATAAGCTCTCTACCCATGTTCTGAGCTATAAAATCCCTTAGCCTTGACCTTCAATTTCCATGATTTTGTGTTCTCTCTTCTCTAGTTCTAAGTATCCCTGTCTATTCATTTACTTTTAAATATTTGAACATGTTTATCAGTTCTTTCTCTGTCTCATTTGATCTTCAATAACTTACTTCCATTTCCTTTCCATCGTCATTGTCATTTTCTCTGCTCAACCAATCGGTCTATCGGTCTATCCATAGTTTGTGCTCCGTTGTCTCACTATACTCTTGTCTGTGCATTTGTCTCATTACATGTTATAGTTATTCTTTAACAATGCTGCTCATCTACTATCACCCAATTTCCACCACTTTTCGCTTTGTCATTTTACCGAGAACCCAAAAATTCTCTATCTTCTTCAGTTTGTTTATTTACCATCAAGTCTTTGTTTCACGTCTCGCGAATCAAAGTTACTTGTGGATAATTTTATGTGTCCTTACATAGCATATTTGGTAGTATGGGATACTGCATCTGCTCTGATAAAATGTTGCTGTTTTGGACCCCTGGATTTTGATGTCTGCGAGAATAAAGCTCATTTAAATATATATTTTCCCTTTCTGGGTAAGGTCACCTACAGTTTTGATACAGCACTGCCTGTGTCGGTCTGATGTGACCAGAGCCAGAATGTATTTTATTCTGGTAACACAAAACAACGTCTTCAAGATCTAGGAACCCACATTGAGCTGAAAGACTGTTTATATATGCAGCTGTATGTCTTTGAAGTTTCAACATATTTACGGATAGGTCTCAAACATACCATGTCTTAAATGAAATTGTAATTTTGACTTTTTGCTGGAAGGCTGACAGAAGAAATGGTATACGTTTTTCAACTCGTATCGGTACTGGAGAAAGAATCATTATTTTTTGGATCAGGAAGGAAGCCTTTGTACCTATGCACATGTAACCATGGTAAGCTCTGGGTGTATCTGCAAGCACCAGGCTATCGAAGCATTCAAGACATCATGTGACAGCCATGGTCAAGATTATCCTGTAAAATGTGTGTGCCTCTTGTGGAGGTGGCCTTTGAGTCGGGGCGAATACGTTCATAGAGAATGTTGTTTTAAATATTTAAAGTATTGCATCATTGGTCAGAGTTCGAGCAGGCATTGAAAGTGCTGAAAAAAATGGTGCAAAGAATTCTCTCAGATTTCCTTACAACATTTTTTCATCCCCACTAACGGGGGAATGCCCACCTTGCATACATTATGCCTGGTGCAGGCATTATGTGGCACAAGGGTTTACAAAGTGGCACAATGCATGCATTGCGCCACCTTGTATACATGTGACAGGGAAACGCCACTTTAGCACCACCTTAACATTAAACATTATGCTACGGTGGTGCTAAGGTGGCGTTAAATCTGCCCCTTATTTTCTTATGGGCAGGAAATACTTAAGAAGCAACTCTAAACTTTTCTGGCAGAAACAACATGACTCGTGATCCGTGAAATCAAGCATGGTTGAGAACTTGATAGCCTGCTGGTGGACTTTTGAGTTCAAGAAAGCTGTGGCGTTTGGAAGCATTCCATATTTCCAGAGAAAACTGCTGACTTGTTTTATTGTTTTAAAATCATGAAGTTAACTGTAACAATCTGCTGAGGATTCATTGATTCTGTGCGATTGGGCTCCTGTGGTGGATCTACTCTACCATTGGACATGGTCACTGGAGATCAATCAATCAATCAATCAATCATGATTTATAAAGCTATTTAAATTATAGTTTGGTGCTAGTTGGCATATGACATTTTTGTTACAAATAAGAACAATCTGCGTATTTTCTTCATTCAGTACTAAACAACTAGAAGTTATCCAGTTGTTGTGTTATAAAATATTACTGGCATTTGTAGTAAAGTATCAAATCATATAGACCTAGCAATGGAACAGAGGCACTTCTGTACATTCTGTTCACATGCTTAACATATACACTCAACAAACAGTAAGACTTGCTTCAGTATATTATGCCTACCAAGTACTCCCTCTATGAATTGATCCTCCAAATTGCAAAAAAGTCTTAAGAAACTGCAGCCCCATACTGTATAATAACAATCCCTTTTCCATGAAGGATGTGGGGGAAATGGTCCCTGATCATGCTCAAAAGTAATCTAATGAAGTGAACCCAGGTGCTGTTTTGTTATAAATTAGGTAAGGAGGCATGGATTCCTGAGCTTTAGGCATCCATAAAACTGGCTCTGAAGGATGTCATTTCTACAGGAAGCTTAATTAGGTACGGTAAAGGACTCTGAGCCATTTTGGGAAGACAATAACCTTAGCCTAAATATCCTCTGTCTGTCTTATCCTTGGAACTCTTATATGGCAGACATCTGAGGGCGTTGTGTACCTATTGACTAAGTGATCTCTTTGGTTAGTTTCCAACAGCATTTACCATGCTTCAGTATGTTGTTTAACACCTTGAATGGGATATATGATAGACAACAAGGAGCAAACCCAAGGATGAACATGACATCCAATGGATGTGTGAGGGTTTAGCTTCTAAATCTAGAAGTGCCATTTATCTTCTCTTTACCTGTTAATTAGGAACAGTATGCTCACTTATTTGCATATATGACAGAACCACACATGCCATCACCACATGTGCCTTTACAACGCAGACTTTACAACATATGAGTCTTTAACACTCATGACTTTACCACACATATTTTTACCACACATATGCCTTTACCATGCATACCTTTACGATATATGCATATATATGTATTCACATGCATACATATAGACAAACTCTGATGTAGGCTCTGTTAAAGAGAATCCAGTTGCTACCAACCTGGATTTTTCTGGGGAAATTTGACTAATTCAAAAAAGCACGCAACAGAGGGGCAGAGGAAGAGGAACCACCCCGGGACAGGCAGAGGAAGATAGAAAACCAAAACCAGGAAATGTAAAAAAAGAATAGAAACTAAAAAAGTCCTTGGACAAGGAGAACTTTGTCATCAACCTCTCCTTGAAAGCCTTAACGGAAGATCAAAAAAAAGTGTTAAACAAATGACTCTCCTTCTGTCCAGATACAGAACTAGATCTGCCAAACATCAGCATTGCCCTGTACAAATTTGCACACAAATTAAAGTTAAAGAAGCACTTTTTAACACACCCACCTGCTCTGGACAAGAGAACCAGTACGTGCTGTGCAACATTTGAGGTAATCATGGATGATCTGCCAGCCCAAAAACACTAGTATCCCTGGAAGAGGAATCAGGAGTGGCAGAATATATCACGTCACCCACAGAGATTTCTGATATACAGATCTGTAAGGAAGTAGGGATTGCCACCTTGGAAGTGAGGAAACAGTGGCTTGAAACCCCAATCATCATTTTGCCCTGAGCTTCATACCGGCAATAAAATTGACCTTTTCCAAGAAATCATGATTGAAGATATTAACCATGTTGCCCTTAAAAGTAACAACAAAAGAAAACAGAATTTAACCAAGGGTGAATAGAGATCCATCAAACAACTAAGAGAGGACCAGCAATTAGTAATAAAAGCATCTGACAAGGCTGGTAACATCGTCATCCATGATAGCTCCAAATTCATGACAGAGGCAGAAAGACAATTGAAAAATAAACAGCACTATGAAAAATTGAAGGCAAATCCAATGAAGACTTTAACATCTGAGTAACATCAAAAACTACTAGAATGGTTAAACCTTCAACTCATTGATGATGAAGAATACAAGTATTTGAAAGTGGATCATCCCATCACTCTGACCATTTATTTCTAAACCGCAGTACACAGGAACCTGCAGGATCCTCTGGGTCACCCCATAGTCAGCTCCATTGGGTTCCTGCTAGAAAACACCTTGAGATTCATAGATTTCTTTCTTGTTGAATATGTGACATTACTTCAGTTTTACTTATGAAGCTCAATGGAATTCCTGAATACAATCTGGGAAATCCCCTGGAAAGAGAGTTATTTGCAACAGTTGATGTGACTTCTCTTTACATATCAATTTGCCATGAAGATGGCATCATGGCTTATAAATATTTTCTATGAACAAGATCAGTGACCTTTATGGAACACTGCTGGATGCTCACTGATATGTTGAGTTTTTAGCTAACACACAATGTCCACCTGTTTGACTGAAATTACTATTTACAAAGACAGGGTACAGCCATGGGATCACCTTTTGTCCCAAACTATGCCAACCTGCTGATGGGATTCTAGGAGGCAGAGACCATTTGGAAAGACACAAATTAAATCAAGCTAGAACATGTAAAACTTTGGACTAGGTTAATTGATGACCTCTTTCTAATTTAGGAAGGAGACAGAGAAGATTTAGAATGTTTCATCTACTCTTTGAACCAGAATACTTACAACTTGAGCTGCACATATACCATCAGCCCAGACCACATCACTCTCTTAGATATTGAAGTATTTGTGAAGGACCTGAAGATATGCTCCAGAATCCATCAAAAGGCAACATCATGTAAAGCATTCTTCATGCAAACTGTGGTCCCCTGAAAACTCTGAAATGGAGTAGCCCTTTCTGGAAATGTGATGTGTCAAGCAAAATTGCTCAGAACCTGAAAATCTAGAGAATCAAATACAGGAAATGCAAGGCAGGTTTCTATCTAGAGGTTACCCAATGGAAGTATTAAAAAGTGCTATTGAAAGAATGAAGACCTGATCTAGACATGAGTTCCTAGTGCACCCTCAGGAAAACACCTGGGAAAGAAAACCAAGTCTTCATGATTATGGATTTCACTTATAGACACAACAAAATGAAACAGATATTCCAAAGAAAATGGAAAATCTAAAAATGGAAAGATAATATTGAAAGTGACTATCACGGAGTATCCCAGTAAAACCAACAGAAAAGTGGCTTGGTTGGGAGACTTATTGAGATGGAGCCAACTCAGTCCTGTAAAATCCATTAACACTAACTGGCTCAATCAACCTGTTTTTTGAAAATGTGCGAAGTGCAGGGCCTGTGAAAATGGCACAAATAAAACCACCTATAAACTGTCAAGTGGTAAATTAGAGAAAATCAAAGATCATATCGCATGTGAGACCAAGTTCACAATCTAGGTCTTAGAATGTCCCTGTGGCAGATTGTATGTAGGAAGTACCGTGGACAAAAAAATGCAGGCTCCTACAACACTTGCAGGCCATCAAGAATCATAATTTGCGTATCTAATAGCCTAACACTGTTGAGACTAACATGGAGGTGAGGCCCGAGATCTAAGGTATTATGGCATTAAACATATTGTTGTGTAGCTGTTTTAGCTACAGCTTTATACACGTTATTTTAGTTAACTAGGCCTGCTGCTGTGCACTTTAACCTAGATATGTTTGTATTTAGCTTTGTTATACTATTTTAACATTAGCCACATTTGCAGTGCTGTTTTATTTTCTCTATCTAGCTGTTCTTCGCCTAGGTCAGCACTACGTTCTTAAACAATAAATTTCTTTCACTCTGTGCTTTTCTCAAGGCTGCAGTAAGATAGGTTGCCGGCAAAAGTGGTACGCTATGTCTCCAATGTTCATAGAAAACATAGACACTCTTACGTGGGTATTCTTTCTTGGAAAATCAGCTGTTTTATTATAAGAACACTACTTTGACCCATGTAGGTTAGAGGGAGATTCCAGCCTGATGATCACGACTGTATGCTGATTGCTGAGTGCGAGGGATGATGTCTTCTGAGGGGGAACCTGAAGGGCAGAATTAGAGCTTAACATGCTGTGCTCTAACATAGCTTCGGTTATGAACTATCTGTACAAATCTAAGTGACAATATGGTAGTGCTATTCTTGTGTTTTACTCTCCTCATCACAATTTTAATCTTATTGTGCTTCATCGTCTTAGTTATTGCAATACATGCTTTATTATCTAAGATGCAGTTACTTCAATAAAATCTTATTGATCTATACTCTGCCTCTGATTGTCCTTACATGCGTGAGACTAATGTAACTGAGAGAAACGGATGAGATCTGAGTGACCACAATTCCCCTGAGGAGTCATATATGTCATGCGCCCGGTTGCTCTATTCATCCCTGTTCTGGGGTGGAGATGAGGCACTACTAGTTAGCTAGAACACAACCCCGATTAGGCTGACAGGTGTCACATGGTGCAGGATCAGACTCAGTCCCCCGCAGCTCCAGTGATTCTGACGCCCAAATCCAGTAGTCTCATTAGGATAATGAGAACCTACACGACATGGCACAACCAACATTTGGTCAGGCACACATTTTCAAGTCCTCCTGAGTACCTCTGTCTCACTAAATGCAAGGACACCTCAGTACTAGTTACGGAAACGTCCGTGGTATTGAGGATTTTTCCTCCTCAGCTGAGCAGGGAATACCTAACTAACACTGCAGGTTGTTCAAGCTTGAACTCTAAAAATAATCCCCATTTGGTGTGCTTATCTCTGAACAAAACTTAACATTAACCATGGCAAACCCACAACGGGCAGTAATTGCAGTTAATATGTGACCACCACTTACTACACACTTATTGGCACATGGCCTCACAGCCCAGGTGGGTCCAGTTACATTTGTTGTTGAAGCTCATGCTGCATACAGAAGAGAAATGTTCCATTCTTGGGTCACATTTCCAGCAGCCAATGGGAACATAAATACATTTCACCACTATACACCTGGACATACACTGCACAATATAGAGCTTATGCATATTTAGAGCTACCTCTGTCTTATCAAGACTATAATAATTGGCTTGATGGTGCCCTACCACATACAATTCTACATGTTAAGTGCTCTCAGTAATGATGGTCCTACCTGGCCTTTATTGACCACATATGACCTGCTTGAGGTCCTCCGCTTATATGCTGAACTTACGGCAATATACAGATTATTAGTACAATTTGTAATGCAAATATTAAATACAAACCCATCTCAAGCTGCCCCAGTGCAACTATATGCAGTAATGCTAGGCATCAATCCTGCGACTGTACATTTGATCATGGGCAAGGTACCCACCAAATAGGAAGAGATTCCGTTTTGGCTAGCTCAAAAAATAAATGCACTGGAAGCAGTATTTCCCCATATGTTCCACCTCAGGATAAACATGGAATACTAACTATGTGCTTGCCATTTGGGATGGTTCCCACAGTAGATAACTGTAACACGGTATTTGCCACGCTCTATACTTCCGCATGCGGTACACCGAGACTTGCTAATCTTCCGGAAGTGTTAAAACAAAGTCAAGATGAATACGGGGCTGCCCCGGCCCTGGACTTGGGGATGCAACTCATGGGCAATTTTGCCACTGTATCTTCAGGTATACTAATTAACCTTAAAGGGGAGGCAGTTGCACTAGCAGTGCGTATGTGGCTCCGGGATGTTCAGCCACAGGATTAAGAACGTGAGCTGCCAAAGATTATCACAGAGACCTATTCCAGTATTGGTCGAGATAGTCTGGGGGACAGACCCATAAAACCACAATTTCAGGGTAAATCTCATAGAGATACTACCAAGCAAGCACCTAAGTGTTCTAAAAAATGCTGGGATAAAAAAACAACAAACACCTAAAAAAGAAAGGGGAGAATCTCCGCATACCTAGCCCCCACAGAATAGATATAATCTCAGAAATAGAGATAATACAAAAACGCCTGACAGATACCAGTATACTGATACACGTCAATCTCATTCCTTTCAGGACTCACCAGATAAACGCAGTGAGAGAGGTGGGTGGTCAGATTGGAGAACTGAGTGCGTGAAACCGAGACAGGAATCATAACGCTCAACAGAAGTTTCTCTGAACAAAGTAGAGAAACTTCTCTAACACAAACCCCAATCTAAAAAGAAAAAAGTGGCAGCAGTTGTGATTCGTCATGCCACTCTAGAAGAAGGCTCTATTGAAGAACAAGAAGTGGGCACTAGCTCTGCTAGACAGCGCAGTAGAGGTCACAATAGTTCACCGGAATCTTCAAGAGCGTGTAGAGGTGAAAGCAACTGATTACTTCTTACAAGTTGAAACTGCAGACATGCGTGTCTCCACTCCTGACTGGGTGTACAAAGTAACAATACAGTTAGAAGGAGACATTGAACGCACAATTGACACAATCTTTTGGGACCGCAACAATAATATTTATAATATTTTACTGGCCGAAAAGGATTGGCCACCTGAATTTGTTCGTACTTGCCCATATGGGGAAGTGGTTATCAAACCTTCTTTCTCGCCTATTGTTCTGGATGAGCCCTCAGAATCCTACTCCATTGACTGGGCATCAGCGCAGGCACTCGCGTTATACTGCAACCACGTAGGGTGGGATAAAGATCCCCCCTATCATGTAATTCCAATTAAAAATCAACCCCAACCTCAACCCCAATACCCAATAAAACATGATGCTAAAGCACCTGTGAGAGAAATCCTCACACAACTAGAGTACCAGGGCGTAATTGAACAATGTTTCTCACCAATGAATAATCCTCTATTCCCTGTAGCTAAACCAGACCATTCATACAGAATAGTCTTAGACTACAGACACTTAAACAGTCATACATGCACTTATGCTATACAAAATTCACATAGCACAGCACTTATGAACAACATATAAAATACAAACAACATTGGATATTTCCAATGGCTTTTTCTGCCAAAATATAGCGTCTGAGAGTAGAGACTTTTGTGGTTTACCACAGGGGTACAAGAACAGTCCAGGACTGTTCTCTGCTCGTGTAACGTCAATATTGCACGACGTTGACCCTGAAGCATTGTTCTATGTAGAGGATATCTACCTTACGGGTGATTAATTACTGCAACATCTAAAACGGGTAGCCCACATTGTTGTAGGATTTCCGAATTTGGCTATAAATTCAACTTCCAAAAAACAAAAATAGACTTTCTTAGTGTCCTGTTTCTGGCATATGAATTATCAAGTGAAGGAAAGAGCCTAGCACCACAATTCAATCATTATTGAGTTTTCTAAATTTTGGTAGAACATACATTCCAGAGTATGCATCTCGCATCAAACCATTATATATCTTGATACGTCCTGACTTTTCCAGTAAATTCTGGACAGTCAAACACACACGCATTCTCAGAGCTTTGCAAACAGACATGCTTGCAGCACAACATCTACACACAAGGGACATTAAAAAACATCTGGTCATCAGAGTAATTGCTGGTGCCATTGGTTTCACCTATGTAACATTCAATGAGGGTGAGACAGTCCCGATTGCATACAAATAACATTTGTACTCACCAGCAGAACACATTTTTGCTCCCTCTGAGAAAATTCTCACTGCTGTTCAGATGGCTGCCATTAAAGAGAGACCACTAGCCCATGTGAAACACATTAAAGTCGTATCTCCAATCCCAGCCCTTGAGGCTGTTACCAAAGCCAGCGTTCCAAACGCTAAAGCACTACATCAGTGTTGGATCCAATGGGCATCGTCTCTGACAGCCACTGATGTTGACTATATTTTTGACCCAAAGTTACAAATCCATTTTTTTCGCAATATGAACTAGAATACCCAGTTCCGGCAAATACATTGCCTTTTGATCAGTATCAAAGAGTCATGTACACCGATGGCTCAGCACAACCTGCTATAGGTACAAAGCCTCAATACTGCTTGCACAGTTGTAAGCGACTACATAAATGGTAGTAAATTCTATCCACCATATATCTTTATGCGAACCCTAGGGGAGTGTACTGCACAACTAGCAGAGCTAAAGGCTTTGGTGATGGCACTGGAACATATGGATCCAGACCAGCCAACACTGATTGTCTGTGATTCGTACTATTGTGTCCAGTCCTTCAATGAATATCTACATTACTGGCACCATAATGGGTTCAGGGATTCCAAAGGTAACACCATGAAACACAGACTACTGTGGGGAAAGTAGCGAATCTGAAGGAAATGCTACCAAATGTCCATGTTGAACATACACTTGGACACCAGCGTGTTGGAATACATGTTGCTGGAAATACACTGGCTGATGAAGCAGCCAAATCAGCAGTAGCTATGGCTTCTGTTAGTGCAGTAACTCATTCTAGGCTGAAACTGTACAATGAAATATTGGCTGCTTTGCAAGCCACGGCTGACGGCACACCTTCACCTAAAGGATATCCCATTAAATGTTTCTACCGGATGGGAGGCTTCCTTGATGCAGAAGTAACAATACCAGGTGTGGGAGTTCGAGTGATTCCCAATAAAGACCTAAGACCAGAGTTGATCAAAGCAGCACATGAGGTAGTTGCCTCTGCCCATGCTGGTGTGGTGGCTACAATATCATTATTGCAGGCTTGGTACTGGTGGCCAGGTCTACGCAAACAGACCAAGCAGTATATCCTTTGTTGTGACATCTGCCAATAACTTAAGGGGTCCACCGTCAAACGCCTACTGCAGGCACCCCCCCTAATTTCAAAGAAACCATTACAATGTGTGTAATTGGACCATTATGGTCCCCTAACCCCCGACAGTGCATACAATACATCTTAGTCGCTGTTGACTCATGCTCCATATTTCTATGGGTGTGGCCACAACACTCGGCTGACGCTCAGACTGTTATTAAAGATTTGCAAGTCTTTATCTGCACATATGCAGTTACAGCTTTCCACTCGGACCAGCCCTGCTTTCACCTCAAGGGCATTCAGGGACGCCATGGCTTCGTTAGGGGTCCAACTTCATTACTGGTCTCCATCTCATCCCGAGTGAATTAGTGTCATGGAGCGACGACACTGAGATTTAAAGCAATCCTTAACAGCCAGAATGCTAGGTAGGGGTAGTAGTTGGCTTAATCACCTGTACGGAGTCCAGAGAGCACTTAATAGCCTGCCTAGAATGTCCCTGGCAGGTGGGACTTCATATGAGTGCCAGTTTGGAACTCAAATGTATGTTCCAGATCTTGATGGTCCTGGCGTGGAGGCAGCAGAAACACCCTTTGACATAAATGAATGTGTCACTGTCTTGCAGTAACTACAACACTTCTGTGATGACAACGCTTCTGCCATTGCTGCCTTCTTAGGAATTAAGTATGTCCCAATAACATCTACCGGCTGGATTCCAAAGGTTAGGGATCTAGTACGTGAAAGAATTGCTGTGAAAAAGGAGTTTGGTCCTTCCTATTGTGCACCGGTTCCAGTCCTGGGAATACATGGTACCAGAACTGTTATTCTACCACCGCTGTCAAGTTACAGCATGTGTTCGATCCTGCACGGCAGACCAAGAGGAACAACAGTAGTGTCCGAATCCCTCTCACTACTGGTCATGATGTCCCTCTACAGGTTTTGAGCAGCAAGCCTGACACCTCTCCGAGCTTGGGGGAGGGTAGAAAAAGATCATTCATTAGTTCCATTAGCATCTCTTTCAACAAGCAACATGGAAATTGCTGATTGATTTGACTCAACTTCTAGACAAACGGATGGCGTCATTTATTATGAACCACCGCGGGAGACTTATACCAGTTCTCCTCCTTTGCATATAGCTCCTACTGCTTCTGGATACTTTGCCAACATCACTGATACTTTCTCTGACTCATATGCCTCTTCAGCATCTGAACTATCAAAAACACGTAAACTGATAATTTAGCTCAAAACAAATTACTTTGTTTTCCCATGGAACTATCTGTGGATTTCCTTGACTATATTAACTTTCCTCCTTTGGATTGGCTTTGTTATTATTTTCTTGCTACTAATACATGGCCATTACCTTCCTGAACGATCAACAGTTGAACTGGTTGATGAGGTCATGAAACCCCATTTTTCTTTTCACAGGGTCTGCAGAGACTTGTCTCACGTGAACATTTCTGCTATACCAATTCCTGATGGGATTGTTTGGGATAAAGTCAGACTTGATATATACGGCCCAATGGAGATCATTCAAATACCATATGTGTTTAAACTTTCCATGAATGGTTTAATAATACCTGGAGTTGTTTCTGATGACTGGGATGTGAAAACAGTTGATTCTATGATGACTGAGTTGCAGTATTTTACTGTATTTGAAAATGAGGATGTTTATCTGTCCAAAGAAAATTATGGAAATATGTTCTGTTATAATTATTATGAACACCATTTCATTCGCAGATCAAGTACCTCAAAGACTATTTTTAATTACACACAATGGGAACATTGTCCAACTCCACCACAAAGGAGTTCTAAAACATATTCTGAAAAATGTGCATATTTTTCTGGGCACAATGTTAAAAATGTGGAGTCATATTATTTCAAATTGCCATTGATGGAAAATGGTACACATATTACTGACTGATACAAAATTCATTTATTCAGATTCCTTT
The DNA here is from genome assembly GCF_031143425.1 of Pleurodeles waltl. Classification (NCBI taxonomy): domain Eukaryota; kingdom Metazoa; phylum Chordata; class Amphibia; order Caudata; family Salamandridae; genus Pleurodeles; species Pleurodeles waltl. Next base: position 309,540,812 of record NC_090444.1, read on the forward strand.
GTTTCCCAGTTGGCTATAGAAGGCTATGAATATTGGTTGAAGTCAATTGACTTAAAAAGTGTGTGGGGAACAAAAAACTGGCAAAAAAGGAGAAAGGAAGCTTTATTTAGAGCATGTCTAATGTTTGTCCAAATTATGGGGGTAATTTCAACCTCAGCGGTCTTTTCACAAGACTGCAGAGGGACTGCCGTGCTGAAGACCGCCAGTGGTGGCGGTTTTCCGCTTGGCGAATTATGACTGCTGGCAGCCCTCTGTCCTTTTCCGGACAGAGAGCCGCCAGAAGCCATACTGGCGGTCGGCAGGGAAGTGGAGGTTGCTCCACCTCCACCGCCCCGTCAACAGAACACCGCCCACCAAATCCCGTTATGTGATTCGGCGTGGCAGTGTTCTGTTGACGGGGTGCTGGCAGCGGAGCAGCCCCCATGGATCCCGTCCCCTCCCAGAGGATCAACGGACCAGGTATGTTGATCGTCCGTTAGTGAATGGGGTGGGGGTGTTGTGTGTAGTGTGCATGCATGGGGGTGTGCGTGTGAGTATGAAGGGGGTGTGAGTGCGTGTATGCATGCGGGGGTGTAGTGTGTTTGGAAATGTGTGCGTGTCTACCTGTATGTATGTCTGTATGGATGTGTGCGTGTATGTCTGAATGTGGGTGTACGAGTATGTCTGTGTGTGTGTGTCTGTTGGCATGTTTGTTCATGTGTGTGCGGGTATGTGTGTTAGTGGTGTCTGCATGCGTGTCGGGTGTGTGTCTGTGTAGTGATGTCGGGAGTAGGGGTGGGGAGGGGGGTCCTGCCACCTTTAGGGGTGGCAGGGGGGTGGGGGGTGTCGTGTGAAGGATTCGGGGTGGTGGTGGGGGAGACCCCTATCAGTGCCAGGGAAGGGATTCCCTGGCACTGATAGTGCTTACCTCCATGGATTTCATGGCGGTGCCCAACCCCATGAAATCCATGGCGGTCAGCCAGGTCATGATACCGCCGGCGGTCTTTTGATGGCCGCCGGGCTGGAGACCCAAATCTCCAGCCCAGCGGTCATCTCCGCCCTGGCGGTCGGTTCGGAGAAATGGCGGATGACCATGGCGGTAACCGCCATGGTCATGATTCCAACTTTTTTACCGCCAGCCTGTTGGCAGTAAGACCGCCACTTCTCCGCCAACTGCCAGGGTCGTAATGAGGGCCTATATTTTTAAATAAAATGTACAACAGACAAGCTATGTAGGCTTAGCAAAAATTAAGGATTTGATTTGCGCCCAGTATTCCTGCTCCTGCAAAATTGTACAAATGCAAAAGTTTATCAATGCTACAGAAGATCAGCTGGATGAATGGGTCCAAAATGGCACGTTTAATGCTTCACTTTCACGTCCTGGTGGGTGGTTATTGTGGTCAATAGATGCCAATGGGTTTCATAAATGTTTTGCAAACTCCACGGGGTTTTAGAACAAGTAGGCCTGACCCTCACTATGTGTCATCTGAACACCCGGGTATAGTGATAGCATACAGTATAGGGAAACTATGCCAGCAATGGCTGAAGAGTTCCTCACTAAATACTGTTAAAGAACACCTCAGTCTCCTGTCTAATAATACTAACTTACAGGATTTCCTGTTAGGCCCTAGAAAACAACACAGAAAGCACTTCTTATATGCTGCCTATGATGAAATTTGGAAGCTTTCTCAACAAGAAGCTGCTACCTGGTTAAGGTAAACAGATAAGGAAATTTTACAGAAGACAGTAGCTGTTGTAGATAATGGGATTAATACCCTGTCCGACCGAATATACACCTTAATCAATATAATTTCTTCTGCAATAGACATTGTTCAGAGAGATATGTCCTCTTTCTATCATGGACAAAGTCAACAAAGATCCATTACAAAGTTAGGGTGGACTCTACAAACACTGAAGGCAGGTCATGTTCCCTGGCGCAAGGGACATATTTTCCACATTTAATTGAATGCAACAACAACTACTAATGTAAAAAAAAAAAGCGACTTATGTTATGCTAAATATTGAGAAGTTAGATAAGTTGCCTTTTACTGTGGCTGAAGTACCATCTGGTTAATACACGGGGTCGTCAATCTGTCTATTTCAACACTTCAATTCACATCCTGCTTAAAACACATTCCAGTGGGCAGATATGAAAAGCTAGGAGATAGTTACATACACGAGGTGTGGAAGCTACCCTTCTCGTACAAGTGTCCCAGTGGCATGAAAGAGGTCTTTTTTAGTGGCAGTGAAGGCAAGACTTCTGTCAGCCATTCAATGGTTTGTAAACAGCTATCATTGCACCTGCTTCGGCAGAGAACTTAGCTTGTTATCTGAAGGGAGTCCCAGTCCCCTTGATTAGGCCTCTCGAATGGCAGCTATGTGCTCCTTAATAGTGAAAGCTGTTGTGGGATGCGAACCGGAATAGTTTATGTTGTTTCGGTCTCCAAAATTGTTACATGCTAAGGGAATGTGCTTTTTCCTCCTACACGACAGAGAGAAGTAGCTGAGATATGGCCTCATATTGCTACTTCAAATGTGAAATTTGACAAGTTGAGCAGACTCAAGGCTTTATTGCTTCAAAAACATGTGGTGCTTACGTCTGCACGTAAGACCTATGCGCTTCAGGTTGCGAGGTCACCTGCAGAGTTACAGTCCCTTTTAAGTACTAACTTTCCCAGACACTTTGGTGAGCTTGTGGGACAGATACTTAATGCGTCCAGTACTACTGGAATCGCAAATTCCTTTAAGGCTATTGGTTCTGGTTTCGTTCACACCTTCTCTTCTATATTTGGCTTAATACCTTCAGCCATCCACTCTATATTCTTCAGCATTTTTGAGGGATTTCCGATAACTTTGGCTATAATAGGTGGCATCTTTCTATTGCTACTTTTTATGCGCAGTGGCGGTCCCGTCACAACAAGAATGACTGAAAACGCTTCCGCCAGCACAGCTGTGTCTTGAACGTATGGTGCAGTACTTTAGAGCACCACTCCGGGAGAAATTGGAGTGCGACTGGTCTCTGTCGTTCAGACTGGTTTTGCATTGTGTGCAGCCCATGTTTCGGTGCTTCTGGTGCCCTTTTAAATGTGCACTGAAAGTTTGTCTTTCTACGCAACGCTTACTTTCACTGGACGCTGATCTGTTGATGTTCTCGCTGAGGGCTCATTACCAGACATGTGCATTGATGGTGCGTTTGGTACAGGAAGCTGTTTAGGAATTGCCCTTTGTAGCTCATGCAGGTCTTAATTCACTGTTGGGAACACCACGGAATGCTGCCTCGGTTGGAGCTCAGGCTTTGGAACACGAATGCTCTGTGGTTTTCCTTGGCGATAAATTTCCTACTTTACCACCTGCCGAAGTGGAAGATTTCCTATCCTCAATTATCCAGAATTCAATTATCCTGGCTTCAATTGGCGACTTTAAAAATGATTCTGACTTTTGAAATTCAGCTTTTTCTTTGACGCCACAAGTAACATTTTAAATTGTCCTTTTAATACATGCTCAAGTGTCTTTTCAACTTGTCATTATCGACGTTCCCATATATATGCCTTAGGATGAATTCTAATAGCTTTTACATATTAAATTAGGCTTTGAACCACCTTTGAACCGGCAAGGGGAGGGTGTTGTGTAGCTATTTTAGCTACGACTTTATACACATTATTTTAGCTAACTAGGCCTGCCACTGTGCACTTTAACTTAGATATGTTTTTATTTAGCTTCATTATATTATTTTAACATTAGCCACATTTGCAGTCTTGATTTATTTTCTCTATCTAACTGTTCTTTGCCTAGGTCAGCACTACGTTCTTAAACAAGACATTTTTTTCACTCTGTGCTATTCTCAAGGTTGCAGTAAGATAGGTTGCCGGCAAAAGTGGTACTCTATGTCATGTTCATAGAAAACATTCACACTCTTATGTGGGGATCCTTTCTTGGAACATCAGCTGGTTTTATTATCAAAACACTACTTTGACACATGTACGTTAGAGAGAGATTCTAGCCAGATGATCATGACTGTATGCTGATTGCTGATTGCCTCGCTGCAGCTGCTTATGTAGACTACAGGCCTCTTGCTCAGGTATGAGGGATGATGTCTTCTGAGGGGGAACCTAAAGGGCAGAATTAGAGCTTAACATGCTGTGCTCTAATATAGCATAGGTATGAACTATCTCTAAAAATGTTAGTGACAATATGGTAGCGTTATTCTTGTGTTTTACTCTCCTCATCACAATTTTAATCTTATTGTGCTTTATTGTCGTAGTTATTGCAATACATTCTTTATTATCTAAGATGTAGTTACTTCAATAAAACCTTATTGAACTATACTCTGCCCCTGATTGTCCTTACATGCGTGAGACTAATGTAACTGACAGAAACGTATGAGATCTGAGTGACAACGAATCCCCTGAGGAGTCATTTATGTCATGTACCCAGTTGCCCAAATCATCCCTGCTTTTGGGTGGAGATGAGGCACTGCTAGTAAGCCGGAACAAAACGCGTATTAGGCTGACAGATGTCACATGGTGCGGGATCAGACTCAGTTCCCCGCGGTACCAGTGATTCTGCTGCCCGAACCCAGTATCTCATTAGGATAATGAGAACCTACCCAACAATATCAAACCAAGAGAAAGAGGTTGTGATAGTAAACTACTACTGAGATAAGACAAAAATGATTACAGTACTAGGAACAGAAGTTTAGTGAGTGTACCTTCCGATCAATAAGGGCCATCTAGTAAGACATGAGATCTATTGACTCATTTCCCTGCAGTGCCTTAATTTAAAGATTTTTGTCACTGGTATTGCACATTAAGGATGTTTACAAGAGAAGCATGATGTACTTTGTCCTGTACATTTTCTTATATTATGAGCACCGTTGAACCTGAACAAGAGGCAGATTGTTCATTATTGCACTAATTACTCACTATATGTGGAAACTGATATGTTTTTAGCACTTTATAATGTATGCAATGACCTTAAAATGAGGAAGCTAATTATCTTTCTGGGGTAATCCTACAGTCCTAATGAGAATACATTGCACCTTGATAGTATGCCTTCTCAACGTGTCTTAGGTTGAAATAGTGAGACTCCTTTTCTACCAATTAAATGTTGCAAATATGTTACACATAAGATTGTTTATGTAGGAGGCTGGCCTGGCTTATAGTGGGTACCTGATGGTACGTACACCTTGTGCCAGGTCCAGTTATCCCTTATTAGTAGATTAGTAGTGTTCTAGCAGCTTCGGCTGATAGAGGTAGCTATAGCAGAGCAGCTTAGGCTGAACTAGGAGACATGCAAAGCTCCTACCATACCACTTATATCATATAGCACTATATCATAAGAATCACAATACTCAGAGTTACTAAAAATAAAGGTACTTTAGTTTAGTGACAATGTGCCAAAAATATCTCAGAGGATATACTCCCTTAGGAGGTAAGTAAAATACACAAAATATACACACAAACCAAAATCAGTGAAAACACTGTAGAATACAATAGGATGCAATAGGCCTAGGGGTAACACAAACCATATACTAAAAAAGTGGAATGCGAACCACTCAGGGACCCCAGGCCTAGTGTAGTGTGTAGAGGGTTGCTGGGAGTGTAAGAAAACATTAAGGGTGTCCAAGATACCCCACCCCAAGACCCTGAAAAGTAGGAGTACAGTTACCCTACTTCCCCTGAAACAGACTAAAGTCATGATAGGAGATTCTGCAAAGACCACAACTGATTGCAAAGCACTGAAGATGGTTTCCTGGACCTGAGGACATGTAAAGGACAACACTACAAAGGAGGGTCCCACGAAGCCGGTGGTCAACTCAGCGAGTTGAGCAATGCAGGACAGAGTGCTGGGGACCTGGGCTGTGCTGTGCACAAAGGATTCCTTGCAAAAGTGCAAAGAAGCCTTTGCAGCTGCAGTTCACGCAGTACACAGGATTACTGTCGGGCATGGGGAGGCAAGGACTTACCTCCTCCAAATTTGGACAGATGAACCACTGGACTGTCCGGGGCACTTGGATCCAGCTCCTGTGTTCCAGGGACCACGCTCGTCACGACGAGAGGGGACCAAGAGGACTGGTGAAGCAGAAGTTTGGTGCCTGCGGAAGCAGGGGGAAGATTCCATCAACCCACAGGAGATTTATTCTTGGCTTCTAGTGCAGGGTGCACCACAAGGAAACAGTCAAGAAAGCCAGCAGGATTAGGTGCTACAATGTCGCTGATAGTCTTCTTGCTACTTTGTTGCAGTTTTGCAGGCGTCCTGGAACAGTCAGCAGTCGATCCTTGGCAGAAGTTGAAGAGGGAGATGCAGAGGAAGTCTGGTGAGCTCTTGCATTCGTTATCTGAGGAAAAGCCCCCATGCAAGACCCTAAATAGCCCTCAGAGGAGGATTGGCCACCTAGTAAAGTAAGCACCTATCAGGAGGGGTCTCTCACTTCACCTTCTGGCACTGGATTCAAGATAGCAGAGGTTTGGGACGCACTGGAGGAGTTCTGGGCACCACCCCTGGGGTAGTGATGGACAGGGGAGTGGTCACTCCCCTTTCCTTTGTCCAGTTTCATGCCAGAGCAGGGCTGGGGGTTCCCTGAACCGGTGTGGACTGGTTTATGAAAGGAGGGCACAATCTGTGCCCTTCAAAGCATTCCCAGAGGCCAGGAGAGGCTACTCCTCTCAGGCCCTTAACACCTATTTTCCAAAGGGAGAGGGTGTAACACCCTATCTCAGAGGAAATCCTTTGTTCTGCCTTCCTGGGGCTGGGCTGCCCAGACCCCAGGAGGGCAGAAGCCTGTCTGTGGGTTGGCAGCAGCGGTAGCTGCAGTGAAAACCCCAGAGAGCTGGTTTGGCAGTACCAAATTTGGCATGGGGGACAATTCCATGATCTTAGACATATTACAGGGCCATTTTCAGAGTTACCATTGTGAAGCTACATATAGGTATTGACCTATATGTAGTGCACATGTGTAATGGTGTCCCCGCACTCACAAAATCCGGGGAAATTGCCCTGAACTATGTGGGGGCACCTTGGCTAGTGCCAAGGTGCCCTCACACCTAATAACTTTGCACCTAATCTTCACCAAGTGAGGTTTAGACACATAGGTGACATAAGTTATCAGTGTAAAATGGCTGTGAAATAGTATGGATGTTATTTCACTCAGGCTGCAGTGGCAGTCCTGTGTAAGAATTGTCTGAGCTACCTATGGGTGGCAAAATACATTCTGCAGCCCATAGGGATCTCCTGGAACCCCAATACCCTGGGTACCTAGGTACCATATACTAGGGAATTATAAGGGTGTTCCAATGTGCCAATTAGGATTGGTAAAAATGGTCATTAGCCTGCAGTGACAATTTTAAAGGCAGAGAGAGCATAAGCTGCTGGTTAGCAGAGCCTCAGTGATACAGTTTGGCACTACACAGGGAGCACACATTCAGGCCACAATTATGAGCACTGGGGTCCTGGCTAGCAGGATCCCAGTGATACAGGCAAAAACAAACTGACACACAAGTAAAAATGGGGGTAACATGCCAGACAAGACTTCCTACAGTTCATAAAAGATGCATGATGCATGATGCATTTTTAGATGATCTCCTTGAGTGTTAATACCCTCATAATTGCACAAGAGACAGAAGGCCTTATTAGCACTAATTCCTTCAGTACATGAATAATTGGATAAGGTTACAGTACATTACATTGCATACGATAATTAAATACAAGGATGCTGTTGGGTATTTGAGACAGACTACTTACACAAGAGTTATATTTGGCCTCAGTTTGGGAATCATGTATCCACATTTTGCTGTTACAATTTTCGATATGGTAGCTTTTATTACTCGCACCATAAGGCCCACTAATGATCAAGAAGTTGTATATAGATACTCGGAAGCACTTGGCACTTTAATTTAATTTTGTTACTATTGTCTGTACATCATAATCACCATATTGTGATCAAATTATTTCAAATGGTGCATATGCTCAATTATTAATGATATCTCACAAAGGTATGTCATAATAATGGACTCCCACTTACAATAACTTCATCAATATAAACATTGTTTTAGAGCTAAGAGTACTTTACTGTGTATTTGTTTACTTTTTGCAATAGGAGTCTTTTATGTAAGAAGTGGAGCAGTGGAATTCAATGACAATTAACCAAGCACACAGCACTGAAGGATTTCGAAAACAAGTACCCTGTATGGCAAAAAAAACAGTAGGAAATGTCTTATTTTTGCACTTCTCAGGATATAAGCGAGGGCATCTTTCTGGCACTTTAAATACATGGGCAATTGCACTCACAGTGATAAATTGAAAAGATTCCATTCAGGAATCGTGATTTTCACACATGAGCACCAAAAGACTTTTTAAAGATCACCAATACAAATGTCTGCCATAATGTTTTTCACCTTTGTCAATTCCAATCTGTCAAGTCAGGTACTTTATGTAGTGTGCCAGCGTCGGAGGGCAATAACGGACACACACACCGTAGTTGAGTGTACTGGGGGAAACTGCGTCAGTGCAGCCCCGTCTTTATTTTTATAGCCTCTGTTCCATGCTCTGCCCGGACGCATGGAACAGGATACAATGTATGGGAGAGTCCGGATGGCTCTCTACATCCCTCCTATGTTTTACTTCACACAAAGAGGCAAGCGATTGCACAAAAATAAAACATAACCAATAGAGAGAATCCAATACCAGATTGGTTGAGAACTAAAGGAAACAAAAAAGAGAACAGAAGCATAGAGAGGAGAAGAAGAATGAACAGAGAACAGCACAGAAGAATATCAATGATCACAGTATTCGACTGGCCACTCCAGGTCACTGGAGTACTCCTCCTGTCGCCGACTCGCGATGTCACAGGGGTCCAGCAGCCAGATGGTGATGTTGAGATATCGTTCATGACAGATCTAGATTACAGACAAAGTCCTTCAGCTGACTTTGTCAGCTGGGTTGGGTATGCGCATGTCGACGTAAGGGGCGAATGGCTCCAGGTTGCTTGGGTTTTGGCGCTTTCACCAAAAGCGAAACCCACGCTGTTGGCCCTTCTACCTTTTCTATAACTCCCTGGTCTTTGAGCAACTGCAGTTCCTTTTCCACCGCTGGTCGTAGGTGGAACGGTATGCGGCGGTGTCTCAGAGCAACTGGAGTAACACCTGGGTCGATGTGAAGTTTGATGCATTTCCCTTTAAGCCGTCCCAGCCCTTCGAAGAGCTGCGGGAACTCACTAATGAGACGTTCAACGTGGGAGTCATACACTTGCCGTGAGAAGAATACCAACTCCAGCTCCTCCGCGGTGTGACACCCCAACAGAGTGCCTTGGTCTCCAGTTACCACCTAAAATTTTGCTTGTGTCGATGAACTTCCACTGGTTACTGATACCTCCACCGTGCCTTTCAGAGGAAGCATCTCTCGACCCCCATAGTTGTATATTTTGGTAGTGGTTGGGGTTAGAGATGGTGTGGGGTTTAACTGTTGGAACAGGGTGTCATCCATTACGTTGACTGATGCCCCGTGTCTATGAGTACTGTTGCTGACGTGCCATTGACCTGTATGTTGCTCATGGGGGCGGTCACTTCTTCTGTTGTCTCCCACCAGTGAATGAGATTATGAAGATGTCTTCGTCCTCATCTTCTTCAAAGATGGGCATTCCTGGAGCCGTGTTTTCTCTGGAGTCATCATTTTCTTTGATTACGCTTCTGACCTTGAAGTCCTTTTGGTCTCCTTGCCGGTTTCTTCCTGACTTGCACATTTTTGCAAAGTGGTTCTTTTTGCCACACCGGTTACATGTTTTTCCTTTCGCCGGACACCCCGTCATAGATTTGTGTTCATATCCACAGCTTCCGCAGGTGCGTTCACTGGGTCTAAAAGAGTTTGATCTGCGTCCTGGTGGTTGGCGAGTTTGAATGGCGTCTATCTGCTCTTCTTTCACCTGGACTGGACGTGTGGTCGAAGCAGCTGCCAACAATTGTCCTCTCACCGCCGCCATGGCATCCGCCCTGACTGCTGATAGTTCGTGTGAGCGTGCCCGGACCAGGATTTCATTGAGGGAGATGCCTTGCTGGCGTAGGATGAGTTTTCTCAGAGCATTGGATCGGCATCCCTGGATAATCTGGGCTCTGATTTCTTCTTGCTGATTGAGGCCCACGCACAAGCTTGCTAGCTTTCTCAGTCGTGCGTAAAACATGTCCACTGACTCGACATCCGTTTGTTGTGCCTGGCGAAGTTTGAAACGTTCAAAATCAGGATTCAGTTGAGTGTCAAAGTGTTTGTTCAGGGCTGTGACTGCCGCATCAAAGTCCGATTTGTCGCCTGTGTCTGGGAGTGAATCAAATAATTCTTGCAGTTCGACTCTGCATCAGCAACATGAGAGACCTGCGCACCACTCCATCAGTTTCTCTTGTGGCGCTGAAGTAGTTGTCTAAGCGATTTAACCATAGGCACCATCTTGGCGCTGCTGTGGCCGGGTCAATCAGTTGGCTGAACGAGGGCAGTGCAGTGACTGAGGAGTGAGCACTGGTGTTTTTCTTGCGGTGGTGCACTGATCTTGTCACCCTTTATGTGTCCACTTTTTTTTTTTTTTTTGCTGCTAGGATGCATGTATTTGTTCTTCTTCTCTTTATTATTTCCTTTTTTTTTTTGAACAAACAAAAAAAAAACACAGTTTTTTTTTCTCTAATGGCTGTGCATCTGCCACTTTTTTTTTTCAAAGTTCTTGTTGTATATGTATATCTTCTTTGTTTTTTTTTATCTCTTCCTCTTTTTTTTTTTTTTTCTATTGGGCCCCGAGGTTAATCATCCATTATGCGGGGAACTAGCCCCTCCGGCTCTGCACCACGCGCTCCCTCCTCCAGGGAACACGATCAGGCCTTGCCATTGCCTGGCAACAGGTTGTGCGCGTGTCTTTCAGCGTGCACCCCTCCCCCACATGGAGTTTAAACGCCTCGGGAAGGAGCGCAAGGCTGGGGTCTCCGCCGGAGGCCGGACGGCCTCATAGATCCTTCAGGCCGCATCACGGACAGCCACGATACGCCATGCGGCCGTGCTGGCTCAGGTGAGGCAGCGGCTCTAAACGCGCAGCAGCTCTCACCCTTGGAGACATGAGACGCTTTCCCCTTACGCCCCTCAGCCAGCGCAGGTCAAGAGTTTTGGATCCGCTGTGGGTTCATTTATTGTCGCGCCGGACAAAAGGTCGTCTCTGTGCCCCTTCCGCACAAAACCGTTCCCTGGTGCTCGACTTCAAGTGGCGCGGGTATTCGTAGGCCGCTCGTCACCAATGTAGTGTGCCAGCGTCAGAGGGCAATAACGGACACACACACACACCGTAGTTGAGTGTACTAGGGGAAACTACATCAGTGCAGCCCTGTCTTTATTTTTATAGCCTCTGTTCCACGCTCTGCCCGGACGCGCGGAACAGGATACAATGTATCGGAGAGTCCCGATGGCTCTCTACACTTTACAGTCACGTTGGACTATTCACTGGGATTATAGATTACTAAAATGGTGATTAAAATGGGCATGATTTTATTTGTGCACATTCTATTTGTTTTCATGTGAAAAGATACTCTCTAGACTATGGGCCCTTTGAAGGCAATACGCGAAAATGTGCTGGCTGTATGTTTCCTACTTATTGCACTGTGAATAATATGAAATAAAAGGACTTGAAATCCAAGTGGTTGTGGTACCATTTTTGTTCATGTTCTGGAGAAGGTACAAGATATAGACTTGGATATATATACATATATATATATATATATATATATATATATATATATATATATATATATATAGTGTCTAAAAAGTCTAAAAGTGACTGAACCAGCCGCACCAATGTCACCAACATTCCAGATAAGATGGAACATGCAACATGATGCAAGAATAACTTTTTTATTGTTGAAGAAGTTCCAAACAGGACCTTCTACTGGTCAACTTGTTACTTCCACCACCAGTGACTTAAAAGAAGTCCCTCTTCCAGTGTGTTACTTTCTTGCTAAAAAGACTATAGAACATACTTCAATTGTGTGACACAACATGGCCACTATTCAAAGTGTGTTGGATACAATTAAGTTGCATTTACACAAATTAGAATGTTTACAAATACGTATTACTATTTCAGCACATTGTCGACATTTAGGCACCATCTGAATAATTATGATCAAAGCGAGACATAAGCTGGCAACCTATCAGGACACAAGTCATAGTACTCAATTGACAAGATATATAGATAGTGCATAACACATCTATTGGACATCTATATAGTTTCTATAACTGTGAGACTTGACATCCTTGGCGTGGTCTCCCCTAACTTTTTGCCTCTGTTTACCGAGTTGTTGATGAGTACCGGACTCTGTTTTTGATGTTTTTGTTACTCTGGGCACTTTCCCACTGCTATCCAGTGCTAAAGTGCAAGTGCTCCTATGTAAAATGTATGTGTAATTGGCTTTCCATGATTGGCATATTTGATTTACTAGTAAGTCCCTAGTACAGTGCACTGGAGGTGCCCAGGGCCTGTAAATCAAATGCTACTAGTGGGCCTGCAGCACTCTTTGTACTACCCTAATTAGTAGCCCTGTCAACATGGCTCAGACCTGCCACTGCAGTGTCTGCGTGTGCAGTTTAAAACTGCCAATTAGACTTGGCAAGTGTACTCACTTGCCAGGCCTAAACCTTCCCTTTTCTAACATGTAAGGCACCCCTAAGGTAGGCCCTAGGTATCCCAATGGGCAGGGTGCAGTGTATGTTTAAGGTAGGACATATACTAATGTGTTTTATATGTCCTGACAGTGAAATACTGCCAAATTCGGTTTTCACTGTGCAGGGCCTATCTCTCTCATAGGTTAATATGGGGGCTGCCTTTAAATATTATTAAAGCGCAGATTCCCTTTGGAAGCAGACAGAAATATGAAGTTAGGGTCTCTGAGGTCACAATTTAAAAATACATTGTTTAGTAAAGTTTGTTTTCAGATTGTGTGCTTGAAAATGCCACTGTTAGAAAGTAGGCATTTTCTTGCTTAAACCATTCTGTGACTCTGCCAGTTTGTGGATTCCTTGTCTGGGTCAGTTTGACAGTTGGGCTGTTTGCACCTCTCTTTAGACAGTGACACAAAGGGAGCTGGGGTATAGCCTGCATATCCTGATGAGCCACCTGTGCTGGAAGGAAGGGAAGGAGTGGTCACTCACACCTCAAAGGGCTGTGCCTGCCCTCAAACAATGCAGTTTCCAACCTCCTGGTGTGTGTCAGGGGCCTGACCTGGGGAAGGCAGGATCTTACAAACAAGTGAGACATTCCTTTGAAGTTTGTCTACTTCAAAGGCAGAAAGTAGTGGACTCAAAACCCCATAAAATTAGATCACTTCTGGAATCAAGGGGAACCTCTGCCAAGGAGAAGAGCTGAAGAGCTGAGGAGAAGTGCTGCCCCTGCCTACGACTGTGCTTTGTTAGGCTATCCTTCAGTTGCTGCTTCTGCCTGTGAAAGGGGACAAAGACTGGACTTTGGTGTGCATTCCTGCTTGAGTATAATCTTCAAGGGCTTGAACTGAGCTTGCCTCCTGTTGTTGAAGACTTCCCCTGCCAGCACCTGGACTCTCTGCTGAGACGCTTACCCAGCCAAGTGGAGCCCTATCTAGTTCCTGGGCCCTTGAAAGGTGAAGTTGGCACACAAGAACTGAAAATCCACGCACAGACCTCCGTGCAGTGAAATTGTAGGCACACCTGCCGTGACGCAGCTGATAAATGACGTGCCGCTGGCTTTGTGGCTGAAATCAATGCTCGACCTGCATAGCAGCTGGAAGATCGATTCAACGTGGCTGGAGAAACAATGTGCAACACCCGCTAACAGAGGCTGATAACGATGCAAACCCCACGCAGTGCAGGTTTTTGATACCATGCGACCAGATTTTCATGCATCATTCCTGGGTATCAAAGTCAACCCGACTCTGCACGGATCTGAGGAGCCCTGTCAGGAAATCAACGCATTGCTCTCTTGCGAGGGAGAAAAACTACGCATTGCCTCCCCGACAGGAGAAGGAAACGCTGCAAGGCCTCACTTGCGAGTAAGGAATCGATGCATCGCTGACTTTTCCAACTCACGCTTGCCCTTTCGGCTTTATTTTTTACGCTAACCAGTTACTTTGTGTAACAACAGCATTCTCACTATTTTCTAAGGATTAAGACTCATACTTTTACAAATTCATATCTTGACTTGTGTATGTTCGATTTTTGTTGTTATGGTCTTGTTTTGTTTAGCTCAATATTACCTATTTCTCTAAACCTGTGTTGTGTCATTTTGTAGTGTTTTCAATGTATTACTGTGTGTGTTGGTACAAATACTTTACACATTACTTCTGAAGTTAAGCCTGCCTGCTCATGCCAAGCTACCAAGGGGGTTAGCGGGGGAATAACTGAGGGTGATTCTCCTTTACCCTGACTAGATTGAGGGTCCTGGCTTAGACAAGGGGTAACACAACTGCCAATCAAAGACCCTATTTCTAACAATAGCTTTTGATTTAAAAAACAGAACTCATTATAACGTCTATCTTTAAAACAGATGATTTTCATGGGACCTCAGAGCCTATTCAAAGTCTATAATGTGTATGTCACAAACATGTCTGAGGAATCACTAATTTAAACAAATCACTAATGTAAAAACATCAAGAGTTGCAACATGGTCCGAAATTAGTCTCACAATTGTTAACAGTACGTGTGTAATCCAACACAGAGTGAACATCCTTCCACGTGGTGCCTCCATGCCTCATACATTACCATTGTCACATCTTTTCTAACATGTCTGTGTACATCCTCTTCATGGAAAAATATCTAAATTAAATGAAGCACCTTCATGGATTAGATTAAAGTGCAGTAGTTGATAAATAAGGGCTTCACATTGATGATCTCCTAAAGAGCCTAAATCGCCATGCAACAACCTCAATCAATAGTAGCAATCTATGCATACCTAAAGTGCATAACTGAACAATATTAGCACCAATATCTATGGAGCACCAATTCAATTCTGTAGACAAAAATGAATTGGTGTAACACTGTGTGATATCAGTAAAGTATAAATGTATGTTGGATATGACTTCAGTGATTATAGAATGTCGGTGGAACTGGACCCCAGTCAATCACTGACAAATGTCTGGGCAGGCCCCAATGGTATCATGTACAGTTCCACCAATCTATCCCACAAAACATTTACCAAAGTGCTAGTGCAGCATGAATAGCACCAAAAGGATGTTAATATCCACGGGGATTTTGAAAGTGCCAGAGCATATAGGAAGGATACCATTATGTACTAGTGCAAATCATCAAATCTACTAAAGTGAAAATGCATTTCCTTCCATGTGCAAAATATCTTTTACCTACTGGTCTAAAGCACCACATCACGAAGTATGGCAAATGCACCACCAACTCTCCCATAAAGGGAGCACCTTGTTCCAAATGGGACATAGAATCTGGTTACTCACAACCATATCTTAATGTGGAGTATGTTGATATATCACATTAATGGAAATCTAATCTAATGCATACTTAATTTAAACATGTAGGACAAGGGACTGAAGATTTGCAACATAAAAATACCCAAGGTGAGCTACATTAAAATACCAAGGTGGAAATTAATTGACAAATCTAAAGTGCATATACACAAGACTAAACAATGCAGAAATATTTAAGTCCAGCTATAATGGGAAATCAGCGTTTGTATACTCAGGAAGCAACCATTTACAAAAAAGCTGAGCCTTGCAAATATGTATGTTCCACATCCACATTGTGTCCCCAGGGGTTTCTCTGTTCCCAGTAATATTATCTTATGGGATTCACATCTACATAACTCCAGTTCTCTATCACCTCTACAAGGGTGCACTTTGAAGCGCTTGATACCAAAGTATCATAGACAACCGTGATTGTCCTGGTGCACCTCCCAAAAATGTTTAGCCATGGGATAGTTCCTATTATGATTTTTGATGGCTCTAAGAAGTCTAATGATGCAGCTCTTGACTTTGTTGATGGTGCTCCCAATGTATTGCATCTGGCAGCTACACTGCATATGAACACATATACAACAAATTAACTCAAACACATCATTCTTTCCTTTATCTGACAAGCTCTACCTTCAAATGTCAGGTATGAAATCATATTTCTGCCGTATTGGCATGCTTTGCAGCTCCTACATTTCTTAAACCCCACACTCTTTTAAGTCAGCCAATCAATTCTTTCCTGATGAGTAAACATGTTCTCATCCAGATGTTTCCTAATGATTGAGCTCTCTTATATGTGATCTGAGGGTTAAAACGTATGAGGGCTTTTAGATGTTCATCATGTTGCAACACATGCCAGTTATGTGCAAGGATGGATCTTATTAGTTGTTATTGATTGGTCAATTCCAGAAAGAACCGGGTCACTGTACTCTCTGACCCCTCTCCTTGTGTGGCAATCACCTGGCTGGCATCCTTGACTATCTTTGAAGAGTAGGTCATCCCTGGTTTTAGTTAAAACTCTGTGATGTGCCTCCTCAAGAATCTTTGTGGTATATCCCCTTTTCATGAACCATTTAATCATTGTCTCTGCTTCAGTTTGATAAAGGGAATCGGTGTAACAGAGCCGAGGAGCTCTAAGTATCTGGATGTATGGAATACTCCATTTCAGAGCCCTGGGATGTCCACTATTACCATGGAGAATGGAATTACGTACCCTTTGCGAATTATACTAGTCTGAACCCTAACAATACCCATGCCACCCAAAAACCCATACCGACCCTAAACCCTAAAAATGTCTTTGCCACCCAATAACCCACACCCACTTGAAACCCTAAAAATGCCCTTGCAAGCCAAAAACCTGTACAAAAAAGTACCCATCTTTTTATGTGCAGAGACTCCACACTCATAAAGATGCTACTAATAAATCTCTTTGTAAGTAACAAACAATCACAAACTTACACAAAAGTGTGAGTTTACATTTGTGAATCAGCCCTAAATCCTTACCTGTGAAATACTTTCATTTTTGTTGTCAAGGCATGCGTGATAAAGGCACATGCATTGTAAAGCCTGCATGATAAACGCATGCATGGTTGTGTCTGCATTGTAATTGCTACTTCCCTCTTAAATACACCTTAGTGGTGGGCAGGATCTCTCCTGTAAGGGATGCTAGACCTGACACCTAGCACTGTATTCCCCCCGGTTTTTGTGTGCTTTTTCTCTCCCCTGTTTTATCTGAACCTGTATTTGTTGGTATTAGGACTCTTTGCACCTTACCCCTGCTAACTTGAGGTAAAGTGCTTGAGTTCTCCCCCTAAAACATGGGCTAATTGGGATACCCCTAATCGATAGATTTAATTAACTTATACGTCCCTAGCATTTGGTACTAAATATTCCCATGGCCTGTAACCGAAATGCTACCAGTGGGCTGCGGAACTCAGGTTACCCACTAACGTAGCACTGTAAAACAGCTCTCACGCTTGTCATCACAACCTGTTGTGCAGTTTTAAACTGCCATTTTGAACTGGCAACCTAAACCTGTTACCAGGCCTATACCTTCCTTTGAAATAATTTGAAGTCACCTCTAAGGTAGGCCCTAAGGCCTTATAAGACAGGATGCATAGGAATTTAACAGCAAACATGTGAACTTCCATTTTACATGTCCTGGCAGTGAAAAACTCCTTATGTCATTTTGCACTGTAGCAAGGCTTTCTCTCCCATAACAAAAACAGTGGGTTGCCTTATTACACTCAAAAAGTGATAACTTCAGTGTGGGAGCATATACAGAAAGATGTCTTCCACTCATTTAATTTGTAGTTTAAGATCCTGTTTAAAGAAATGTGGCACTTTATTGGATAACCCAAATGTGCCTTTTTACCAGTGTCCAAGGTTACATGACTGTAATGGCAATTCTGTGCCTGTCTCTCCTTTGTTGCTCTAGAAATTTTGGAGCAAACCTAGCGGAACAAAGTAAACTACCCAGAACCACTACCCAGGGGTAAAAAACGAGTGGGATCCACACACACAGACTGACACTGGGCATAAAAGTGGCACCCTCAGAACTTCTCAGCTCAGGGTCCCTTCCCACACGGAAAAAGTCCTGTTGGTGACACAGCCATTGCTTCATGGTGCAAGGGTGCCTGAGTTGGCCCTAGGCAGCCCATTGTGTGCCACAGGACTTGTAAATAAGCCCCTACATGTGGAGGCACTGGTGCAAGAGCACCTGAGAAGCACTTAAAAGATTTGCTCGGGAATCTGTCAGGGGCTAAAGTTTTTTATATTGACTGTTGACAGAGGATTTCTGATATGTCCTCCATTAGTGGTCACTCCCTAGAGAGGCCTGCTCATTCTACAAGAGACTGGCTAAAAGTGTAGTATCCAGAAATGTATTATGCTTTTGCTTTCACTGTCGTATCTGGTTAAAAGTGTAGTATCCAGAAATGTATTATGCTTTTGCTTTCACTGTGGTATCTGATACTATGTCCATATCTACATTCAACACATTCCTAATGTGTCTGTTGTCTTCCTTTCTCCTGCTCAATCAGTGCAGGAGTTTGTCTGTTTTATTGCTGTACTTGCATTTTCTACCTTGAGCAGTGACCCATATCTTTCCGGAATCCTTTAGAAGATGCTGAACATAATGAAGTGACCTTCCATCTGTCATCTTTTGAGATCTAGGATCTCCTCCTCTTCCAAAAGGATGACTGTCCTCCAAATAGATGACTGTTGTTAATTTCTATGAGGTTCTTTACATTAGGCACTGCCTTATTTCAGCCATCACAATTCAAACAGAGGGTAACTACTGCTTTTGGCTGTACATTTCATGTGGCCACATCTGTTAATACTCTGCCACATGTTTCCATGTTTCCAAGCGTGCTGTAATGCCACGTGCAAGCTGTCAAAGATTTTTTTGGTTCTACTATATCTCTCTAGACTGCCCTAAAATCTTGAATAGGATTAATGTACTGAGGCCCTCATCTAGAGCTTGATCTTCAGGTAAAAATGTCACTTGTCAGGTGATAATATTCTTGAATATCAAATATATTTTACCAGCATTATTGTCACATGGGTGATGCTGTAAATTGCCACTCATTCTTGGCAGATAGGGCCTATAATGATCTGGGTACCAACCAGAGAATTCAGACATTCTCTGCCACTTTAAGTGATAGCGGAATATGGGTGCAATGGATACAAACAACAGTTTTTCAGCTGAGTAGTTCAAGTGGAGTAATTGAGGTATAAATTCTGTTCCCTCAGTTTGAGAGTATCTGTCAACTGTGTTCAAAACAGGAAGAGAGCACTGTTGAACATGGTGCATTAAGGTTAAACCAGCCATAGGCGAAGTACATATTCAGACTGGGATTAGGTCACAAAAGCATTTAATTGGGGTGGTGGTCTCTGACTCCTAACATCCAAGACACAAGCTAGTGATCAAATGACTAAGTACAACTTCAACTCAATGAGCGTTTTCCCAAAACATTTGGTCTTGATTGTATGTAATATTGCACGATTTGAAAACAGAGTTGTCACAATCTGATTCATTACAGATTGTTGTGTATTCTTCTTCTTCTCTGTATACAAGAGACTTGGTTAGAAGTGTCTTTTTTGGGTAGTGTACTAGGCAATTTGGGAAACTGTCTATCCAGTTATGCTGGATTTTCCAAATGAAAGGTTAACAAACCTGCTAAAAATGAATAAAAATGAAAGTGCACTAGAATCATTATGATTTCAAGCTTATTTCCTGAGGTTTGAAATGGCCTTCTGTGTTTCTTCAATGAACATCCTTTCATCATAAGTCCCCCCTTGCAAAAGGCCCATTAATGGTCCAATGATTCAGACTACTAGGGATGCTGTTGTAGACTGTAACTACATTTCAAAAGGAAGGGAAAATTGGCATATTTTGTGGGGAATCCAGTTGAACATGTTTGATTCCCATGTTATTCCTCATTCTTTATCAGATTTTCAACCAAGGATTTTTGCTGCAGTGAGCATCACACCAGCTAAGGTTCACAAGATAAATTGTATGAGCCTATGCAGTTACTTGTATTTTCCATGGGCCTGGTAACTCCTGTAATGGGCTCAATGGTTATGTGGCAATGAGTGTGACAATCACTTATGGCATGATGGTCAAATTTATTATATTTGTGTTTCACGTTTTCTAAAGCAAAAGCTAATGTTGAGTTCATTCCTGGCTAGTAATTTTGGCAAATTAAAGGTCTCTCTCTCTCTCACTGAAAATTTCAGACATATATTCCCGACATTTCCTTTGTTCATTATGGTGGTAGTTTGTCGATTAATAACTCTAAGGATTATTTAGGGTTGATCAGTATGGGGGATTTGCTGTAAATCAGCAGTTCATTTTTGTGTGAGACTGGCCATATTTCCAAAAGCCACTCTTTTTGGAATTAATGCTTTGAGTAATCTTGATCAGACAAGTTAATTACACTGCTGATCAGCATGCAGTTGAAATCACCCAATGAAAACTACACCTATCCTGAAGGATTAACAAAAAATTAGATAACTTTTAAGCATGTAGAAAAGTAAGTTGCTGTTCTGAAAGTGTTTTGCTTCTAGGAGAAGCCTAGTATAGGAGAGGGTGGGGAGAAATCTTCTTAAGGCTGCATCTCTCTGACAAACACTGGGAAAGACAGAGCAGACAGACACGTTTTTCCAGTTACTACAGATGGGCTTCTTTAAAGCTTGGAGTGAATAAACCGTACCTCATTAACGGGGCTTGCCTCAGCCAGAGGGATTTCTTCCAATGTTGCTTCAATATGCTTTTTTTAATCTTCCAAGAGTTTTCTGCAGAGGATTTGGGCAGCCTGTGAGCTATTCCTAGGAAGTGCAAGTCATGGGTGGAGCAGTGAAGTGATATCTCTGGACTGGGTAGGAACAGTCACCTTCTGTAACTCTCTACCCCATTTTTAAACTCATGCCCAGGTAAGACTCCTGGGGAAGCAGAGGAGAAGTAGAAGGAGGATGGACAGTAGACACATAGGGCCTGATTTAGATCCTGCCAGGGGGGGTTACTCCATCACATATGTGAGAAATATCCCATCCTCAGTATAACAACCCCCATAGGCTATAATGGGTTTGGAATACGGCAGGCGGTATATCCATCACGTTTGTGACTAAGTAACTCTCACCACCAGGATCTTAATCAGGCCCATATTTTGGATGATCCTCTCTCTGGAGAGTAAGGACTCTGACTTGTACATTCTGGACATTTGCTGGAGAGATAGTGGCACTAATGCCCACCCTCACTCTTAGGGCCAGTTAAGGGTGAGCTTGCCTGGGACCTTGAAGGAAGTGGGCCCTATTAGACATCTATGGAGTCATCATGGTTGTGGGTGCCGTAGGAGTGGGTATTGCAGGGAGTCCAGGCAGGTCGAGTGGTCTGCCTAGAGAATTGTGGGATGTTGCTGCAGAAAGACGCTTAGTGGGAGACTACCAAGGGGTGACAAGAGGGAAGGTCAAACATTTTCAGCCCATTGCTGCAGGAACATCCCAGCTCAATAAAATATAAAGAGCTGGACAGGAGGACAGGTCCAAAGCACTTTCAGCCCACTGTGGTTAGGAGGAAGAAGCAGCAGTGCAAGGGGACTGTATTTTTTAAACTATCCACAAAAACTGAATCCATAGTTCAAGGTAAAGGAGCCCCTAAAAAGCATAAACAGCATTGAAAATGGCTGATAAGTATCCAAGGTACCCCATGATGAAGGTGGTCCTGATCTGCAGCTTTCTGGTATTTCCAGATAGGGCCCAACGGCTCTTTAGGGCTTCTGGGTGGCTGCTATTGCAACTGCAACCACCAGTGTTCAAGGTACCTACCAGGGAGCCCGTGACCAGTGTTATCCCCCAGTTGGCCCACCAAATATTTTGCACCTGCACACTATGTCTAAACTGTCCTCTTTGAGGTGGGGGTGGGTGACAGCAATTCCAGGTAAGATCATGGACCTATCTGAATGGTCTGTGAATTGTGGGTTACTATGCACAGTGTTTGAGGGTGCACTACCTTCCCCTCACTCCTGCACTGAAGACCAGGCCATGAAAAGACTTCAGTAAAAGTGGAAGGAGAAAAGGAAAACAATGCCACTCTTAAGCTAGTGGTCACCAGGCAGGGAGTCTGCCTCAACTGAGTGGACTTTGAGTGCCTATACGGTCCACGGCATTCAGTGGTGTGGGTGCACCAAACATCTCCACCAGACGAAAAGTAAACATTGACCAGCCAGAAGTAGCCAAAGGCTTAGCCGTGTTACTGGTAAGGCTAACCATAGACCCCTCAGGGTTTGTATTTTCCATTTTGACATTCACAGTGCCCCAGAAGAGCAAAGAAATTCAAAATTCAGAATTTTCGTCTGGTGGGTTGTGGACAGAAGTGAAGCAGGTCCAACAAAAGGCCCCACAGCAGTTAAAAAATGTGGCATCCTGCGCATCCCAGGACCCAGCTGAAAAGTTATTTTTTTTTGTTTAATGCCCTTCCAGTGCTCACTGTGTGTTGTGCATGGGTCATTCAGTTTTGTGGTCCTCTATGATTGGAAAACAACCCTATTTAATTGTAGAATTAAGAATTTGATTACATTAATTACTGTTTTGTATTATTTGTTTTAGACATAATATCATAGCCAATATGTATAGCTTCTTTTTAGTGAATGCCATTGTGGTAACATCCTGCAATATTTGGTAACGATGTAGTGTTTTGATGGTGAATGCATGGTGATGCCATGTGACAAATTGTAAACATGACTTTTGATAATTGTATACCACATGGTCATCATCGACAAATATTGGTTTATTTTATGGTTGTAGGAGTTAGAGTTTGCTTTTTAGGCTCTAGAGAACATGTAGGAGGTTATTTGAGTTCTGGCCCCTGAACTTTGCAAGACTCTTTAGTGGGTGTTTTCATGTTAGTTTTCCCACCTACCATCTTTTGCATATTTGTAACTCCGAGTGCAGTATTTCGTTTTGTACGTACTGGTATATCCTATGTAGTGATGTTTAAAATTTAACCACAGTGGAAAAACTACAATCTAGATAGATAGATAGATAGATAGAATTAAAAATGATTAATTTTTTAAATTAAATTTTGATTGTTCAAAGAATGCTCAGTGTAAAATGTGCCCTGCAAAGCTGCAAATTATCATGGTGCTTTGGTGCCGAGCGGCCGTCCCCAATAAGGATTTCAAATCTAGAATATCACTTTCATGAGTAAGTGTCGCCTTAATCCTCCATTCATCTATATAGGCCCATATTTATACTTTTTGACGCAAAACTGCGCTAACGCAGTTTTGCGTCAAAAAAATTAGCGCCGGCTAACGCCATTCTGAAGCACCATGCGGGCGCCGTATTTAAGCAATGACGTTAGCCGACGTTAGCCGCCGGCGCTGCCTGGTGTGCGTTGAAAAAAACGACGTACACCAGGCAGCGCCGGCGTAGGGGGATATGGAGCTTGGGCGTGAAAAAATGGGGCAAGTCAGGCTGAGGCAAATTTTTCACCTCAACCCGATTTGCGCCATTTTTTTCCACTCCCAACCCCCATAGAAATGACTCCTGTCTTAGCAAAGACAGGAGTCATGCCCCCTTGCCCAATGGCCATGCCCAGGGGACTTCTGTCCCCTGGGCATGGTCATTGGGCATAGTGGCATGTAGGGGGGCACGAATCAGGCCCCCCTATGCCACAAAAAATAAAAAATTAAAATACTTACCAGAACTTACTTTATTGTCCCTGGGATGGGTCCCTCCAGCCTTGGGTGTCCTCCTGGGGTGGGCAAGGGTGACAGGGGGTGTCCCTGGGGGCATGGGAGGGAACCTCTGGGCTCCTTCCGAGCACACAGGTCCCTTAACGCCTGCCTTTTCCAGGCGCTAAAAAACGGCACAAAAGCGGCCGTATGTCATTTTTTTTGACCCGCCCACTCCCGGGCGTGAATTTTGCCCGGGAGTGTAAATACGGCGCACATGCCGCGGAGTCACTTTTTTAGACGGGAACGCCTACCTTGCATATAATTTACGCAAAGTAGGTGTCCATGCTAAAAAAGGACCCAAACTCCACGGACTTTGGCGCTAGACGCGTCTAACGCCAAAGTATAAATATGGAGTTACTTTTGCGTCGGAATTGCGTCAAAAAAAACGATGCAATTCCGGCGCAAACGGAATATAAATATGCCCCATAGTGTATTTGAAAGAACACACATTAATCGTCGAAGTTTGCAGAACAGATATAAAGTGTGTATATCTCATTACCGTTTCAGTTGCTATTTGATATGTATATATTTCAAACCTGCAATTTTGGGACTCTCATTCTGTATGCTGCTATTTTTAAATTATAGATTTTACATTTAAATGGAGATTACGGATCACATTATAGACCACTTATGTGCCCAAATGGTTTGAGACTTAAGAGAAGTGCATACACTTACATTGTTATGCTTTCTGAACTCAATCCAGCGAAGGAATTTTTCCCTATATGTCGTATATTTATATTATCTTGAACATCACTGAAATAAAAAATAAAATGAACATTACTCTTGTGAAGGTTTCTGGAAATGTAGTTATTATTAGGTCTAGAAATTATTTAAATCAAAAGCATTTCAAACATCTATTTTTATTAGAGCAATAAGTTCCGAGATAGCACATTAGCATAAGTATAATACAAATTGTACTATGTTGTAAAGTGGGGTGACTCACACTTTTGCTGGTGTAAATCTAGCAATGTTTTTTTTTTTTTTTTTAAAAGGGGGCAACTTTAAAAGCGTTTCTCAAAGGGACAATCCATTCTTGCGGCAGCAGAAAAATGAACAGGGCAGTGGGTGTCTGGTGTTATCCATCTATCACACAATGACTCAGATGCTATTTTGTGCTTTCTTCAGCTGCCTCAAAAGGTCCAATGTAGTGGGACTCCCCAGCGACACTTATGCTGCTAACTGCTGTGGGCGTTCCCACCCCAGGCTAGTTCTTTGCTTTGCAGCATGCCCTCTTCCCCTCCATGACTTGTCTCTTACCACAGCCCCACTCGCTTGTAAACCACAGAGCCACCCACAAATCCCACATCCACATCCTCTACCCATAAGTCATATATGTGTAGGTCGTGGATTCAGCAGTTTCCCCAATAGTTTTTAGCAAACTACGTCCACTGATGTAATATATTCGATATCAGTAAATCTAGAGCTTTGTCTGGGTGGCTTTAACTTCTCATGATGAGATGCCAGGAACATGTATTCATCCCCCATTCACTGAGGTGAAGTTTCAAGATTTCTTCTGCCCTCCCTGCAAAGCAGAACCTTCACCCAGACAGAATTAGGAAGTATAGTCGCAGTAGGCAGAATGAGGCCTATCAGTGACCCCCAAACCCTAATAAACCTACATACACAACTTTACAGCAGATAGCCCTTATCAGGACTTCCCATAATAAAATATTTGCAAGACGTTGTTGGAAATACCTACCATTCCCTACACTTTGCTCTTCCTCTCTCAATGCTTTCTCTAGCAGCCTAATCAAGTAGTGGATGAAGGGGCCTATGGTCAGATCCCAGTGGTGGATGCTTTTCTTCTGCTCGTCTCCTCACGTCCACCATACCACTGTTCTCATGACGTGATTCTAAAATCTCAGCAGAATTTATAAGTGGCACCTGGACAGCACTCCCTGCTTCCTCGGGACTGGCATTAGCTGCCCACCCTCAGTGTTAGGGAACCAGATGAGCTCTCATGCCTGTCCAGGTGTAAGCACCTGGATGAAGAGAAATCTGAATCTTCCTAACATTTCCAAGCTATGGTGGATGTAAAAAACTGGGTTGCTGACTGAGGTGTAAGTCCTGGTCAAGCTGCAACCACCATCCTTGTCACGGTGAGGCACAAGCCAACCCCATATTAACTTGTGCTCAACCCTCTGGCAGCTTGGAACAGAGCAGCCAGGCTTAACTTAGAGGCAATGGGTAGAGTATTTGTGCAACACTTAAAGTGAAAAGAAGTTTCCACACCAAGTTACCAAAAATAGGTATTTTTAATAAATAAAACAAGATCAAAACAACAAAACTCTAATCAGTAGAACTGCAGACATGCTAATTTAAATATTTTTGTTAAAATAGCACCAGCAAGCACAAAGCGTCAATTGTGGATATCTGATCAGACCAGACCGGGACAAAATCACAAGTTCAGTCCAACTGTGATGGAGCATGGACTGGCTACAAGGACCCATTTAGGACTTCTGTACAAAGTATCTTAATTCCTGTTTGTGGGACATTGCGAGGGTCCGCGTCAAAGATGAGTTGCACAACTGAAGTGATGTGTCAGATCTGATATGTGATGAGGCTGTGATATGAAGGTCTGTGTCATTGTTGAGGATTTGTTGACGGGGCTTGTGATGCAAAGTCCGGCATCGAGGATGCAAGTGCAGCCAGCATGATGCATCTGCTCCAAGGAGCTGCAAGTCTGGGATGTTGAGTCAGGCATTAGTGTTGAGGTTAGCATCAACAAGGGCTGCGAGGTTCTGTACTGAGGATGCATCGCACAACATCAGTTCTGATGGGGCTTGTGATGCGATGTGGGACTTTGAGATGGGGAAGACCCAGACAGCAGTCGTGATGTGCTGTTTCAGTTGGGGGTTATACAGCACAGATGAGTAAGTTCTGTTGGATCCACAGAAACTGGCGGAACAATTTAGGCCACTTCCAAGGGCCTAAGACTGCAGTGGTCCTACTTAGTAGGGTATACTCATAGATGGCAGAGGCCTGGTGTTGGGGTCAAGGTTGTTTGGGACTTGTGTCTGGAAGCTGAAGTCAGCAGGCCAGTCAACTAGCTCTTTGAGTCATTCCGAGGTCCTGGGTTCAAATATGCAGGTCCAGTCCTTCTCATATAGCTGAAAGGGTGGCAAGCAGCAGATTGGCACCTGTCCTCCAAAGCAGCAGTCCAGCAGAGTGGCAATCCTTTTAAGCAGCACACCAGTCCTTCTTCCTGGCAGAGATTCCACAGGTCCAGAAGTTGGTGTCTGAGCATACACAGGTCCAGAAGTGTACTGAAGAGTTGGTGTCTGAGGTCCTATATTTATACCTGGTATCCTCCCTCTGGGAGGTAGGAGAAGCTTCTAGAGGTTTCCTTTTGAAGTCACCAGGCATCCTGCATTCCCTGTCCTAGCTCCAGGCTCACATAAAGGGGTATGCATCCCTTTGTGTGGAGGCAGGACACAGCCTATTCAAATGTAAGTAGGGCTGTGCCAAGCTCCGCCTTCCCATCCTGACAGTGATAGTTCATCCAGCACACCTAAGCTCTTCATTGTATGTTCATCCAGCACACCTAATCTCTTCATTGTATATAGCTGTCCAAGAGGAATACACAAACTCCAACTGTCAGCTACATCTAGTCATGTGACCCAAAGACAGGCTAAAGGCACTAATTGGCTAGGGCAGGAAAATGCCAACTTTCTAAAAGTGCCATTTTTAAAACTGTAATTTAAAATATGACTTTATCATGAGAGATGATTTTTCATTACAATTCCAAAGACACCAAACATGAACCAGTGAACTCATTCCATTTGGAAATTACAGCATATTAAATGTAATAAGGTAACTCCATTGTTATCCTATGGCAGACGTAGGCCTTACAGTAGTGAAAAACAAACTTAAGAGTTTTTCACTAACAGAACATGTAAAACTTAAAAGAATATGGCCAACATTTTAAATGTGCTGCACTCTGCTCTCTGGGCAGACAAGGGCCTATCCTGGGGGTGACTTATATGTACTGAAAAGGAAGGCTTGGGCCTGGCAAATGGTGTATTTTGTCAAGTCGACATGACAGTTTAAAACTGCAAACACAGGCTGCAATGTCAGACCTGAGATGTTTAAAGGGCTTATTAAGTGAGTGACACAATAAGTGTTGCAGTTCTACTTGTAGTATTTAATTTACAGGCCCCTGGCTCATGCAGTACTGCTTGACCATGGATTTACGAGTAAATTAAATATGCTAATTGTATGGAAGCCAATTATACCATGTTTAGAGGAGAGAGCGCATGCATTTTAGCACTGTTTTAGCAGTGGTAAAGTGCACAGAGTCCTAAATGCCAACACAAATGGGTTAAAAAAAGAGGAGGATGAAAGCAAAACATTTGGAGATGACCCTCAAAAAGTGGCAAGTCCAATTGTGGGAGTGTGTGAGAAGAGATGCCCCAGGCCAAACTCAATGTTTGCGTCTCTGCTCGTAGAGCACAGCCAGTCTTCCTTACAATTCCGGCTGATGGTACAACATTAAATGTTTCATTGAAGCATCAATCTAAGGCCGATCTTTACATCATGACTGTTTGCTGGATGTAATAAGGAGGAGACTTAACCAAGCTAAATAGGACTTCAGAATCAAGGTTCTGCTGGATTTCATGTTTAATTCACAGATAGACTTGAAAAGCACAAGCTAGTCATGCTTTGAATAGACAGCACAATTTATGTGTAAAACGGAATGATGAAAACTTTAAAAGTCAAAGGAAAATCAACGATGCTCAGTTGACAAATATGCAAATTCATTACTAAAGTCATTATAATGAACATAAATAACACAACAAGCAAAAACTTAGCATTTCTAGAAATATATTACACTAACACCTGTTTTCATATAGCATTTTATTGGTTTTATTTAAATATTGCAAAACCATAACAGTAATGATAGTGATTCTTCCACTGTTCATCATAACAAGAGCCATGTAATCCACAGAACAACATTGATAAACACCAGAAGCCGACATATTCGTCATTTTGGTCCCTTTATAAAGTTTTTATTACAAATGACCTGCATGGTGGCTAGATCATCGTCCTTCTTCTTTGGTCTGGGCATATGTGAGGTTAAGGTGATTCCACTATAGCAACTCCTGTCTGGCCATATGTTGTACTGTTTCACTGTTTCAGGGTGCATTCGTTCGCCTGTAGGGCCTGTGAGTGTGATTGTTCCACTTGCCCCACTGTGCTGCGGGATAGAGACACAAACGGTGTGGGTTGATGCTCACATTCGATTATGACTGTAATGTACTTCTGTGAGTGAGCATGTCTGAGTGCATGTCCACCTGCAGGTGTCTCTGAGTGTGCTTGTCAATAGGCTTAGTTATTAGACAATTGTTCACAACAATCCTGTTAGACCTGACAGCCTTAGGGTGTTCACCCCTAACTTTTTGCCTGC
Source organism: Pleurodeles waltl (assembly GCF_031143425.1). NCBI lineage: Eukaryota > Metazoa > Chordata > Amphibia > Caudata > Salamandridae > Pleurodeles > Pleurodeles waltl. Next base: position 309,569,893 of record NC_090444.1, read on the forward strand.
CTCCCTCCACTTTTTGGACTCTGTTTTTGCTGGTTTTAGGACTCTGCACCCTTTACCACTGCTAACCAGTGCTAAAGTGCATATGCTCTCTCCCTTAAAACATGGTGACATTGGATCATACCCAATTGGCTTATTTAATAAGTCCCTAGTAAGGTGCACAATTTGTGCCCAGGGCCTGTAGATTAAATGCTACTAGTGGGCCTGCAGCACTGATTGTGCCACCCACTTAAGTAGCCCCTTAACCATGTCTCAGGCCTGCCATTGCAAGGCCTGTGTGTGCAGTTTCACTGCCAATTCGACTTGGCATTTAAAAGTACTTCCCAAGCCTCAAACACTCCTTTTTCTACATATAAGTCACCCCTAAGGTAGGCCCTAGGTAACCCATAGGGGAGGGGTCTGTGAAGAAAGAAGGCAGGACATGTACCTGTGTAGTTTACATGTCCTGATAGGGCAAAACTCCAAAATTCGTTTTACACTGCTGTGAGGTCTGCTCCTTTCATAGGCTAACATTAGGGCTACCTTCATATGCTGTTTGAGTAGTAGTTTCTGATCTGAAAGGAGTAACAAGGTCTTATTTAGTATGGCCAGAATGGTAATACAAAATCCTGCTGACTGATGAAGATGGATTTAATATTACTATTTTGGAAATGCCACTTTTAGAAAGTGAGCATTTCTCTGCAGTTAAATCCTTCTGTGCCTTACAATCCACGTCAGGCTAGGTTTAGTTGACAGCTCCCATGTGCATTCACTCAGACAACCCCAAACACAGGATGCTCAGCCACACTTGCATACATCTGCATATTGATTGGGTCTTCCTGGGCTGGGACTGTGGAGGGCCTGACACTTACATGTCAAAGGACAGTAGTCTGCCCTCACACAAAGGACTGCCTCCCCCCCTACTGGACCCTGGCAGACAGGATGGAACTGAAAGGGAACCTTGTGCACTTCTAAGCCACTCTTTGAAGTCTCCCCCACTTCAAATGCACATTTGGGTACTTAAGCAGGGTCTCTGACCCTACCAACTCAGACACTTCCTGGAGAAGAAAACCTGAACCAGATCTGCAACCGTCCAAGAAGAACAGCCTGGCTGCCTAAAGGACTCACCTTACTGCTTTTCTGCAAAGGGCTGCTGCCCTGCTGTTGCCCTGCTGCATTGCTGCTTGCTGACTGTGCTGAGAAGTGCTCTCCAAGGGTTTGGATAGAGCTTGCCTCCTGTTCCCTGAAGTCTCAGGACCAAAAAGACTTCATTCCTGCAAAAGAACTCCTTGTGCTGTGAAAATCGACGCACAGCCTGCAAGAAACAACACACAGCCTGCATCGCGGAGAGAAAATCACTGTACGCCGAACCGGAACGATGCAGCCCAACTTTGCAAGGAGAAGATCGATGCAGCACCAGTGTTGCGACTGGAAATTCCACGCACTGCCCACTGGATCGACGCAAAGCCAAGCCTGAACGACGCAGCCGACTTCCTGAGAGGAATCGATGCAGCACCTGTTGTGCAGTATAAATTTCCACGCATCGCCCACCGGATCAACGCAGCCCCTGTGACTTCGTCCTGCAAGTGCCGGATTTCAATGCATTATCCCCGGGGTGTCCGAAAAAACACCAACCCGAAGAGGATCCAAGTCCGCGCACCGGAAATTGATGCAAAGTCTTCCCTGCATGGAAAATAAACTATGCATCATCTGTGTGCGGCTGGAGAAATTGACGCACCCCCTCCCTTTTTCCACACATCTCCTCCTCTGCGGTCTCTTGGGGAAATTTTTTAATGCAAACCAGGTACTTTGTGCTTGAAGGAGACACTTGTTGCTTTTTAAGAGACTAAAGACACTTTATATCATTTTTACAGTAATATTTCAATGTATACTTATTGCATCTTGATCGTTTCGATCTGCATCCTATCAGATAAATATTATATATTTTTCTGAACACTGTGTGGTGTATGTTTGTGGTGTTCTACTGTGTTACTGCATGATTTATTGCAGAAATATGTTACACATTGCCTTCTAAGTTAAGCCTGACTGCTCAGTGCCAAGCTACCAGAGGGTGGGCATAGGATAATTTGGATTGTGTGTGACTTACCCTGACTAGAGTGAGGGTCCTTGCTTGGACAGGGGGTAACCAAAGACCCCCATCTCTAACAAATCCCAAGTGTTTGCCCTATGTCTGCAAAGAGGTAGGACAATAGAACTATGACTTTTGGAGCATTGTGTATGAGGAGGAGGTGGGGCTACAATGACATGGATATTCTTCTTCTCGCAGATGATTTATCCTGGTACAGTACCTCTGAGGGTCGAGCACCTGCTGCAGTGCCTACCAATGCATGCCTAGTGTTTCTACCACAGCATGCGTACTCACACCAACCTCGCACCTTTATGTACTTGGTACAAGCAGAGCACATTTATTCACCTCTCGCTGGACAGAGGTCACGATTTTTACAGTCAAGAGTGTGAATCTCAACATGGGGAACGCAGGTTCCACTCAGAGGCTCTCATAGTGAGTGGTTAATGTAAATTATCATTATTTCCTGTCTAAAAATGCTGTTACCAGGGGCCCTGCAATTTCTGGGGTTGATGAAATAACGGGGATTGCAAAATCTTGAGAAGTAATGTCCTTTGCTGTCAACTGGTTAAATAAATAATACATTCATTGTGTCATTAATAAGCAGCATTACAATTACTCCAAATCACACAAATAAAAGTTAATACAATGCAATAAAAACAAGCATTTGGAATGCAATGGGTCTTGTGTTTGCTCGAGTTAGAGCTATTAGTGTTTTAGACTCCTAACTGGACTTTTCTTGCCACATAAACTGAAGAGTGTAACAGTTTGACATAAGTGAGCCAACGGCCTCCATGAGCACGAAGCAGACACACAAAAAGAAATAGAAGTTTGCTCGCAGTGAAATGTATCGGCAAAGTGCAATTAACCATGTATATGGCAAAAGTGCAATTATCCATGTAACAGAATCGATGTCATACAAAGCTCTTGATTACTGCCCACGAGATCATGCTGCCTACGAAATAAAAATAAAAAGTAGTCTAGAAACCATACGGAAAACATCGAGCCTCGTATGTTTCGGTAGTTGGCCGGTGCGCTCGAGGAGGGCTAAACATCGGAAAAGGCGTGACATGTGTATGCCTTCTACTAATCAAATCAAGCGAATTTTAAAAGGCAAGCCCACGAACCAGCAAACTGATGGGTGTGGTTAAAAGTCCATAGAGAGATTACACCAGGAACAGAGCACTTTGCTCGCTCGACCCTAAAAATAGTGGCAAGACTCATTAATCACAGGTCTTCATCTGGACATCGCTTATGCAATAAAAATCATTTTGTGATTTGACTGCTAGTCCTCTTGACAGAAGTTTTTAAAAAACCTCATCACAAAAAATTGCAAGATTTATCAGTGATCACAGTATAGCTTTAATACATGAGGCAATTTCTGAATAACAATGTTTTGACAAAAGTCAGGTTGTTGCCAAAAAGGACTAAATGCAAATCAGCAAAAAGATTGGGATCACTTATCTTCTCGAACCTCTTCTATGTAAGCTGTATCACACCACTTTATTCAATTGGTTATGACTGGATAAATGATGCGGTATATATGCATATAGCTAGCAAATATTGACATTGATTGTAAATTTCTTCCATTAAGACAAGAGGCCTGATTTAGGGTTTGGTTAATGGGATGTTCTGTCACAAACATGACTAAGTTTTCTGTCTGCCATATTACAAGTGCCATAGGATACCCTGCACTTGTAACCAAGAGGACAGGATATCCGTCACGTTTGTGACAAAGAATCATATTGCCCAAACTAAATAAGGTCTAAATACCTGCACGTCCACAGATTCACCTGCATTCTGTATCAAAAGCAGGACGAATTCAAATCAGCTGTAGCAATATCTCCTTTCTGGGCCTACATAGAAAGCAGTTCTCCTTAATAGCTGCAGGCATTTTCCAGCAATATTCTCTATTATCAGTAGAAATTATAAGCCAGCACATTTGACTAAAGTAAAATTGGAAGGTAGAAAATGCTGGTATTTCAGATCCCCTAGAAATTTGAGCCCATAGTGAACTATGAATGTTTCATTTTGCAAATGCTGGTAATCATGATTAACTGTGATTTACTTCAGCCAGGTTACTATTAACCATCAAAATGATGGGTAAGGTGTATCCTCATCCCAATTTAAAACCATTGGCAGATCTGAGAGTGCTGACACTAAAGTAGAAATCCCACAGTTTTGACAAGTTCACGTTTTTTAACATAAGGTCGCTCATATCTGTGACTTTAATGCCCTTGCATTTCATTTCTCTGTTGAAATCATACCATCACAAAGCGTGCATTTGAGGTTAATAATTGTCACGCTAAGTCAAAACCAAGGGTTCTATGGGATTGCACAGATCATTTTGGAAGCTTGAGTGACCTTTTGAAAATACACCAATGTACCAGATATAGGCATTTCACTAGGCTTTAATGAAGGATCTCATTACCATAAACTAGTCATGGCATCAGCTTAGCTATGCTCTCTCTCAGAATCCTCAACCTGAAGTTGCTAGGAATTTTCCAGTACAACTCATAGATTCAAATTTCAAGCAGGAATCCTTGAAATGGCACATGTGTTTCCCCCCTTCCATCCAGTAAGAGGCCCAGGCACAAAGAAGTTCACTCCACGTCCATTAAATTAAGATATGATTTTCCTGGCTTTGTTCATTTTAGGACCAAGGACTATTATTGTTTTGCCCTTGAGAAATTGACTACTAGTTTATTTTACCATACTGTAGTCTTACAAAGTCACTAACATCTATCAATGAAAAACAGAAGTGCTATCCTGACTACAATTTTGAACTGCATTGACTGCAGAGACCCTTCGTATTAGGGTTTTTCAGCTTTTTCTAACCCCCAACTGGATAAGACTCCTATATTATATCTCTGCCACACCTTTTCTCAGCCCATGTACACAGGATCCTATCACCTTTCATAGGTTCCCACAGTGAAACCACCAAAATACACTGGCTACTATTTTCTCGTCAGTGCAGACTGTCTTGATTTGATAGATTACTCTACCCTCAAGACTAGAATAAGGTAGGGCCTGCATGCCATGGGGGGTGAATCAGGTGCCTGCTGGCCTTTGCTGTACATTGCAGGTTGACTAAGCTGAAATATTTTTGTTATAAACTATTGGAAGGAAAAATACACCACGAAAAACAGAACTTGATTCAGTGTACAACAGTGACAATTTGCAGATGTTTGTTTTATTACTATATTTATCGCCCTATATCATCTGTACAATGCAATTCTGCCTTCTGTGGGATTAGGGGTGTGGCCACACAGAGACAGTCTAAAACATGGGTACCCACAATTATTTTCTCAGGGGCCACAAGTTTTGGTCTGTAATGTGACTGAGAGCCGCACTAATGCCAGCAGGGTGGCGGTCGCGAGTTGGTGGTAAGGTGGATCTAAGGAAAGCAAAGCATATACATGTAGTATAGAACTAGTGGAACCATAAGCTAGGGAATAATCACTGCTTCTTCTCTTAACCAAATTGTGTGATCCTAGGCAAATGTTTTAGCTCACTCTCACTGCTTTTTTTCATTATCAGATATGAGGAAATTGAATTACATGAGTTGGGGATGTGTGCTGTACAAAAGCTTCTTGAGCTTGATTTAGTAAACTATAATGTTCATGTATAGTAGAAATCCAGGCCACCGAAAGAGTGTGCATAACAACTGACTTGCTTCTTAGTTCACCATTGGCATTGTTGTGAGGGTGGCGGGGAAGAGTGAATGTTTCTGAATTCTTGTTTGATAACTATCACTTTCAAAGTGAAACTCCTCAATGCACTGGCATACGAAGCAAAAACTGTTCTGCATGTTAATGAAAAACACTTTTTAAATTTTGAACAGACTTGATCGTGCTTTTACACTTCTGGTGCAAACATACTTTAAAAATGGAGGTGTTTCTAAGGTTAAGTAGTGCAGTACACCCTAGTTACTTCCTTTCTTAAACATCAATTAACCTTAAATAAATGATTTCCTGTGTATTTAACTTCTTTTTAATATTAGCCCTAGCCGAGTAAACAGCAGCCCAATGCTGCTGTTGATTAGGGGGCTGCATGTAAAGGTCAGGAGGGCCGCATGCGGCCCGGGCCTTAGTATGAGTATCATTGGTCTAAAATATTTGAAATTTTAGCCCTGTCCAAGAGGCTCAGGCCCTGTGCTTGTCACCCATCTCCTTTGCATACTTTATACACTAACTTATACTGTTAAATGACAGATTTATATTTCACATAACTACACACAATTTTGCTAAAATATTGAGTAAATACGTGAAAGCAATCTATGTGATTTTTGCAGACTTCTAAAATTAATCCTATCTTGGCCTGTTCAGGGAAAGTCTAGCGAAGCCTACTCAGTGAAATTGATTTTTTCGGTTTTATTTCACTATGAAAATATCAGTATTATTTCTATAAAAAAAATTGTTTCTCCTTCCAAATATCCCATCCCAGGTAGGTAGGGTAAGTATCAGTATGTATTTTGTTTTTATTAAAGTGCCATCGGGGACTAACTTCAGGCCCCTGCAAGGCAGAAGGTGCAGTGGCCATGCCCAGGGGACACTTGTCCCCTGTGCTGGCCATTGGGGTGGTGGGCATGACTCCTGTCTTTGTCTGTTTTTGGTTGTTGTGTGCTAGGAAATGGCGCTAGTCTGGTTAGAGGCATATTTTTGGGCCTCAAACCAGGCTAGCGCATTTCCTGGCACACAGCCCCCTCCTTCCCTACCGCCACCAAAACCCCCACCTGGCTAGCTTCTCCTTTTAAGACGCTAGCCCAAGTTTAGTGCCGGCTTGCCTCATTCCATAAATATGGCACCCGGCTGTCGCTGTGGAATGGTGCAAACCGGCACTATACTTTTTGCTGCAAAACTGCATTTGCGCAGTTTTGCGGCAAAAAGTATAAATATGGACATTAGTGTACAATAGCAAAATAAAGAGCCACGAGTTGGAATTACGTCAGGCAGCATTGGTATTTAGCAATCCTAGAACTTCGTAGCATCCGTGGCGCCTCCTAAGAAAGTTTGTTCAGCTCCAGCACTTACTGTTTTTTTTTTAACAAATGAAGCCCTGGATAGGATCTGACACACCTACCAAACAGCATGGTAATCTCACTTTACACTCACCATATATTTCCTTAAGCCAAATGAGACAAATCCGCTTTCGAAAATGCAATTCCAAATAACAACATCAGTATTCATTTTAAGATGATTGGATTGTGCACTGGGAAAAGTGTGAGTTTCTTTTTTGTTTGTAATTTGTAATATAGGAAGGTTGTGTAGGGTGCTGTCATGCCCTCCCTCGCTGACGTCAGCCTCCATCACAGCGTGTGTCGAGAATTAAACAATGCAGAGCATGGATGTTCTTATGAAGCGTTAGTTTTTAATGTAAAAAGAAATTTATTCATGGACGTTTTAAAACTGAAAATAAAGAACTAAGGGCCAGATGTAGGAAACTTTTTGCATGGCGCAAACAGCCTATTTTGCTGTTTGCGACATGCAAAAAGCACATCACGATGCCCATTCCTATTTTGAGAGTCGATAACCTGGTTACCGACTTGTAATATGGGAATTCGACTCGCAAATAGGAAGGGGTGTTCCCCTTCCTATTTGCGATTCACATCACGATGCAGAATTGCTTTGTGAGCGCGAACGCAGTCGCAAAGCAATTCGCAGTTACCACCAGTGTCACACTGGTGGTAACCCATTCGCAAAAGGGAAGGGGTCCCCATGGGACCCCTTCCCCTTTGTGAATGGCCCTGAAAACATTTTTTCAGAGCAGGCAGTGGTCCTATGGACCACTGTCTGCTGTGAAAAAATGAAAGAAAAATGTTTCATTTTTTCGTTTGTATGGCAACTCGTTTTCCTTTAAGGAAAACAGGCTGCATTACAAAAAAAAAACTGCTTTATTGAAAAGCAGTCACAGACATGGTGGTCTGCTGTCTCCAGCAGGCCACCATCCCTGTGAGTGCTGCGACTCGCAAGGGGGGTCGCAAATTGCGACCCACCTCATTATTTCGTATTTCGGAATTTCGTACATCTGGCCCAAAGTTCCACTACATGATGCCATTATACAACTAGTGAACCTTTCTACCTCATCCCGGGCACCTTTTATTTAATCCTACACATATTTTGGGCATTGTAACTTTAGTGGTGTATTATGCATCCAAAAATATACACATGTCACAAACGGTACCCACTCAGGCAGAGGAAACGCAGACACTAATGTAAACCATTTTGCTCCGCTTGTGACTGCTTTCAAATTGAACACGATTTATTTTAGAAAAGACATTTCCCCAGACCGGTATAATCGATTATGATTTTTAAAGCAGCTGGGTGATTAAAATGTTTTTGCAATTGCCGATCAGCGCAGATGTTAGTGCAAAATAGCCTTGCACCATTAAAATTGTTTGTGATCTGACAATGTTCTGCTGAATAAAAATTGACATACTGCTACATTTTAACATGTGCTACAAAACCCAATCAAAATTGCCTATTTGTCTATTTGACCTTGAGCAGAGAGCTTCCATAGTTGATTGAGTATAACTATGGACTTTTTTTTCACATTTGTTTTAATGTTTTTCACAAATCAGTCAAGATTAGCAGAATTCATAAGGAAATAATAGTCTAAGGAAATAGTCTAACACTGTAAAAAAAGAGTCACTCAAATAATTGCAGTGCAGGGCTTAGTGCTGCTTTCATTTATATCTAAATAGTTAAGGGAATATGTATGTTTGTCATTCAGTGCAGCAAGTCACGTTACATCACTGCACTGTGTGACAAGGAAAGGGCAGGGATGTGCCATACGTAAACCAATATGGTGATCCTTGCCTTTTTTCCTGCACTGGCACTCTTTTGGCAGCCTAGCACCAATGCAGGCACCTTTACACCATGGTGCAAGAGTGCATCCGTTGCATGCAGGATTGTTTTTGTGCAGAAAGGGGTTCCGTCCTGTACAAAAAAATCCCCTGAATCTTTTTCCTTTTTCTATGTGTGCTGCAGACGGCAACACACATAGAAACAAGGAAAAAATTAGGATAAATAAAGATCATTGCACCTCACTAATGAGACTTAGCATTGTTGGCGCATCCCCAGGTCTACCACTTCGGGTAAATCTGGGAATGTATCCGAATCCATGGATGTTGCATGGGAACACCCACGCAACATCCATTAAATGCCTCCCTGGGGCAGAGCAACACAGCACAGTAATTTGCGCTGCATTGTGTTACTCCAGACTTATGAAGCCACTCAGGGCAATGCAAGATGGCCTTGCCTGGCTTTATAAATTGCGCTTGCACCACGCAATGACGCAACTCCCTTCATAAATATGTCCCCTAACATCGTTATAGTGAATGTATAATTTTAAACTCCAAAAGTTGTATATTGGAGTTTAAAGCTGCTTTAAAGACTGCACATGTTGGGAGGAAGGAATTAAATTTAAAGTCAACAGCAAACAGCCTTCAACCTCTGTCAGTCCAGCGACATGAACACAATCTTGATGCATTTCTTTGTGCTAGTTAGATGAAGATTCAGATAACCTGTGTTATTTCCCAATCTTTCCTCGCTGAAATGGGACACGGATACAAAGAAATATCGATCGGTGGTTATCATGGTAATACCTCTGATATGAGTCCTTTTTATCTACCTCAATGACCACAATTGTCACATTTAAAAACAAAACAAGACACGAGTTCTTGGTAGTGTGGAATAACGAGGCACAGGACGGGGGAAGTGACATTTTTAGCAGAGAACTATTAAAGGGCTTAAGCAATTTGTAAAAGTCTGCTTATACTTACAGCAAAACAGAATGGAAAGACTGTATCTTCGAAACAGCAGGCACAAGCTGAATCCCTGTGTTTGAGATTAACCTAGAAAAATCGAAAACATGGTTAGGGACGTAGACAAAGAGAGCCATGGACCCTCCAGCAAGTAAGTAAACAACCTCTGCCCACAGTTTGGCAGTAAAACTCCCAAAATAGGTGCTAGGAGCCCCCCTAACGTTCGTGGTACCCTATGTCACTGCAACTGCTGCACTGTTGGTAGCTACACTCCTGCATACAGTGATAGTAACAAACAGTGAAGGGCGGCGTGTCTCACACATACAAGGTATTCTTCAAGCTCGGGGCTTGTACATTTTTAACAATAAAAAATGCTAAGGCCTAAATGCACTGATATAGTTCATCGTTTTCAAACGTGTGGAAGAACCAGCATCACATTGGGGCCTCTTGTAGGCACTGACTGTAATAAGATACATATTACCATAACTTGCATGCATCAAAAGCATAGTTTACAAGTGACATTTCTCCCTGCATTACTATCATTACTCATTTCACCCTCCATATTGATAAACGTTTTGTTTGAAAGTCAAACCAGCTTTGATAAAGTCCATACGTTTCGTCTTCATGATACAAATGCCAAGAGGTTGGCATTGCCAGTATTGTATTGTTTAAGAAAAAAACGCTTTCAAATACTTTTCACTCAAGATACTCTGAACAGAATTTAGAAAGTATAAAGAAGTGTCAAAATGTGAAAAAAACACTTTTCAAGCCTAATTAACTCCCTTCGGCATTTAGCAGTTGTCCTTCTGTGGTGGCTCAGAGAGAAAATGGGCCTCCACGAGAAATGTTACGTTTAGGGCACTTTCTGCCGCACCTTTCAGCTGAGTAAGAGTAGCTTGGCTTTCATGCAATATGTAGAATGCAGGAGATAAAAATAAAACAGTCTTAAATATTTGTGTATAGCCATACTCCTACAAAAATATCCCTGCTGCTGTGCCTTTACAGACAAGTTGAAAGGAGTAGAGAGCAATATAGTCGGGATGGCAAGCAGAACACAAGGGTCCTAAAAAACTACAGTGCTGAAAGGGATTCTTTAAATGTGGACAGTAGAAGGGTACCACTCAGCCAATCAAAAGGATCATAAAAAGACTATTCTCCAGGGGCTATGCTTTCAGGCCTGTGGTTGAACTTGGAATCACTGCTAGTGCTGACTCTTTCAGCCCATGCTGCTTCCTAGTTGAAGTCCTGCTAGTGTGTTCTTCACCTCACTGGATAAAAGACTCAGGACTGCAGCAGTCTATATGAAGTGCACTATATGAAGAGGAATGATCCATGGCAGAGTGGGTGTGCAGCACTGCAATCATTAACTGTCCACTGATCTGATTCTGCATGTCAAGTCCCCTTGGTAGTCCCTTCTTATCGAGTGAAATGTATCCTTCTTGTGATTGTAAATGCATAACAAATATCTCTGATAAACAAGATTAATCAAAAAACATATTCAGTAAAACTTTTGTAACTATCTATCTTAGAAATTATTCCAAGAATGTCTTAAATCTTGTGATTTGTGTTCGAAATAGCTGCAAAACTGCTCCAAAAAGACAACACACCCAGTTGTCCAGGTATGCACACTACTCCAAAACGCAGTCTTGTTGAAATAAATATTCCAGTTCTAGTCATCATTAGTATGTAAATCATGAATGAATGATCATTTGGATGACCACTGGTTCGTGTTAGTAAACCAAAAGCATTGACTTCACCTCATTTATATATTGGGTGGGTTCTGTGGGGCTACAATTACCTGTCTTTCACATTTTCACTGGTGCCTTGGACAAAGTCCACTTGTGTCATTAGTGGGTGTGAAAACAAACCATGTAAAGCTGAGCCAGAGACTCAGTTTACGCAACACAGGGTCAGTTTCTTCATCAAAGGGAGTCCTGCCTTGACAATTTTCCATGACCAACGGAAGCGTTGACAATGTTGGGGAGGGATAAAACAGCGATGGCCTGAAAATCTAATTTTCCTAAAGGTATTTCTTGATGGATGAAGTTAGGAAGTGATCTTCATAGCAGGTGCCCTCAAGTTAATTCAGAAAGTTGTTGAGATAGAAGGTTGAAGGCCATTCATTTGAGTGTGGATCAATGAGGATTAAAGAAGGAATGGGTGTCTTTTTCATTCTATTGATGTAGGATATCATTTTATTGCCCTTTTGGGTAAAGAAGTGAATGCTAGTGCTGCATTTGTCTTATAACATGGGATAGGATGAGGGGGTGTTACTAACTTGCCAAGGTAGAAGACATGATTTTGCGGCTCCGGATCAGTCCGGAGTTCATCCTATTAATCTTCCCACCCTCAATGCCAGGGACGGAGAGCACCAGTGATTGGATATTCTGGTGGCGGGGCATCCTCAAAGCTGCCAGAAAGCAGATGCCATCAACAGGGGCCTAATGGTGAAAATGGCGCCCGGGCCCATGCCTACTGAGAGAAGCCCAGGCCGTGCTGTGCCGACATCTGACTCAGGCTCCCATCTGCACTTGTGGTTGGACTACAAGAGCCAGAAACCATCGGTGAAGACCCCCAGGGTCCGATGAATGCCTTTCCTGCCTGACAGACTGCATGGTGTGGAGGCCCTACAGTGAGGCAAGGTGAGTGGTGAAGGGGAGGCACCAGGTCCTGTCCTGGCGCCCATGTGATGAGAGGCTAAAGCTGGGTCATGCGGGAGAGGAGGTGCCGGGACCTTGACAGGTGGCAGGTGCGCCCCCATTGGAGAGAGTTGGTGAGCTGTGAGCAGCGGAGCCTATGGAGCGGTGCTCTTTACGTCTGATAAGCGATGCCCCACAGCCACTTGTGCAAAGGAGAGGGCCCATCGAGAAGTGACCAGGACAGACTCAGTGCCCAGCACCTGGTGAAGCAGCACAGGCGAGGTCCCGTGGTCACACGTCATAGATGCTGCCACACCTGAGATCAGGCCTTGACTGAGCTCTCATTGGCCCTGAGAGCACCCTCCTGCCCCAGCAAACAGTGGGTCTCTGAATGCAGGAGAGACTGGTGGGGGCAGCTAAGGGGCTCCTTCCCTGCTTTGACCTGAAGGCCACCAGTGTTCTCCATCCTGACAAGAAGCCCATCATTGTTGGTCTGGGCTTGGTGCAACTTGCTGGTGAAAGGCCACATTAACTCCGCACAGCGGCACACCTATTACCCCAACACCCCCCCCCCACTTTTTTCCCGAACTACCCTGCTGGCTGGAGTGACCTGGCACCTCACTTTTTGCCCCCTTGATGGCGGTGCTACACCCATTGGCAAATCAAAGTCCCTGGCCTTGGGTCTGCAACCTGGGCTGTTGGAACACACCCCAGTTTCTGTACAGCTGCCAGGGGCACTGAAACCACTGCTGCCTCCATTGCAGTCACAGCTGGATAAAATATTGGAAGCCACTGTGGACACTAAGGCCACATTACAGCATGAGATTGGCAATGAAGTGGAGCAACTATGCGCTGCCCATCATAAGCTCTTCAACAAAGTGAAGAGTGCTGAGGCAAGACTACACAAGAGGCAACCTGGTCACCAGGCATTGACACTGCAGATGGTAGAACCATCAGATTGGGTACACTACTAAAGCACCAAGTCAAGGTGCAGAAGGGCGAAACAGACAAAGCAACACTAGGATAGTGGACCTCCCGTGGACACAGAGGCTAGTGATATGGTATTATACTCTGAGGGATGACTCCAGAAAGAAGTGGTTCCAATTCAGTTGCCCCCTTATTTGCACTGAAGAACACGCATCATGTGCCCTCCCCAGCCACCTGCCTCGGGGCACATGATGGTCAAGCTGCTTCACTACAGGTACAGAAATGTTCTTATGCAGAGGGAAAGAGTGAGGAGCCAACTCTGCATGGGGAACAGCAGGGTATCCCTTTTCCTGGATTACATGAATGCTCTGAAAGCTAAGAGAGCCTTATTTCTGGAAGTGAAAAAGGTGCTGCGTGAAGAAGGCCTACAATACTGCCTGCTGTTTCCAGCTAAACTTAAAATTATCTTGGGAGATTCTGTGCATTTTTACACTGAACAAGCAGAGGTTTGGGATTGGGTAGAAGCCTACAACATGCAGGGTGGCAAACCATCAGAGAAGGGGAAAGGCTCTGCAAAACAGAGCAGAGCCAGGAAATGGTTGAGCTGCATCTCCCACAGAGGGACACTTGAAAAGCTGACCAGGCCACAAACAAACAAAGACTGGGCTACAGTGCACCACGTGGCAGCGGAACTTACAGTGCAGGTTCTCTTTGATTCAGAGAGCAGTTACTCACCGGAGCGACACTCCATGGCATCGATGTCTGATGACTCTGCCTCAGAAAGCAGCAACCTCCACATAGTCATTCGGCAGATGACAAAGGACCAACTCTGATAGTGAAGCGCCGAGAACTGGTGAACCCTCCTGGCAGAATTCTACACCTGCCCACACAATAGGACAGGACCCCCTCTGCCCCTGTGAATGCGGAAGACACTATGGGGGTCATTCTGACCCTGGCGGCCGGTGGCCGCCAGGGCCACCGACCACGGGAGCACCGCCAACAGGCTGGCGGTGCTCCGAGCATTCTGACCGTGGCGGTTCAGCCGCGGTCAGAAGCGGCAAGTCGGCGGGCTCCCGCCGACTTACCGCTGCTCGGGGGAATCCGCTCCGCCGCCATGAGGATTCTGACCCCCCCTACCGCCATCCTGTTCATGGCGGGAAAGCCGCCACGAACAGGATGGCGGTAGGGGGGGTCGCGGGGCCCCTGGGGGCCCCTGCCGTGCCCATGCCAATGGCATGGGCACGGCAGGGGCCCCCGTAAGAGGGCCCCGCAAAGTATTTCAGTGTCTGCCTTGCAGACACTGAAATACGCGACGGGTGCCACTGCACCCGTCGCACCTTCCCACTCCGCCGGCTCGATTACGAGCCGGCATCCTCGTGGGAAGGGAGTTTTTCCCTGGGCTGGCGGGCGGTCTTTTGGAGACCGCCCGCCAGCCCAGGGAAAAACTCATAATACCCTCCGCGGTCTTCTGACCGCGGAGCGGTATAATGGGGGCGGAATTCTGGCGGGCGGCCTTCGCCGCCCGCCAGAATCAGAATCACCCCCTATGTTACTTTAACTGGTGTGGAATGTGGGGAGATCCTGTGGAACCTCGACGTATGGTGCCCTCAATGGGGCACGTGCCATGAAGCCCTGGATGGTGGCTGTGGGGGCTCCTCCCTGGGCTGAATCTTTGATTGGTGCTAGATAACTACTATATATATGGGCTGATGATTTTAATTTGGGCTAATGCACAGCTGATCTACATGTACAAGCCTGGCCCCTTATCCCGCTGGGCCATTGGTTTGTGGATAAATGGTGCAATGGTTGACTTACAATTTGCATCATTGCAGTTTGGGTGGTTGGCTGTTACTGGACTCCTCTTGGGTTGGGGAGTCTGGGGCTGTTTTGTTTGTTTGTTGTCTCGGGGACTGTTGTGCATGCTGCACTGGGGGCACTGGACCTGTGGAGGGGGGATGCTCAATTGATCTTCGTTTAGCTCAGCAAATGACTGACCTATGATGCACCGTTACGTTTCTGGCATGGACCATCTGGGGAAATTGCTTGTGGCACTGTTGGAACGGGCAGGTTTATGCAACAACATACTCAGCATAGGCCCTGGATGCTGTCTTGTGGGTGAGGGCGGGAACCCCCTTTGAAGCCACACATCAACATTAATAAAGAGGGGCACTATTTCCTAAAAGTGGAGTGACTATACAGCAGGTGGAGTCCTATGGGGAGTGTGTATGCATCTAAGCAAGACCACGTTGCATTTCTTCACACCCTTTCTGCACCCTTTAGCCACCTTTCAAATGAGGCACTGTTACTAGGGGAGGACTTTAATTGTGTGGTGGATGCATGTATGGATTGTTCCACCACTCCTCTCCCAGGGGCATGAGCCCATAGGGCAGCTGTGAGATTCCAGGATTGGCTATGTGACTGAAGATGGAGGATATCTGAAGGATGCAACACAGTGAGGTGCTGGACTACTCCTACTACTTCCACATACACCAACTACACACCTGCTTCGATCAGTATGTTTGCTTGTGTCAACTGAGCCAATATGTGACTAAGACAGAGTATCTAGTCCACACTCTCTCAGACCATAGCCCACTACTACTAGACGTTTGGCTGGAGGATGAACATCTGGAGCTGCACCTGACAGTCCTGCCGAATTTATTCTATAGGCACTCTTTGCAGGCAGCCATAGTGGTGTATTTTGAGATCAACCAGGGCACAACAACTGATTGTGCAATTGAATGGGAGGCCCTCAAGATGGTTATCAATGACCATTGCCTAAGAGGGTTGCTGGGTGTGCGGAGGGAGCTAGACAGGGAGCTACAGGAGCTAGGCGAGGTTCTGCATGATTGTGATAATGCCCTGGGTGCTGACCCAGCAGCTCTCACAAGCTAACTGGCCACAGAGAAAAGATAAAACGTGGCACTGGAATGCCTGCAGCACCACAACACAAGGACTATATTACTAGGGCACAAGAAAAGGGGAACTAGGCTGGGAAACTCTTGGCCTGGTTTTATTAATCCCTAGGCGCTAAACGTCCACTTTCAAGATTATTACATACAGTTCTATTGGCCCTTGGACCTTGTTACGATTGGGGTGGTGTGGGACTTCATGGACCTTTTCTCACTCTGAACACTACCACAGGGACCCATGGAGGAGATAGGGGGCCAGTGACATTCCAAGAAAATAAGGCTGCCGTCAGTGACATAGCCTCAGGCAAGACCCTTGGGTCTGATGGACTACCTGAAGAGTTTTACTCGACATAAGCAGGACTGTTAGTCCCCAGTGTAAAGGTGGTGTACGCTAAGTCATATGCATCGGGGACCCTGCTGGCCTCAGCAAGGGAGGCAATAGTGGTCCCACTTCCCAAATCTAGATCTCTGGAGGCTACAGTCATAGTGCTTTACCCTCTATTTGTGCTGAACATGCATTTCAAAATCCTCGATAAAGTATTAGCGGCCAGATTGCCACACAACATGCAGACGCTAATTCATACAGACCAAAATGGCTTTATACCTACCTCAAGCACTTCCCTTAACCTGTGGCTATACTGTACAGCCCTGAAATACAGGCCACCCCTAGTGTCTTGATTAAGTCAGTTGACTTCAAGGAGACATTCAACATGGTCCAGTGAGACTTTTTCACAGAGGTCATGATCTCTTTGGCTCAGAAACGTGCAATGGATGTACTCCCACCCGACTGCCAGGTTTAAGACGGGCACCACAATTTTGAAGCAATTTATTATTTATCATTGAACGCACCATGGCTGCTCAGTATCCCCTCTATTCTTTACCATAGCGATAGAGCCTTTAGTGTAGTTGCTGAGGCTGGCGGGCAGAAGAAGGAGCACCGTAGTGGGGGAGCACAAACGTATCATATGCCACTCTCCAGATGACCTCCTGCTTTACATGATGGATGATGTCTCTGATGCCAGCCTCATGATAGGAGTCCTAGATGACTTTGGCGCTCTTTCAGGTCTCCAGGTCAACCCAGCCAAGACCTATCTATTCTGGGTCACAATTGGTTCCCTACGGTCTCCAGACATCCTGCTGGACCTAGTCTGAGCTCTCAACACTTTTAAATATCTGGGGAGTCAGATCTACCACACATTGGTAGACTTGTAGGACAGCAACCTAAGAGGGTCACTCTGCTCCCTTAGGTCATGTGTTCCCTTACGGAGGTCACACAAGCTCCCACTCATGCCATGAATTGTGATCTCCAAGATGGTGATGCTCCCGAGGATGCTCTATTTTTTCTCAGACCTCCCAGTTGATGTCCTGGTTCTGGCAACTAGATTCCCTCCTCAGAGGACTCATCTGGGACCTCATTGGCCAAACTTCTTTGACCTATAATGAAAATCCTATGCCCTGGCCCCTACTAGCTGCTGCTTTACACTGCTGATGTTGTTGTGTCTGGTACACCAGAGGGAGTCTGCTATACACCCCTGACCTGCTGCTTGTAGGCCTCCCACATGGTTTCCCCCATCCTACTTCACAGTAGCACAGCTGGGTGACTGGACCGAGGCCCCTTTGTGACAGTGGGTGACTGCTTTCACATGAGCATCCTGCTGGCCCCGGAAGAGATAACAGCACATGGCAACCTGCCCATAAAGTTAGTTCCTGACATATGAAACATTGACAAGGGCTTACAGAGACCTGCGGGACATTGGTGACAGGGAACCCCAGACTTACAAGGTGCTTTAGTTACTGGTAATGGTGGGATAGGCCCAGCACCTGGTGACTTAGTTTTATAGAGCACTCAATGAGATGGTGAGTAATCCCCTCATGGGACAAAAAAGACAAGTGGGAAGCTGTCGTGGGCTGTGAGATCCTGAAGACTGAGTGGCACAGGATGTTAGTGTACCACCACAAAGTGTCCAGGAATACACACCTGAGATACATTCAATTTAACTCCGCCCACATGACATACCATAATCTCATTCCTCACACATTCTCACCATTTTGAACTTCACAAAGCACATGCCTTATTACTCCAGGAATGTTCCTATTCTTCATAATCTTATTCAGATATAGATTACTATGACTACAGCAAGAAACATTATTTAGTCCCCATTTAACTACCTTCTCAGTAGCCAGTCAATGAAACTAGATTTGGGATTTATTTCTAAGCAATAACTTGGACATTTTATTCTTTGCAAAACCAGAACCACTCTGACCAATCTGCTGATGTCACATGGTTATTTGAATAGCCATCTTGACAATGAGGGTAAGCTGGCTGGAGGTGTTTCAAAAATGCATAAAAATGCAAAAAGCCTGAAAACTGATATTCCACTTTCCATTGCTTGCCAGTGAATTTGATCCCCAATAAGAAGACACAATTTACTAGCTAATTGGAAATAAACTTGTATTTGTGAGGAGCTACTGAAGAAATGTGAAGGTCCTCCTTCAAACACTTCTGCTCATCAGTAATCTCTCACCTACTTGTTCAGGTCCCACACATGTGAGAGGTACTATAATTTTCAGGGAAGGTGGAACATTGAAAGAATAGCACATGTAGATTTGTCTGAGCATTATCTAAAATCATACTCCCTTCTGATCTCTACCTTTCAACTGATAAGATCATAAAAATGGATCAAACACCTGCAGTGTAAATGTGTTTTATCTAACATCATTCGTAGCAAATCTCCATTTTCTCATCAGTTTGATTTTAATTCTTGTTTTAACCTATTTGCAAATAATCTTATTTGCAAATAATTATATCGAAACTATAACTACATCAATGGTTGAACTATCCCAAGTGAAATTAAATAAAAAAATATCTATGAAAGCAGCTTAGGGATATTTCAAAGAACTGAATGAAGAGATGAGATCTCTCAAAACTATGAAACACCAAAATCCATTCATTGGAACCTTAAAATTGTTTCAGAAAGAGTAAAAAAATAAAACACAAAAATATCGTTGCAGCTGCATTTTTCAAATGCAAGCAAACAAAACACCACGCCATATAGGGTTTTAAAATTGTTTAACAAAACAATCAATCTTTCTTCCCCACAAAACCTCAATAACACTAGAGAAAAACGGTAGATAATTTCAAAGTTCTTTATGGAGAACTTAAAAAAGATATACCTTTCCTTTTCTTTCCCAAAAATGTAAATACACATTACTTAACAATCCCGAAATCGTCAAATGTCTTTCAAACATTCATGGAAATAGCACAAATGGAATTAAGTAACAGAATCACTCTTATACTTTTCTAACACTGTATGTAGCAAGGACTTAGTTCATTCCAGAATTCAGGTCGTTAAACATTTAAATATTGTCAGTACTTGCCTTTTAAAAGAATATCTTTCTCACTTTAAATGCATACCACAAGTTTTTATGTAGCAAGGATTTTTTTAACCTTTTTGGTTTTTCTATTGAAATGTAATTGTAGTCGTGCTAAACAGCAAGAAATCCAAATTACACTGCCATGCGGCCACATGTTTTCCACTAACTCTGAAACATGCCAACTGTTGGTGTGTCAGACCTTATTAGTTTATTGCAATAAGTTGATAGGGGGATGTGTGTATGAGGTTGGTGAACCTTTCGACTCGTTTAAGATGTTCACACCCTCAAGTCTACACATAGCAAAAACATCAATAGACAATCAATAAAAAATCTTTAGAGACAGTAAAGTTCACACACCATGACCAATTTGGCCATGAGTAACCACAACTTATTATGAATTAGAAAGTTTATTTCCCTATATTAACAATGCTAATATCACGTAAATAAGTCTCAAAACCACATGATATAAGTACAGAAACCACAAAGGTTGACCAAACCTTCCAAAGAATAGCAACTTAACTAATGCAATAATAACTAATCCTTCCAAACCCAAAGTACAAATTAACAACAAGAGTAATTGCGCAATGGAAATGACATACATTGAGATAGTCAGCAATTGGGCAACATCAAGTCAGTACCCTAGTCTTTTGGGGGAAGGTGTCTCTGTCATCAGATCAGGATTAGCATGTGGGGCTTCATGCAAAAAAATTTATCCAATATTAATTTGGAAAAACATTTTAATAAAGACATTTGCAGTTCATAATACCTCTCCTAATTATTGATCAGCAAGCGGTGAATTTCTTCATCTGGAGGACATCAGTTCAGGAAGCATCAGCAACATGACATGACATGACAGGGGTAATAGTTCAGAATCTGGGACTTAAGTTTTCTAAACCATTAAGTTAAATCTTTAAGGCAAAGAGCTAAGACACATTGAGCTCTAAGCATTGAGTTCAAAAGTGAACACCAGCATTTAAGCATGGAGCATGCAAATAATAGAGTAAGGTCTCAGCAGCAAAATTTTCGGAGAATGACCCAAAGTTAGGTCTCAGCAAAGTGGCCTCCAAGAAGACAGCTCGTGAAATGGCCCAAAGTTCTTAGTGCAGTGCGGTTAAATCAAATTTGTCCCACGTTGTCATTGGTCAGAAAATCATTAGAGAGCTTACACATCCAATGAGAATATTATTCCATATCAACGATATACTTAGAAAGTCTTTCACATGTTGATGATTAGTTTGTCGCCTTTTAGCCACATTGTCGAGTTGTCAAAATGCAATATTTAATGTTTCTTCCTCTCCTTCTATCAGTGCCTTCATTGTTAATTTCCTGAGAGCATTAGTTTCTCATACGTCTAAACTAGCAAATTGTATCTATTGTTGTACATTAACACTTCTACATATTACCTAAAATACAGTAGCTTATGAAGACAGGAAACATTTGCATGTTTGTAGGATTTGGTCAACCGCCAAGACAGATAAAATTAGTTAACATTGTGTTCGGCAAACATGACATCATATTTTATTCTGACATTGTAGGTCTCAAAAATTAGCAGACATTTATTTTCAAGCGTAGGCCTGTGCTAACTTGAGGCCTTCAGTTAATTTAAGCTAACAGATAACATTTAACCGTGTGTATGACATATTACTGCATTTTATTATTAATATAGACTCTAAATACACATTGTTATTTTTGATAGGACATATCAAATTTCATGGCAGTAAATCAAGTGGGCACATTTTGAGTTACATGTTATTTTCTATAGTGTCTTTTCTATGTATATTCAAAATACAAGAAATCAAAAATACACTGTCATGTGGCTACGTTTTCCTCTAACTCTGAAACATGCCAACTGTCTGTGAGAATCCAGATGGAGAAAACATAGTTTGCCTTCCGACCATCTAGAGCATGCTCACAGAGTCAACACACTTAGGGTCTACAAAAAGGCAATCAGGAAAGCTAAATAAAGCTGTTATGCTGAACTGATTTCCAAACCCTCTAATCAGTGTGGAGGCCTTTTCAAGTTATTTGCTACTGCCACATTCCCTTTTCATAGTTATATATGTTGCTTCACAAGTGGATTTATGTGGGCCTCTCAATAACTTCATTAGTGAGCAGAATATTAAAGACCTTTTGTGTATCTGACATCAAACATCAGCATCAGCCTTTTTACTTCAACCTTCTATCATAAGGAGTGCAACCTCCATCCAAATCTATCTTAAATCTACAGATGCAGCCATGGATCCAGTTCTAGAGTGGCTACAGATGCATCATTTTGGACTTCGTGCTCTCTGCGGGGTCACCCCAAAACCTTTTGCCTTCACCCCTTGTGTTCTCATTTTTGTTGGCTTTAAGACTCTGTGCACTTTACCAATGCTAACCAGTGCTAACATGATTGTGCTCTCTCCTTAAATATGATAAAATTGGCCGACGACTGACTGGCATATTATATTTACTAATAAGTCACAACAAAAGTGGTATATCATATACACAGTGTCTAGAAATTAAATGCTACTAGTGGGCCTGCTAATATAGAACACATGAACATGCCAAAAGGTACTTATTTGAAACAAAAAGCTTTTAAGTTGATTGCTTAATTATTTCCAGTTGTTCAAAAGTAGCATCAGAACTGAACTGAAAAATATACTTAACACATTATAAATCAATCAAACACATTGACACAACAGGTGTACATAATAGATGTCCTTGTTGGACCTTTACTTGTTCTATTTTGTACCCAAGCCTATGAGGGCCTACTGAGCTGTCCTTTTGTATTTATAGTTATTACAATCAGTGGGCCTGCAGCACTTATTGTGCCACCCATTTGAACATGTCTCTGGTCTGCCATTGCAGCCTGAATGCAGTTTTAAACTCCCAATTTGACTTGGCAAAAGAAACCCCTTGCCAACCCTCACATTTCCCTTTTATCACAGACACCACTCAGATAGGCCCTAGCAACCCAATAGGCTAGAGTGCACTGTAGCTAAATAGTTGGACATGTACTCTTACATTTTACATGTTCTGGTAGTGAAAAATACTTAAAATGTTTTTCAGTACTATGAGGCCAATGCTCTCCCACAGGAAAACATTGGCTGCTTAATTGCATTTAATAAGTGGTCACTGTTAATAGAAGCAACAGATTGACATTTTGTGTTAGGTATGAGAAAAATTGTAATTTAAATCCCTCTATTATGGTAAGGTTGAATTTCATGTCACAGTTTTGAAAATGCCACTCATAGAAAGTTGGCATTATCCCACCCTAAATATTGTGGTGCCTGCAGCCTGTTACTTGGTAACATGACCGATTGTATTTGGCAGTTGAACTGTGTTTATTCCCCCCAGAGAGCCACACGATAGAGGGATTATGGTCCTCATTACAACCCTGGAGGTAAATCCCGCTTACCGCCGTGCAGAAGACCGCCAACACACTGCTGAAGCAGTAGAATTCCGCTACAGCTATTACGACCCACAGCTCAGAACCCGCCATAATCCAGACACCCAAACAAGTACGCCAGACCAAAGGTCAGTGATAAACTGGCGATAACAAAACTGACGCCGTCACGCCAACAGGAATACGCCCACACTATCACAACCACCGAATCCACGCTGCAGTCTTTCAACCGCGGTATTCCATTGGCGGTACACATCACAGCGCTCAAAATACACACACATTTACAAAACACAACCACATTGGACAATTCGAAATACACACCTGATACACATACACACACTACACCCACACACCCAATCCAATATAAAACACACACCCACATCACCCACAAACCCTTACTACCAGAATTCTGATACCACGCCAGAGAGAGACACCACCAGAAACCACACCAGCATCCACAGACACACAACATCATCACTCACACAACATCCACGCACCTCAAACAACACACAACAACACATCCCCTCACACATCATAACACACACCACCTCACACAGGAGCTCAGGGTCATGGTGGAGGAAATCGTCTGGGTAGAGCCACAGCTATTCGGATCACAGGTGCAACACACCTCCATTGTGAGGAAGATGGAGCTATGGCACAGAATCTTCGACAGGGTCAACGCAGTGGGACAGCATCCAAGAACTGGGGATGACATCCGGAAGAGGTGGAACGACCTACGGGGGAAGGTGCATTCAGTGGTCTCCAGACACCAGATTGCTGTACAGAGGACTGGTGGTGGACCCCCACCTCCTCCCCCACAACTAACAACATGGAAGGAGCAAGTCTTGGCAATACTGCATCCTGAGGGCCTTGCAGGAGAAGGAGGAGGACTGGACTCTGGTAAGGCAAATCTTTACTACCTTATCCCTCACCCCACCTGCATGCCATCACATACTCCCACCCTTACCCTCACACCCATCACCCCAAAAGCCCACAGATACCCCACCAACACAACCCACACATCCCAAAACCAAGCCCTGCATGCAACACCAATGCATGACACCCATCACCCAAGCATGTCCACTACAGATACCCACACAGACCCCAAACCAGTTATCACACAAGGACCTAGACAAGAATGCAAGCACTGGAGTACAGGGTCACTCACCCATTGCACACGATGGCACACACTGATGCAATAATCATGCCTTTACACCCCTGCAGGACCCCTGCCCAACATCACTGGACAGGAGGTACCAGACATATCCAGTACCCCCACAGAAGAGACCCACAGTGATGACAGCAGCTCTGCACAACTGTATCAAGATGACCAGCCCGGGACCTTGGGACAGTCGGTTCCCCTGACACTGGCACAAGCCACCACAGAGCCTCCCCCCTCAGGAAACACCAGCACAGCACCCACCCAGCGGGCCCATCCCTCTGTCCCCAGGACACGTCAATCAGCAGTGTGTCCACCACTACAGGGAACCCAGGCAAACCTACCAACCCAAGACAATCAGGGACCTGGGGGCAGTGGCAGTGGGCACAAGGTTCAGGGGACAGAGGAACAGGAAAACAGGGGAACTGGGAGGACTGCTGTGCGACAGGGGGAGGACAGGCCCAGGGAACCCACTCTCCACGAGGCCCTCTCCAACAAAATCAGGCGAGCGTACCATCATTCCCAGGAGACGATGGCAGCGGTACTGGCCAAGTTTCAGGAGACCCAGTGGCTGCAGGAGGAACACTATCTGGGGATCATAGAGGAACTGAAGTCCATTAACACCACCCTGGTAACCATTGCAGGGGTCCTGCAAGACATTGTCAACACCAGGAGGGACACTGTGGCACAACAAGGGGCCCCTGACACTAGCCTGGACGATGAACAGCCCTCCACCTCCGCCGGCGCTAGTGGACAGGAGGCACCGCCACAGGAACACAACACCAGCACCCCACCCCCTGCAGATGAAGAGCCACCCCGCAAACAATCCCTGAGATCCAGGAACAAGACAGAGAACATTGTCAAAGACCCCCGCCAGGAAATGAGACCACCCTGAATGTCACCCTTCTGTCCCACTTTGCCACCCTGTCCATCCATCAACTGCCCTTGCTCCACTTCCTATGCCCCTTTGGACAATGCACCTGTGAAACAAATAGACTGGACTCTGCCATGGACATTCCTCCACCATCACCCCTGCCCATTTTACAACCCCCTCCACTTATTTGCACAGAAATAAGCACACTTCAATCACAAAACAATCTGGAGTCAGTCTGTGCTTTCACAAATGTGTAATTGCAATAACTATGGAATATAGCAATGTCAATTTAATTGTTCACATACCGATGAAACACAGCTGTAGGGCTGGAGGAAATATAGCAGAGGGCACAAAGTAGGACCCACATTTGTTCAATGGAAAGGCAAAGTGACATGTCAGGTTCCACACACTGTGTGAAAATGACAGACTTATGCTAGCTTCAACAATAGTATGAGATGTGGGAGGCAGTGACATCTTCTTACCCGTGTCTCACTGGAAGTATTGCTGGATAATGTTGTTTCTGTTGTCGATATCCTCTTCTTCTGCCTCCTCTTCTTCACTGTCCACAGGCTCCACAGCTGCCATAAGACCACCAGCTGGACCATCCTCCTGCAGAAAAGGCACCTGCCATTGCAAAGCCAGTTTGTGCAGCATACAACAGGCCATGATGATCTGGCACACCTTCTTTGGTGAGTAGTAGAGAGAACCACCTGTCATATGGTGGCACCAGAACCTGGCCTTCAGGAGGCCGAAGGTCCGTTCAATCACCCTCCTAGCTCACCCATGTGCCTAATTGTAGCGTTCCTCTGCCCTTGTCCTGGGATTTCTCACTGGGGTCAGTAGCCATGACAGGTTGGGGTAACCAGAGTCATCTGCAAATGTCGAGGGACAACTGTTAGACACACACTAACCCGTAGCGACAACCCCAGACCCAGGCAACTATTTACACTGTATAGGGTCCTTGTCCTCACTTATTAGCCACACATGGTGCCTCTGGAGTTGCCCCATCACAAAAGGGATGCTGCTATTCCTCAGAATGTAAGTGTCATGCACTGAGCCAGGAAATGTGGCATTCAGTGGTCGGCCAAACACACCATCTGCACATTCATCGAATGGTAGCTCTTCTGGTTTCTGTACACCTGTTCACTCCTGCGGGGGGTACCAAGACCACATGTGTCCCATCAATGGCACCAATGATGTTGGGGATATGTCCCAGGGCGTAGAAGTCACCTTTCACTGTGGGCAAATCCTCCACCTGAGGGAACACGATCTAGCTGCGCATGTGTTTCAGCAGGACAACACGTTAGAGAACATTGGCTGGGACATCCCTGATGCAATGGCCACTGTTGTTTGAAAGGAACCACTTGCCAGGAAATGGAGTACTGACAGGACCTGCACTAGAGGGGGCATCCCTGTGGAATGGTGGATAGCTGACATCAGGTCTGGCTCCAACTGGGCACACAGTTCATGGATTGTTGCACGATCAAGTCTGTAGGTGACTATTACGTGTCTCTCTTCCATTGTTGACAGGTCCACCAGTGGTATGTACACCGGAGGATGCCACCATCTCATCACCTGCCCCAGCGGACGTGCCCTATGGACGAGAACAGTGAGCAGAGAGTAAGCCAATACTGAGGTATCACAAAATGTCATTTGCACAGATTTATTAATCCGAAATTTGCCTGTTACTGTGTGTATGCAAGGCCCACATTGGTGTGACACAGTTAGAATTAATGCCATATGGCCCCCTGAAATGGCGGCTGCCTGACCTGTGAGGTGGGACAAAGGGATATGAGGTAACTGCGCTGGCGTTGTACACCGTCGCGGTAGGCGGTCGAAGACCGCGGCGCAATCCTGCATTGGGTAACATTTGACCCTATGGGTCCCAGGAACCAATGACGATGTACGCCGGCAGTGACGGTACGCACCGCCGAGACGTGACCGCCATTTTCTGTCTGTTCCCTCACTTGATACCTGACCTTCAACAGGAGAGGACCTACACTGCAAGTGCTAATGTGACCTCAGTCTGGAAGCGACGATGGCTCACGTGTCTGTGGAAAAGGCCCCTGCCTTCACTTCGAAGGAGTTGGAGAAACTAGTGGATGGGGTCCTCCCCCAGTACACACAACTGTACGGTCCTCTAGACAAACAGGTGAGTACACTGTGAGAATGCTGCATGGGCAATGCCTGTTTGGAGTGGTGTGGATAGAAGAAAAATGGGGAGGGGGGACTGACGCCTGCATGTGAGGACGGTGAGTGTATGTGCGTCAGGGCAAGGGTGGGAACGTGGGCCAAAGAGGATGACGGTCTGGACGGGTAAAGATTTTAATTTTCCCCTGTACTATTCCACTAGGTCAGCGCCCACCAGAAGAAGGATATTTGGCGTGCCATCGCCAAGGACGTCCAGACCCTGGGGGTCCACCACATACGGAGCACCCACTGCCGGAAAAGATGTGAGGACCTTCGCCATTGGAGCAAGAAGACGGCGGAGGCCTAGCTGGGGATGGCCTCCCAACATGGGAGTGGTGCCCGTCGCACCATGACTCCCCTGATGTTCCAGATCCTGGCGGTGGCGTATCCGGAGTTGGATGGGCACTTGAGGGCATCACAGCAGCCACAAGGGGGTGAGTACACTATCATTCTGCTGACTTTGTGCGCATTACAAGGTGTCTGGGCAGGGGAGGTGGGCAGTGGGTTCCCCTAGATCAGGGCGAGCTTTGTAGGCAAGTTCCCTTGTGAGCCCGGCTCTGTGGCACCCCACCCCACTAGTGGTTAGTGCCATCTACACATAGTCGGGCTCCTGTGACTTCCAGGTGTGCAGCAATCAGGCTTAGGCCTTGTACCCAATGGGCATGTTATAAATCTAGGAACTATAAGTGCATGGCCTAGTGCAGAGGGCTGCTGTGTCTGTTGTGGTCGCCAACGGTAGTGGTGTTGCATGCACTGAGCATGTCTTTCTTCTGTTTCTCCCCCACCTTTTTGTGGTCTCCCTGTTCTTGTGTGCAATAGCATCATCAGGCAGAGGAGCAGTGGCACCGGAGCAGGAGGGAGCTGCATCCCACTTGGCCCTGGAGGTTGAAACAACAGAGTCTGAAGCCACCAGTGGGACGGAGGGTGAGGGGAGCTCCACGGCGGGGACAGGAGCAGACAGCAGTGATAGCGACTCCTCCTCTGATGGGAGCTCCCTTGCAGTGGTGGGCCCCTCTGTGCCCCCCGAATCAACAGGTGCAGCCGCCACCCCTCCTACCAGCACCGCCCTCCCATCTGCCCCTCAGCGTGTGTCCCGTGCCCGCTCACCCAGGAGCTTAAGCATCTCCTTCACCCCAGCCACCTCAGGCCCTGCCCCAGTCAGCCCTGCTGCCCTCAGTTAGGAGGCTATTGACCTCCTGAGATCCCTCACTGTTGGGCAGTCTACCATTCTGAATGCAATCCAGGGTGTTGAGAGGTATTTGCAAGAAACAAATGCATACCTGGAGGGCATTCATTCTGAGCAGGCAGCCCAACAGAGAGCAATTCAGGCTCTGGCCTAAGCACTGATGGTAGCCATTGTCCCTGTGTCCAGCCTCCCCCCTCCAACTTTCTCCACCCAGACCCAATCCCCTCTACCTCAGCCTATCCCAAGCATACCATCAGACCAGCATGCACACACCTCAACCCACAAGTGTGGCTCAGGCAAACATAAGCACCACACATCCGACAGGCACTCACACAAGCATCATACCCATGCACATATACCAACATCCACTGCCTCCACTGTGTCCCCCTCATCCACATCTCCCTCCTCCCTCCCAGTCTTGTCTCCACTCACACCTGTGGGAAAAAGGTGCCCACATCCCGGAGGGAGAAGCCGAAAACACCTGCCACCAAGGGATCAGGGAAAACAAAAGGGGATAGTGGCAAGACAGCTGCGCCACCATCAAAGGTGGGGAAGGGCCAGAAATTGAAGGGCAGGTCAGGAGAGGGCATGGTGGCACCGACTGAGGGACCAGTGTCACACCTTCTGTCCACATCGATGCCAACCTGTACGGTGGAGAAGACCGCCACCTGCACCACCACCTGCACCGCCACAGAGCCCGCCGCCAGCACCGCTGCCACAGAGCCCGCAGCCATCACCGCCACCACAGAGCCCGCCGCAAGCACCGCTGCCACAGAGCCTGCCGCCACAGAGCCCGCCGCAAGCACTGCCGCCACAGAGCCGGCAGTCAGCACCGCCACCACAGAGCCCACAGCCAGCACCGCCGCCACAGAGCGCACCGCAAGCACCGCTGCTACAGAGCCCGCCGCAAGCACCGCCAGCTGCCCCGCGACATCCTGAGCCAGTGGCACCACCACAGACATGGCTGCCATCCCCAGTGGTCAGTCGTCCGAGGCTGGTGGTGAGGTCCAGGAGCCTAAAGCATCACTGTCATCACAGTTGTCACCTGCATATGGAATGCGAAGCCGCAGCAGTGTGGGGTATGTCTCTGCCTCCATGGCGTATCAACCTACCTGTACCTCGGCAATGGCACACACACCCAGGCGAGGGTATTGTTGCAGCCACAATGCACGTGGAGCACTCTGGGCACAAAGCTCCCTCCAGAACCAGTGGAGTATCACATCCACTACCTCAGTCCATGACAGGATGAAGCACTCTGGGCACAAAGCTCCCTCCAGAACCAGTGGAGAAAGGCATCCACTACCTCAGTCCTTGGCAGGATGAAGTACTCTGGGCACAAAGCCCCCTCCAGAACCAGTGGAGACTGTTATCCACTTGAGATACTGTGGCTTTGCACTCCCCAGGATAATGCAGTGGGCAAACCACCCACTGGAGAGACTTGAGAGACTGTGGCTTTGCACTCCCCAGGATACATGAATGGGCATGAAGCCCCCTCGTGGAGCAGTGGCGTTGTGTGTTCATCAGGCTGAGGTGCCCCCCTTCCCTCCCCCTGAGGTGCCTGTATATTTTCTATGTGATGGCCCTCCAGTGTTCTCTCCGTTTGGAGTCAGGTATCTAGTGTGGGCCTCGCCCATACATTTTGTGCCCAGTGGTCCACGGACAATAATTGGTGCACTATCCGGACTTGTGTAGTTGGTGTACATAATTGTATAAACTGGATTTTGAGTTTTGACTGATGGATTTTTTTTATAACAATCGTTACAATCATTTCCTTTTGTCCTTGCGTTATTCAATGGGGGTTGGAGGGTGTATGTGTAATGTTGCAGCATGTGTTTGTATGGTGTTGTGGGTGAGGGTGGGGGTGGGGGTGTTGTATGTTGCGTGTGTGTGTGTCACTCTCTTTTCCCTCCCCTGTGTTGTAGGTGCAGTACTCACTGTGGTCATCGCCGCCGTCGTTGGAGCTCCTGATAGAGGAGCAGGAAGACCATCGCTGGCAGGATCTGCAGTTCGTGCTCCATGGCGTCCTGGTTCCTTGTGGGGTGTGGAGAGGTGAATGTTTTCCCTTCTGTGTACTGTTTCCGCCGTGTTTTTATTCACGTTGGTTCCGCCCCGGAAAGATGGCAGATAGCCGTATTGTGATAGGGTGGGCGGTACATTATGTTCCGCCTATCTGTTGGCGGTGTCTGCCGCGCTGTTTGTTTATACCGCCTTGGCGGTCGGAGTGTTAAAGTGGCTGTCTATGTTGGCGGTTTCCGCCACAGTCGTAATCCCATTTTTTTTTCCACCGGCCTGTTGGCGGTATTACCGCCGCTTTAACACCAACCGCCAGGGTTGTAATGAGGGCCTATGTGTGCCTGGACGGGCCATCAACTGGGAGTATGGGGGGACAGAGCTGGGCACAGCCCCACTTGCAACAGAATAGGCTGCTCTCTGCCTTCATACAAAGGACTTGTCACCCCTGCATTGTTCATGCAGCCAGCTTGGAGCCAGGGCGGGGGAAGCAGTAAACTTCGAGCACTTCAAAGAGAATTCCCGAGGCACCGGGTATAAAAATAGATGCCTCATTCCCACTCTTCAGTTCACTTTCTGGACCTTTGAAAGGACTCTTAGAGGACGGTTTACTAATGTGGTCTGCTGTGTATATCAGAAGACTGCTTTGCTTGATCTAGAAGTACTACTTTTCGGCCTGAGGCCTGCCTTGAGCCCTCAGAGGTCTACCCTCCTGCTTGAGCTCTGTTCAATTTCTGAACCTAGGACTACTAGGGTGACCCCAAGAGATAGTTGGCTTGCTTCCTATTCAGAGCCCCAGGGATAGAAAAAGGCTCCAACTATCTTGGCCCCACACCAGAAACCAGCCTGAGTGAGTTCTAACACCCCCAAGTGGTGCTACTCTAGTCCTTGACCCTTGTTGGTGGTGCTAAAGGTGCCCAGATAGCCAAAATCCCAAACTTCGGACTGAGAAACTTTTTGTCTAAAATTTGCTCTGAGAACTCAGAGGAGACTGGGACCAACCTGCTTGTCTATCCAACCAAGATGCATCGGCGGTCAGTCTGACTTTGCAGCAGCTCCCGCTATGTTCTTCTCCACAGCAACAGCACCTGTTCAGCTGTCCTTTGCACAAGGGGTATCCAGTCTCGTCGAACTCTCATCAGCTACAGCCTCCAGCCTCAGCCTGCTGGAGATTTTTGACTTCCAAAAAAAAGACATTGGGCCTGATTTAGAGTATGGTGGAGGGGTTACTCTATCACAAATGGGACAGATATCCCATCCGCCGTACTACAAGTTCCATAGGCTATAATGGAATTGTAATAGAGTGGACAGGATATCCGTCACATTTATTTTGCAGTAACCCCCTCCACCAAACTCTAAATAAGACCCTAAACCATGGCATACAAATCTTCACTTCAACATCATCCAGCGGCTCCCTGCCAACGAGGTCTCCTTTTTTGGACACTGTTGCCGGCCTTGCCTTGCTGAACTTTACCTTCTCAGAATATTTTTCTTAAAATTTCTTCTAAGTTCAAAGGTAAGCCGGACCATGACACTTCTTTTATCCGACCTGCACTCCATTATGGACGGTGATATTTTTTTACTTTGCCACTATGATGCGTGATTTGATGTCCGCGTTTGGTGCTTTGAACTTTTAGGTGCTAGCTTTTTACCTTAAACTTTTAAAATTCATAGCTACAGTTGTACTAATCGGATTTTTCTCATTTTGGTGTCAAATAGCTTATTAAAGGTACTCTATTTTTCTAAATTGATATGCAATTTTAGTTGTGTTGTGTTTTGTTTTCACTTTATTAATGTCTGTGTGCTGCATAAATACTTTACACAATTTCTGACAGGGCCCTTACCCTTAGACTTCTAGTCGGTCACCTACTTAAATGCTCCTTTTTGCCTAACGCATTCCCAGTCAAATCATCTGGACTTTTATTTTATTAACTTTTACCACTCCCGTATGGTTTTTAGATAAGGAAAGGCACTGAAAACACCAGGAAATGGCTTTTCGGATGATGCACCACTGCTCACTGACGAGGGCGTGTTTTTTATCTTAGTTATGCTGGACATAGCCATGACGTTTGGTGATGTTGTAAATCATCGGATTGTGCTAAAAAGGTTGCTCACAGATGCAAATGGTAGTCGGATAGAGATGAAATATTGCTAATCTTTTTAATCAAGCATTCCCAAAGGCTCAAACTGGGCTCATTCATGTATTCACCATGCTTTCGTGTTTGCAGAATACCACAGAAGTCACTATTATTGCCTGTTCTTATTTATTAGCTATCTATCCCTCTGTTTCAACATTTTAGGGGCTCACAGATGAAGTTTCATTTTATGCGCACAACATGCAAAATAATATTTGTTGCACCAAGAAAGCTCAGGCTTCCTGGAATTGCTTAACTTGCTAAGCACATCAACATTCGATGCAAGCCAAACAATTACAACTCAACAATTCCAAGACACGACATTTTGCTTAGAGGACCACATTTCCTTTAAACTTAACACAAAATCCTTTGTCTCTATAAAGCACCTTTGACTCTCCACCAAAACCACCTCTTTGTTTGATGCCACTTTAGAATCCACTGCGAAAATCAGACTTAGGTGCATTACAAAAAAAAAACTCAATGTTCTCTCCAACTACCAATCCATATAGGTCCAGATGTAATACCTTTTGTTTTGCGACTTGCAATTTGCGATCCGTTTGGGAATCGCAAATTGCGAGTTGCAAGACAAAATG
Organism: Pleurodeles waltl; assembly: GCF_031143425.1. Lineage (NCBI taxonomy): Eukaryota > Metazoa > Chordata > Amphibia > Caudata > Salamandridae > Pleurodeles > Pleurodeles waltl. The sequence goes on from NC_090444.1 coordinate 309,603,105, forward strand.
TACAACAGTGTTAAGTACACTGTTTGTGATTCCCAATGGGGTCGCAAATAACCTACTTCATCATTATTCATGAGGTAGGTTGCAATTTACGACCCATTTGGGAATGGCCCACTCACGGAGATGGTGACCTTCTGGGGACAGAAGACCACCATGTCTGTGACTGCTTTTTAAATAAAGCAGGTTTTTTTTTAAATGCAGACCATTTTCCTTAAAGGAAAACGGGCTGAATTTCAAACAAACAATTAAAAAGTTTTCTTTTTTTTTTTTTTCAGAGTAGGCAGTGGCCCGTGGAACCAATACCTGCTCTCAAAAAATACTTTTGCTTCCATTCACAAAGGGGAAGGGGTCCCTCGGGGACCCCTTCCCCTTTGTGAATGGGTTAGTACCAATTTGAAATTGGTGTTAACTGCAATTGTTTTGCAATTGCATTAACAGCCACAAAACAATCATATATACCACTGCGACTCACAGATAGGAAGGGACGTCCTTGGAATGCACCTTTCAAAATGCGACTCGCAAACCCTTTTTTCGATTCGGTAAATAAATTACCAAATCATGAAATTGGGTTTAGAATCAGTCCATTTGCGATGAGCAAAAAGCTTTGTACAACTGACCCATAGTGTTTCCCTGTCCTTATCAAAGGCAAAGTAAGGGGTAAACCACAAGGCCCTGAATACATCACTATCCCCTCTTCACCATTACCAATCCAGTTTCTGGTATTGTGTTGCACTGAGATGACTACTGATCAATTTTTTAAATCTTTTTTTTAAAAAAATTTCTTTTTTTTTCTTTTTCTACATATAGTTTAGTACGCAATCAGTAAACATACCCAACTGGTACCTTATCAAAGGCAAAGTAAGGGAGTAAACCCCAGGGCCCTGAATACATCACCATCCCCTCTTCACCATTACCAATCCAGTTTCTGCTATTGTGTTGCACTGAGATGACTACTGATCATTTTTTTAAATCTTTTTTTAACATTTTTTTTTTTTTTTTACATATAGTTTAGTCTGCAATCAGTAAACATACCCAACTGGTATCGACCGTGCTGCATAGTACATAACCAATAACGTCAGATCAAATAGGACAGAGATTTGCATATCATCAGGGAGCAAGTCTGTGTATTCTAATGCGACAAAGCATACAAGAGCCTACATTCAAATAAGCAATAAAAAAGTTAATTTTCAGAACTTCAAACAAGAGAACTTGCCTGCAACCTCATATTATGAGAGAAAAAGCAACTCATCAGTACAGCAAGGAAGGTATAACCTTTGTCCTGAAAGTAAGAACGCCATCATTCAAAGGATAATGCTGCTCCTGGGCAGAATTAAGAATCTCATTTACGCAGTGGGCGGAGTTGCATGAAGATATAAACCGTATCTCAGCCAGCAGTGTGTCCCAGCTGGCAGAAATGTGGTATATGCGTAGGCCGCTGTTATCCTTCCAGTGCAAAGCCGTGCATTCATGGAATGCGCCCAGGCAGAGAGGGCAGGGGGAGTGGATGATGTCCATCTGCGAGTGATCAATTGCTTGGCAAGCAAAAGTGAAAGGCCAATGGTCTCTGTAGCTACCCTATTATTTTTGGTCCGGTGAAGCATTCCCAGCAGGCACGCCTCCCAAGTGTGCAGCGAGGAATCCTCCTTTCATCTCGCTAAAGAAGTGGTGACACCCAGCCAGTACTGGGAAAGCGAGGGGCACACCCAGAACAGATGTAGAAAATCAGATTTGGGCAAGAGGCAGTGGGGGCAGACAGCATCCGTGCGGTGGAAGTAGGTCTTGAAATGTCAGTTGGGTGAGGTAGGGCCTATGTAATCTGCATTACTGTATGATCCTGAAGCAGACATTACGGGATACTATGGCAGGGCATGCTAGGATGTATTGCCACTCTCTCTTTGTGCATGGGTGGCCAAGCTGACGGTCTCAGTGTGGTCGCAGTGAATTAAGAGGCATTGCATCATGTGTGTGTAAGGAGCAGGCAAGACATTGTGTTAGATGGAGACCTGTCCGCATGACATGCAAATAAAGAACCGTTAGGTACATTTCACTTTCCTGCTGAATGCCTCCCACCCCCCCCCCCCCCCCCCCCCGTTGGATTCCCATCGAATGAATAAGGGAATTGTATAGCATTCATTGGCCTGGATAAAGGCTAGCATCTATAAGGTCCTTAATTGGGAGGCGAATGCTGTCTTGATATACAGCTCCCAACGGGAGAGCGGAAGTGTATGATGTCACCACCCGAGTGAGGAAAATGCTGATCCAGTAACAGGAACGCACAACACGCAGAAGAGAGCCTCACCTCTCGAAGGGTGGCGTCAGTGTCTCTAAAGCATTATCGCAGCAAAGAGGGCATCCCTTCTCCCATCTATCAGTCCCCGGGTCTCCTATGTCGGTGAGCCCCAGCTCATTGCAGGGCGGGACAGGCAAGTCTGCAGGCTGCAAGGCTCACCACAGCCATCCAGGACACTGTTGCTACTTTCCTAAATCTGCCATCACCCAGGTGGTCAACAGGGATGAAGGCAGCCAGGGATGAAGGGATTCAGCTGCATAATGGGTTTGATGCTGAGCTCCATAAGACAGCATCCACCATCCTGGCTGTGCAAGTCACTCCTTCCTCAATGACTACTAATCATGTGTTTGATTAAACTGTTACCTCATTTGATCTAGTAGAAACCTAGTTTGCAAGCCTATTAGACCATTCACCAGCATACAATTCACTCACCTATATTACTTTTTTCTATAATCTTTCCATTCACATGGGTATTATGTTCATAATATTGTTTTAATGGTTATTTCTGGTTATAGAAAGCCTGTTGAGATCAAATTCTCCTGACGGATACCTTTAGACTTGAAACACGGGGGTGGGAATGTTAATGTGTTGTTGAAAGTTTTTGAGCTAAAGATGTAACATTTTCTGCAGAACTCTATTGTTCGTAAATTTGAGGTATTGAAGAACCCTGAAAAAGATTATTCAGCTTTATGGATTTCAAGCATATCTTAAGGAGCTCACCTACATGGCATGATATAGAGGAAACGAGAAAATGTGATCATGCTGCTCCTAGGCAAGTAGAGCATCAATTATGCGTTTGCTGAAATTGCTTCACCCTTGAAAATGCAATTTTGGTGGTCCGCTAGATTTTTATGGCTATGTTCCAAGCCTTTCTACGTGTGTCACACTAGCGACACAGACGATTTTCTCAACTCAAAATTACTTATATTTTTTAACAAAGGAAACTGGCAAGGGTTCAATGGGATGGGGTCTATGACTGTATGGATACTTCACTTATATTCCCTCTCAATTACTGCTTAGTGTCTGAACAAAGTGGCATAAGAAAGGCCAAGAGCTGAAATATAGGCACACATACTGGCATACAGGGACTTAAACAAATAAAGCACTACTAGCAACATTAATTAAATTAATAGTATATAATGGGCAGGGTAGCACTGACTCTAGCTATCTCGTAGATTCTTAGGAATATCACTAAACAAAGATGAGTTTACCTACCACTGCTTTCAGAAATATGAAATGTGTATTGAAGTTCAATTTTTTTGAATGTCATAGCCTACTTTTCCTCATTGATCACATATGCTTATTTATGTGTTTATTATAATTTTAAAAGCAGCCATGCTAAAAATGTATGATACCTTCTGTTCACCACAGGCAAATGGATTGATGCATACAAGACTGGTGACAAGGCATGCGTCATGTTCATACTTGTTACTTATTGAGGTACACAAAGACAAATCGATCATTATGTCTTCACGAAAGGGTGTATCTATAGTTTTGTATGATTACAAAGATGCTTGTTTAGAGTATATAACGGGTATTTAATACTACTGTTTATGACAGTTTGCAGAGTAATCCTATGATGAGAGTGATAGAAGAAACTGATTACATCTTAGCCAGGGGGCAGACCAATGAGCGGCTAAATAGGAGGAAGTATGGTTGTTTTACCACAGGCAAAATCATTTGTGCCAATAATATTTACCATACGGATGATGCATGAAACACTGATTAATTCACTAGCTGAGTCAATAAATCCATATAACTATAATACAACTGATCCACTGAAACAAATGTAAGAATAGAAATAATTTTGTGTTGTACAAGTCATTTTGAGTATGTTGCTAGCATATCATAGACTAAATATTGTCTGATCGAAATATTTTGTCCTGAATATTGTTTACAAAACTATCAACATATTGAACATACTATTAGAATATTTACATCCAAGGGATGTAAATACTCCATTAGTAAGTCAATGCTGGAGTTAATACAAGAACATTAACACCCATTGAATTGGTTTCTTCCCAATTGGCATAATTACTTTACTTATAAGTCCCTAGTAGAGTGGTCCTGCCTGTACCCAGGGCCTACAAATTAAATGCTACCTGCACTTGTTGTGCCACCCACTTCAATATCCTTGCAAACTTGTCTCAGGCGTGCCATTGCAGCTTTTTTGTGCAGTTTTAAACGTCCATTTTGACCTGGCAAAATCAACAGTTTGGCAGGCCTAAACCGCCCTTTTTAGCACACATACGTCACCTCCAGACTAGTTTCTAAACAGCCCATAGGGCAGGGTGCCATGTATTTAAAAAGTAGGACATGTACTTTTAAATTTTGCATGTCCTGATAGTGAAAAACCTTTAAATAGTTTTTTGCTATTGCAAGGCCCACCTCTCCTTTAGGGTAACATTGCAGTTACCTTAATAGATTTAATAGAAATAACAACAAAATGGGAACAGGTGAGCCATTCATGTTTGCTGTCTTAGGAATTGTAATGTGTACTGCTCTCTTATGGTAAAGGCGGATTTCAAATTGCAAGTTTGTAAATCCCACTTTTAGAAAGTTGGCATTTTTCTGCCCAAGTAATTCATTGCCTGCAGACTGTCTCTGGTTCACTTGACTAGCTGTAGTTGGCAGTTGGTCTTTGTGTATTCCTCCCAGACAGCCACACACCACAGAGAGCTTAGGTGTGCCTGGATTGGACATCATTTGCAGAATGGGGAAGGAGCTGGGCATTGCCCCACTTACACCTGAATAAGCTGTGTCCTGCCCTCACAGAAAGGATTGTATATCCCTGCAGTTAGTCTAGAAAAATGACAAGGGATGCTGGAAAACAGCATTTCAAAGGAAATCTCTAGAAGCTTCTCCCACTTCAAACCAGTGGAAGACTCTGCCAGGTAGAAGGATTGATGTGCTGCTGAAACAACTGTCATTTTGCTGGCCTGCTGCTGTGAAGGGCTGCAGCCCTGCTTTGCTGCCCTGCTGCCCTCTTGTCTGGGTGAGGAGGACTGGACCTGCAACCTTTTCCCAGGGCTACGAGAGTGACTACAAGGAGTAGTCTCTAGTAACCAGCACCAAAAGTCTGCATCTGTGAGTCCTACCCTGTCACATGGTGCCATCCTAGTCCTGGAACTTTGGAAGTGGGCCTAAAGGTGCTCTGCCAGCCCGTCTGTGGACCTAGCAAGACAGACGCATCTCCTCTGCTGCGCAACCCTGAACTAAGCCAATGCATCACTGCTGCTGCATGGACTTCCTGGTCTCCAGGACTCCACATTAACTACAGCAGTCCCCTGGAACCGACATTGTGCAACACATCCCCACAGAAGTACTCTGCATTGCGTACAGTGGCCCACTGGACCCACGGCTCCCATGAAGCAATTCCATACAAGGACATCGCCCAATGCAAGTTCTGGAAACTGTTGCTGTGTGACTCATCTCCTCGCCCATATCTCACATCGCTGCTACTGCACAATACATCATCTACGCGTGACTTTGGATCCCTTCACAACTAGGATTGAGATACTGGATTCAGGGGACCTAAGTGGGTCTGGCTCTCCATTGCGGATGGCCTAAACTTGTGACCTTGCCAAGACTAGCACAACCACATATCCACAGTTAGCGTTTCGTGCTTTTTGGCACAATATTTGCTGAAATCTTTATAATTGCATATCTCCAGTTCTACTGATTGGATTTTTATTGTTACGGTCTTGGTTTATTTATTAACGTATACTCTATTTGTCTAAATTGGTGTCAGATTTGTCCTCTGTCATGTTTTAACTTTATTACTTTTGAAGTGTTGCAACTGCACCCGTCGCACCCCTGCAACTCCGCCGGCTCCATTCGGAGCCGGCTTCATTGTTGCAGGGCCTTTCCCGCTGGGCCGGCGGGCGCTCCTTTGGAGGAGCGCCCGCCGGCCCAGCGGGAAAGCCAGAATGGCCTCCGTGGTCTTTTGGCCGCGGAGCGGCCAAGTGGCGGTTCCCGTTTGGCTGCCGGCTACCGCCGCCAGCCAAACTCGGAATGAGGGCCTTAGTAACTTTGCACCTAACCTTCACTAAGTGAGGGTTAGACATATAGGTGACTTATAAGTTTCTTAAGTGCAGTGTAAAATGGCTGTGAAATAACGTGGAAGTTATTTCCCTCAGGCTGCAGTGGCAGTCCTGTGTAAGAATTGTGTCTGAGCTCCCTATGGGTGGCAAAAGAAATGCTGCAGCCCATAGGGATCTCATGGAACCCCAATACCCTGGGTACCAAGGTACCATATACTAGGGTATTATAAGGGTGTTCCAGTGTGCCAATCAGAATTGGTAAAATTAGTCACTAGACTGCAGTGACAATTTTAAAAGCAGAGAGAGCATAAACACTGAGGTTCTGGTTAGCAGAGCATCAGTGATACAGTTAGGCACCACACAGGAAACACATACAGGGCACAACGTATGAGCACTGGGGTCCTGGCTAGCAGGATCCCAGTGACACAGGCAAAAATAAACATACACACAAGTAAAAATGGGGGTAACATGCCAGGCAAGATGGTACTTTCCCACAGTCCCTCTATGCCCAGCGGAGTTATTTCCATCTTGTGGTCACAAAAGGAAAGAAGAGGAAAAACAGTACATTGACCATTCTTCCTACAATCCAAGACAGAGATGAATTATTTATGTAAATACTCTATACTCTGACATTTATGGGTGGTTAATGTATTGTACTGAAATGTTTAATTGTGCATCCTTCTAACCCATATGATGTACCACTTTCACACCATTAATAATGTTGATGTTTAGACTGAAAATAACAATTAGAGAATAGAGAATAATGGAAGTCTAAGCAAAATGTCTGTAAATCTGGGTCCTGGTTTCTCAGCTGTATAAAAAGGCACAAGATACATCCTCGCTAAAAGCTGGGGAAGATGAGAAGCAGGCATAAATATTGTGCGTTTTATACATAAAGCTGTGTAAATCTGTTAAATGTCTGTCATGGTCCCTGTGCCTAAAGTATCCTGATAGCATATAGACCAGGTTCAGAGTCTGTAGCTACAACTTTGAGGAGATGGCACAAGGTAGAGAGAGCTGAGAATCACATGAGAATTAGCAGGGCGGTGATACAAATAACAAAATATCCAGGAATATAATTTGACACTATGGGGGTTATTCTAACTTTGGAGGAGGTGTTAATCCGTCCCAAAAGTGACGGAAAAGTGACGGATTTACCACCAGCCGTATTACGAGTCCATTATATCCTATGGAACTCGTAATACGGCTGGTGGTATATCCGTCACTTTACCGTCACTTTTGGGACGGATTAACACTCCTCCACAGTTAGAATAACCCCCTATATTTGACAATACCTCCAGATAAATCAAAGGAAAAAGTTCATACACACATATCTTTCATGTGTTCTGATCCGGTTCGGATTTTTACATATGAATAAGGATATATTTGGGAGAAAATTACACTCAAGGTGATCTTGTGAGGAAAATTGACTCCCAAACCTTTTCTCAAAGAAAAATCTAGAAGATAGGTTAGTATTCTTGCAATAATTTACACATATGTTAGAAATATGTATTACAATCAATTGATAGCTAAACAATCTGCGTACATGCATTTACAGGATGCAGCAATATGTTGCATTTTAAGTGCAGACTGGCACCTGTCGGCTCTAATATCTTGCCAGCAGTCAAAGATGTTGTCCGAAAGAAGGAGCTGCAAATCTCCCCTCTCTTGCGTAAAGGATGGAAATACTAAAGGGAAGCTGAGGGTGGTCCATTTTTTTACCCAAACCTTCCCTCTTAATACAAGCAGGTCACCCCTAAGGTAGGCCCTAGCTAGCTCCATGGGCAGGGAGCAGTGTGTTTAAAAGGTAGGACATGTGTGTTGCACATGTCCTGATAGTGAAATACTGCCAATTTCGTTTTTCATTATTGCAAGGCCTATCCCTCCCATATGTTAACATGGGGACTGCCTTTAAATATCTTTTAAGTGCAGTTTCCTTTTGGGAGCAGATAGAGATGTGGAGTGTGGGGTCTCTGAACTCATAATTTAAAAATATATCTTTTGGTACAGTTAGGTTTTAGATTGTCTGTTTGAAAATGCCACTTTTAGAAATTGGGCATTTTCTTGCTTACCCATCCTGTGCCTCTGCCTACCTGTGGAATCCATGTCTGGGTCAGATTGACAGTTGGGCTGTTTGTGAATTCCCTCTAGACAGTGACACAAAGAGAGCTGAGGTATGTCCTGCATATTCTGATGAGTCTTCCTGAGCTGGAGGTGTGAGGGAGAAGCTGACACCTGCACCTGAAGGGACTGTCCCTGTCCTCAAACGATGCAGTCTCCAACCCCCTAGAGTGCATCTGAAGCAAGGCCGGGGCAAGACAGAATTTTGCACAACAGAGACTTTCCTTTGAAGTTTGCCTACTTCAAAGGCAGAAATGAGTATAAGCAGTGGACCCAACACCCCAGACTTTTAGAACTCTTCTAGATCAAGAGAAACCTCTGCCAAGGAGAAGAGCTGAAGAGCTGGAGGAGGTGTACTGCCCCTTTGTTGTGTGTGTGCTTTGCTGGGTTGGCCTGCAGTTGCTGCTTCTGCCTTAAAGAGAACAAAGACTGGACATTGCTGTGTATCCTGCTTATGAAGTTTCTTCAAGGGCTTGAAGTAGATCTTGCCTCCTGTTGGAATTCTCAGGGATATCAAAGACTTCAGGTTCATCTTCCTACAGCACTGGGAACTGTGGGGCATATTTATACTCTGGTTGCGCCGGAATTGCGCCCTTTTTTTTACGCAAATCCGACGCAAAACTAACTCCATATTTATACTTTGGCATTAGACCCGTCTAGCGCCAAAGATCTTGGAGTTTGCGTAATTTTTTAGCGTGGACACCTTCCTTGCGTTAATGATATGCAAGGTAGGCGTTCCCGTCTAAAAAATGACTCCGAGGCATGTGCGCCGTATTTATACTCCCGGGCAAAAATGACGCCCGGGAGTGGGCGGGTCAAAAAAAATTACGTCCAGCCGCTATAGCGTCATTTTTTAGCGCCTGGTCAGGGCAGGCGTTAAGGGACCTGTGGGCTCGGAAGGAGCCCAGAGGTGCCCTCCCATGCCCCCAGGGACACCCCCTGCCACCCTTGCCCACCCCAGGAGGACACCCAAGGATGCAGGGACCCATCCCAGGGAACTTAAGGTAAGTTCAGGTAAGTATATATATATTTTTTTGGGTGGCATAGGGGGGCCTGATTTGTGCCCCCCTACATGCCACTATGCCCAATGACCATGCCCAGGGGACAGAAGTCCCCTGGGCATGGCCATTGGGCAAGGGGGCATGACTCCTGTCTTTGCTAAGACAGGAGTCATTTAAATGGGGTTGGGAGTCAAAAAAAATGGCGCAAATCGGGTTGAGGTGAAAATTTTGCCTCAGCCTGACTTGCCCCATTTTTTGACGCCCAAGCTCCATTTTCCCCTACGCCGGCGCTGCCTGGTGTAAGTCATTTTTTTTTACGCACACCAGGCAGCTCCGCCGGCTAACGTCATTCCATAAATAAGGCACCCGCATGGCGCTTTTGAATGGCGTTTGCCGACGTTACATTTTATGACGCACAACTGCGTTGGCGCAGTTGTGTGCCAAAAAGTATAAATATGGCCCTGTGTGTTTTGTGCTGCAACACAAGAAAAACCACCACAATGCATCAACGACGCTGCTGCCTGCACCATGACCTGACGACGCTGCACAGTCATGCCCCACTCCGCACCGCAAACCTGGTCTCACCAATGCCGCCACCGGACGCCATCACCTAGCCACTGATTGTCCCGTGACCTGTTGGTCCACTCCACCTTTTTCACACCGCATCCTTGGTGTCCCCGACAAAGCTGCTGTATGCTGACACCGACGCCGCTGCCCACACTGTGGCCTGAGGACACTGCTTGTGAGGTAAACAAAGCACCGTCCTGTCCTGCCCTGGAGCCACGGTACACCAATGTCAGCACCATGGACTCAAGCATGATCAACAGATGCATCTGTCTGCGCTGTGATCCGTGGGCACTGCACAGAGCCTGCCCGCATTGTACCACCGCCTTTTGCCTACCGATAACAGAGCTTCAGCAATGATGATGACACTGCCTGCACCATGACCTGAAGACACCGCACATCACACTGCCCCACTTCACACCACTTGTCTCACCAATGCCGCAGGATGCCATCACCGAGCCACTGCCTGCACCGTGACCTTTGGGCACCGCATGTCACACCGTCCCTCTTCACATTGCAGCCCCGACATCATCAATGCCAGTATTCCCTACTCTGTCATCAGCCCGGAGTTCGATCTGCAATGCGTGTGACTTTATGGGCCTGACGACCCCTGCACTAACCTCTGGAACTGACACCCACCGATGCCTGCTAGCACCAGAGATTCCCCACTCTGGATCTCATTGCGAGGATCACAATGCCTTACATTTCCAAGGTAATTTTTGCAGGTCCCCACACGGTATCCGGCCAGTGACCCCGCAGTCGGCCTGAACTGTTGGATTTGTTGTTCATGTTGCTGTGATAGCCCCAGTCAGAGCTATCAACTTCGAGAAACTGTACTTTTAAGTAATTCTCGCAACATTCATACCTTTATTACTATATTTTGGATTTTTCTCATTTTGGTTCTGTTTTCTACAGATAAACATTGCCTATTTTTCTAAAACTTGTGCGACGTCCTTTTGTAGTGTTTAAACTGTATTACTGTGTGTTATGTGCAAATGCTTTATACATTGCTTCTGAGTCAAGCCTGACCGCTTGTGCCAAGTTACCAAGGGAGTGAGTAGGGGTTATCTGAGCTGGGTATCTCAATTACCTTGACTAGAGTGGTGGTCCCTACTTGGACAAGGTGTAAACCGACTGCCAACTAGAAACCTCAAATACAGGGTGTATTTTGACATCTGTCATTTTTGATATGTTGCAGAGTACCACTATCCAGTATAAGACTAAATTTGAACTTATCCAGGCCAAGTGGAAGGATTCAGCCATTTCAGCTCAATAGCGAATGCACAACACCTCTTATACACCTTTGTCCATAGTCCCCAGTCATTAAGCTTTTGGCTAACTGTCGAAGAATATATGATGTAATTGCCCTGTGTCTATCATTTAATTATACCTCATTCATTTGCTTACAACAGTATTGCTATTGTGCTTCTGTCAATTGTGTATTTATGTTGCTTCCTATCTTTCCCCAGCTTCTAGCGAAGGATGTATCTCTACTGTTTGTGCCATTTTATATAGCTGAGATACCAGAACCAAATTTACAAATATTTTGCACTGCGTTTCATCACAAAAATGACACAAACTAGCGCTATTTTTTTCATTTACTTTCCAATGCTATTGTGTATATTTCTGTGATGCTCAGTGATGCCCTAGAGCAATGTACTATTCCTGATATCATTTTCCTCCTTCTTTGTCTCGTCACTGTATCGTCGTCCTGCACCTTTAATGGCACACACTTCTCTAAAATATGTTGTGAATATGGCTGTGTCCCCGATGTACCCCACCAAAAGATGTCACAGGTAGGGATGAGAACTTCTTTACTGATGTGCGTCTCGTTGGCCCACACACAGCCCGAAAGCCAGTACGTCTTGCCTCTTGTGGTGCTTGGCCAGAATTGGCCAGTCCTGTTCGGACCCCGCCTCAGTCTCTGGAGATCAGATGCGGTGTCCAGTAACCACATGTAGACCTGACGGGCGTGTGGTCCTAGTGGCCCATGCCGACATCTTTCCCATGTTCTGTGTACTCCTTGGGCTACAGGGTGTAAAGATGCATCACCAACAGAGAGAAAGATAGAGAGAGAGAGAGAGAGAGTGAGAGAGAGAGAGAGAGAGAGAGAGAGAGAGAGAGAGAGAGAGAGAGAGGAACAGAGAGATATATTGCCTTAGCAGATATCCTGCTGGTTAGTATTCAATCTTTTGGTTTCCTGCTCACTCTTGTTGGTGCGGGAGCTCTCCTTTGCATGGTCTGCACCTTCTCATGCAGCTTTGGTCAGGAAGGGGCCAGTCGTGTGTGTGTGCAGTGGGGTCATTGCTATGGCCTCTGCTGTGTCTTCGCTGAGAGGTGTCTGTTCATCAGCCGACCGTGCCTTTTCTTCTTCTTTTTCTGATGTTCTGAACCCTCTGAAGTGAGAGGGTTCTGAATTGTGGAGTAGGATTGTAGGAGGCTGGACTGGCTTGTAGTGAGTACCAAGGGGTACTTGCACCTTGCACCAGGCCCAGTTATCCCTTATTAGTGTATAGGGTGTCTAGCAGCTTAGGCTGATAGATAATAGTAGCTTAGCAGAGCAGCTTAGGCTGAACTAGGAGACGTGTGAAGCTACTACAGTACCACTTAGTGTCATATGCACAATATCATAAGAAAACACAATACACAGTTATACTAAAAATAAAGGTACTTTATTTTTATGACAATATGCCAAAGTATCTTAGAGTGTACCCTCAGTGAGAGGATAGGAAATATACACAAGATATATATACACAATAGCAAAAATATGCAGTATAGTCTTAGAAAACAGTGCAAACAATGTATAGTTACAATAGGATGCAATGGGGAAACATAGGGATAGGGGCAACACAAACCATATACTCCAGAAATGGAATGCGAACCACGAATGGACCCCAAACCTATGTGACCTTGTAGAGGGTCGCTGGGACTATTAGAAAATAGTGAGAGTTAGAAAAATAACCCTCCCCAAGACCCTGAAAAGTGAGTGCAAAGTGCACTAAAGTTCCCCTAAGGACAAAATAGTCGTGTTAGAGGGAAAATGCAAGGAAAACACAAATCAGCAATACAACAACGATGGATTCCTGACTGAGGGTACCTGTGGAACAAGGGGACCAAGTCCAAAAGTCACAAGCAGCTCGGAGATGGGCAGATGCCCAAGAAATGCCAGCGGTTGGTGCAAAGAAGCTCTTACTAGGCTGAAGAACTGTGAATACTGCAGGAACGACAAGGGCTAGAGACTTCCCCTTTGGAGGATGGATCCCCCACGCCTTGGAGAGTCGTGCAGAAGTGTTTTCCCGCCGGATGGACGCCAACAAGCCTTGCTACACGCAAATCGTGCGTTTGGCGTTTTTGGACGCTGCTGGAGCCCAGGAGGGACCAGGAGGTCGCAAATTGGACCTGCAGAGAGAGGGGACGTCGAGCAAGACAAAGAGCCCTCACTGAAGCAGGTAGCACCCGGAGAAGTGCCAGAAACAGGCACTACGAGGATGCGTGAAACGGTGCTCGCCGAAGTTGCACAAAGGAGTCCCACATCGCCGGAGACCAACTTAGAAAGTCGTGCAATGCAGGTTAGAGTGCTGTGGACCCAGGCTTGGCTGTGCATGAAGGATTTCCGCCGGAAGTGCACAGGGGCCGGAGTAGCTTGCAAAGTTGCGGTTCCCAGCAATGCAGCCCAGCGAGGTGAGGCAAGGACTTACCTCCACCAAACTTGGGCTGAAGAGTCACTGGACTATGGGGGTCACTAGGACGGTGTCGCTGGATTCGAGGGACCTCGCTCGTCGTTCTGAGAGGAGACCCAAGGGACCGGTAATGCAGCTTTTTGGTGCCTGCGGTTGCAGGGGGAAGATTCCGTCGACCCACGGGAGATTTCTTCGGAGCTTCTGGTGCAGAGAGGAGGCAGACTACCCCCACAGCATGCACAAGCAGGAAAACAGTCGAGAAGGCGGCAGGATCAGCGTTACAGAGTTGCAGTAGTCGTCTTTGCTACTATGTTGCAGGTTTGCAGGCTTCCAGCGCGGTCAGCGGTCGATTCCTTATCAGAAGGTGAAGAGGGAGATGCAGAGGAACTCGGCTGAGCTCATGCATTCGTTATCTAAAGTTTCCCCAGAGACAGAGACCCTAAATAGCCAGAAAAGAGGGTTTGGCTACCTAGGAGAGAGGAAAGGCTACTAACACCTGAAGGAGCCTATCACAAGGAGTCTCTGACGTCACCTGGTGGCACTGGCCACTCAGAGCAGTCCAGTGTGCCAGCAGCACCTCTGTTTCCAAGATGGCAGAGGTCTGGAGCACACTGGAGGAGCTCTGGACACCTCCCAGGGGAGGTGCAGGTCAGGGGAGTGGTCACTCCCCTTTCCTTTGTCCAGTTTCGCGCCAGAGCAGGGGCTAAGGGGTCCCTGAACCGGTGTAGACTGGCTTATGCAGAATTGGGCACATCTGTGCCCAACAAAGCATTTCCAGAGGCTGGGGGAGGCTACTCCTCCCCTGCCTTCACACCATTTTCCAAAGGGAGAGGGTGTCACACCCTCTCTCAGAGGAAGTTCTTTGTTCTGCCATCCTGGGCCAGGCCTGGCTGGACCCCAGGAGGGCAGCTGCCTGTCTGAGGGGTTGGCAGCAGCAGCAGCTGCAGAGAAACCCCAGGAAGGGCAGTCTGGCAGTACCAGGGTCTGTGCTACAGAGCTCTGGGATCATGGAATTGTACCAACAACGCCAGGATGGCATAGAGGGGGTAATTCCATGATCATAGACATGTTACATGGCCATATTCGGAGTTACCATGGTGAAGCTACATATAGGTAGTGACCTATATGTAGTGCACGCGTGTAATGGTGTCCCCGCACTCACAAAGTTCAGTAAATTGGCTCTGAACAATGTGGGGGCACCTTGGCTAGTGCCAGGGTGCCCTCACACTAAGTAACTTTGCACCTAACCTTTACCAGGTAAAGGTTAGACATATAGGTGACTTATAAGTTACTTAAGTGCAGTGTAAAATGGCTGTGAAATAACGTGGACGTTATTTCACTCAGGCTGCAGTGGCAGGCCTGTGTAAGAATTGTCAGAGTTCCCTATGGGTGGCAAAAGGAATGCTGCAGTCCATAGGGATCTCCTGGAACCCCAATACCCTGGGTACCTCAGTACCATATACTAGGGAATTATAAGGGTGTTCCAGTAAGCCAATGTAAATTGGTAAAAATGGTCACTAGCCTGTTAGTGACAATTTGAAAGTAATGAGAGAGCATAACCACTGAGGTTCTGGTTAGCAGAGCCTCAGTGAGACAGTTAGGCACCACACAGGGAACATATACATGCACACCTATGAGCACTGGGGCCCTGTGTGACAGGGTCCCAGTGACACATACATATAGGCCACAAACCTATGAGCACTGGGGTCCTGACCAGCAGGATCCCAGTGACACATAACAACTATACTGAAAACATGGTGTTTTCACTATGAGCACTGAGGCCTGGCTATCAGGATCCCAGTGAGACAGTGAAAACAGTGACAAACACCCTGACATACACTCACAAACAGGCCAAAAGTGGGGGTAACAAGGCTAGAAAGAGGCTACCTTCTCACAAGGATCCTGCCACTGCTGTAATCTTCGACCATTTGATGTTGGCTATCTAGAGAGGTTGGCTCAGGAAAGGGCTGTCAGATTTTCTTATTTGACGCTGGCGTAAAAGGACCAGGTCTTCTAGGCTTTAGTCCAGATGGCATGGCATGGTGTTGTGCTCCAGCTTTTTGTTGCATTTTCCGCTTGGCTTCTTGGTCACATGCGACAATGTCACTGTGATCCGCTGGAGCCTTGGGTTCAAGTTGAGGCAGACGGGTCCTGCATGTTCTCCCTAGCACCAGTTATGATGGGCACTTTCGTGTTGAGCTATGTGGAGTATTGCAGTAGTCCCAGAGCACCTGGCACAGTGCTTGTCCCACAGAAATGTGTGCTAGTTTAGCCCATTGAATAGCCTTTTTATGTTACTCATGAATCCTTTCCCCATGCCATTTGCCTGTAGCCACAGTGATGTTATTTTCCTGTGGTGTACTCCTAGGTATGCCATAAACCTGTGAAACTCTTCTCCTAAGAACGGGGGTCCATTGTCCATCTTCAGCACCAGTGGTGCACCCCAGGCTGCAAGAATGTCATCTTGGTAGCGTGGCAGTAGCCAACGTCGATGCCACCTTGCGTACTGTGAGAAAACGAGAATATTCATCAGTGACAACCAGTGGATATCCACCCGTGCCCAAAGGCCATTTTTTTCGTGGCCACTATGAGACTCACGAGCCAGGCTGACTGTCCTTTTGCAAAATGTCTTTGGTATGACTATCCTAGTGCCTCGTAACAGTATCCCTTGAGCTGTGTCTGATAGTTCCTCCTGTACCTGCTTGAATGCAAGTAGTTCTTCCAACCTTATTCCTTCATCTACTGGGTTGCCATCAGTCATATGTTTCCATCTCTGTTGTTGCATGAGTCTTTTCCCTGTTTGTAGTGTGATGTCAGCCATTGTCTCCTTTTCTAGTTCTTCCAGCGCTATTGAGGTTGGTGTGTACTGTTGCAGCACAAATTTGATGTATTCCTCAGCCACAGCGGATGCCTCTGTTGTCTGTGGTAGAGGATGTCACAACATGTAGTTGACAGGGTTGTGCTCCTTCCCTGGTTTGTGCACTATTTTGAAGACAACGGCCCTCATTATAACCCTGTCTGTTGGTGATAAAGCAACAGTATTACCGCCAAAAGGCCAGCGGTAAATACTGCCAAATTATGACCATGGCGGAAACAGCTCAGACAGATACACACTTTAACACACCGACCGCCAGGGTCGAAACAACAGGCACCACGGCGGTAACTGCCTAAAGCTAGGCGGAAGACAATGTTCCGCCCACTGTATTATGACGCACCAATCCACCACCTTTTCCGGGGGGTGTACTAACAACATCGAAATCCTGGTGGAAACACTGCACAGAAGGGAAACGGCTCACCTGTGGAGACTCAGGGAACAACCACGACGCCATGGAGCCCGAGCTGCATGTCTTCCCAATGCTCTTCTACATGCTGCTCCACTACAAAAACCAACGACAGCGAAGACGAGCATGGTGAGTACAGCCGCCTAGCACACAGGGGAGGGAAGGAGGAAAAAGAGAGTGACACACACACACGCAACACTCCCACTTCCAACACCATACACACAAGCAGATGCAGCAACAGAACATATTTACCCCGTACTACTCAGGAATAATGCGAGGACAAAAAAATTTTGATGAAAATGAGTGTAATAAGATACATACAGTTGAAATACGGGCATCCAAATCAAAAAGTATTTACATATTTACAAATGCAGGGACACTGCCCAGTCCTCAATGTTCGGGGCCACATTACAAAGTCCAAGGCCTCACTTTACTCCTGCAACAACACGGAGAGAACACTGCAGGGGCATCTGGTCGAAAATAGGCAGACACCTCAGGGAGATGAGGAACGGGGGACACGTCAGCCGGCAGATGGAACAAATCCACTGGCTCTGGAGGGGGCAACATGCCCTGTGCGCTGTCCTGGGGAGTGCAAGGCCACAATCTCTCAAGTGGGTGACTTGCCCACTGGCTCTGGAGGGGGCAACATGCCCTGTGCGCTGTCCTGGGGAGTGGAAGGCCAAAGTCTCTCAAGTGGGTGACTTGCCTACTGGCTCTGGAGGGGGCAACATGCCCTATGCGCTGTCCTGGGGAGGTCAAGGCCACAGTCTCCTGAATGGGTGACTTGCCCACTGGCTCTGGAGGGGGCAACATGCCCTGTGAGCTTCATCGTGGGTAGAATGGGGTGAGTGGATGGCATCTCCACTGGTTCTGGAGGGGGCTCATGCCCTGTGAGCTTCATTCTTGGGAGAATGGGGTGAGTGGATGGCATCTCCACTGGTTCTGGAGGGGGCATCGTGCCCTGTGATGCAGATCTTGGGGAGTGCAAGGTCACAGTCTCTCAGGTGGGAGTCATATTCACTGGATTTGCAGTGGTCAGGCCTGCACAACAGCCCATGGACGCAGGTCTACAGAATGTCCGCAGTCAGTGAAGGCTGTTCAGTGGTGGCAGTGGTGCTGCTGGTGGTGGTGGTGGGGGGAAGCTCCAGCCCATCACCTGCAACCTCGGACGGCTGCCCAATGGTGCTGCTGCTGCTGCTGGTGGTGGTGGTGGGGGGAAGCTCCAGCCCAGCCCCTGCAGCCTTGGATGGCTGCCCACTGGTGCTGGTGGCGGTGCTGCTGCTGGTGAAGGTCATGGGGGGAGGCTCCAGCCCATCCCCTGCAGCCTCGGATGGCTGCCCACTGGTGCTGGTGCTGGTGGCAGTGTTGCTGCTGGTGGTCGTAGGGGGAGGCTCCAGCCCATCCCCTGCAGCCTCAGATGGCTGCCCACTGGTGCTGGTGGCAGTCCTGTTGGAGGTGCTGCTGCTGCTGGTGGTCGTCGTGGGGGGAGGCTCCAGCCCATCCCTTGCTGCCTCGGACGGCTGCCCAATGCTGCTGGTGGTGGCAGTGGGGGAGGCTCCAGCCCATCCCCTGCAGCCTCAGACAGCTGGCCAATGGTGGTGGTGGTGGTGCTGGTGGCAGTGCTGGAGGTAGTGATGGGGGTAGGTTCCAGCCCATCCCCAGCAGCATCAGACGGCTGCCCCACCATGGTTTGTGGTGGGGTTTCCGACTGAGTCCCAGCACCAGGCCCCTTGTCCTTACTACCTGCTGGTCCAGGCCCCTTGCCCTTCTTTCCTGCAGCACTTGGGGCTGGCTCCTTGCCCTTCCTTCCTGCAGCACTTGGGGATGGCCCCTTGCCCTTCTTTCCTGAAGCACTTGGGGCAGGCTCCTTGCCCTTCCTTCCTGCAGGACCTGGGGCTGGCTCGTTGCCCTTCTTTCCTGCAGCACTTGGGGCTGGCTCCTTTTCCTTCCTTCCTGCAGCACTTGGGGCTGGCTCCTTGTCCTTCCTTCCTGCAGGACTTGGGGCAGACACCCTTTCCGTCTGGCTGGCTGGTGACCTGGATCCTTTCCCACCTGGAGTTGCTGGGGACACTACTGTGCCTGTGGACTGGGTGGCTGAGGTGCTTACCTGGGTTTTGACCATTCTGGCCTGACGCAAAGGACTTGGGGGGAGGGGTATGAAGAGGTCAATGGTGGAGAGGTAAAGCTTCTTAGGGACATTGGGGCGGGAAGAGGGAGAAGGTTTGGGAGTGGAGGAAGAGGAAGTGGCTGTAGGAGGTGTCAGTCTGATGTGTTTGGATGCAGGTGCATGGGCTGGATGCTGTTGTGATGTGATGGCTGTTGGGTGTGTGAGTGCTTGCGTTTGTGTACTTTGGGAAGAGGGGGCACAGACACAGTGGGAGAAGACACAGGGGACGTGTGCATGGATGTGGGGGTGGTGACTGCCAGTGAGCTGTGAGTCCTGATGGGTGTGCTGGTGATGGGGAAAGTGGATGAGGATGTAGTGCATGCAGGTGTGAGTGGAAACGCAACTGGGAGGGAGGTGGACGAGGAGTGGGCCACAGTAGAGGCAGTGGATGTTGGTATGTCTGCATCTGTATGGTGTTTGTGTGAGTGCCTGTGGGATGAAGTGTGGTGCTTGTGTTTGCCATGTCCACTCTTGTGTGTTGTCTTGTGTGCATGCTCGTCTGCCTGTGTGCTTGGGATAGGTTGGGGTTAAGGGGAATGGGATTGGGTAGAGGAAGTTAGAGGTGGGAGGGTGGAAACAGGAACAATGGCTGCCATCAGAGAGGAGGACAGAGCCTGGATTGATCTCTGTTTGGCCGCCAAGCCAGTGTGAATACCCTCCTGAAATGCACTGGTCTGTTGCATTTAGGCTGCCAGCCCCTGGATGGCATTCGCAATGTTTGACTGGCCAACAGAGATAGATTGCAGGAGGTCAGTAGCCTCCTCACTCAGGGCAGCAGGGCTAACTGGGGCAGGGCCTGAGGTGCTTGGGGTGAAGGAGATGCCCACCCTCCTGGGTGAGTGGGCATGGGAAACTCGCTGAGGGGCTGCTGGGAGGGCAGTGCTGGTACGGGGTGGCGGATGTACCTATAGCTGGGGTGGGCACAGAGGTGTCCGCCACTACCAGGGAGCTTCCATCAGAGGAGGTATCCATGTCCAAACTGTCCCCCCAGTCTCCGCCGTGATGCTCCCCTCACCCTCTGTTCCACTGGTGCCCTCACTGTCTGTGGACTCAGCCTCCTGGGTCCTGTGGGATGCAGCTCCCTCTGTCACCGGTGCCTCTGCTCCTCCGCCAGATGATACTAATGCACATAAGGACAGGGTGACAAAGCAAAAGGAGGGGGGAGAGAGGCAAAGGATACACTTGGTCACCAACACCACCGTTGGCGTACACAACACACTCACACACAAGGGGCATCCCTACGCACTAGACAGTGCACTACCAGTTACAATGCTAGTCACCAGACCATGGGTAGGGACAAATACCGCCAACTGCAGCATACCTGAGACCCACACACCCCTGCCCAGTAGTGGATGCCTACTTGCTAGGTTGGAGGAATTTCACATCAGAACCAGGCCCAACATGGGACCTACTCTGCAATGTCAGGCCTGGTCTAGGGGCACCCACAGGCTCAGATCCCCCACCCGGATACCACCCCACCAGGCATAAGTTGTAATGAAGGGCACTGTACTCATCCCCTTGTTGCTGCTGTGATGCTCCCAAGCACCCATCCAGCTCTGGATAGGCCACCGCCAGTATGCAGGCTATCAGGGGGGTCAGGGTTCGACGGGAACCCCTTCCTCATTGGGAGGCCATCCCCAGCTGGGCCTCCACTGTCTTCCATGCCCAGCGTCTCAGGTCCTCCCATTGTTTCCGACAGTGGGTGCTTTGCCTGCCGTAGACCGCCAGGGTCCGCACTTCCTTGGCGATGGTACGCCATATACCCTTCTTCTGATGGGCGCTGACCTGCAGAGAAATACACACAGGGAAAAGTACTAGTCAGACTGTCCTGCCTGTTACACTCATGGCCCACCATGCCCCTTCCCATCCCCTTTAGCACAGACATGGTCCTACATACATGCTGCACACTGCCCAGGGGACATCCACCCCCCCTCTACACAAGGCCTGCACACACACCATTCCATGCATTCATGCCCCATGCATCGTGCTCACAGTGTACTCACCTGTTGGTCTGGAGGCCCATACAGCAGTCAGTACTGGGGTAGGACCCCATCCACCAGTCACTCCAACTCTGCTGAGGTGAAGGCAGGGGCCCTTTCCCTAGTCACACGAGCCATGGTAGGTTCAAGACACAGGTCACAGCAGCACATGCAGTGTAGGTCCTCTCCAGTTGAAGGTCAGGTAGCAAGTGAGTAAACAGATAGAAAATGGCGGTCACGTCCGCGGCGGTGCATATAGTCCCCGGTGGCGTACATCACCATTGGCCTCTGTAACCCATAGGGCCCAATGATAACCAATGGAGAGTTGCACGACGGTTTTCGACCTCCTCCTGCAACAGCACACAACGTCAGCGGAATTACCTCACTTCCACCTGTCCCTCCATATTGGACAGGTGGACGCCATTTCAGGGGTGGGCAGGCCATGGATCCTAACTGCGTCACAGTTCACATCTTTACATTCTGGATATTTGCCACCATGATATTGTACAAATCACTATATGCATTGAACAGTAGAGGTTACAATGTATGGATAATGACCAGCTGCTTACTCCTTTACCCCATAGAATGCAACCGCTGCAGATGAATAGGAGATGGAGACATCCCCTGTGTACAGACCCCTGGTGGACTTGGCAACAATGGAGGACAGACACATTATACTCACCTATAGACTTGACAGGGCTACAATCAGAGAGCTGTGTGCCCAATTCGAGCCTGACCTGATATCTGCTATCCGTCACCCCACTGGGATCCCCCCTCTTGTGAAACTTCTATCAGTGCTCCATTTCTTGGCAACTGGTTCTTTCCAAGTGACAGTGGGCTTGGCAGCAGTAATGTCACAGCCAATGTTCTCAATAGTGCTGACGAGAGTGTTGTCTGCCCTGATCAAACACATGTGCAGCTACATCGTTTTCCCCCAGGTGGAGGATTTGGCCACAGTGAAGGCTGACTTGTATGCAATGGGACATATTCCCAAAATCATTGGTGCAATTGATGGGACACATATTGCATTTTTCCCCCTCCACTGCAAAAGGAGGAGGTTTTCAGAAATCAAAAACGTTATCACTCTATGAATGTGCAGATGTTGTGTTTGACGGACCAGTACATCTCCCATGTCAATGCTGAGTATCCAGGCTCGGTGCATGATGCTTTTATCCTGCGGAACAGCAGCATCCCAAATGTGATGGGCCAACACCAGAGGCACAGGGTATGGCTAATAGGTGAGCCCTGTTTCCCACCCAAAGGATGTTGGTGTATGGGTATGGTGTGGGCCATATAGGATAGTGGGTGGCTAACAGATGTCCCTAGATATTTGCAGGTGACGCTGGTTACCCCAACCTCTCATGGCTACTGACCCCTGTGAGGAATCCCAGGACAAGGGCAGAAGAACGTTACAATGAGGCACATGGGCAAACAAGTTGGATAATAGAAAGGACCTTCGGCCTCCTGAAGGCCCGGTTTCGTTGCCTCCATCTAATAGGTGGATCCCAGTGCTACTCACCCACAAAGGTCTACCAGATCATCGTGTCATGCTGTATGTTGCACAACCTTGCCTTGTGACGTAATGTGCCTTTTCTGCCGGAGGAGGAGGCTGGAGATGGCCGTGTGGCAGCAGTAGTCCCTGTGGACAGTGAAGATGAGGAGGAAGAGGATGAGGACAACAGAAGTGCAGTCATTCGTCAATACTTCCAATGACACACAGGTAAGACAGTGTTATTTCAGTTTTCATTGACAGTTTGGTGTGAGACATTGTCATGGGGAGGCTGTGAATTCCTACTTCTATGCCCATTCACTGTACCCATTGGCATCTCTTTTTGCAGATGTTGGTGCCCCACTATTGCTCCTGGGGTGTTCAGTGCAGCCAACTAGAGGTCTTTCCTATGTTAACATTACTGTACAGTTGAACTGCAATGTTTAAAGCTTGTTAAACTAATGCACACTTAAATACTTTGACATACTCCACACTTGTATTTTTTTGAAGTGTGTTTATTGCAGTGCTCTGATGAAAAGGGGGAGGTGCTATGGACTGGGGTGATGATGGAGGAAGGCCCAGGTTAGAGTCCAGTCTATTTGTAGCACGGGGGATTATCCAAAGGGGCATAGGAAGGGGAGCAAAGGCAGTTCAAGGTGGACAGAGTGACAGAGTGGGACACAAGGGTGACAATCAGGAGAGTCTTATTTCCTGGCGAGGGTCTTAGCAATAGTCTCTGGCTTCTGCCTGGATTTCAGGAAATGTTTGCCGGGTGGTTCTCCTTCTGCAGGGATAGGGGTGCTGGGGGCCTGTTGGTCCTGTAGCGGGCCTACTGTCCACTGGTGGCGGCAGAGGTGGAGAGCTGTTCAGTGTTCCGTCTAGTGTCAGGAGCCCGCTGTTGTACCACTGCCTCTCTCATACTGTTGGCCATGTCTGCCACCACCCCTGCAATGGAGACCAGGGTGGTGTTAATGGCCTACAAGTCCTCTCTGATCCCAAGGTACTGACCCTCCTGCAGCCGCATGTTCTCCTGCATCTTGTCCAGGATCTGGCCCAGCGTATCCTGGGAATGTTAGTATGCTCCCAGGATCGCGGTGAGTGCCTCCTGAAAAGTCAGTTCCATGGGCCTGTCCTTCCCCTGGCGCACAGCAGTCCTCCCAGCTTCCCTGTTGTCCTGTGCCTCTGTCCCCTGAACCGTGTGCCCACTGCCACTGACCCCAGGTCCCTGATTGTCTTGGGTTTGTGGTCTACCCTAGGGTCCCTGTAGTGGTGGACACACTGCTGATTGACTTGTCCTGGGGAAGGGGTTATGGGCCCACTGGGTGGGTGCAGTGGTGATGTTTCCTGAGGGAGGAGCCTCTGTGGTGGTGTGAGACTGTGCCTGGGTAATGACTGTCCAGAAGTCCCTGATGGGCCAGATTGGTCACCTAGATCCAGGCGACCAGAGTTGCTGTCATCACTGTGGAACTCTTCTGAGGGGGGACTGGATGTTGCTGGCACCTCTTCTCTGATGACATTGGGTGGGGTACCTGTGGGAATGTAAATGCAGTGTTATTGTTTCTGTGTGTGACATAATGTGCATGGGTGGGTTGCCCTCTATGGTTGTTAGTGCCCTGGCAGCTTTGCCTTGTGTGAGCTGTTATTTGGTGGGTTAGGTGATTGTCTCTAGTGTCCATGCTGTAGTGATAGGTGTCCATGCAGGTCTGTGAGTGGTGTCCATGCATTGGTAGGGCATGCAGGTCTTGGCATTGGGATGAGTGGGTTGTGATGGTGGGGTGTGTGGGAGGTGGTGGAGTGATGGGAGTGAGGGTGGGGTGGGGGTATGTGATGGCATGCAGGTAGAGGGTGAAAGTAGTAAAGAGTTGACTTACCAGAGCCCAGTCCTCCTGCTACTCCTGCCAAGCCCTCAGGATACATGCTTGCCAAGACTTGGTCATCCCATGTTGTTTGTTGTAGTGGAGGAGGTGGGGGTCCACCGCCAATCCTCTGTACAGCGAGTTGGTGTCTTGCTTCAATGGAATGTACCTTCCCCCGTAGGTCGTTTCACCTCTTCCTGATGTCATCCCTGGTTCTTGGTTGCTGTCCCATGGCGTTGACCCTTTCCACGATTCTCCGCCATAGCTCCATCTTCCTAGAAATGTATATCTGCTGCACTTGTGCTCCAAATAGCTGTGGCTCTACCCGGATGATTTCCTCCACCATGACCCTTAGCCCCTCCTCAGAGAATCTGGGGTGTCGTTGTGGTGCCATGGGTGTAGTGTGAGTGGTGTGGGTCAGGATGTGTAGGGTATACGGTGATGTGTTGGGGTGTGTGATGTAAGGTGTGTGGGTGGTGTATTGGTGATGGTGGTATGTGGCTCCGGTTGTGTGGGTGCTCGGCTGTCTCTGTCTGTTGGCAATGGTTTGAAATGGTAAAGGGTTGTGGGTAGTGTGGGTGTGTATTGTGTGTATTTTATGGTGGTGTAGCTGTGTGGGCGTGGTGTGTGTATGGGTGTCAGGTGTGTGTTATTCAAATTGTCCAATGTGGTTTTGTTTTGTTTGAGTGTGTGTATTTTGAGCGCAGCATTATGTACCGCCAAAGTTTTACCGCAGTTGAATGTCCGCCATGGTGATTCGTGGGTCATAATGTTGTGGGTGTAGTTCTGTTGGCATAACGGTGTGGGCTTTGATACCGCCAGTTTATCACTGACCTTTGGGCTGCAGATTTGTGTGTGTGGCTGTATAGTGACGGATTGGTGTGTGAGTGCCATAATATGTTTAGCGGATATCCACTGCGGTGGCCGTATGTTGGCAGCAGTCAGCATGGCGGTAAGTGGGATTTACCACCAATGTCATAATGATGGCCAGTGTGTCTCGGTGAGTCTCTTCTGGGCTTGTGTTGTGGGAGGAGGGCTCCTAACCCCACTGGGCTAGCATCTACAGTACGCACTGTGCATAGGGATGCATCAAAATATGCAAGGTGATTCACAGCGGTGACAGCCTTCCGGATGTTCTCGAATGCTTTTTCACAGGGCAAGGTCCAGTGGAATGGCTGTTCTTGTTTGGTCAGCAAAGTCTTTGATGTGCCGAGCACAGTAGCTTGTCAGACCTAGAAATTATCTCACTTCTGCAACACCTGCTGGAGGCCTTGTCTTATTCTCTAATTGCATTTCTTACTTTCCTATGGACTATCAAGTCATGTAGTACTGTTGGGAACTGCCACAATCTTGGGTGCACGTATAGGTCTGGGGAGGTTAAAGAGACCTGTAAAGGTACATGGTCCGACAACGTACAGGCTAGGTATATACTCTCTGTGGTACAATTAATAATATCTTTTGAAACCAACCAATAATCTAGTCTGGAGGACATGCCATGACAACTAAGGAAGCATGCGTATTCCCTTAGGTTTAGGTTACGGTCTTGCATATATCAAGTAGTTTGTGTTGCTGCATTATTTATTGCTGTATTTTGCAGAGGAACACTGCATGCCAGGTGTGGATGTATACATGTTTATGCCTGGGTCATTTGTGAGGTGGTAGTCATTCCTGATGAACCACAATTGACAGTTCTTAGCAATGTTTTAGAACAAGGTGAAGGTGTCTTTATTGGGACCATGTCTGTTTTCTAGGACAATGAGATTGCTCCCTATGCTACTTTATATTAGTAATGAATGTCCGTCTTGTTTTTTTTCTGACCAATGTATGTCTGCATAGTACTTCTTTTTTGTCCAGCATAGCTACACCTCTTGTGTATGTTGAGTGTGAGACATGAACCGATAGAAACTCAACTTGCATCCTGTAACTTCACTGTTTGTGCACTATGTCTATCTTTGATGGCAATTACCTGATGTGCTTCCCATTAGACCCCTTTTGTTCCAGGGTAGCATTTTTCTTCCAGTATATTATTTCGGGTGATTTTATTCTGTTAAAATATATGTTTTGTTTATTTGTTTTCCAACGCTGGCGGTTGTGTGACATGATTTCTAGTCTTATATGATATGCTAAGTTTTAAGACAGACTGGCCTTTAGCCTCACTCCCACAGATTCCCAATCAGTGTGTGAACTTTCCTCTCCCCTAAGAAAAACCCAGAGTTCCAAATCCACTTGGTTAGAGAACATTTCTTTGGCTATATGGTTGCAGGACTGGAGGGGTCAGAGTACTCCATCCATGTGTCTGCTTCCGTGCAGCGTCCGCCGGAGCATTAGTATCATTTTTTATTGTCGCATGATACAACATTACATATTTGGGTTAATAATATAAATAGAACTTATATTTTCATCTTCAGTTGAATTATATTCCGTTTACCTTTGCAGTGTTTTAGGATATACATGTTGTCCACCTGCTGTTTCTGAATTACATAGGTAAAAATTTGCCTTCAGGTTTAATTTAGTGGTGTCCTGTTTTGTCCTGTATTGGAGTTGCTTATTATTCTGGTGTTTTGCCCATGACGTTAGTTTCTGCTTCTTGAAAAAATGTGTCTGCTCACTGCATATCAGTAGATATGTATTGTTTACTTTGCACTGTTACATTGCACATTTAGGAGCGCTGGTTACAGCATGTAGCATGGTATATCAGCTTGTTGTTGCTTTCCTTGATTGGAAGGAAGATGTGCCTCACTTCCTGTACTGCCAGAGTAAAATCTGGATATAATAGGTGTAAGAAATGAGCTTATAGGTTGAGAGGGGCGGGAAGCCCTACTCAGGCAGCAACTATAAACCTTGTAATGGTGAACCACAAAATTCACTAAAATAACCTGTGCCCGATGGTAGATTGGCACAACAAAAGTCAGGTTTAACTTAGAGGCAATATGTAAAGAATTTATGGAGCACACGAACAGTAATAAAGTGAAAACAGAACACCAAAAATCCTAAACAAATTAAAAAATATAGAGAAAAGGGTATTAAATAAAATTATTCCAAACAAATTAAATTTAATCAGTAGATTCAGAGTTATGAATTCTGAAAGTGTTTAGTGAAATATAACACCTAAAAGATCAAAGAGCTAACTGTGGGTATCTGATTGCACAAGACCGGGGCAAAGTCAAAAGTTAAGGCCAACCACAATGGGTAGCGGGTTGATTACAGATAGTTGATCGTGCCCTGTCTCTGCTTACCTTTGGACTTAGGAAATCTTTTCAGTGAAAAGTCCAGGAGAAGGTAGAGCTTAGATGGACAAGGCAGCAGACTACACAAAAGGAGATGTTGTCATCACCTGGTCACCATTGGATTAGGTCTCAGTGAAACCCTTGCCAATGGCAGAAGAAAGCTCCCAGCAGGAGAAGCTGCATTTCAAGGGAAAGGAGGTCTACAATGTCGATGAGGAGCCTGTTATCATCCAGCCAGGTGAATATTTTTTCCTTCAGACTTAGACAACTTTTTTGGAAGTCAAAAATATCCAGCATGATGAAGCATCAAGCTGAAAAAGGCTCCGTGGGGTCAGATACGGTGGCTAAGAGGTCATGCTCAACAGGATCTGCCTGTGGTGTAGAACATAGGGGGAGCTACCACAAAGTTAGACCAAGTGGCAACACCGGATAGGATGGCATGTAGGTCCCAGTCTTCTGTATGTTCTTCTTTTTGATGAAATTTCTTCTAAATCCCAAATTTTAAGGTTAAGCAGGAGCAGCACCTCTAACACCACGTCCAAGAATTCAGGACCTGGGGTCACCACTTGGGAAGTTAGGACTCACTCCAGCAGAGAAATGGTGCAGGGTTCAAGGTTTCTGGAGCTTGTTACATCCCTGTAGCTCACATAGGAGGGCAGACAACTAGCCCTTGTAGTAATTTATTGTGGTCCTTGTATCAACAAGATGGTCTAGTTCTCCTTCAAGCACCAAGGTATGCCTTCAAACATTCAAGCAGGCCTTCAAGCAGCAGGACCATCCTCTGGGGGGCTAGGTAAGCCTCAAATTGCAGGGCAGTCCACTTGGGGCACAAGCCCATCCTTCTGTAGTCTTCCACAGGTCCAGGAGTGTACTGAAGTGTTCGGAGGGTCAAATATTTATAACTGATACCATCATTACGAGGAACATCCTGGGCTGCACCCACATCTGGTTCTAGAACGTTCTTCCCTTCTTCTGAAAAGATTCCAAGACATCCTGGGTCACAAAAGACTACTGCCAGGTTCCTTGTTGAGTGTTAGAGGAAAGCTCTTTGGTATATAAGTGGGGCAGCGAACAACTTCGCATTCAACCATCCTCGGAGTATGGCCCATCCTGATATCACCTGGTCCCCTTTTGACTCACTGTCTGGAAGGAATACACACACCTGAACAGCAGAACTATTCACAGTCATGCAACCCAGGATACTGGCACAAGGCACAAATAGTTAGGACAAGACAATGCCAACTTTCTAAAATTGGCGTTTTTAGAATTGTAACTTAAAATTCAACTTTACCATTAAAGAGGGTTTCATACCACAATTCATTTGCGTCTAAACATTTCTACCTTCTCCAAATCAAAAGATAGCACATATCGAATATGAGAAAGAAACCCAATGTTTTCCAATGAGAGAGAGACAGCTTACATGGAAAATGATGATCATTCACTATCAGGACATGTAAAAACTCATGCCCTACATTTGAAATACACTGCACCCTTCCCTAAGGACTATTAGGGCCTATCTTTAGTGTGACATATATGTAATGAAAAGGAAGGTTTGGGCTGGCAAAAGGTTAATTTCCAGGTCGAAATGGCAGTTTTAAAACTGCACTACATTCTGCGATGACAGGTCCGAGACATATTTTAAAGGGCTACTTAAGTGGGTGGGACAATGAGATACTGCAGGCCCATTAGTAGCATTTAATGCACCAGCTTTGTGTACATGTAGTACTATATACTAGGGACTTACACATAAATCAAATATGCCAAACAGGTGTAAGCCAATTGTACCAGTTTTAGGATGAAATCACAAACACATTAGCACTACCTAGCAGTGGTAACATGCACAGACTCCTAATCTCAAGAGAAACAAAATTCAGAAAACAGGAGAGGTGAAGGCAAAAGATTTGGGGAAAAACACACCAAGGATGGCAGGTCTAACAGTCAGACAATCACTTTCTGGTATGTCACTGCTTGCTTGCGTGCTTTGATAGTTCAATAAGTGGGCTATTATGAGTCATGCTGGTGCCCCAAGCAGTAACAGTTTCAGTCAGGGCTTTTTTGACCCCAAACCTATAAGAGCAAATTAAGATCTCACAAACAGTTCAGGTACCAGCACTTCTACAAATTGTTCCAGGACCTGAGATTGTGTGAAAAGCTGCAGTGATGTTGCTCTCAGTAATGGACACCATGAAAGTAACAGTTGGAGTCTATCCTTGGTTATGTGCAGCTCCTGTATTTATTGTACCTGTAACATGATACATACTAGACCAAAAAAAAAGATATAACCTTTGGGGTTTCTGTTGTTCACTCTGGACATGCCACATCTTCATCATGGATAGAAAATTGCTTCCAAATACAGGTCTGAGAAGGTATCCAACATGGACACATACAACATAAGCTCAATATCAGTAGACAATTATCAGTATTAAACTACAGAATCACAATATATCTGTATCGAAGAAGTGCTTCACCTCAAGGACTACTTGACAATGAAGTTCCATGTCGCAGACTCTCTGGCACTCTGTAAAAACCGAAACTTGCTTGATTTGAAAAATGACTGGATTAGTATTTAGAGAGGGTGAAAATAGATCCTGGCTTCTCTGAACCACAGTAAGAAATCTCATCTAATGTTAGCTCCGCAGGAGCAGGCAATTCTACTGCACAATTTGTTTGAAAGGAGCCCAATTTCTAGTTTTTACACAGTGGTATTATACCAATACACTACTTCATCTGAAACATTGTGTAGTTTCAGTATCCATAAGTACACTAATGGTTTATCATTGGAGCATATGTGGAACTTCTCATTGAAGAGGTAGATGTAAAAATGACCTTTGCCCCCCAAAATGGATATAGCACTATTTTCAATGTGAGAGTAGCAGTGCTCTATCTTGGTAAGTGCACAACTAGCATTTGTGACTGATGCTCACTGGCCATTGCTATGCTGTTGTACAGAACATATAGCTGTAAGGAGATCTTTAAAGGATAAAACAATTGGTATTGCTAGCGCGCCTGGTCCTTAGTAAGTAAACTTATAAGGGGACGCGTATAGGACAATGAACCTTTTGAATCACATGGAGTATCCTAGTCATGCAGTGACCATTGAACCAATAAACAACATCAATATTCATGAATCATTTTGTAGGAAATCACCTTCAAAACCATCTACTCATGAATAACCACAACTCAGTAAGGAGTTAACAGTTTTTATTTCCATATTGTTTACAATTCTAAATCATCCGTTAGTTCAAACTTTATCAATCAATTCAATTTTATTAATGAAAAAGAGAGTCAGTTCTAACAAAACATAGGCAGCATCACAATGTCATAAACTAAGAATACCAGCATTAATAACGAAGTTCAGCAATTACTTTTGTTAGTCAATTGTCACTGTCAACCTCACTCTCAACAACCTCCCTAACGAAGATTAGCATTGGCATGTGGGTCTTCATGTGAAAACAACTTGTAGAAAATATAAATTTTGAAAAATCTACCTAATTGGGGATATCTATAATCAGCGGAGTTGGTACCTAGTAGAAAAGGCATACAATCGTCAGTCACATTTTCATAGCTACCTATCCAGGATGGATCAGCAACAAGTCAGTCTTCGTCTCCAGGTGACCAATTGGTCCGCTTGGGAATCACGCTCATGGAACAAGTCCAATATCAGCACCTCGGACAGCGTCTCCTGATGTCATCAATTACCTCCCCGCTACTTTGATTTTTCGCCCCTTGTCATGACTTATTATTAAGGTCTCCCAATCTATCCCCTTAATTGCTAATTGGTCAGTCAGTCGGCAGATATGACTTTAACCTATAGTTTTTGTTTACCAAATCTACTAATTTTCATATTAAGTTGTTCACAAGATGTGGATTGGTTCTTCATGCAATGCCCTCAATCATCCGGCTCATCAGGTATCGGAATTGTTGCATATGGTTCTTCAGTCAGTGCCTCTATTGTTCAAGTCCTGGGAAAGTACATTTAGCCTGCTCTACACATAATTGTATCAAATTGTCTTCATCATCTCTTGTCCGCCTGTACACTGCAGAAAATTCTAGCTAAGTAACTTGAACTTCGAGCGGGTCAAGGTTGTATACGGAAGTTTCCAATCCTTTGCAAAGCATTCAGTTTTTCATGTTTCGAGTGTGCAAGTCCCAGTAGAACTAGGCCTTAAGTCCAGCTAACTTAATACTACAAATTAAGCTAAAACATAGGGTATACATCTCATTATGACATATTATTACATTTTTCTCATTTAATATACAATCTCATAACATTTTAGTCATTTTAGTGCACATGGTGATCACTCCCCAAGGGCACAAATTCAAACGTGCACATTATTTTTCTATGACTAATTTCTCTACACATTTTCTCATTAGTAATAACATATAAATCATTAATAATTTTCTCAATTAACATATCTGCTTCAACAGTATGAATGAAAGTGTGCATTCTTGGTGTTTTGAAAGATATCTTTCTAATCTGCCTGTCTTCTGAAGGGATTTCATCAGTTCCTCTAGGGATGTCAAATTTTTTATCAAATGTCAATAGTGCTTTACCATCCTATGGACTTCATCAATGCTGTGAGATGGCAATACCTTGTTGTTGGGGACCTAATGGGAGTCAGAGTAACACCTTTGAGCCATGAATCAATAATAAAAAAGATAGATTTCTGTTTTCAAAAATTCATGCATGCTGATGTAGCGGAAGTCCACTTTGGATGATTATAGGCAGCACCACTTTGTGGCAATAATGATGTTACATAATGGTGGCAACTTAAGAAGGAATCTCATAACAAGGGTTTGCAATCAGTGATAGTCCTGACAACATTTTCCTTATGCAATTCTGAAACTCTTCGGAAGCAATTGATACTCCAAATGTTAGTAGGCGGAGACAATGGTTAACTACTAATGACTTGTGCAGATGTAGCTGGTGGTAGCAGCCTTGAGATAATTTTTTTAAAAAAATGTATGTATTCACTTTAGGATTAGAGGGGCCATTGTTGGAGTAAACATTCCCTCAATATTTCTTGTTTGGGAATTCTCATGTCCACACAAATACTCCCCTCTCATGGTTATTTTAATTTTCAGGCAACAACTATTGGCAAGAGCAATCTAAAAGAACGTTCTGCTTGCATAATGATCCCAGCAGCATCCAATGCAGTCAGCTCCCTCTTAACTTGATCATCTACATAAAAATGAAACATTTGGGCCCATATTTATACTTTTTGACGCAAAACTGCGCTAACGCAGTTTTGCGTCCAAAAAATTAGCGCCGGCTAACGCCATTCTGAAGCACCATGCGGGCGCCGTATTTATTGAATGATGTTAGCCGGCGTTAGCCGCCGGCGCCGTCTGGTGTGCGTTAAAAAAAATGACGTACACCAGGCAGCGCTGGCGTAGGGGAAAATGGAGCTTGGGCGTCAAGAAATGGGGCAAGTCAGGTTGAGGCAATTTTTTCGCCTCAACCCGATTTGCGCAATTTTTTTTTCACTCCCAACCCCCATAGAAATGACTCCTGTCTTAGCAAAGACAGGAGTCATGCCCCCTTGCCCAATGGCCATGCCCAGGGGACTTCTGTCCCCTGGGCATGGTCATTGGGCATAGTGGCATGTAGGGGGGCACAAATCAGGCCCCCCTATGCCACAAAAAAAAAAAAAAACACTTACCTGAACATACCTTAATGTCCCTGGGATGGGTCCCTCCAGCCTTGGGTGTCCTCCTGGGGTGGGCAAGGGTGACAGGGGGTGTCCCTGGGGGCATGGGAGGGCACCTCTGGGCTCCTTCAGAGCCCACAGGTCCCTTAACGCCTGCCTTTTGCAGGCACAAAAAAACGGCGCAAAAGCGGCCGTACGTCATTTTTTTTGACCCGCCCACTCCCGGGCGTGAATTTTGCCCGGGAGTATAAATCCGACGCACATGCCTCGGAGTAGATTTTTTAGACGTGAACGCCTACCTTGCATATCATTAACGCAAAGTAGGTGTCCACACTAAAAAATGACGCAAACTCCATGGACTTTGGCGCTAGACGCGTCTAACGCCAAAGTATAAATATGGAGTTAGTGTTGCGCCGAAATTGCGTAAAAAAAAACCGACGCAATTCCGGCGCAAACGGAGTATAAATATGCCCCTTGATGTCTTGATGCTTGTTGCCTTCAAGTTACAAATTTCATTGAAGGCATTATCATATACCTCCAATATAACTTATAATGTGCAGGCTTGTGCTCAAAATGCAAACCAGATGAGTTGAAGAGACTTAGGCCCATATTTATACTTTTTTTGCGTCGCATTTGCGTAATTTTTTGGCGCAAAATCGGCGCAAACTTACAAAATACAATTGTATTATGTAAGTTTGCGTCGCTTTTGCATCAAAAAGTGGCGGAAATGCGGCGCTAAAAAAGTATAAATATGGGCCTTAGAATCCCTGCAGCCACTAGTGATGCCACCATTGATGTGGGTAACAACTTTGCTATAACTGTTAATAAGGGACTGTTACAATTAAAATGTCTGGAATCGGAAAAAGCAATGTGCCGCCATATGCATAAACTTCAGAGTGGTTGTCATTAGCATTAGAGCCAGACTGAGTAATTGCTAGCCCCTCTATACCACTGCCCATATTGTGCCCTATGTCTATCATTGTGAGAATACACTTGTTGTGAATTAGAAGTTTATATAGTGGATGTATATGGTGTTTCCTGTGGTTTTCTTTTCCTTTGATTGAGAGGGCTGAAGACCCTTCTCAAGCAACAATTACAACCCCTGCCAGGGTCAATCAAAAAAGTCACTGAATTATCCTGTGCTTAACCCTCTGCCAGCTTGCCACAAAAGCAGTCAAGTTTAACTTAGAGGCTATGTGTAAGGTACTTATGCAGCACACAAATGGTAACAACAAAAACAGTAACAGTGAAAACACAACTAAAGAAACATCCCACATTAATTTAGAAAGAAAGAGAAAATGTAATTAACAATTTGAGTCCAAAATTAATTAAATCCAATCAGTAGAGCTGGAATTATGAATTATTAATAGTTTTAGTGGAAAATAGTACCTAAAAATCAAAGCATCAACTACAGGCATCTAGAAATGAGAGGCCAGGGCAAAGTAAAAATTGAAGGTGTCCAGTTCAGATGCACATGGTAGATTGGGCTAGGTCTCTGATTACCTTTGGACTTAGAAGAAATTCAGATGAAAAGTTGGTGAAAAGGTAAATTTCAAGGGGGAAAGGGAGCAGGCAGTGTCCATGGAGGAGACATCATCATCAGGGAGCCGCTAGATGAAGTTGCAATGAATAGTTTTATGTTTGGGATTTGTCATTTTTTTGAAAGTTGAAAATCACCAGTGGGATGCAGCTGCATGCTGCAGCTGACAAGGGCTCCATGGGGCTCGATACCCCTTCTGATAGGAGCCAGTGAATGGGATTTGTTGCTGCAGGGAAGAATGTAGTCAAGTCAGTCCGACCACCGATATACCATGGGTCGATTGGCAAGCAGGTATCTCCCAGTCTCTTTTTGGTTCTCAGGCTACTGTTTGATGGAAAGTTTCAGTTTGTGGCTGTTTGTGCACCTTTAGCACAACTTTCAGGGGTCCAGGGCTGGTGGGGAACCCCTTGGAGGGCAGGAATCACTTCAGGCAGGGTCCAAGAGCACCTTGGGCTCCAGGTTGTTGGAGCTTACTGTGTCCCTGTAGCTCAGAACAGGAGGCCAGCCATCTAGCCCAAGGAATCACTCGTGTAGTCCTGGGATCAAGCAGAAAGTCAGGCCTCTGAAGGTACAATGCAGGTTTCAAGCAGCAGGGCAGCCGACTGGTAGCTCAGGGCAGTCCTCTGAAGTACAACGTAGTCCTTCTGGTGGTTCTCCTCTGGTCCAGGAGTGAAATAAAGAGTTGATCTGAGGGTCCACTATTTATACCTGGTGCCAGCCTTTGAGGTTGGAGAAACATCTAGGCATTTCTAAATCTGGTCCTAGGTATTTCCTCCCTTTCCCTACCCTGGCTGTCAGGTGACAAAAGGCTGGAGTCAAGTTCTTTGTGAGGGGTCTGAAGGCAGCCTCTTTGAAATGTAATTGGGACAGGGAACAACCCTCCCTCTCCCATCCTAGAAGGATGGCCAATCCTGCCAACACCTAGCCCTCCGTTGTCTCACTGTCTGGTACTAATACAGAAAAGCCAACTACACCTAGTCATGTGATTGAGGATACAGGCTGAAGGCACCAAATGGTTAGGATGAGAAAAGGCCAACCTTCAGAATGGTGACTTAAAATCTGACTTTAACATTAAAGTGAATTTTAATTGCATACCTTCTGAGACCTAACATGACATTTGTAACTCCTCCCATTCAAAATGTAATAATGTAACACTATGTTCTTTACTACCAGGACATGTAAAACCTATAAATGCATGTCCAACTTTTTAAATACACCACACCCTGCCCTAATTGCTGTTTGGAACCTACCTAAGTATTTACTAATATGTACTAGGCCCGAGGGATGTTTTAAAAGACTACTTAAGCAGGTGGCACACTAAGTAATGCAGGCCCACTCATAGCATTTAATTTACAGGCCTTGGGTATACGTAGAATCGCTTTACTATGGACTAATAATTAAATTAAATGTGTCCTTTGTGTGTACCCAATTTTACCGTTTTTAAATGAGAGAACACTTTAGCACTGGCTAGCAGTGGTAAAGTGGAGAAAGTCCTAAGGACAACAAAAATGAATTTCAGACAACATGAGGGGGAAAGGCAAAAACTTTGAGGGAAGATCACACCAAAGGCTGTCAGGTCTAACATTCACCCATCTGGAGTAGTTCACCTAGGACTTCATTAAAGAAACCTAAAGGTTGCTTGGTTGCTTAATGTGGAGCTCATGTGTGTCATTTGGGTATGGGTCAACTTACTCTCAATGATTGTCCCACACTGACAGAATTGCTGACTTTATTATATATCAAACAGAATTTTTCATTTGCAGAACATTATACTACATGTTGGAGTAAACCACCACAATATCCAGATGCTTGGAAGACATTCTGGCAAATTCTGTATTTGCTACATTTTCAGTTCACTCACTTATTTGACTAGTTCCATCTTAGTGGGGTATGTCACCAGTAAAAATTCCATGTGTGAGTCCCATGTTTCTAAAAAGTCAGTAAAATGAGAATTCCTAATATTGACCTGAAAAAGAGCCTCATTTTTCGCTCCCTCAGAATATAGTCTTCTTAATTTTGTCAAAATGCAGCCTTGAACTTTTTGAGCACATATTTCAATTTGATTGGTCAGTTTGTATGGGTTGGTCGGTGCCCCTGATGTGAGCTCCACACAAAGCTGCCAAACAAATTTGAGGTGCCTCAAATGTAGCCCCAGGTGAACAATCCTGGATGTATTAAAATGATGTTGAAAAACGGAACAAAGCAAAGACCATACACATCCACAGTGAAAACTTCTAATTTACAGCAAGTGAACTCTCACGTTGATAAACACGGGTAGTAGAGTGTGATTAATGGCAGAGGAGGGCTAACATTTACTCATAAAATGAGTTGATGGTCTCTGTGGGTCCTTCTGGGCCTTGGGTGGTGTTTTTCAAAATGAAGCATTCATAATCTGGTTCAGACTGTGCTTCATAACTCCCTTTTCGTGCAGCGAGCGCAGAATCATTGCCATCTGCTTGCGTGGTGGTGAATGAGTTTTAGGACTAGTTTACAAACGTCTACAGCAAGATTCAATATTTCATTATCTAAGGTCCCCAGCTTCCACATGCTACAGATGGAGCAGAGAACATGTCAAAAGTCATGCTGTCAGTTCCTACGTTTATAGCATGATTATCCCATTATGGCAACTCAGCATGCTTGTGGGCTTTATGTCAGTGCTAGGTATAGTTTTGAGTTGAACCCAGATAGCGCAAGATATACATTATATGCATGTGAGTTATAAATGCTGTAGTGGCCATCTGTGTGAAATATGCTTCTCTTACACTTTTGGGGCAATGAGCATTACAGAGATTGTCAGAAGCAGCGAAAGGGACAGTTTCTCCACAACCATGCACAGAGACATAGAAATTGGCATATCAGACAATTGGCAGGGGTTTAGTGCATGCAAACATCTCCTTAAAAGTCGGTGCTCTCTTAGTTGTCACTGGAGGATCTACATGCTAGATCTTGAAGTGCATACAGAAATAACAAGCTGAGTGAAAATCTATGTTATATTCTTGTCTTCCTCTGTACTGACACTTTGGCAGACTCGTAAAGCAGGAAGCTTCATAGGATGAGCGGATCATTGGGGATCCTGACCTCATACTACAGAACCTTACTGCCCATTCCATTGTCAGTGCTGCAGGGAGGTGGGACCGAAGGGGCAGGACCTAGCACCTCTCTGAGGCTCCATCGAGACAACCACTCATCGTGACAGAAACAGCTTTGCAATTGGGCGGGGACCACAATATCTAGCTGTGCTGCTCACAGGAACTCCATCTTTACCACCAGAGTAGATGTATCTTCAAACAAGCAGGGGAGCTTTCACTTATACTTGCGTGGCTTGTGTTCTTCACTGCGGGCATGGTTTGATGGGGGTCGTGACTGGGACAGCAAGAAGAGAAAGTTACCAGGACTCTGCTGTCTTGTTTTGTTTACTGTTTTTGTTCATTCTTTTTCATTTTAATAGCATCTTAGCAGCAAGTAAATTGGGACTGGAAAGCCTAAAGGTAAAACAAGGTAATCTACGTGATGGGATCGTGGTTCAAGGGATGCATTATATCTCCTCAGGGGGTCATGGTGAATAGACATCCAGTCATATGAGGACCGTCTGACATAAAAGACGAGCGTACGACTGTCGATTACATTATTGGTGACTAAGATAAGAACAGGCACTGGGCACTTCCATTTTTCGCACACAGAAAGAACATAAAGTGTATTAATCTGTTGCAGACCACTGAATAACCAATTTAACAATGCCACCGAGGCCAGCGGCAGAAAGAAGCTATTTAAATCCCGTCACGAACATCTGCTGATTAAATGAAAGTTATTGCAACACAAATTGTGGATTGGAACCAAATACAAATTTTGATGAATTGCTCTGTATGTGTAAATCCAATTATCATATTATTCTAAAGTACAATTTGTTTTTACAGCATTGACTTACATTTACAACACTTGCATTTTTTTGGCAGTTCATGAACAGAACATTCGAAATAAATGTTCTCGTAGAGGCCATATCACAGGCATTATTCGCAAGACTACTCAGACCAGTAAGATCCAACTCTTATTTTTATGAAAACAAAATTCATGGCCCTTATAGTTAATGTTCACGAAGATAATTAATATACCTTTTATTCTGTTGTAAAACACATTTATAGTCCATGTGAACATCAGAAAATGCCTAATCAGGCTAAATTTTAATAAAATGCCACGGAATTGTGCATAAGCATGTTTTCTTTTTGTGCATTTTATTTCTCCTGGCCTCCTGAAGGCCTTTTCAGATAAGGAAAATAACTGACAGAAATTAGGCTATAAAAGAAGATGTAACCAGACGTAGTCACCCATTTATAAACCACCTCATGCTGGAGTTTTACTTGGCATTCTGGCCTTAGCCGATTCTTAATGATAACGTCATTTTCGCAGGTCTGGCCACATTTAGGGACACATTTGCAAGGCCCTATCGCCTCTTAGTGCCACATAAGCGTCGTATTTTTTTTTTTACACTAATCTGGCATTAAGGGGACCATTCTCCTTCACGATGTTTACAAAGTGGCCTAATGCATGCATTGCACCACTTTGTAACCCTGTGCGCCACATTATGCCTGCGCCAGACACAGTGTATGCAAGGGGAGGTGTTCCCACGCAGGGAGGTCCGTAAAAATGGTGCAGTGAAACCTGCAACATTTCACTGCACCATTTGTAGTGTAATGTTTAACGCGTGCCTAAGGCAGGTGTTAAAATAATGCGCCCATTACTTTCAATTAGCCTCCCTTTACTTTGCAGGGTTAATGCCACAATTTGTGGCGCTAATCCTGCAAAGTATCACAATAGCATAAAAAGTACTTGACTCTATTATCCTAATATGGTCAATGGTGCGTCGTATTGTAACATTAGTGGGGGGTGGAAGAAAAGAGGCGCATCAAATCTGGTGCACCACTTTCTTGTAAATAGAGCACTCAGGCCCTCATTACAGCCCTGGCAGTTGGTGATAAAGCGGCGGTAATACCGCCAACAGGCCGTTAGTAATAAATAAGAAATTATGACCAAGGCGGAAACCGCTCAGACAGACAGCCACTTTAACACACTGCCCGCCAGGGTAAAACCAACAGGCACCACAGCGGTAACCGCCAACAGCCAGGCGGAAGACAATGTTCCTACCACAGTAATATGACACACCTATCCGCCACCTATTCCGGGGCGGTACTAACAACATCAAAAGCCAGAAACAGAACACAGAAGGGAAATGACTCACCTGTGGAGACTCTGAGAAGAACCACGCCGCCATGGAGCCCGAGCTGCACGTGTTCCACATTCTTTTCTACCTTCTGTTCCATTACAAACACCAATGACAGTGAAGACGGTGAGTACTGCCACCTAGCACAGAGGGGAGGGGAGGAGGAAAAAGAGAGTGACACACACATGCAACACACACACCCAACACCATACACACAAGCAGATGCAGCAACATAACATATTTACCCCGTACCCTTCAGGAATAATGCAAGGACAACACCAATAGATTAAAGTGAGTGTAATAGGATAAAATAGTATAAATACGTGCATCCAAGTAAAAAAGTATAGACATATTTACAAATGTAGGGACACGTCCCAGTCCTCAATGTCTGGGGGCCACAGGGCCACATCACATAGTCCAATGCCCCACCTTACTCCTGCAACAACACGGAGAGAACACCGCAGGTGCATCAGGTCAAAAATATCCAGGCACCTCAGGGAGACGGGGAATGGGGGGGCACCTCAGCCGGAAGATGGTACAAGGCCACTGGTCCTGGAGGGGGCACCATGCCTTGTGCTTGGTCCTGGGGAGTGCAAGGACACAGTCTCTCAAGTGGGTGATTTCCCCACTGCTTGGTCCTGGGTAGTGCAATTCCACAGTCTCTCTAGTGGGTGATTTGCCCACTGCTTTTTTCCTGGGGAGTGCAAGGCCTCAGTCTCTCTAGTGGGTGATTTGGCCACTGCTTGGTCCTGGGGAGTGCAAGGCCACAGTCTCTCAAGTGGGTGATTTTCCCACTTCCTGGTCCTGGAGAGTGCAAGGCGACAGTCTCTCAAGTGGGTGATTTGCCCACTGCTTGGTCCTGGGGAGTTCAAGGCCACAGACTCTCAAGTGGGTGATTTCTTCCACTGGTTCTGGAGGGGGCATGGTGCCCAGGGAGCTTCATCCTGGGAAGTATGGGGTGAGTGGATGTCTTCTCCAATGGTTCTGGAGGGAGCACTGTGCCCAGTGAGCTTCATCCTATGGAGGATGGGGTGAGTGGATGGCTTCTCCACTGGTTCTGGAGGGGGCATTGTGCCCAGTGATGCAGATCTTGTGGCGTGGAAGGACACAGTCTCTCACCTGGGTGTCAGACCAACGGGATATGCTGGTGCCAGGCTGCACAACAGCCCATGGATGCAGAACTACACACTGTCTGCCAGCAGTGACTGCTGCTCAGTGGTGGCAGTAGTGGTGCTGGTGGTGGTGCTAGCAGTGGTGGGGGGAGGCTCCAGCCCTTCCCCTCCAGCCTCGGACGGCTGCCCACTGGGGCTTGTGCTGCTCACAGTGGTGCTGGTGGAGGTGCTGGCAGTGGTGGGGGAGGCTCAAGCCCATCCCCTGGAGCCTCGGACGGCTGCCCATTGGGACTGCTGCTGCTAGTGGCAGTGGGGGTGCTGGTGGCACTGCTAGCAGTGGTGGGGGGAGGCTCCAGCCCTTCCCCTGCAGCCTCGGATGGCTGAACCACCATGGTTGGTGGTGGGGGCTCCGACTGTCCTTTCTGCCTGCTTGTGCAGGTCCCTTGCCCTTCCTGTCAGCAGCCGGGGGTTGCTCCTTCCCCTTCCTTTTAGCAGCTGAGGGTGCCTCCTTGCCCTTCCT
Organism: Pleurodeles waltl; assembly: GCF_031143425.1. Classification (NCBI taxonomy): domain Eukaryota; kingdom Metazoa; phylum Chordata; class Amphibia; order Caudata; family Salamandridae; genus Pleurodeles; species Pleurodeles waltl. The sequence goes on from NC_090444.1 coordinate 309,644,838, forward strand.
TTTAGCAGCTGGGGGTGCCTCCTTGCCCTTCCCTGCAGCAGCTGGGGGTGCCTCCTTGCCCTTTCTTGCAGCACTTGGTGCAGGCACCCTTTCAGTGTTGCTGCCTGGTGCCCGGGATCCTCTCCCACTTGGTGTAGCTGTGGACACTACTGTGCCTGTTGACTGGGTGGTTGAGGTGATTGCCTGGGGTGTGACCACTCTGGCCTGACGTGAGGGATTGGGGGGAGGGCTAGGGAAGAGGTCAATGTTGGTGAGGAAAAGCTTCTTAGGGACATTGCGGTGGGAAGAGGGAGATGGTTTGGGACTGGAGGAAGAGGGACTGGTTAAGGGAGGTGTCAGTCTGCTGTGTTTGGGTGCAGGTGCATGGGCTGGATGCTGTTGTGATGTGGATGGCTGTTGGGTGTCTGAGTGCTTGCGTTTGTGTACTTTGGGATGAGGGGGCACAGACACATAGGGAGAGGACACAGGGAACGTGTGCATGGAAGTGGGGGTGGTGACTGCCAGTGAGGGCTGTGTGCTGTTAGGTGTGCTGGAGATGGGGGTAGTGGATGAGGATGTAGTGCATGCAGGTGTGAGTGGAGATGCAACTGGGAGGGAGGTAGTGGATGAGGAGGAGGGGGCCACAGTGGAGGCAGAGGATGTTGGTATGTCTGCATCTGGATGGTGTTTGTGTGAGTGCCTGTGGGGTAAAGTGTGGTGCTTGTGTTTGCCATATCCACTCTTGTGTGTTGTCCTGGATGCATGCTCGTCTGCCTCTGTGCTTGGGATAGGTTGGAGTTGAGGGGAATGGGATTGGGTAGAGGAAGTTGTAGGGGAGAGGGTGGAAACAGGGATAACGTCTGCCATCGGTAAGGAGGCCAGAGCCTGGATTAATCTATGTTAGACTGCCATGCCAGTGTGAATGCCCTCCAGAAATGCATTTGTCTGTTGCATTTGGGCTTCCAGGCCCTGGATGGCATTCACAAAGGTTGCTTTCCCAACAGAGATGGATCGCAGGAGGTCAATAGCCTCCTCACTCAGGGCAGCAGGGCTAACTGGGGCAGGGCCTGAGGTGCCTGGGGCGAAGGAGATGCCCACCCTCCTGGGTGAGCGGGCACGAGAAACTCGCTGAGGGGCTGCTGGGAGGGCGGTGCTGATACGGGGGTGGCGGCTGTACCTGTAGCTGGGGTGGGCACAGAGGTGTCCGCCACCACCAGGGAGCTTCCATCGGAGGAGGTATCTGTGTCCAAACTGTCCCCTCCAATCTCAGCCGTGGTGCTCCCACACACAGGGAACAGCCCTATGCACTAGGCAATGCACTGCCAGTTACAATGCTAGTCACCAGGCCATGGATAGGGACACCTAACGCCAATTGCAGCATACCTGAGACCCACAGACCCCTGCCCAGTAGTGGATGCCTACTAGCTTGGTTGGAGTACTTTCACATCAGAACCCTGTCGAATATGGGACTAACCCTGCAATACCAGGCCTGGCCGAAGGGCACCAGCAGGGCCCACAACCCCCACCTGGATCCCAACCCACTAGGCACAAGTTGTATATTAGGGCACTGTACTCACCCCCTTGTGGCTGTTGTGATGCCCCCAAGCGCCCATCCAGCTCCGGATAGGCCACAGCCAGTATGCAGGCCATCAGGGGGATCAGGGTTCGACGGGCACCCCTTCCTCGTTGGGAGGACATCCCTAGCTGGGTCTCCACCGTATTCCGTGCCCAGCCTCTCAGGTCCTCCCACCGTAGACCCCCAAGGTCCGCACATCCTTGGCGATGGCAAGCCATATACCCTTTTATTGATGGGCGCTGACCTGCAGGGAAATGGACACAGGGAAAGGTATTAGTCTGACCATCCTGCCTGTTACACTGATGGCCCACCATGCCCCTTCCCATCCCCATTGGCACAGACATGGCCCACCATACATGCTGCACGCTACCCAGGGCCCATCCACCACGCACCCCCTACATGAGGCCTTCACACACAACGCTCCTTGCATTCACGCACCATGCATCATACTCACAGTGTACTCACCTGTTGGTCTGGATGGCCATACAGCATTCGGTACTGAGGTAGAACCCCATCCACCAGTTTCTCCAACTATGTCGAGGTGAAGGCAGGGTCCGTTTCCCCAGTCCCACAACCCATGGTAAGTTCCAGACACAGGTCACAGCAGCAAACGCAGTGTAGGTCCTCTCCTGTTGAAGATTAGGTAGCAAGTGAGTGAACAGATAGAAAATGGCGGTCACATCCACGGCGGTGCATATCATCACCGCCGGCGTACATAACCATTGGCCACTGTACCCCATAGGGCCCAATGTTAACCAATGAGGAGTTGCACAGCGGTTTTCGCCTGCCTCCCTCAACGGTGCATATCGTCAGCGGAATTACCTCATATCCACCTTTCCCTCCAAACAGGACAGGGGGACCCCATTTCTGGGGGGGTGCAGGCCATGGCTCCTAACTGCATCACAGTACACATATGCACAATTTGGACCTCTACAACAAAATACTGTTACAACCACAACATGCATTAAAGTGTAGTGGTTAGAAATAAGAGATACTGACCAGCTGCTCACCATTTTGCCCCATAGATTGCAACCGCTGTGGATAAATAGGAGATGGAGACATATCCCCATGTAAGACACCTGGTGGACTTGGTAACAATGGAGGACAGGCACATTATCCTCACCTATAGACTGGATAGGGTTGCAATCACAGAGCTGTGTCCACAATTGGAGCCTGACCTAATCTCTGCTATCCGTCACCCCACCGGGATCCCCCCTCTTATGCAACTGCTATGAGTGCTCCATTTCCTGGCAACTGGCTCCTTCCAAGTGACAGTGGACTTGGCAGCAGGAATGTCTCAGCCAATGTTCTCAATACTGCTGACCAGAGTGTTGTCTGCCCTGATTAAACACATGCACTGCTACATTGCTTTCCCCCAAGTTGAGGATTTGGCCACAGTGAAAGCTGATTTCTTTACAATGGGACATATCCCCAATATAAATGGGGCGATTGACGGAACACATATTGCATTTGTACCCCCCGCCAGAATGAAGAGGTGTTCAGGAATCATAAGAGTTTCCACTCCATGAAGATGCGGATGGTGTGGTTTGCGGACCAGCACATCTCCCACGTCAGTGCTAAGTATCCAGGGTCGGTGCATGATGCCTTTGTCCTGAGGAATAGCAGCATCCCAAATGTTATGTCCCAACTACAGAGGCACATGGTGTGGCTAATAGGTGAGCCCCGGTTCCCACCCAGTATTTATTGGTGTATGCCTATGGTGTTGGCCAAATAGTATATTGTGTGGCTAAATGTTGTCCCTCAATGCTTGCAGGTGACTCTGATTACCCAAACCTATCATGGCTGCTGACCCCTGTGAGGAATGCCAGGACAAGGACTGAAGAACCCTATAATGAGGCACATGGGTGAACCAGAAGGATCATTGAAAGAACCTTTGGCCTCCTGAAGGCCAGGTTCAGGTGCCTCCATCTGACCTGTGCTACTCATCCAAGAAGGCCTACCAGATAGCAGTGGCATGCCGTATGTTGCACAACCTGGCCCTCAGACTGCATGTACCTTTTCTGCAAGAGGAGGAGACTGGAGATGCCCCTGTGGCAGCAGTAAATCCTGAGGACAGTGAGGATGAGGAGGCTGAGGAGCTGAGGATGAGGATGTGGACAACAGAACATCAGTGATACGTTAGTACTTTTAATGACAAACAGGTGAGACAGTGCAACTTCACATTTCTATGAGTATTGGTGTATTCTGTGTGTGCATTGGCATGCTGGCGCTACCCACTTCTTTGACCTACTAACTGTTACCTATGGATATTCATTTTGCAGATGTTGGTGATATGACAACATTCTCCTGGTGTGATCACAACAACCAGCTACAGTTCATTAATTCTATGCTCATACTACTTACAGTTAATTTGCAATGATTGTAGTTGTTTCTATCAATACAAATTTGCAATACATGAAATCCCAGTAGTCGAGTTTTATCCAAGGGTGTTTATTGTTGTGCTAATATATAGAGGGGAAAGTGCATTTGAATAGTGTGATGATGGAGGAAATTTCAGGGTATAGTTCCAGTATGTAGCACAGGTGCATTGTCCATGGGGACATAGGAAGGGGAGCAATAGCAGTTCAAGGTGGACAAGGTGACTGAGTGGGACAGTAGGGGGACAATCAGGAGAGTCATTTCCTGGCAGTGGTCTTGACAAGAGTCTCTGGCTTCTGTCTGCTTCGTAGGGAACGTTTGAGGGGTGATTCACCTTCTGCAGGGGGAGGGGTGCTGGTGGCCTGTGGGTCTTGTGGTGGGGCCCCCTACCCACTAGTAGCAGCGGAAGTGGAGGGCTGTTCAGTAGGCTGGTTAGTGGTAGGGGCCCGCTGGTGTGACACTGCCTCCCTCATGATGTTGGTCATGTCTGCCAGCACCCCTGCTATGGAGATCAGGGTGTTGGTGATGGCCTGCAAGTCCTCCCCGATCCCCTGATACTGTCCCTCTTGCAACCACCTGTTCTCCTGCACGTTGTCTAGGATCTGGCCCATTGTGTCCTGGGAATGTTGGTAGGCTCCCAGGATCTCAGAGTGTGCCTCCTGGAGAGTTGGTTCCCTGCTCCTGTCCTTCCACTGGCGCACAGCAGTCCTCCCAGTTTCCCTGTTGGCCTGTGCCTCTGTCCCCTGAACGGTGTGTCCACTGCCACTGACCCCAGGTCCCTGATTGTCTCATGTGCGAGGTGTGGCCTGGGGTCCCTCTACAGGTGGGCACACTGCTGATTGACGTGTCCTGGGGACAGAGGTGTGGGTACGCTGGGTGGGTGCTGTGGTGTTGGATCCTGATGGGGAGGCTCTTTGGTGGTCTGTGACTGGGCTTGGGTGACCAACTGTCCAGTGGTCCCTGATGGGCCAGGTAGATCTTCCAGATCCTGAAGTCCAGAGTTACTGTCATCACTGTGGGCCTCTTCTGTTGGGGGACTGGATAGTTGGTGCACCTCCTCTCCACTGACATTGACTGGGGTACCTATGGGGATGTAAATGATGTATTATGCATTAGGTGTCTGACATTTTTACTTCTGTAGCTTCCCCTCTATGGTTGTTGTTTCCCTGCCAGTTTTTGCCTGTGTATGTTGCTGTATTGTGGTTATGATAGTTTCCCTATGCTGTGCATGCTTTGGTGATGAGTGGGCATGCAGGGCTGGGAGGGGTGTCCATGCATTGGTACAGCATGCAGGCCTTGGCATTGGGATTAGTGTGATGTGATGGTGGAGTGTGTGGGATGTGGTGGCGTGATGGGAGTGAGGGTGAGGGTGTGTGATGGCATGCAGGTATGGGGGTGATAATTGTTTAAAATAGACTTACTAGTGTCCAGTCCTCCTCCAACTCCGGCGAGTCCCTCAGGATGCAGTAATGCCAAGACTTGCTCCTCCCATGCTGTGAGTTGGGGCAGGAGGAGTGGGGTCCACGCCAGTCCTCTGTATGTCGAGCTGGTGTCTTGCTGCAATGGAACGTACCTTCCCCCATAGGTCGTTCTACTTCTTCATGACGTTGTCACTTGTTCTTGGGTGCTGTCCCATGGCATTGACCTAGTCCACGATTCTCTGCCACAGCTCCATCTTCCTTGCTATTGACATCTGCTGCACCTGTGCTCCAAAGAGCTGTGGCTCTAACCTGACGATTTCCTCCACCATAACCCTTAACTCCTCCTCAGTGAAACAGGGTTGCATTTGCGGTGCCATGAGTGTGAGGTGATGTGTGTTGATGAGGGTGTGTTGTGTTATGTGGTAGGGTGTGTGATGTGGAGTGCGTGAAGGGTGTATGGGTGTGAATGGTGTGTGTGTGTCTAGTTGTCTCTGTGTTCTTCTTCTCTGTCTTGTGGTGGCAATAGTTGTTGGTAAAGGGTTGAGGGTAATGTGGGTGTGTGTTTTATAGTGGTGTGGGTGTGTGGGTGCGGTGTGGATATTAGTTTCAGGTGTGTGTTGTTTGCATTGGCCAATGTAGTGTTGTTTTGTATGTGGGTGTCCATTGTGAGTGCAGCGGTATGTACTGCCAATGGTTTACCGCCATTGAATGTCCGCCGTGGTGATTCGTGGGTAATAATGTGATGGACGTTGTTCTGTTGGTGTAACCATGTGGGTTTTGGGACTGCCAGTTTATCACGACCTTTGGTCTGACGGATTTTTGTATGTGGCTGTATTCTGTCAGATTGATGTGTCTGTCATAATATGGTGAACGGATATTTGCCAGCGCGGCAGTAAGTTGGCAGCCATCAGCCCAGCGGTAAGTGGCATTTACCGCCAATGTCATAATGAGGGCCTTAGTTACCTAATTTCCAAACAACATTGAAAAAACATTAGCATCAATTACTTACACCATTTAATTGAGGTACTTCCAATAAGAAATAGGACTTCCCACCTTAGTGATCCACAGTACTCTCTTCATACAGACATACACAGCTGATTCACAAATCTTATCCTGTAAACAGACATCGATATTAGGATTCACAACTTGAAGCAAATAACTCTTACTGTTGATTTGATTTAGTGTACAGAACAATCCTCCATATTGAGGGACGTTGGTGACTGCCTAGACGTAAACAATAGAAGTGTTGTCCATGTAAGAAAATGAATAAAACCCTGAAAAATATAATTTGCGATTGCCCCAAAATGTTAGCATTCTTGAACAAAAATATCTAGGACCGACCTGTAGAGCAGCAAATATAAGAACAGTCAGAAATGTTACTGTGTACTGATTTCAAGGACCATCAAATAGTTTTATTGCCACTGGAACCAATCTACGTTCAACTGAAGAGCCCCAATCTGGGCAACACCGATCTTGGGTTGCTTGTGCTTCCGTTCAGAGAGGACCAGGCTGTGCAGTTTGAGCTGGACTATCCCTATTGGAGCAGGGTCAACACTGATTTGCATATGGCTGAGTCTCATCTGAGGTTGCATGTTTGGCAAAAGAACAATGGGTTGGAATGTTACCACAAGCAATTGGCAGTGGTTAGACTTATTGTAAGCATCCTCCCATCACATTTTGTGTGCTTTATCTAAGGACTAAGCCAAATCTTTTAGCATTTCCCAAGAACCTAAGTACCAACTTACTTAGAATACACCTAGTAATAAAAGCTATGATGTTTAATTCTTTACCAATATTTCGCTATTTTTTCTGTCAACTGGATTTGTACTGATTAGTCTGCTTACACTCTTATATGTGTTTATCTACCACACTATCTCTTGTCATCAATAACCATTACTGTACCTAAAACTGTATCTTGTGTATGATGACTGCCATGTGGCCCTCTGAATGGGGCCTCCCGAACACAGACTACTGGGCCTCAAATGTAGTGGTTGAGTTAGTTTCTGCACTCGACTCTCTGAGCAAAGAGGACAGTCACTAGCATCTTAAGGAGGTAGTGTGGTGGCAACAACCAACAACCACAATAACTTCAGTGTTCATCGCAGTGCTTGTGTTTGAGAAAAATGATGTTTTTTATTTCATGGCAGTACTCAATAGAACACAATTCAATCCATTATACAGAGTAGCCTGTGTTCTCTGCTACCCAGATGACCCTAGTTGGGTCTGTCCTCCTCAGCAACAATGGCAGAAAAATAAATACAGCTCAATTACAGCTGATATCTCCCTGAAAGTGATGTATGCATTAGTTGTACTTCTTCTCCCAGGTTCTTACTCCTGTTGATGTAGAGAGGTAGGAATTAAATCTGTTAGCCATTGTGTTCTTCTAGTGCAAAGTCTGATACTCAATAATGGCTACCGAGGATGAGCTGCGAACCTTGGTTTCTGAGGTGGAGATCACAACATTTGCAGTCCTAACTTGAGACAATGCGTACCTTGATGCAGTTGCAGCCCTGAGAGGGCCAAAAGCAAGGCAGATGCAGTCTGACCTAGGCTAACAGCTGTCAGGTGCAGTCTTGAGCTGGGAAGACAGATAGGCAGATGCAGCACTCACTTTGGTAGGCAGTCCATTGAATGTAGCCCTCCTCAGACCAAGATAAACAGCAGGATTAATGCAGTCTGCCTCAGGACTATGCTGAGGCATATATACTTTCATAATGCCCACCATGACCACAGATAGACAAGGAGAAGCTCTGCAGCACAAGTTACTCCTGGCTTAACTCTAAGGCAGTCAGTCCTCTTTCTCTGGGTATTCCTCAGAACAAGAACACACTGATGTCTACTCCTGGTAAGTCTCTACTCTTGTAAGAGCAGGCAAAATCTTCCTCTCTGAGCAGGCAGGCAGGTTTCTAGGCAGTAAGCAGACCCATAGCTCCTCCAACCAAATGTGCTGACCTCAAGTGATGCCCCCTCACCTCTCACATGCTGGGTGTGAGGCAGACACAAATTCTTGTTAGACAGATGCTCTTCTAGTACTCTTCAGGGCACTCATTTCCTCAGTCTAGAAGGACGTAGGACTGGTACAAAGTGAGACGGTATGGATCCCACTTTTATACAAACTTTCCTTACAGGGATGTGGATCCACTGTCTAAGGCTTCACAACCAATTTGGTTTGATTCTGTTTCTTGTGTCTTTGTCAGGCTGCTCACCAGCTTTGTGCAAAGTGATGCTTCTCTAACTAGAGCACCCACAACAAATGCAGAAGAAAGTGTGTGATATCTGCACCTCCCTATGAGCCTCTCTGAGACTATCATCAAGGACACACAAACCGGTGGACATGGCCTGGAAATCTCCTCACTTGAGCAACAAAAATGGTAGGACCCTCATTCACTTCTGCCACCTACCAAATGGCAGTGTTCATGGCAAACTAATTAGCAAACCTTTCCAAACATACGCCCTCATTACGAGTCTGGTGGTCCTAAGACCGCCAGACTCACGGTCCCACCACGGTCTGACCGCCGGTCTCTGCGGTTGTAATCTTCCAGGGTGGTGCTGCATGCAGCGCTGCCCTGGGGATTACGACTCCCCATGCCGCCAGCCTTTTCATGTCTGTTGGACAGCCATGGAAGGGCTGGCGGAATGGGGGTGTTGGGGGTACCCTTGGTGGCCCCTGCACTGCCAATGCACTTGGCATGGACAGAGCCGAGCCCCCCATGGATAGCCCTGTCGCGCTTTTGCCTGCCCACCTCACTGCCACATTGCCATCGGCTCGATTATAAGCTGGCGTTAATGTTAAGACCCTGTTTCCCGCAGGGCTGGTGGCAGAAACACTTTTTCCACCCGCCGGCCCAGTGGGAAACTTGTAATAGGGCCGATGGTGTTCTGGATGCACTGGCAGTCAGATGGAGGTACAAGTTTGGCGGGCCCACCAGATTCGTAATAAAGGCCATAGTCTTCATTGAATTTCTAAACATAGCCCTGTCCCCATCCTCCACACATCAGTGTCTAATTTGCCACCCTCCACCCACAGGATTATATGCATTACACTTCCACTGTTTGGCAAAGCTATCCCCACTCCCCGTATTTTTCATTGTAACTCAGGGGCATCCAACATGGATCCAAGTGGTTTCAGTACTGAGACATATACATAATTTAAGTACTACCACTGCACATGTACTAGTCATGCAGTACACAGGCATATATATCCAATATATGCATAGGATGTCAGTGCAAGATTCCAGGTATTCACATGATGCAGAACTTTGCTTTCTATGAAATGGGAATAGTCCGCCACACTCTCACTGCTCAGATAAAAGATCTGGCCACACTCTAAATTGCAAACAATCTGAGCTGGGAAGTCCAGCGTCGAAGATGTGTTGCCCAGTTGAGGTGATGTGTCGGTTTTGAGGAGCTGCGAGACTGTGATGCACAGTCCAGCATCATGGTCAAGATTGCCAACAACAAGGTATGCAAGAGCCTACACTGAGGATGTGTTGTGCAGCAGCGGTTCTGAGGTGATTTAAGTCTTTGTGGATGTTCCGATCGATGCAGCAGCAGTGATGTGCCAGTTCTACTGAAGGTTGCACAACAGAGGATATTTGTTGTTTCTGCTGGCTCCACAGAGGCTGGCAGAGCACCTTAGGCCCACTTACCAAAGGTCTAGGACTGGGGTGGCAGCACCTGGCAGGGTGGACTCACAGATGGCAGAGTCAGGGTGTTTGGTTCAAGGTTGGTGGAGTCTTCTGTCCCTAAGACTCAAGTCAAGAGGCCAGCCAACTATCCCTTGGAATCATTCTGGTGGTCCTGTGTTCAACAGATGCAGGTCCAGCCTTTTCACCCAGGCAAGAAGGCAGCAGGCAGCAAGTCAACATAGCAGGGCAGCAGTCCTTCAGAGCAGCAGTCCAGCAGACAGGAAGTCCTTTCAGAAGCACAGCAGTCTTTCTTCCTGGCAGTGTATTCACAGGTCCAGAGGTGTACTGAAGAGTGTGTGTCTGGAGCTCTATTTTTATTCCCTGGTGCCTTCTTACTGAAAGGCGGGGAAGGCTTCTAGAAATCCTCTTTGAATTGCACAGGCTTCCTGCCTTTCCTGCCCTGACTCCAGAATAACTTCAGGGGGTAGGCAGCCCTATGTGTGGTGGGGAGACACAGCCTACTCAAATGTAGGTAGGTGGCACTCAGCTCTGCCTTCCCATCCTGCCATTGATGGCCCATCCAGGCACATCTCAGCTCTCTATTGTGTGTGGGTGCCTAGGAGTGTTAGACCTGGCATCCTTGGTGTGGTCTCCCCTGTTATTTTTGCCTCTGTTTCCCATGTTTTGACTGAGTGCTGGACTCTATTTTTGCTAGTTTTGTTACTCTGGGAGCTTGACCACTGCTGACCAGTGATAAAGTGTACATACTCCCTGTGTAAATGGTATGTATAATTGGCTTTTCCATAACTGGTATATTTGATTTACTAGTAAGTCCCTAGTAAAGTTCACTAGAGGTGGCCAGGGTCTGTAAATCAAATGCTACTAGTGGGCCTGCAGCACTGATTGTGCCTCCCACATCAGTAACCCTGTAAACATGTTGCAGACCTGCCCCTACAGTGTCTGTGTGGGTAGTTTTTAACTGCCAGTTCGACCTGGCAAGTGTAGACATTTGCCAGGCCCAAACCTTCCTTATTACTACATGTAAGTCACCCCTAAGGTATGCCCACGGGAGCACCATGGGCCGGGTGCAGTGTTTTTAAAAGGTAGGACATGTACGGGTATGTTTTACATATCTAAATGGTGAAATACTGCCTAATTTGTTTTTCACTATTGCAAGGCCTATCACTCCTGTTGGTTAACATGGGGATTGCTGAGAAATACCTTCTAAGATGTGGAGTTGGGGTCTTTGAACTTGCAATTTAAAAATACATATTTTAGTGAAGTTGTTTTTTCGATTGTAAGTTTGAAAATGCCGCTTTTAGAAAATGGGCATTTTGTTGCCTAACCATTATGTGCTTCTGCCTGGCTACTGAATACATGTCTGAGTCAGACTGACAGTTGGGCTGTTTGTGAATTCCCCCTAGACAGTGACACAAAGGGAGCTAAGGTGTGTCCTGCATTTCCTGATGAGTCTTCCTGGGTTAAAGTGGAAGGGAGGAGCTGACACCTGCACTTGAAGGGCTGTGTCTGTCCCCTCAAAACATAGTTTTCAACCCCCCTAGTGTGTGCCTTGGGCAGGGCAAGGAAGAGGCTGGGTCTTGTGCACTACAAAGACTTTCCTTTGAAGTTTGCCTACTTCAAGGTCATAAATGAGTATAAGGATTGGACTGCTGATCCACCACTCTAGATTACTTCTGGATCAAGGGGAACCTCTGCGAAGGAGAAGGGCTTGATGCTTGAGGAGGACCTGCAATTCTGCCTGTTGCTTTGCTGTACTGGCCTGCTGTTACTGATTCTGCTTTGGGAGTGAAAGGACTGGACTTTGCTTTCTGAAATCCTGCTTGTGAAGTTTCTCTAAGGGCTTAGACTGAACTTGCCCCTTGTTCTGAAGTCTAAGAGGCATCAAAGACTTCATCGCCCAGCACCTGAGCTCTCTTGCTGAGACCCCTGACCTGTCAAGCGGTGCCATAGCCAGTCCCTGGGTCCACGTACCAGAGCAGAGCAGCAAAAAATTTACACAGTACCCGCAACACAGCTGTAAAATCGATTCAGCACCAGCATTGCAGCTATAAAATTGACGTAGCACCTGCCTTGCGGCTGCAGAAATCAGCACATTGCCTGTTCAGCACAGATTCATCATTGCCGTGCTTCTGGATTTTCAAAATCTACATCATCGCTGCATGGACCAAAGGCTGCGCACCCAGAAATCGACTCATAACTCTCTTGCCGGGAAAAGATCGACGCGTAGCCTACCAGGTGGGGAAAGAAGTGGCACACGGCCTCACTTGTGACGAAGGAATCAACTCATTGCTTGCTTTTCCTATGCATCATCTAGCCTGCGGCTATATTTTTGATGCTCTCAAGGTATTTTGTGTTAAAACAACGCATCCATTTATTTCTGTGGATTAAGACTCTTTTTTACTTTTAAAATTGATTTCTCTCTTTGTGTATGTTGGATTTTTGTTGTTTTGGTCTTGTTTAATGTAGATAAATATTGGCTATTCTTCTGAATTGGTGTAGTGTCCTTTGGTGGTGATTTCACTTTGTTACTGTGTGTGGTTGTACAAATACTTTACATATTGCCTCTGATATAAGCCTGACTTCTTGTGCCAAGCTATCAATGTGGTGAGCAGGGTTTATCCTAAGTGCATGACTCCCTTACCCTGACTGGAGTGAGGGTCCTTACTTGGACAGGGTGTAAGCTGACTGCCAACTAGAGATCCCATTTCTAACATCATGTTATGTTATGTTGTATTGTGTTGTGCTGTGCTGTGCTGGGTTTTGTTGTGTTGTGTTGTGGTCTTCTGTATTGTGTTTTGTCGTGTCATGTCATGTTATGTGTATGGTTATGGGTATCCAGGAACCTGGAAGGAGTGAGCTGTGCTGTCTGAGAGGAGCCAAGTTGAAAAGCAGGGTTTTGAGTTTCATTCTGAAATCAAGGGGGAGGCTGACTCCTCTGGTGAGGAAAAGGAGCTTGTTCCAGGAAAATGTGGGTGAAGTGTCCAACCTGCAGCTACAATTAAGATGGTCCAGGAAGATAGAGGAGAGCCAGTGGGTCCATGGGCAGAGCTAGTGCACGAGGAACACAGAGTTTTAATAGACTGATCAAAAATGCCCCGCAGTTAGCCATTACAAATGGAAGTGATAGGGAAATTCCACTTTTCAATACTATTCATGATGTTCTCAGAGTATCACCATTTGAGGTCATGCGAGGTAGGGAGGCTAGAACTAAAGGTAATCCAGAATGAGTAACAAGTTCTGCTACTATGGATTTCCCTTAGGCAATGAGATTAGGAAGAGAATTGTAGACACACATTTGAAGTACAAAGAAATGTACCATTTAAAGAAAAGCACAGAAGAAACCATGGTAAAACTTTAAAACCTTGGAAAGTTAAGGAAGGTGAAAGTCAGTTTACAGAACCTTTGAATGTGATCAAAGTGTTGCACAATGAAGTCATGTTAAGTCATGTTAAGTGACTGTAAGATTTGGAGTTTGAAGAGAATTGCAGTCCTTAAGGAGGGAGTAGTAAATAAAGAAATTAGTCCTTATAAAAACGTCAGAATGAACTGGAAAGATGATGATCAAAGTGTTACCTCTAGAAGGAAGGAGAATGGTCCGGTTTACGAAATAGTGGATCTGGAGGAAGTAGCGGATATTGAGGGTAATGTTGAAGAAGCAGAAAAAATTAAAGATCAGGATGGAAATATGACTTGTGACAGTTATGGAATGGAAAGTATTGATGTGATGGGAAAGGAAAAACGCGTGAGGAACAAACCTAAATGGCAATCTCACTATGAAATGATGTAATAATTTGTGATGTGTTGTCCCTTAATGATGGTTTTGCTTTAAATTCTACGGTTCTTGTATAGTATAATGTTCACAATTAGCCTGACACGTATATAATTTGTTTTATTTATTGTTGTAAAAGGGGAAGATATGTTGTATTTATTTAAGTGTACAGCTCCTGCTTCGTAGCGTTGTTGTTCCCTTGACAACAAGGGATTCTAGATTGTCAAGGCAAGGGAGACAGTTGCCGGAGACTGAGTGAAGCAACTAGCAGAGCGGAGCTAAGGGATATTATTGGTGCTTCAGTCTTCAATAAAACTTCTAAACCACATTTAGGAGCTCATCATTACAACACCTCATGCACCCTGACACTGCCGGCCCCTACCCTCACATAGTTCACCAGGACTACCAAAGACAAATAGATGTGAAATTGTCGGAGATAAAAGAAATGTGAGAAGGCATTGGAGAGTGTCAGGGCAGCAGGCCGGCCACGGAGCCGTCAGAAAGGAGCGGCAGAAGGGACATTTTTCCCAAGCCCTAGTTTTTTTCAGGACTCTGCGCTTCTGATGTAAAATCTATTTTTAGAGTTTGAAGCAATGCTCCAGAAGTTATTCATGGCATTTAATAAGCTAACACCGCTGAATTGTGCCTAATACTGGAGTTGTCATGGTTTTATTGCCCGGGGGCATTTTTTCAAGTCAGGAGACAGGTGTTTGTGACGTATAGAGCCGTGTTTTCACCCGGACTCTGTAAAAGGTTGGCTGTCGCTGAATAACATTTGATTTGAAATATCTAGGGCTTGGTATCTAGTGGGTCCTAAATCCCTGGACCCGATAATTCTGCCCCTGGAAACACTGGGGCTAAGGCAAGGAGCATTGACAGCAGTGATAATTTAATGATTTGTGCTGCCTCTGTAAGCCATATTTTGGGGCCCCTTCTTTGGAGCAGCTTTGAATTTACTAAACATTGTGAGCTAACACAAGCCCTTCTGATACCAAGCAATATTCATTATTTGTTAAAAATTTCCTAAACAGAGCACAACAAAAAATCTTAAAACTCATGCTCAATGGTGTCCTTCCCCTAAATAGTGCCTAAGGAAAGTTTAAACAATTACTGATAAAGCAATTTAATTTTTCACTTGGAATTCGGTGCTTAACCAGTCTTTTCCTCCCATTGTAGGACAAACATGGTAAGCGTCACTTGGTGGATATTTAGGGGCATATTTATAAGGCCCTAGCGTCACCTTGCGCCACATTAATATCATTTATTTTGACGTTAATATGGTCCAACAAGGCCAAAATCTCTGTGCCGTATTTACAGTGGCGCAATGCATGCATTGCACCACCCTGTAACCCTTTGAGCTTACATTATGCCTGTGCCGGGCATAATGTATGCAAAGAGGGCGTTCCCCTGTTAGGAGAGCTGGAAAAATGGTGTAAGGAAATCTATGAGATTTCCTTCCGTCATTGTTTACGGCACTTTTAACGCCTGCTCAAGAGCAGGTACTAAAAGGGGGCTCCCATTCTTTAGAAGGGAGCCCCTATGTACTCTGCAGGGGTACGCCAATATTCTGGCCCTACTCCTGCAGAGTACATCAATAGCGACATAGAAAATGACACTATTGCCCCCTGCCCTGTGCCTGGGTGCGCCGTATTTTAAATACAGCGCACACATGGTGGTGGTAGGAGTGTGCTAAAGGGTGCAGGGAAAGTGGTGCTGCGCTCAGTGCAGCACCACTTTCTATCAATCTGGCCCTCAGTGTTCTGGTACATAATATTAAAACTTAGCATAGGTATATGACGTTTGTTATTTGTAGCTTTAGTTGACATAGATATACTGCAAGTGTTCTTGCTGTGACAGTGAAAATCACGGCCACTGCTTCAAGGATATTCATTAGGCCATTTCTTCAGGTGTTGAAATCTGATAACTTACCTCTTATTTTTCTCCCCCTGTCTTGTTCCTCTTCTCTTTCTATGTGCACCCAGCACAGAGGTAGAGCTGAGGGAGGGGTATAGGTTTGGTAGGAAGAAATGCAAGGTAAAGAGAAAACCGTGAGGTAGCCATAAATAAAGATTCAAAGTGGTAGAAAGATTAATAGATCAGTAAAGAAAGAGGTTGGTAAAGAAAGAGTGGGAGTGAGTTAAGTAAAGTTTTTAGAAAGAAGAGCTAGAGATAGGGAGAAGGCAATTTGTTGGGTAGCCTGGGGTGTGGTACATCGAGGAGTGATTGGAGTAAGAGGTAAGATTTTAAAAAAACATGTGAATTAAAGAGATTTAAAAGCAGAGAGAGACAGAGGTTGAAAGATAGAGAAAAAAGACGTAGTGAGAGAAATATAAAGGGATGCATGGAAGAGAGAGCTGTGAGGTACAGCCAGGGTAAAAGTATAATAGGTATAGAAAGACTGTAGTGATGTATTGGTTTGTATGTAAAAGAAGAATGCTATGACATCAGGGGCAGTGGAATGTTGGGGCAGTGGAATGTTGGGGCAGGCTGTGACTGGGGATTGGAATGTTTTCATATGAAAGGTTGGAGTTGTGCCGGTTTGGGGATGGCGAGCACATGTATCTCTGTCTGTACATTATAACTGGAAATAAACTTGTAAGGAAAGAACAAGAAGAGCCAGTGTACTTACTTCACATGGCGACGAGGATGGGATCGTAAAGCAGCAAGCATTGGACTAAGAAAACTGTATTGGAAGGCAACGCTACAGACATCAGACTGAGGATTGGAGAGCAGCTATTTTCGGACCTGCTTTGTTAAAGGCAACTTATTTTAAGCAAGTGAGGGAAGTTATTTTTAATTATTATTTATTTATTTTTATTTTTCTCTTTCTCTAATACAGTTGCCGTTTGTTTATTTTGTTTGAGGCGCGTGTGTACTGCTCAAACGTTAGATTTTTCACCGCGTCGGTCCTCGCGTGCACCCCCGCATGCTTACTGGTTGCCTGGACAACATAATGCTTAATAACAATGTCTTGTGAACGTGCTGGTTCTTGCGCTGGAAGTTACATAGGAGCAGGAACAGCGCCCTTTTAATGTTAATTAGTACCAATTACATGGTATTATTTTTACTATTCTTAACTTTTTAGCAACTTCATTGCTGATGTTTATCCGGCACAAAGGAAAACTAACAGAAATTATTATAACAGAGATACATGTCTTGCTGAAGAAGTAAGCTAAAGAGTTATATTTTACAGCTATAATTTTTAGTACACTATGTCTTCGAGTGGAGATTCTTCTGGTACAGGGACGTCGCTTTCTTTGCAGTTGAGTACACCAAAGGAATTTTTAGCATCTCCTGGTGAACCACCTGTACAATGGAAGGAGTGGAAGGAATATTTTTTGAATTACATAGCAAACTTAGAAGATTGCAATGGTTTAATCTCTGCTGAAAGAAAAAAAAGGATCTTAATGCACTGTTTAGGCCCTGAAGGTCTTCGTATTTACAATCAACTACAAAAACATGATAGAGGCGATGAAGATGTGTTTCAAAGTGCTATTTTGGATTTAAATGATAATTTTTCTCCTGCTGTTTGCATTGCGGTTACTCGTCACGCATTTTTCCATAGGAAACAAGAGAAACACGAGGACATAGAGAGCTACGTTTCTGCTTTAAAACATTTAGCTAGCTCATGTAGGTTTGCTGGTCTACATGATGAACTGGTACGGGACCAGATTGTAATGTATACTAAAAACAAATCTATTCAAGAGAGGTTGTGGATTGAAGGCGAATCCAGTCTAAAGGATATTATTGCTTTAGTGAAGAAAGCGGAATTATCCGAAAGATGTGCGAAAATCACTTTGGCACAGGATAAGAACTTTGAAGAAGTTGTTGCCAAAGTTAGTGATCGCAAGCACAACAAATGGTCCATGGATAAGTGGGATAATGACTTTAAAAAAGAGAAAAATCAAACTTTTGCAAAGAATCAAAAATATAACATGTCTGATCGATCCAGAAATGAGTGTTTCCATTGCGGGGGTTCCTTTCATTCTGCAAAATTTGATGGGTGTCCAGCTAAAAATGCTAAGTGTTTGGAATGTGGAATTGTAGGCCATTTTGCTAGGGTGTGCAAGAAGAAACAAATGAAGAAAGTGAACAATAAAGTGGCCTGCATTAAGGAAGTGGTGGAAGACTGTTCTGATGACAGTGATGAAGACGTAAATTATAAACTGAGGGGTCACAAAACTGTGGTTTTGAACATTTCAGGACAAACGTCAAACAAACCCTTGTGTTGGGTATCATTTGGGGGAGTTATGCTGCAGGTGGCAGCAGACTCTGGTTCCCCATACAGTATTGTTTCAGAATGCACATGGCAAAAGCATTTTGTACATAGTTTAGGAGAACATTTAGAAACCTCTGACATTTCGCCTGAAAGTTACACTGGTGATAGAATAGATATTATTGGTTTTAGATTGCTGGTATTCAAATTTAAGCAAAGACAAGCCGTATGTAAATTATATGTGGCTAAGGATGGTCCGTCGGTATTAGGCTGGAAAGACCAAAAGAAACTGCATATTGTGCTTGATCCTAACAGTGTAGAGCAAGTCTTAGTAATGTGTGATGAAGAAGACACAAAAAAATGGGTCACACAAGAGTTTCCAGGAGTGTTCAATGGGCAAGTAGGTCAACTGAAAGGCTTTATACATCAGATTAGACTCAAAAAGGATGCCAAACCAAAAATTCATAAAGTACGGAATATTCCGTTTATTGTCAGGGAAGAGGTAAAAAAAGAGTTGGACAGGTTACAAAATTCACAGATTATAGAACCAGTTGAAGCTTCTGAGTGGGTTTCACCTTTGGTTGTTGAGCGTAAAGCTAATGGCAAAGTGCGTTTGTGTGTGGATTTGAGAGGTTTGAACAATAATATCATAGTAGATCAGTTTCCTTTGCCTCGTATTGATGAGATGTTGTCTGCCACGAGAGATGCTAAATGGTTTTCCACTTTGGACTTGTTGTCTGCTTACCACCAGGTTAGGTTGGACTATCATAGCAGACATCTTACAACTTTTTGTACACCATGGGGTTGTTTTCGTTTCAAACGTATGCCATTTGGTTTGGCGTCGGCGGCTGCCGTCTTTCAAAGGTTGATGGCGCAGTTATTTGCACATTTGCCTAATGTTACATTCTTTCAGGATGATATTTTAGTTATGGGAAGTAGCAAGAAACATCATGATAAGGAATTGAGGAATGTTTTGAACATCTTACAAGAAAAAGGTCTGACCGCAGAGATCAGTAAATGTAGGTTTGCACAGAGAAAAGTAACGTATTTAGGACATGAGATTGACCATGAAGGCATAAGACCTAAAAAAAAGTTGGTGGAAGCTATTAAGAATGCCCCATGCCCCACATCTAAAGATGATTTGAGATCCTTTTTAGGTCTAGCCGAGTTTTATTTGAAATTTGTAGAAAAATTTTCAGCTAAAACCTACCAAATGAGACTGTTACTAAAAAACAAAGTGAAATTTGAATGGAATGTAAGTTGTCAGAAAGCTTTTCAGGAAATTAAGAATGCAATTGTGAGTGCTCCAATGTTGCATGGGTACGATCCAAAAGCTTGTTCTATTATCACTACGGATGCAAGTGGTAAGGGCCTTGGTAGTGTATTAACACAGAGTGACAATGTGGGTAAAGAATATGTGGTTGCATTTGCATCCCGTTCTTTGTCTCCCACAGAGGAAAAATACTCTGTAATAGAGAGAGAAACTTTGGCATGTGTATGGGCATTAGAACACTTTCGGAAATTTGTTTGGGGACAAAAATGCATCATACGGACTGACCATAAGCCTCTTACTAAATTGTTAACTACAGAAGGTTTATGTAGAGCATCTGCGAGAATAGCTAGACTATCTATGAGACTACAAGATTTCTTATATGAAGTGCAGTATGTTCCTGGGGTAAAAAATGTTACTGCAGATTTTTTAAGTAGAATGTCCTTACCTTTAAGAGAGTTGGATCAACATCCATGGAATGACTAGTGTGTAGCTGGTGTGTTTGATGAGAATACTTTAAGCTCATTGCAAAAAGAAGAATGGATCATGGAGTATGAGAAAGACGAAGTGTTGAAAGAAGTTAAAAACAAAGTGATGTTCGGCTGGTATAATGACAAGAAAGTCAAAAGCAGTGATATGTTAAGAGCTTTTTGGGAAGTGAGAGATGAATTGAGTATTGAAGGTGATTTTGTGTGTAGAGGTGGGAAGATTATTCCCCCCTGTGGTATTAGAAATAAACTTATCGCTATTGGACATGAAGGTCATTCAGGAATATCTCGCACCAAAAGAGGAATTAAAGTACTTTATTGGTGGCCAAAAATGGATGTAGAAATTGAGAGATATGTACGTGACTGCATGGAGTGTGAGAATAGTGACAAATCTCAAAAGACACTTAACCCGCCAATTTCTTCTTCAAGTTGTCCTAATATACCATGGGAAGAAGTTGCTTTAGACATTATGGGTCCTATTACGTGGCATGATGGGTCTTCAAAGTTTATTGTGGTTTTAGTTGATTTGTTTTCAAGGTGGATTTAATTTTCTGTGTTACAAAAAATGTATACCAAGGCAGTGATTAATTTTTTGGAGGAAATATTTTTGAGGGAAGGATTTCCCAGAATTTTATTTATGGACCATGGTGTTCAATTTAAATCTGAGGAAATGAAAACTTTTGCTAAAATGACTGGTATTGAACAAAGGTTTACAGCTTTATATCATCCCAGGGGGAATGCTGTAGTGGAACGTATAAATAGGATTTTCAAGGGCATCATTCAAATTGCAAAGCATGGAAACAAAAGTAATATAGATTCTGAGTTAAGGAAAATGTATGGGCTTATAGAGTGACACCTCATGAGACAATAGGTCAAAGTCCGTTTGATATAATGCGAGGTAGAATTCCATTTTCGAAGATTAACCCTGGTTGGATGCAATGAAGCAGACAAGTACTTTGGAGCAAAGAACATGTAAGAAAGTGTATAAAGAGTTCACAAGAAAAGAACAAGAAATATTTTAATAATAAATATGGTACTAAAGAAGCACATTTGAATGTGGGAGATTGGGTGAGAGTGAAATCCGTAAGGAAAGTGGCTAAAGGTGAGAGCAAGTTTGGCGAGCCTATAAGAATTAAGAAAGTGATGAGAAATACTGTAATTTTGGATGATGGCAGTGTATGTCACATGAGTCGCGTTGCTATTGCTAAGCCTTGCAAACAACAATTTGTGCAGTATGATTTGCTGGAAGGTAATAATAACAAATATTGGTGGTTGGAGTGTGATATTGATGGTAACAAAGATTCTAGAGTTATTGGGGAATTGGGAGCTAGGGGCTGTCAGGAAGGTGTCCAGACTCGTATTAATATGGGAGAATTTGAATGTAATGTGAATGAGCGTGAACAGAATAAAAATGTAGCTTGTGGTGAAGTGAAGAAAAGTTGTTTCGGCAGGGTTTTGAGAAAACCTAAGGTATTAGAAAATTTTGTGTGTGATTAAATAAAAATATATATATTTATTTATATACATATTATAAAAAAAAATTCTTGTTTTTTTTTTATTTTTTTTTAAGGGAAGGGGATGTGTAGTGATGTATTGGTTTGTATGTAAAAGAAGAATGCTATGACATCAGGGGCAGTGGAATGTTGGGGCAGTGGAATGTTGGGGCAGGCTGTGACTGGGGATTGGAATGTTTTCATATGAAAGGTTGGAGTTGTGCCGGTTTGGGGATGGCGAGCACATGTATCTCTGTCTCTACATTATAACTGAAAATAAACTTGTAAGGAAAGAACAAGAAGAGCCAGTGTACTTACTTCAAAGACCAGTCAGGTAAAGACTGGTGAGGCACACAGAGAGGAGAAGAGGAGTGAAGAGTAGGAGTTAAAAAGTTTAAAGTGAAAAATAAGTGGAAAGAAGATTGACATTAGTAAAGTAGAGAGAGAGGATTGAGGCTTATTTTCCAGTACAGCTAGATAGTTGGTGAGGTCTTGAAAAATGTAAAGGGAAAGGTAGAGCGGGTGCGTGGAAATGGAAAGTGTGTGTATATATATATATATATATATATATATATATATATATATATAAATAAGAGAAAGTGAGTGATAGAGAAAACGAGGTAGCGAGATAGTGATAAATGTGTACACTATTGACGGAGGAGGAAGTAGAGAAAGAGGAATATGGAAAGGTGAGGTAGCAAAGAAATGGTGGGGTAAAATCAGAGTCTGGGTAGTAAGAGAGAGAGAGGCAGGTTTGAGGGTGACAAGGTAGTGAAGGTTTCTTGAGGAAAAACTAATGAGAAGACAAAGATGAGCCTGGGAGTGATGAGGTAAAGACAGGCCTGACAGAAAGGCGGATAAAGGAAAGAGACAGAGATAAGAAAGGACGGAGAGGAGAGGTAAAAAATAGATGATGCTGAGAGACATGTAGAAGATGGTAAAGAGATATATGGAGCCGTGATGGAAATAGATCAGTGAGGTGCGGAGTGGCAGTTAAGCTAGAAAGAGTTGAGGTAGAGAAGGAGCGATATAGTGTTAGGCAGAGAGTGAAACAAACAGAGAGAGCCGAGGTCATGAGAGAGGCAGACAGACAGACATATTGAGAAAGAGGTGAAGAAGACCACTAAGGCAGAGAAATATGATGTAGCTGCTGGTACAGAGATATAGGTGAAGAGAGGTGTATGAGGTACAAGGGATGTTATAAACTAAGGAGACAAACAGTCACACAGAAGGAATATTTTTATCTTAATTCACTACTGGCTTTGAATGTGATGGTTAAAGCATGCACACTCGGGGCCTTATTATAAGTGGGCAATTAAATTATTGCCCATGAGCAAACACCAGTTTGAGCAGGGGCACAATTATACGTGTTTATTGCTATTGATAACTAGCAGCTCTTATAAAGTCTGACCCCCTGAGAGTTAGATATAGGCAGGTCAAATTGAGCAGGTAAATATTATCCAGAAAACTAAACTTCGGGACATGAGAACTTTGGGGTGCTCAGTGCCAGAATAGGCATGTTATTTCACATTCGAATGAGGAAAATTAATAATAGGATTTCTTTATTGGCCTGATAAATACAGGTATCCGAATTTATTAGGGCAGATATATAATGTACCCAACATCGGCCACTGGTAATGAGGTCCCAAGTTTCTATTACGGCTGCCTGATTGTAGAATTAAACAATAATTTACCTTTAAAGCACATCGTTATTAGAAAGAAAGGTTTGACTAGTCCAATCATCAAGATGCCCCATAGCAGGTGGGGACCCTGCACAATTAGTCACGTTGTCCATACTTTGAAGACTCTGGGGCAGATTTACAAGCCCCTAATGCCACCTTAGCATGATTTTCATGGTGCCAATTTAGTGTTAAATTGGCTATTCCCCCATGGCATTTTTACAAAGCTGAGCAATGTAAGCATTGTGACACTTTGCAACCTCTTGCCCATCATTAGGCCTGCGGCAGTGAAGGGACGAAAAAATGGTGCAGTAAACCTTACAAGATTTCTCTGTGCCAGTTTTTCCGTCATTTTTAATGCCTGTTCGCAGCAGGCATTGAAGTGACGCACCCATAATAATCTATGGGCCTCACTGTGCTTTGCTGCACTAGCATCAACATTTTAGACGCTAGAGCAGGAAAGCGCCACAACAGCGTCAACAATTTTGATGCTTTTGTGGTAACGACTGCCACGGTGCGTCATATTGTAAATACGGTACAACCATGGAGTCGTTGGGGGGGGAAAGGTGGATGCAAGAAAAGTGGCACATCGGGACCAATGCGCCACTTACTTGTAAATCTGCCTCTCGGTTGCACTGCCCTGCCCACTGTCTGTTGCAGTCTGAGAAGAGCAAGTTCTGTACTCTTTTCAAAAAGTTAAAGAGGCGCCTGCGTTTAATATACGACTATTTGAACCAACTAACAGATTTAGACGCTCGTGTATCCCCCTGTAATTTGCAATTTATAAAATCACCCATCAGTGCTGTTCCTGCCATGTGATGGAATCATTTTCACAAACCAAAGGAAGGCTCTCTTCCTCTCTTGATATGCCCCACCTCAGTAGGTCAAAATAAATCACGTTTTTTTTTCTACACCATTTGGTTTCTTTTCTGATAGAAATTGGAAGGGAAATGGTCTCTGCTGAGGCCAGTATATTCTTATTAATAAAAAATTATGGACCACAAATGAACGTCTCGCTTGTCATCATCGAACCTTGGTGCCCCTGCTGCTTTACAGGGGAGCACGTGAACAATGGCGGGCTTCACCGGCTTGTGAAAGATGTGTTTTGACAAAAGCTAAATGTAAAACGCGTTGTTCATTTTGGTGTGGACTGTGATGGAATCCTCCCGGAAGGCAGAGAAATGTTGAAGCCTAAAACTATTCCGCTGCCTCTTTTATCTGGTTTCGTATATGTACTTTTTACATTTAATCCTTAATACATAACGATCTCCAAACAAGCCACACATTTCTCTGAATTTCTCTTAAATTAGCATGTGATAGCAGCTACTCATATTTCATATCCGAAGGCATCGCATGGCAAGATTACTGCCTTTCGTGTAGCAAATGCGCCGGCAGCTTAAATGATTGCAAAACGCTTCTGAGCGCGCGGGGCGCGTTTTCATGCTTTTCCCTTTCTCCGTCACCCACTCGGTAAAATGATTATTGTAGCAGGGAAAATGATGAATGCTTGCAGTCTGAATTTACAATTATACTTTAGCGTCCCTGCTAGGGATTTTATGCTTCAGATTGGAGCGATCTGCTGAGGAGTGCTCATTGTGGTGTTGCTTGAAAGGTACTTCCTTCTGGAGTAAGACCCAAGAAATGCAGATGTGGGGATAAGAAATAGTTATTTCCATTATTTGTTGTAAGCCCGGAAGATCTACAATATTGCAATAGTGAACTGACTGATGTAGTGAAGGAAAGTTTTTTTTGGATTGGTTAGCACAAATAAACTCTTCAGTGCTCCGTAGTGACCAACATGAGACATGCTGTGATACACAAACGTTCAAATAAATACTTGGAAATCTATTGTAAAATTCTTTGAACTCAGAGTCATTTAAACGATTTCAAGACCCCGGGAAAGAAATATTTTGGGGGCTCCGATTTGGAACAACTTTCTATTTTCCTACCTATTTTTTGCTTATTCAACCCCTATATTGTCTAACAATTTTGAATTATAGTTAAAGATTATGATACAAAAATACACAGAGGAGAGCTAGAGAGAAAATTCACTTTGAGGGGAGCCCTTGGAACATTGTTACCTTGTTTTATGTTATGTAGATTTGAAGAGTGCGCTATTACCAGGGAGGGTATCCTGGCCCATGAGCAGATGTGTCTGTCTCTAGGCACACCTAGGGCCTCTTTGGACCACTCAAAAATCTAGGTCTTCAGCTTCTTGTGGAATTCAGGAAGTGAGGAGGAGGCTCTTATGAGTAGCGACAGGTGGATCCACACTCGTAGGGGCTTTACTCTTAGTTAGCCATGTAAGAGCTTCAGTGACCTCCTTCATTTGAAAAATAATATTGGATGGACATTGCATAAGAACTACATCAAATTCTGATGGGGGTAGACATACTGAGTTATAAACTTCTTCAAAATAATTTATCCAACTCAGTCTTTTCACTAATTTAGATATGTGTGCTGCATAATGCAGTACCAAGAAGATTTTTTTTTTAAATAAAAATAATTTGAGAATGGTAGATTTGTCTACTTGTTATGAAATACCTGACTATGTGAACCCTTTATGTTATACACATGATCTATCAGTTTCGTCTATTTAAAAATTATTGTATCAAGTTTGTATGGATGCAAAAACACATGCTACGCCCATCACGTCTTTTCAAGCATATAAAATGTAATCATAGGCATCGCTATCAATTGGGGGGCAGTATTTTTTCTTAAAAATGGCTCATCAAAATTTGAAGATCAATGTTGGCATCGCTCTGCAAATAATAACATCCGTTTATAGGTGTGACTGCAACTCAAAAGTAGCATATGCACAATGCCACACAATTACATGCCTTGGAACATTGGAGAACTATTTAATTGCTAAAACGTGTAAAATGTTTTATTGGCACA
The DNA here is from genome assembly GCF_031143425.1 of Pleurodeles waltl. NCBI lineage: Eukaryota > Metazoa > Chordata > Amphibia > Caudata > Salamandridae > Pleurodeles > Pleurodeles waltl. The sequence goes on from NC_090444.1 coordinate 309,670,655, forward strand.
GAATATTAAATAGCGCATATGGAAGTGTGTCTATTCATAATGACTGATAAAATAACATTATCATTCAACTTGTCCAACATGTAAAAATTCCCTGCATAGTACATTTTTTATTAAACAATGTTTTGTTTTAAAATACATTAATACTAACAAAGGTAATGGTAACAAGGTTCAATCACTCTATAGTAATTTAACATCGTAACAGTTCTAACATTACTACCCTAATAATTCTAAATCTTTACCAACATCACTCACTTGCATTTTCAGACTACACTATGATCAAAATTCAGTTACCCATACCATGCTCCATATTCCATCGCCCCACTTCGAGATTCTCAAGTGAAGGCCCCATAGATGCAGTATTTTGCAGGGAGATACAAGATGCCATAATATCTCAAACCCAAAATGGGACCAGTCAAGACACACACAAACCGGAGTGAGGCTTTTATAGTTTATATACGCTGCACTGCTATAGCCAGGAATTTTGAAAAGATATTGGTAGAGAGCAGACTATCAGGGAGCTGAAAAGTACCCTGGTGCAACGGTTGAGTGGGGAAAAGTTTTAAAGCAACTTGAACTCTTTCAAAGAGATATCATTCATGGGTAGTGTGGTAACTAGCTTACGAGCACTGTATTATGTATCCATGGGAACCTATGACTATGTCATGAGGTATTCTTGGGATGTGGAGTGCATCATGACATAGTACAAGGGAGGCTCTGTGTCAGTTGGTGAGAGACGCTGTGTCAGGCAGGATGGGACTTCATTGATCTTATGAACTGGACCAATAAAGTACACTTCTATCAACACAACAACGTCTTTCCTGCATGTGAATACTTCAGGTAGCTATGTCTGTGTGAGGCACTATGGGGGGTGGTAAGTAGCCAGGCAGAACCTTAACTAAAGTTACATTGCACCATTCTCCTCAAAAACAATGACATGAGAGAAGGAGTACATTACTATACATAGTTGTAAAATTCCCATTCATCTGAATCACAGAATACCCTCGAAACATACCTTGATGCATGTGCAATTGTGCAGAAGGATCATAGTCACAGAGAATTTGTGAACCAGATTATTGTATCAGAGGAAATCGTAATGGCCATTACGGGACTAAAAGGTTCTAAGGCCACAGGAACAGATGGCTGACCGGATAGTTTTCCAAAGCTTACAAGAACATTCTAGCTCTCCACCTGATAGAAGTGTAGGTGGAGTCATTAGACACTTCAGTTCTCCTATTTTGGCTTAGAGAGGCGGTGATTTTGTTACTATTGAAACATTGCAAAGACTTCAAGCTCAACTTTTCATATGGACCACTCACACTTTAAAATATTGAAAATAAAATACAGGCTAAAATTGTGGTCAGCCAGCTCACTCTCCTAATGGAACAGCTTATAGCTCCTGCTCAGTTTGACTTTGCGCCCACTAGAGCGACAGCCAATAACTTGCACACCATTATTGCTATGCTACAACAAGTGTCCCCTAACCTCAATTAATATTACTGGATCCCAAAAACAAGTTGAACTCTCTAGAATGGCCTTTCCTGTTGGAGACTGAATAAGGTTGACATGCCAACCAACCTCAAACAGTTGATTCTGCTCTTATACTCTCAACCAGTGGCCTGGATCCTTGTCAATGGCCTGCTGTCAAACTCCATAGCTATCACCAGTGGAACCAAGCAGGGCTGCACACCTATCACTTTTCCTGTGTATATCTTAGGTAAAGACCCGTTGCTGTGCCTGCTCCAGGAGAATCATATCATATCCATATACGATTGTCCTTTCACATGGGTCCATTGTTACTGTCTTTCTATGCTGACATTTTATTGTAATTCGTTCAGAACCCATCCAGAAATATGACACCCATGATCTAACAAGTTCATAGATTTGGATGCTTGTTAGAAATGGGGTCTTTGGCTGACAGTCAGGTTACCCCCTGTTCAAGCAAGGACCCTCACTCTAGTCAGGGTAAAAGAGAATCACCCTCAGCTAACATCTGCTTACCCCCTTGGTAGCTTTGCCTACCAGTAGGCTTAACTTCTGAGTGCTAGGTGTAAAGTATTTGTACCAACACACACAGTAACTTAATGAAAACACTACAAAATGACACAACACCAGTTTAGAAAAATAGGAAATATTTATCTAAACAAAACAAGACCAAAACGACAAAAATCCACAATACACAAGTAAAGTTATCACAAAAAATGCAAAAAGAGTCTTTAAGTAGTTTTAAACACACAATAGCGCTGCTAGCGTGAAAATGTACCTGGTGCATGTCAAAAATAACCCCGTGCAGGTGGGTGTGCATCGAAAAGGGCTTGGAATACGTTGATGTTGCTTGTGAGCGAGACCTTGCGTTGTTTCCCCCTTCTGTCGAGTCGGCGTGCGTCGGTTCTTCTCTCCGCAGAAGAGCGATGCGTCGATTCGGTCCGCACACAAGTCCAGGCAGGCCTTTGCGTTATTTTTGCACGCACATGATGGTTCACATCAGAAATTCAGCCGCACGATGATTCGAAAACCACACAGAGCGGGTTGCGATCTCCTAGCCTCCATCAGCGTTGCTGCGGGTCGTATCTACTGCTCTGTGTGTTGATTCTTCGGTCGCGTTTCCGGTGAGCATTGATTCTCAGCTGTGGAGCCAGCGGTGCGTCGTTTCTTCAGCCGCAGATCGGAGTTGCATCGATATTTTACCCGCTCTGCGCTCTGTGCATGGATTCCTTCCTCCTAGGCTGCCAGCTTCTCCTTTCAGGGTCCCAGGAACTGGATGGGCACCACAGGGCAGAGTAGGAGTCTCTCCAGAGACTCCAGGTGCTGTCCCTGAGACTTCAAACAACAGGAGGCAAGCTCTGGATCAAGCCCTTGGAGATTTCTTCTCAAGATGGAAGGCACACAAAGTCCAGTCTTTGCCCTGTTACTCTGGCAGAAGCAGCAACTGCAGGATAGCTCCACAAAGCACAGTCACAGACAGGGCAGCTCTTCTTCGTCAGCTATTCAGCTCTTCTCTAGGCAGAGGTTCCTCTTGGTTCCAGAAGTGTTTTCTAAAATCTGTGGTTTTGGGTGCCCTTCTTATACCCAATTTCTCCTTTGAAGTAGGCCTACTTCAAAGTAAAGTCTCTTTTGAATGTGAAATCCTGCCTTGCCCAGGCCAGGCCCCAGACACTCACCAGGGGGTTGGAGACTGCATTGTGTGAGGGCAGACACAGCCCTTCCTAGCACAGATGGCTCATCAGGATATACAGGCTACACCCCAGCTCCCTTTGTGTCACTGTCTAGTGTGAGGTGCAACCAACCCAACCGTCAAACTGACCCAGACAGGGAATCCACAAACAGGCAGAGTCACAGAAATGGTATAAGCAAGAAAATGCACACTTTCTAACAATGGCATTTTCAAACACACAATCTTAAAATCAACTTTACTAAAATATGTATTTTTAAATTGTGAGCTCAGAGACCCCAAACTCCACATGTCCATCCACTCCCAAAGGGAATCTACACTTTAATCAGATTTAAAGGTAGCCCCCATGTTAACCTATGAGAGGGACAGGCCTTGCAACAGTGAAAAACAAATTTAGCAATATTTCACTGTCAGGACATATAAACCACATTACTATATGTCCTACCGTAACCATACACTGCACCCTGCCCTTGGGGCTACCTATGGCCTACCTTAGGGGTGCCTGACATGTAAGAAAAGGGAAGGTTTAGGCCTGGCAAGTGGGTACACTTGCCAAGTCGAATTTACAGTTCAAACTGCACACACAGACACTGCAATGGCAGGTCTGAGACATGATTACAGAGCTACTTATGTGGGTGTCACAACCAGTGCTGCAGGCCCACTAATAGCATTTGATTTACAGGCCCTGGCACCTCTAGTGCACCTTACTAGGGACTTAAAGTAAATCAAACATGCCAATCATGGATAAACCAATCAACCATACAATTTACAAAGAGAGCATATGCACTTTAGCACTGGTTAGCAGTGGTAAAGTGCTTAGAGTTCAAAGCCAACAGCAACAGGTCATAAAAAATAGGAGGCAGGAGGCAAAAAGATTGGGGATGACCCTGCATAAGCAAAAAAGTCCAACAATGCTACTTCAGGGTTACCATTAAGTGGGCAAAGTTCAACTTCTTCGCCTTCACAACATGGACCAAAAAAATTTAATTAGGCTACCTGGTACAGAAGATTCCACATGAAATCAAATACCTGGGAATGGTATTAGACGGGAATAAGGACACAATGCTAATGCTGAATTACAGTACATTAGCCGAATGAGGACTACTGTTCAGACTTCTTTGGGCAGGACGATAATCTAGACTGAGCTGAGACATGCTCATATTGCCCTATGGTACAGGGGGCTTCGAAGTACATGATGTCGAGCTATACTATTTAGATGCACAGTGTGACCTTTCTCGGTACTGGTACTGCCCGCATGCTAGACTCCTGTACCTGAAGCCTGACTACAATCAAATGAAAGATACACCATTACAAGCACTTCTACCTAAAGAAATCCTTTGGGACTCCAGAGAAATTAAGACCATTGTCGCAACTTGTCAGGCTTTGAACAGACTCAACCCTAAGATGGGCTTTCCATTATTATACTTAGTATTATACTTACCAGCAATCCAGCTGGTACATAATTCCTTACTGCCTTCAACGACAGAACAATCAGTGTACAATTTTATTGTGAAGGTGGAGTTTAAGCAACTAGAGGACCTCTACACACATGGCGTTGGGACTCGAGAGAAATTAAGACCATTGTCGCAACTTGTCAGGCTTTGAAGAGACTCAACCCTAAGATGGTCTTTCCATTATTATACTTAGTATTATACTTACCAGCAATCCAGCTGGTACATAATTCCTTACTGCCTTCAACGACAGAACAATCAGTGTACAATTTTATTGTGAAGGTGGAGTTTAAGCAACTAGAGGACCTCTACACACATGGCATGCTTGTGTCCTTAGATGAGCTGGGGGGAGGGACTATTCTCACCCCATTGGACCATTATATATACATACGACTCAAACATACAGTCTGATGATGCTTACCAGAGTTCCATCTGAACCCAAAGAATTTCCCCCAGTAATGTAAATCATCTGATCTCCGAATGCCAATAAATGGGTGACCCACCTATAGTCTTCATGTGTATCACTGCGAGAAGAGCATAGCCAATGCAGCAGACTTGCATGGGACAGGGACCTAGGCACTACCATAATGGATGAACAAGTGAGTTACCGCTACACGTAGACATAAATGGTGTCCATGTTAAGTTCCTCCATTGGGCATACTTCACAATGGACAGACAAGCCAGTATTGATCCTGACAGGTCACATCAATGACCTTGATGCATTGTCAAGTGCACTGGATTCTATTGTTTGGCTTCGACCTGCCCTCCTATTAGACAGTTCTGGTGGGAAGACTTGAATACCACTACTACCATTATTGGCTGCACTATCGATCAGTGGCCCCTGGTGCTCTTGCTAGGCAGTAAAGATTCTCACATCTGGGGTGCGACACCTAGCTCCAATGACGTTACTGATAGCCAAATGCCAGATTGCTATGCATTGAAGCATGATGACTACACCCCGTAGGAGCGACTGGCTTGCAGACTTAGGAAGCTGTAATGACAGGAGTGAGAAGTTTGCTGACTTTCAGTCTCCCACCTCACAGCCTAAAGATATCTGTGGCCACTCCAGCTTTGATTGCTAAGTTCTTCTGGAGCCGGCGCACCCCAACTTCCTGTGTCCCAACCCAGGAGTAGTGAAAAGAGCACTGAACTGTCCACTTGTCCTATTCTGAGGACATGCAGATATTCATGACAGATACTGGGGAGAGGATGCACCTATTGCATTTTGAGTATGCTCTGTCTGTGTTAGACGTTCCCCCAGTATAATCTATCCACACCAGATCAACACATTGTACTCCTCTTGACTTTAGCCCCACTTTCTTTACTATGAGGGCTGGTTCCAAACTTATATAGAGATCACAATCATGCGGTATGTTGTTGTGAAATCAGGCCTACTATTTACTGTAATAGATATGTGTGCCGAGGAGTTATGATTCGTCAAAACTCACAAAATATCAATGGACTGTTTGAGAAATATCAAACAAAGTTTAATAAAACTATAAAAAAACATGTTTTATAAAACAATTGTGACTGTATCCTCAAAGAAGTTCATGTTGAACCAACTGCATTGGCAAGAAGCAATTGTATGAATACAGGAAAATATATGTAGAACTAATAAAGGCTGGATTATAATGATAAAAAATAATTAAATAATTTAAAATCCTACTCTAAGATTTACTTATCAAAAACACTAGAATATCTCACTACATCTATCTCATTATTCCTTAACATCCAACAATTCTTAACCCAATACACATTCTAAGAAGTAAACATACATAAACTATCTAAACATTTAGTAACACATATTGTCTATCACAAAACTACAACATGGCATCCTCTCTCCTAGCAAACTCTAACACTATTCCTTTATATTATTACATAAAATATAATAATCGTAAGCCTATTCTAACATGATTAAAATTGTGCTAAGCTAAAACTAAAAATATGAGTAAAATATCTATTCTACATAATGAGGCAAAATAAAATAATATAACATAGTTTGAACATTGAATAAAGAATTTTCTTCAAATGCGCTGTTGGATAGCAACCACAACCTCATGACACCCTCTCAGTGTGGTAAAAATGTCCAGTAAATGTGTAATTATGAGTTTATTGTCTTGAGATATTAAGCATAATGTTAGAAATGAGGTCTCTAGTTGGCAGAGGTATACACTCTTGTCCAATTAGGGACCACAATCCTAGTCAGGGTAAGTCACACACAATCCAAATTATCCTGTGCCCACCATCTGATAGCTTGCCAATGAGCAGTCATGCTAACCTCAGGAGGCAATGTGTTAAGTAGTTTTGCACTAAATCATGCATTAAAACAGTGAAAACACCACAAAAATACACCACACAGGTTTATAAAAATATAAGATATTTATCGGAGTGAATTAAGGTCACAACAATCAAGATTTGATAAGTACAAGTTGAAATATCCTTTTTGTAATGATAAGAAGAATCTTAAATCTTTAAAAAGCAGCAAGTGTCTCTTGCAAGAACAAAGTACCTGGTACTCGTCAAAATTATACGCACGGAGACCGCAGAGGAGGGTATTCAAGGAAAACGAAGGGTGTGCGTCAAATTTCCAGGCGCACACAGATGATGTGTTGATTATTTTCCATGCGGAACGCAATTTGCATTGAGTTCCGGTGCACAGGCTTGAATCCTCCTTGCGATGTGGGATCTTTTGACGCCCAGGGACGATGCATGAAAATCCTGGGCGTGCAGGACAAAGTCACAGGTGCTGCGTTAATCCGGTGGGCAGGTGCTGCATCAATTCCTTCTGCAGGAAGTTGGGCTGCGTCGTTCCAGCTCAGCGATGCATCGATCCAATGGGCTATGATCGAAGTTTCGGTCACAATGCTGGCACTACGTTGATCTCCACTTGGGCAGCCGGGCTGTGTTGTTCCATTTTGGTAATAAGGTGATTCTTTCACCTCTAGGCAGGCTGTGCGTCGATTCTGGCAGGCTGTGCATCGATTTTAACCACACACTCCTTTGCAGAGATTAAGTATTTTTGGCCCTGAGACTTCAGAAAACAGGAGTTTAGCTCAATCCAAGCCCTTGGAGAGTACTTCTCAGCAGAACCAGAAGCCAGCAAGGCAGCAGGGCAACAGCAAGGCAGCAGTCCTTCATAACAAAGCAGTCCAGGTGAGTCCTTTGGGCAGCCAAGCAGCTCCTGTTGGCAGGTTACATGGTCTGGTTCAGAGTATCTGTCCCAGGAAGTGTCTCAGTTGGTGTGGTCAGGGACCCAGTTTATACACCCAAAAGTGCCTTTGAAGTGGGGGAGACTTCAAAGAGTGGTTTTGAAGTGCACAAGGTTCCACTTCAGTACAACCCTGTCTGCCAGGGACCCAGTAGGGGGTTTGGCAGTCCATTGTGTGAGGGCAGGCCACTGTCCTTTGAAATGTAAGTGTCAGGCCCTCCACCCTTCCAGCCCAGGAAGACCCATTCAGTATGCAGATGTGTGCAGGTGTGACTGAGCATCCTGTGTTTGTTGTTGTCTGGGTTAAATGCACAAGGGAACTGTCAAGCAGCCCGGCCCAGACGTGGATTGGAGACAGGCTGTAAAGCACAGAAGGATTTTAAGTGCAGAGAAATGCTCACTTTCTAAAAGTGGCATTTCTAAAATAGTAATATAAAAGCCAACCTCACTAGTCAGCAGGTTTTTGTATTACCATTCTGGCCATACTAAATGTGACCTGTCTACTCCTTTCTGATCAGAACCTACCACTCAAACGGTATAAGAGGGTAGCCGTAATGTTAGCCTATGAAAGGAGCAGGCCTCACAGCAGTGAAAAATGAATTTAGGAGTTTTCCACTATCAGGACATATAAAACACACAGACATATGTCCTGCCTTTTACCTTTATAGCACCCTGCCCTGGGGGTTATCCAGGGCCTACCTTAGAGGGGACATATGTAGTAAAAAGGGGAGTTTCAGGTTTGGCAAGTACTTTTAAATGTCAAGTCGAAGCGGCAGTGAAACTGCACACACCGGCCTTGCAATGGCAGCCTAAAACATGGTTAAGGGGCTATTTATGTGGGTGGCAAAATCAGTGCTGCAGACCCAATAGTAGCATTTAATTTACAGGCCCTGGGCACCTGCAGTGCACTTTACTAGGGACTTACAAGTAAATTAAATATTCCAATTGGATATGAGCCAATGTCACAATGTTTTAAGGGAGAAAGCATATGCACTTTAGAACTGGTTAGCAGTAGTAAAGTGCACAGAGTCCTAAAACCAGCAAAAGAGTGTCAAAAAGTGGAGGGAGGCAGGGAAAACATTTGGGGTGACCACCCTAAGGCTGTCAGGTCTAACATGTGCCCCCCCCAGCTGAAAGTGGGTAGAGCTACCAACAACTTTGGAACTCTCATCTGTAAGGCGGCATTATCTTGAGACCATCAGTATAGGCGTGGTCAGTCCCCGGGCGATGCTCCACCATAAAGTCCATGCCTGTAGGGAAATGGACCACCTCAAGAGTTTAGGATTTTCACCCCTCATCTGCATGAGCCATGTGAGGGGCATGTAGTCTGTCTGAACCTGGAAGTAAGTCCCAAACAGGTATGGTCTCATCTTTCTTCAGTGCCCAGACCATAGAAAATGCTTCTCTTTAAATAGCACCCCACCTCTGTTCCTGTGGTAAAAGTCTTCTGCTAATAAAGACTACTGGTTGGTCTAGGCCCTCCTCATTCAGCTGTGCTAGGACCACCCCATGCCATGCTTTGAAGCATCTGTCTGCATGATTAATTCTTTGGAGTAGTCAGGTGCCTTGAGCACGGGTGCTGTGCACATGGCTTCCTTCAGGGAGTCAAAGGCTTTCTGACAAGCCTCTGTCCAATTCACCAACCTCTGTTGCTTTTTGGATGAAAGTTTTGTTAAGGGGGCCACTATGGTGCCATAACCCTTAACACATCTTCTGTAGTATCTGTTGAGACCTAAGAAGGCTCTCACCTCTGTCTGGGTTCTAGGTGGTCGCCAGGCCTTGATTGTTTGTATCTTGGCCTGGAGGAGCTGCACCTTGCCACCACCTACTAGGTGTCCCAGGTACACCATGAAACCCTTCCCAATTTGGCACTTACTGGCCTTGATGGTCAGGCCTTCTGTTGAAGGGCCTGCAGCCCCTCCTTGAGGTGGAGCAGGTGTTGCTCCCAGCTGGAACTATAAACGGCAATGTCGTCTAGGTAGGCAGCGCAGAAAGCATTCTTGCTAGCTAAGACCCTGTTAACCAACCGTTGAAAGATATCAGAGGCGTTTTTCAGTCCTAGGGGCATTACTCTGAACGGGTAATGATCCCCCGGAGTAGAAAAAGCAGATATCTCTTTTGCCGCCTCAGTCAAGGCAATCTGCCAGTGCCCTGATGTGAGGTCAAAGGTACTGAGGAACTTGGCAGTGCCTAGCCTGTCCACAAGTTAATCACCTCGGTGGAGGGGGTTAGAATCTGTCTTTGTGATAGAGTTGAGACCCCGGTAGTCCATGTAGAACCTAAGTTCTGGCTTTGCACCGGGAGCGGCAGCCTTGGGAACCAACACCACTGGGCTGGACCAGGTACTGTTGGACTTCTCAATCACCCCCAGAGCCAGCATCTTGGCAACTTCATCCTTGATGCTGGACCTCACCTTATTTGACACTCTGTAAATTGTATTCTTTAAAGGGGGACTGTCTCCTGTGTCAATATCGTGGACACACAAGTGTGTGAGCCCAGGGGTGAGGGAAAATAGAAGAGAACTGCTCCAATAACTTGTAGCAGTCTCCTCTCTGATCTGGGTCAGGGAGTCAGGGAGATTGACACCCTCCACTGACCCATCACCTTCCTTGACAGAGAGGAGGTCGGGGAGAGGCTCAATCACCTCTTCCAAACCCTCATCTGTCACCAGAAGCATGCCGACTTCACTTCAGACCTCTCAAAATGAGACTTCAGTCTGTTCTGATGCAGCACCCTTAGGGGGTTTCTAGGTGACCTGAGGTCCACTAAGTAAGTGGCCTCCCCTTTCTGCTCCTTGATCTTGAATGGGCCAGGCCAGCGGTCCTGGGGAGCTCAAGGCTTCACTGGCTCCATTATCCATACTTTGTCTCCAAGTCAGAATTCTACCAGGGTGGCCTTTTGGTCATACCATTGCTTCATCACCTCTTGACTGGCCTCGATGGTTGCTCTTGGCCTGTTTCCAGAAGTGTTGCATCTGGTTGCAGAGACCACCATGTAACTGACCACATCCTGGGGGGTTTACTGGGAGTTTTCTCCCACCCCTCTTTCACTATGCTTAGAGGTCCATTGACAGGGTACCCATAGAGAAATTCAAAGGGCTGAACCCCACCCCCTTTCTGGGGCACCTCTCTATAAGCAAAGATAATGCACGGCAAGAGGATGTCCCACTTATGCCTCATGGCTTCAGGTAGGCCTGTGATCATGCCTTTTCAGGTTTTTTTAACCTTTCCACAAGCCCATTGGATTGAGGATGGTAAGGGGTGGTGAACCTGTAGGTCACCCCACATGCATCCCACATGGACTTCATGTACACAGAAATGAAGTATGTGCCTCTGTCAGACACAACCTCTTTTGGGAATACCACATGGGCAAATATCCCCATCAGAGCTCTGGTCACCTCCGGTGCAGTCACTGTCCTTAGAGGGATTGCCTCTGGATAGTGGGTGGCATGCTCCACCAAAACCAGGATAAATCTGTTTCCTAGGACAGTTTTGGGGTCCAAGGGACCAATGATGTCAATGCCCACCCTTTCAAGGGGGACGCCAATGACAGGGAGTGGGATCAGGGGGGCCTTGATTCTTTCCCTGGCTTCCCACTAGCCTGGCAGGTTGGGCAGAGCCTACAGAAAATGTCTGAGGCCACCCACATTCAGGGCCAATAAAAGTGGGTGACAAGCCTGGCGAAGGTCTTGTCTTGGTCCGAATGTCCTGCCAGGGGTCTGTCATGAGCCAAACCCAGTAGGAACGCCCGGTAGCACTGGGGGACCACCAGCAGACGTGCTCCCCCAGCTTACGGCACCTTGGGCTCACTGTAAAGGAGATCATTCTCCCAATAGATAAGGTGATCGCCAGAGGCCTTACCTGCTGCCTGAGTCGTGGCCTGTCACTTCAAACCCTTCAAGAGTGTGGCACTCTTTCTGTGCTTTGCATAATTCCTCCTTGGTTGGCCCACCCTCAACTTGCCAGCCTGCAAGCTCAGGCAGGTTACCCAGGGTGGCAATGTCCTCCTCAGTTGGCTCAGAGGCCTCCTTCTCTGAAACCCCGTCATCCACCGTAGGAACTGCTGGGACCAGTTTCCTGCATTCCATGGCCCTCTTCTTTGCACCTGTCTGGGCCATTGTTCCAGTCTCCAGACGCCTTTGACTCCCTTCCCGGGCAGCCATGGACCATGTGGTCATGCAGACCCACCCAGGCAAACCTAACATCTCCAGGTGGGACCCGAGCTCTACCTCTTTCCAGGCAGTATGCTCAAGGTTGTTGCCTAACAGACAATCTACAGGCATGGCAGGACTCACAGCTACTTTTAGAGTACCAGAGACCCCCCACTCAAAGGGAATGAGAGCAACCGGTAGGTGGCTCTCACGATTGTCAGCGACTATGACCTGTTGGAATGTATTGGGGATGACCTGCTCTCTTACATCAGCTAACCCCTGACAGTAGTCATGCTGGCTCCTGTGTCACGCAGAGCCTCCATCCTTTGCCCATTAATGGTGACCCCCTGTCTATAATTGGAAGTATTTGCAGGCATGTGGGCTTATGGCACCATTTCCTCATCTCCCAGGGATGCTAGGGTTACCTCTATCTGTTCCCCAAAGTTATCTGAGACTACCTCCTTCCCAAGCGGTACGCTAGCCAACCCCGGTTTCTGCCCTCCAGTGGGGGGCTGTGCCTTTAGTGGACACTTGGAGTCAACTTTGAAGTGACCATACTTGGTGCACTCTAAGCATTTGGGTACAGACTTCCCTTTCTTTTTGTCAAAGAAGCCTGGAATCTTTTCAGAATCAGGTTGGAGCCGTTACTACCACCCCCCAGAGAATTGTTTTGGGGGCCTTTTGAGAACTCCTTATTTTTAAGTTTTTCTCCCCCCTATTTCTTCTGATTGGAACCCTCACCACCTTTGTGGGTGTCCCCCCTAGATACCGTTTTGGACACTTTGGTGCTAAGTCAGAGGTCCGCCGCCTCAGCAAGCTTCCTAGGATCAGTCAGCTTACTATCAACTGGTTGTTGGTGCAACTCTGAGCATATGCGCTCTCAGGATCAAGTTATACAACCCCACATAGTCATCAACTTTACTGCCTGGCACCCATCCATTAAGTGCCTTATTGGAAAAATTAAAAAAGCCTACCCAAGTTTGTGTGGAGCGTTTGATGCTGTCCCTGAACCTCTGGCAGTACTTCTCAGGGGTCAGCCCAAACTTGGCAATCAAAATGGCCTTCATGGGCAAGTATGTGGTCTGCTCCTTTGGGTCTAATGTGAGGAGTGTGTTCCTCCAAATAGTTGGAACATGTTTCCACAGACCCGCCCCCCTGTTGGTCTTCAGAAACCCCATGAGCCCGTAGTGCAATTTCATATGCAGAAAACCATTTGTCAGTGTCATCTCCCACCATATAACCAGGCACTACTTCTTAGGGCATACAAACCTTCCTTTCACCAGCAGGTCCTGCATGTATGCTACCACCATCACTGCTGGACTCAGACTGCCTAGACTTGAGGTCCAGCTCTTTGAGACTCAGTTTGTGAGCCGGAAGAAGTTTCTTTTCAGCCAAGGCTTTCTCAGCCTAAGCTTGCTTGGCTTCTCTCTCAGCCTTCCTCTCCTCTGCCTCTAAGTTTAATCTTGTCATTTGCAATTGAAATTCTCTCTCCTCCCTCATTTCCTCTGCAGTCAGACCATGGCCAGAGACACTGCTCCCTGGTTTAGCAGGGGCACCATTCCAGGGATAACATCTCCCACTGCTGGTGGCAAATCCTCTTAGGGGCCATTCTCTGGCTCCTCCACCTCATCATCCTCTTGTGAACTGGCTTTAGCCCAGGCACTCAGCACCTTTTGGTACTCCTCCTTCCTGAAGGCATCCCAGGTAGGTACTCCCATCCCCTTGCAGAACCCTTTTCAGCTGGCTGACTGTGTATGTCTCCAGCTTGGCTAGGTCGAACTCTCCAGCTCCTACTTGAGACCCAACCAGAGTCATGTTGTTTGAGGATTAGGTTAAAATGTCAAGCAGAAAATCGAGATTTCAGAAAAAGAGGAAAAATCAAGTTGACCTTCAACTCTGGGTAGGTAGTGTACACATAGCTACTGTATGTTACTGTACAACTACAAGTCCTATCCTCACTGCTGATCACCAATGTTAGTCAGGGTAAGTCACACAATCCAAATTATCCTGTGCCCACCCTCTGGTAGCTAGGCACTGAGCAGTCAGGCTTAATTTAGAAGGCAATGTGTAAAGTATTTGTGCAAGAAATCATGCAATAACACAGTGAAAACACCACAAAAATACACCACACAGGTTTAGAAAAATATATGATATTTATCTGAGTGAATTAAGATCAAAACAATCAAGATTTGATAAGTTCAAGTTGAAATATCCCTTTTGTAATGATAAGAAGAATCTTAAGTATTTCAAAAGCAACAAGTGTCTCTTGGTATGTGCCAAAATTACATGCACGGAGACCGCAGAGGAGGGTATGTGAGGAAAACGAAAGGGGTGGGTCAGATTTCCGGGTGCACACAGACGATGCGTCGATTATTTTCCATGCGGCAAGGACTTTACCTCGAATTCCAGCGCGCAGGCTTGAGTCCTCTTTGCGATGCAGGATCTTTTGATGCCCAGGGATGATGCGTGGAAATCCTGGGCATCCAGGATGAAGTCAAAGGTGCGTCGATCCGGTGGGCGATGCATCAGAGTTTCTGTCACACGACAGGTCCTGCGACTATTCCTCCCGCAGGAAGTCAGGCTGCATCGTTCTGGCTCAGCAATGCGTCGATCCAGTGGGATGTGCGTCGAAGTTCCGGTCACAACACTGGTGCTGCATCAATCTCCCTTTGGGGAGCCGGGCTACGTCATTCCGGTTCAGCGATGTGGTTATTCTTTCACCACCAGGCAGGCTGTGTATCGATTCCGGCAGGCTGTGCGTTGATTTTCACCACAGAAGGAGTTCCTTTGCAGAGATGAAGTCTTTTTGGCCTTGAGACTTCAGGAAACAGGAGGCAAGCTTAATCCAAGCACTTGGAGAGCACTTCACAGCAGAGCTAGAGGCCAGCAAGGAAGCTGGGCAACAGCAAGGCAGCAGTCTTTCATAACAAAGCCTTTGGGCAGCCAGTCAGCTCCTCTTGGCAGGTTGCAGGGTCTGGTTCAGAATATCTGGCCCAGGAAGTGTCTAAGTTGATAGGGTGAGGGACCCAGTTTATATACCCAAAAGTACCTTGAAGTGGGGAAGACTTCAAAGAGAGGTTTTGAAGTGCACAAGGTCCACTTTCAGTACAACCCTGTCTGCCAGGGCCTCAGTAGGGGGTTTCGCAGTCCATTGTGTGAGGGCAGGCCACTGTCCTTTGAAATGTAAGTGTCAGGCCCTCCACCCTTCTAGCCCAGGAAGACCATTCAGTATGCAGATGTGTGCAGGGGTGACTGAGTATCCTGTGTTTGTGGTTGACTGGTTTAAATGCACAAGGGAGCTGTCAACCAGCCCAGCCCAGACATGGATTGGAGCCAGGCTGTAAGGCACAGATGGATTTTAAGTGAAGAGAAACACTCACTTTCTAAAAGTGGCATTTCTAAAATAGTAATATAAAATCCAACCTCACTAGTCAGCGGGATTTTATTACCATTCTGGCCATAATAAATATTATCTCAAACAGTATATGAGGGGAACCCTAATATTAGCCTGTGACAGGAGCAGGCCTCACTGCAGTGGACAATTAATATACAAGTTTTCCACTACCGGGAGATATAAAACACACAGGTATATGTCCTGCCTTTTACCTACATAGCACCCTTCTCTGGGGGTTAACCAGGGCCTAGCTTAGGTGTGACTTATATGTAGAAAAAGGGGAGTTTCAGGCTTGGCAAGTACTTTTAAATGCCAAGTCGAAGTGGCAGCGAAACTGCACACACAGGCCTAGCAATGGCAGGCCTGAGACATGGTTAAGGGGCTACTTTTGTGGGTGGCACAATCAGTGCTGCAGGCCCACTAGTAGCATTTAATCTAAAGGCCCTGGGCACCTGCCATGCACTTTACTGTGGATGTACAAGTAAATTAAATATGCCACTTGGGTATGAGCCAATGTCACCATGTTTTAAGGGAGAGAGTATATGCACTTTAGCACTGGTTAGCAGTGATAAAGTGCGTGGAGTCCTAAAACCAGCAAAATAATATACAATTATATTCTTTCAAACTGGATCTTTCGTTTAAATTCAATTGAATTTTTCTTTAATGTATCTGTCTTCGTACTGATCCAGGTTTTTGGTGGTGTTTTTGTTTGTTTTGGAGATGCAGATGTGCTTGGTCCTGTTAGTTTTGTGGCTGTATGTTTTTGACAGGTTCAGGCAGCACATACTTGTTTATGTGGTTTGTGGTGCAGGCAGTGCATAAAGTCACTTTCCGGTGCTGCCCTGCACCAGAGGTAAAGGACAGGAATGTGGTTAATTTATCCAATATGGTGCATTCCTGTCCTTTCCTCCTGTGATGGTGCCCATTTTGGCAGCCTACCGCCAACAGAGACACCCCTGCACCATGGTGCAAGGATGCCTGCATTGCATGCAGGATTGTTTTTGTGCAGGAAAGCACACCTTCACGCACAAAAACAATCCGGAGGGGCTTTTTCCACTTTCCATGTGTGCTGCAGAATACAGCACACATAGAAAAAGGGAAAAACAAGATGAAATTAAGATAATTCTCCTCGTCATGCCTCTCCTGAGGAGAAGTATCTTTTGGCACATTCCCAGGTTTACAAGTTCTTGCAAATCTGGGAATGCATGAAAAACCATAGATGGTGCATGGGAAAACCCATGGAGCATGCATGGAAATGCCTCCCAAGTGAAGAGTTATGAAACACTGCGATTTGCGCTGCATTACATTTCTCAAGATGTATGAAGCCATGCAGGACCACACAGGGTGTCCTTGCGTGGCTTCATGAATCATACTTTAGGTTTGCATCACTTTTGCACCATATTGTGGGGTGCAGGACCAAGGCAAACCAGGCCATAAATATGGACCATAGTATTTCACCATTTCTCTAAATGCCTAAGGAATGTATTTAAGTATCTGGAAATGTTCTCATAGCAAAACACATCTTTTATTGGCCATTCCTCTGGGCTGCAGAATGTACAAAATGAAGGAATGTAACTGTATATTTCTAACAGTAATGTTGTGTCACAATACCAAATATATAACATTGCTTTTAAGTGTTAGGCCAGATATTTAACTACTTTGTGCAATGCAGCACAACAAGGCTACTTCTGTGGTGCCTTGTGGCAAATGGAGAGAGAAGAACAGTGCCATATTTACTAACATATATATGGTGCAGTTCAGTTTCCTCCTTGCACTGGCACACTCTCTGCAGCCTAGGGCCAAAGTAGGCACCCTTCTGTCATGGCACAAGGACACGATTATTTTTTGTCAGGAAGGGGTACCTTTGTGCCCAAAAATAATCCTGTAAGGAAATGCCTCCTTGGCATGGTTACCCCCTGACTTTTAGCCTTTGCTGATGCTAAGTTAAGATTTGAAAGTGTGCTGGGACCCTGCTAACCAGGCCCCAGCACCAGTGTTCTTTCCCTAAACTGTACCTTTGTCTCCACAATTGGCACAACCCTGGCACTCAGGTAAGACCCTTGTAACTGGTACCCCCGGTACCAAGGGCCCTGATGCCAGGGAAGGTCTCTGAGGTCTGCAGCATGTCTTATGCCACCCTAGGGACCCCTCAGTTAAAACATGCACACTGCTTCACAGCTTGTGTGTGCTGGTGGGGAGAAAATGACTAAGTTGACATGGCACTCCCCTCAGAGTGCCATGCCAACTTCACACTGCCTGTGGCATAGGTAGGTCACCCCTCTAGCAGGCCTTACAGCCCTAAGGCAGGGTGCCCTATACCACAGGTGAGGGCATACGTGCATGAGCACTATGTCCCTACAGTGTCTAAGCAAAACCTTAGACATTGTAAGTGCAGGGTAGCCATAAGAGTATATGGTCTGGGAGTTTGTCAAACACAAACTCCACAGTTCCATAATGGCTACACTGAAAACTGGGAAGTTTGGTATCAAACTTCTCAGCACAATAAATGCACACTGATGCCAGTGTGCAATTTATTGTAAAATACACCCAGAGGGCATCTTAGAGCTGCCCCCTGAAAACATACCCGACTTCCATTGTAGGCTGACTAGTTTTTGCCAGCCTGCCACACACCAGACATGTTGCTGGCCACATGGGGAGAGTGCCTTTGTCACTCTGTTGCCAGGAACAAAGCCTGTACTGGGTGGAGGTGCTTCTCACCTCCCCCTGCAGGAACTGTAACACCTGGCGGTGAGCCTCAAAGGCTCACCCCTTTTGTTACAGTGCCACAGGGCATCCCAGCTAGTGGAGATGCCCGCCCCTCCGGCCACTGCCTCCACTTTTGGCGGCAAGGCTGGAGGAGATAATTAGAAAACAAAGAGGAGTCACCCACCAGTCAGGACAGCCCCTAAGGTGTCCAGAGCTGAGGTGACCCTTACTTTTAGAAATCCTCCATCTTGTGGATGGAGGATTCCCCCAATAGGATTAGGATGTGCGCCACTCCCCACAGGGAGGAGGCACAAAGAGGGTGTAGCCACCCTCAGGCCCAGTAGCCATTGGCTACTGCCCTCCCAGACCTAAACACACCCCTAAATTCAGTATTTACGGGCTCCCCAGAACCTAGGAAACTAGATTCCTGCAACCTTAACCAGAAGAAGGACTGCTGACCTGAAGCCCTGCAGTGAAGACCGAGACGACAACTGCTTTGGCCCCAGCCCTACCGGCCTGTCTCCCAACTTCGAAGAAAACTGCAACAGCGACGCATCCAACAGGGACCAGCGACCTCTGAAGCCTCAGAGGACTGCCCTGCAACCAAGGACCAAGAAACTCCAGTGAACAGCGGCCCTGTTCAACAATCTGAAACTTTCTTGCAACAAAGAAACAACTTTAAAGACTTCACGTTTCCCGCCGGAAGTGTGAGACTTTCCACTATGCACCCGACGCCCCCGGTTCGACCTGCAGAAAACCAACACTACAGGGAGGACTCCCCGGCGACTGCGAGCCCGTGAGTAGCCAGAGATGACCCCCCCCCTGAGCTCCCACAGCAACGCCTGCTGAGGAAATCCAGAGGCTCCCTATGACCGCAACTGCCTGTAACAAGGGACCCGACGCCTGGATCCAACACTGCACCTGCAGCCCCCAGGACCTGAAGGAACTAAACTCCAGTGCAGGAGCGACCCCCAGGTGACCCTCTGCCTAGCCCAGGTAGTGGCTACCCTGAGAAGCCCCCCCCTGTGCCTGCCTGCATCGGTGAAGAGACCCCCGGGTCTCCCCATTGCTTTCTATACAAAACCCAACGCCTGTTTGCACTCTGCACCCGGCCGCCCCTGTGCCGCTGAGGGTGTACTTTCTGTGCCTGCTTGTGTGTCGCCCAGTGCCCTACAAAACCCCCCTTGTCTGCCCCCGAGGACGTGGGTACTTACCTGCTGGCAGACTGGAACCGGGGACGCCCTGTTCTCCATTGAAGCCCATGTGTTTTGGGCACCTCTTTGACCTCTGCACCTGACCGGCGCTGAGATGCTGGTGTGGTAATTTTGGGGTTGCCTTGAACCCCCAACTGTGGGCTACATTGGACCCAACTTTGAACTCTGTAAGTGTTTTACTTACCTGTGAACTTAACCTCTACTTACCTCCCCCAGGAAATGTTGATTTTTGCACTGTGTCCACTTTTAAAATAGCTTATTGCCATTTTTGCCAAAACTGTACATGCTATTGTGATGATTCAAAGTTCCTAAAATACCTAAGTGAAATACCTTTCATTTGAAGTATTACTTGTACATCTTGAACCTGTGGTTCTTAAAATAAACTAAGAAAAGATACTTTTCTATATAAAAACCTATTGACCTGGAGTAAGTCTTTGAGTATGTGTTCCTCATTTATTGCCTGTGTGTGTAAAAAAAATGCTTAACACTACCCTCTGATAAGCCTACTGCTCGACCACACTACCACAAAATAGAGCATTAGAATTATCTCTTTCTGCCACTATCTTACCTCTAAGGGGAACCCTTGGACTCTGTGCACACTATATCTTACTTTTAAATAGAATATACAGTGCCAACTTCCTACAAATCCTAATAACCACATTCCTCTTCCTAGGTGTGCTGCATAAAATATTTCTCTTTGTTATGGCAGGATAGGGTAGGCACAGAATTTTTGCAAAAAAAACAGGTTTCCCGTTTTTTATAAAATCTGGGTTTTGAGTCAAAATTCAAGTGTGGATGCATGGTACTGCCCGTGCACCACACATTTAACACCTATCCAAAATAGTGTGATGTGATACAAGACACTGTTTACGTTTTATTTTATTTTCCAAAGCCACACAAGGCTATGTAAATTGGGTCTTGTGTGTTTTAGTAAGTCACAAATGCGCCTTTGTGTTGACGTGCCAAAAAGGCTTAATGTCACATGGGTTGGTAAATCTGTGTCATAGTAAGCTGTGAGGATTAGGATGGTCATTGGGGCACCTAAAAACTCTGATGTTACTTTTCCCTTGCACCAGTTTAGTTGTGCTTGGACCACATAAGATTATTCAGGCAAACTGTACTAAGCAATGATTTTAAAAGTACTGTTTGCAATCATAAGAAACTATTTGTGTATCAGAACTTTTTTAGGCCAACCAACCTATGTGCAACTACTTTTTGTAGAAAAAAAGGTTCTGAATGGCTAGCAATTAAAATTAACTAATGAATATTATTGAGGTATTTAGCAAATTGCAACCCATTAAGAATCACAGCTATTACAGGGATGTTGGCCTGCTGGGGTCATATCTGTGATGGCTTTTCATAAAAGCAATGAAATATTTTTTAAAGCCAGCTCGTTTTCATTAAAGAAAATGGTATACATCTGTGGGACTACTGCCTACTTGTAAAAATATTTGATTCAACATTTACAAAGGGTAAGGTGTTCCATTGGACCCATTCCCATTTGCAAATGGATTAACAACTCTTTTTGCGTGGTGGATAAATGTTAATGTTTATTTCACAATATGTACGGATGACAATAACACATACCACTGTGATTAGATTTTTTTAAAGGAACGCACCAAACATGCCTCTTCAACATAAAGAGTTATGTTTTTGTCACACAACTAAATTGCAGTCTATTAACTTGTAAAGAAACTAAAGTTAGACCTGACAGCCTTGGGGTGGCATTTCCTCCAACCTTTTTACCTACAACTCAATTATTCTGACCTCGTTTTTGCTGGTATTAGGACTACATGTACATTACCACTGCTAACCAGTGCTAAAGTGATTGTGCTCTCTCCCCTAAAAATGTTAATATTGGCTTATCCCCAATTTGCATGTTTAATTTAGTTATAATTCCCTAATAAAGTGCACTACATATGCCCGGGACCTATAAAGTAAATACTACTTGTCGTCCTGCAACACTTATTGTGCCACCCACTTAAGTAGCCCTTTAACCATATCTCAGCACTGCCATTGCAGAACCAGTGGGGCAGTTTTACACTGCCATGTCGATCTGGCAAAAAAACAACTTTTGCCTGGACCAAACCTTCATTTCTTATGCATAAGTCACCCCTGAGGTAGGCTCTGTACAACCCAGACGGCAGAGGGAAATGTAGTCAAAAGGCAGGACATGTACTTTTATGTTTTAAATTTCCTGGTAGTGAAAAAACTCCCAAAGTCATTTTTCACTACAGCAAGGCCTATCTCTCCCCTAGGTAACATTGGGATTGCCTTCTTACATCATATAAGTGTAATTCACAATCTGGAATGGATAAAACTTTTAAGTTTGGTGTCTCTGGAATCACAATTTAAAATCATAACTTATGGTAAAGTAAGATTTTAATTGCAATTTTGAAAATGTCAATTTAGAAAATTGGCATTTTCTTGCTTTAGTCATTTAGGGCCAGATGTATCAAAAATCTGATTTGCATTTCTTAAATAGCGAATTTTAAGAAATGCAAATGGTAGGTATGAATTTTGCGATTCGGTAATAGCGATTTCCTAAAATTCGCGAATGCTATTACCGAATCTCAAATAGAGACTGCAACTCCATTCAACCCTAGTGGCCTGTAGGCCCATAGGTGCAAATGGTTTTGCATTTCCCAATTTGAAAATTCCAGTTAGGAATTTGCATATTAGGAAATGCAAACCCCTGTATGCTGGGGGCTTAAGGCCCCCTCTGATGCACCCACAAAAAATATATGCGGACATGTGAAGCACACACATGCCTTAGGGGCATGTGTGCGCTACATGTCAAGTTTAAAAATGCATTAATAATGCATTTTTTTAATTTGCACATGCTTACCACTAAATTATATTGGTTGGTAATTGCATTTCCTAAATGCCTAATTTGCATTTAGGAAATGCTGGATACACGTGCTTTGGAAATCGCAAATAGGAATTCTCTATTTCTGATTTCCTATTTAGAGAATCACAATTTGCGATTCTCTAAATAGGGTCGCAATTTTAAGGAATCGCTATTTTTGCGATTCCTTAAAATTGCACTGCGAATGCATTTCATACATTGTGAAAGGCATTTTTGCATTTGTAAATGGATGAATTTTGCGATTCCCACCGTTTGAAATGCAAAAATGTTTGATACATTTGGCCCTTAGTGCCTGCTGCCTGCCTCAGACCCATTGTCTGGGGTGGGTAACAGCTGGGATTTATGTACTCATCCTAGGCAGCCACACACAATAGGAGCTTAGGTGTAATTTTATAAGACATCCTGGGAGAATGGGTGTGAGAGCTGGGCACAGCTGACATATACCTGAGTAGGCTAATAGGCTGCATAACCCCCTGTAAGGAGGCTGAATCCTGGTCAGGAAGAGCAGAGCCTCTGTGCACTTCAAAGGCCTGCCTATGAAGTCCCCCCCACTTCAAGGGTTTAACTGGGTATAAGTACTGGGCCTCTGACTCCACCAAATCAGTACACTTCTGGACTTGTGGATACTCCGCCAGGAAGAAAGACTGTGGTGCTGCTGAAAGAACAGCCACTCTGCTGGGCTACCACTCTGAAGGAGCTACTTCCTTGCTGTGCTAACTTTCTGCCTACTTCCTCCTGCCTTGAGAGAAAGAACCGGATCTGGAATCCATTGTGAACCCAGGACCTCAGAGTGAATCAAAGGGCTAGTCTTCTGGCCTCCTGATCTGAGCTTCAGGGACATAACAGGCTCCCCACAGCTCCTTGACCTGTCTTCAATGATCTCCTGACCCTTAAGAGGGACTTCTCAGGTCCTGAGCCCTTGTAAGTGGTCTGTTTACTTTTTAAGTCAAGCTTTTGGAGTCTTCACTAACTGGCCCATTTCCTCTGGAACCCTCTCCCGGAAATCCAGCGTGAGCGACAGTAAGTTTGTCTCTTTGCACTGCAAATATCTCGACTCATGATCGCAAGGCTCCAGCCTGTCTGCCCGAGACAGAAAGCCAGCTTTTTGTTCCCCAATGACCATGATCATCACCAGCAATGCCCTCCCTGCTCCCAGCAAACTTCTTCCCCAAGAACGGGACACTTGACACAGTTCTTGAAAAGATAAAACTTCAGCTGGACTAGTCTGGGACTATGTGCAACCCGCGTTTCATTGCAGTTATCTTGAACTTTTGACTTTGACCCAGTTTAGCATGGCCAGATAGCCATGGTTGGCGCTTTCTATTTTTTTAGGATCTATCCTACAGTTTATTCTTTAAAAAAATCATAACCCCAGTTCTACTGATGGGACTTTTGCTGTTTTGATCTTGTTTAATTTATTACATTTTGCTCTATTTTCCTAACTTGCTGTGGAATATTTTTGTGTGGTGTTTTTACCGCTTCACTGTTTTAACAGGACATCCTATCCACAAATCTAAGTTAAGCCTGCCGGCTCTGTGCCAAGCTACTGGAGGGTGAGCACATGTTATTTAGGGTTTTCCTGACACTAACCCTGACTAGAGTTGTGGATGTTCATAACCCAGTCAACCAGTTACCCAATTTCTAACAACCGCAATATGGAGTTTACAGAAGAAAAGCCATTTTTCTAATTTCATACTGTACAAATCTGCAAATTGGGCTGTTTGTGATGCCAAAAATATGTAGTACATATGGGCCAATATTTGATAATGGAAGGCAAACAATGCTTGGTTTGGGTGCCTGTGTGTTAATTTTTTTTAACAAAAAAGTGCATAGGACTACCTTGGATATGCTTGCAGTGATTTACCCTAATATGGGTGTAGCTCAGATAGTCACATCAATCCCTCCAATTAAGTAGAATTAGTACAAATGTACAAATTTTTATATTTTTTCTTTCAATCAAATGTTGCACCTACATTGCTATGATCTAAGATATTAATATTCATTCATTTGTCCTTGTTTTTTAAATCAATACCTGTCTTTTTGGCACACATCCAAAAAGGTTTTTTCTCAATATAAACTTGCCTGTTGTATTACAAATTAACTACAAATCAATTAAAATATTTTGAGTAATTATCCACTTACTTAAAAATAAATTATTAAAAGACTGTAGTTTAATTTTCAATGTAGGAATGATGACTAAGGGCCTGATTTAAAGTTTTGCAGTTATTCTGTCATGAACATGACTGATACCCAATCCACTGCATTACAATTTCCGTAGGCTATAATGGGATAGTAATACAGCAAATGGGATGCCTGTCACGTTTGTGATGAAGTAACCCCCTCCGCCAAACTCTAAAACAGGCTCTAAATATTTTTGGACAATTTTGAACAATGAATTCAATTTAAAAAAACACTCACCATTAGCAGCTGGATTTTGGAAGAAGCAATTTCATCATCCTCAAATGTACTTGGTACAAGGTGGAGGAGTGTATTTGCTTCCAAGACATGCAAAAATGTCAGAAACAAAGATTCAGACCAATGATGATAACGGTTGTGCTTCCATGAGTATGATTCAACCTTGCCATGCTAAGAAACCAAGCAGTGACCTCAATCTTTGTGGTACTTATGTATAGACGCTAATTTCTAATGATAGTAGTACTGTAAATAATGTCAATTTAGTCAGATTGGATGTTACCTTGATGTCTTAATAAGCCGATAGAACAGAATTCCATGTCAAAGAACGCTCCCACTTCAGCAAGTTTGACCTTTTCTACCTACTCTTTCTGGCAGGTTTGCCATATCTTTTTAAGGGAAGAGGTTTGATTAACATGCTATTAACGACATGTAAACAGACCAGTACATGTCCCACCTTTAACATACACTGCACCCTGCTCATGGGACTACTAGGGCTTACCTTAGGGGTGCCTTACATGTATAAAAAGGGAACGGTTAGGCCTGGCAAGTTTGCACACTTGTCAAGTTGTATTGGCAGTGCAAGACTGCACACACAGACACAGCAATGGCAGGTCTGAGACATGTTTACAGGGCTACTCATGTGGGAAGGCCCACTAGTAGCATTTGATTTACAGGCCCTAAGCACCTCTAGTACACTTTACTAGGGACTTACTAGTAAATCAATTAGGCCAATCATGGATAAACCAATTACCAATGCAATTTACACAGAGATCATATGCACTTTAGAAACTGGTTAGCAGTGAAAGTGCCCAGGGTCCTAAAGCCAAAAAAACAGGTCAGACAAACTAGGAGGAAAGAGGCAAAACAATTGGGGATGGTCATGCAAAAAGGGCCATGTCCAATACACCCTTCAATACCTACATAGAAACTACTTTACACACAAGGTGCTACAAAGATATACACACAGTATCTGCAGAGTGCCCTAAATGTCTCTTTTTGTTTTCTAAGGGGCATGCTTCACATCATTTTGATATGTACACTGGTACATAAATTATGGGATGGAGTAGTTCAGACACTGCAGAAGTCTGTTGGAAAACTAGTTAATTTAGAACTTAAACGCAGCATATCAGTGCCAACACACAAAATGGAAGCAAATGCAGTACTGATTCAGAGCTCTGGAATTCATTATGGCTAGAAGGTGGATATCAAACCACCAGAGACATGTCGGGGAGCAAAACTAGTTGATAAACTGAAGACCCTAAGTTCCAAAATTGATTTACTAGTGGTGCCGATTATCTCTGATGTGCAGACAGCGAATCCTTCATTGTGGGAGCAAACTATACACAGATTTTTTTATAAGCAGCAGAATTTATTTTAAAAAAAAGTGCCAAGCATTCGAAAAGAGCATTAACAATAGCGGAAACTTCCTCTAAGTTCATATTGCATGACTTTTAGGGCCTGATTTAGAACTCGTGGACGGTTTACTCCGTCACCATGACGGTTATATGCTATGGGATTTAGATTTCAGCAGACGGCATACCCGTCACCGTTGTGACAGAGTAATCCATTTACTGAGCTCTAAATCAGGCCCTTTAATTTTCATACAAATGTAAATTTTAATCTAGGGTCATGCCTTGAGCTGTCTTGGATGGTTATTGCCTATTAGAGTGACAACCATTACAGTCACTCTCCATGACGCATCGTCTTAAATGTTCAGATTCCTAGGAATGGAGGGAGATTATTAAACAGTAAGGGCCTGATTTAGATATTGGTGGAAGGGTTACTTTGTCACAATGGTGACGGATATCTCGTCCAATGAAATCTAAATCCCATTATGTCCTATGGGATTTAGATTTAGGCGGACGGGATATCCATCAGTATTGTAACGGAGTAACCTGTCCACCAATATCCAAAGGAGGCCCTAAATTTGATAAGTCATCAAAGTCATGGTGAGTCAAGGGTAAATTTAAGCAAAGGGGAAGGTTATGCCATTATAATGATAGCCGATGCAAAGCCAGTCAGCAAATTACTCCAATTTAATGTCCATTAGTGCCAGTTCGACAGCCATCACTGTATGGAAACTCAACTAGAGAGAGCACCCACATTTGTATAACACATTTCTAAAATATTAATGTTTTATAATACATTAAAGTGAATTTCCCTGAAGTTAATGTTGCTTTGCCCTGCATTCTCAATACATGGGCCACAGCTATTTTTGCATCCCTATTTCAAACATAAATTAAATGGTTTGGGAAAGAGAGCACCAGCAGGTTGAAAAAGCTTTAGATGCATCAAATGTAATCAGCTTGGATGTTTTAATTTATGAAGATTTTCAACTAAAATCATTATGGCAATATTTTCTTTCAGGACTCTAGAGACCACAACAATCAAAGTTTTATGGAAGAAAGTATCAAGGTGACTTTTTTTCTACTTAACAGATTTGTCATTTTCGAAGTTACATTTGAGCATGTGTATGGACTGCAAGCAGAAAGAAGAATATCAAGTGTTTCATGATTCTAGGCTTCACAAACTTAAAGAGCATTGCGCACGCTAAGATTTGGCCAACACAGCACAGACTCTGGTTTGTGTTATGTGCACGCCTGACTTGTTTGGGACTACATCAATAACCTAGGCAATATTTTTAAAACTAGAATTTTGAAAAACGATTCCTAACTATAAATGTCCTAATAAGTAAAAAAATTCGTTTTTAACTGATGTATGTAAATATACGACTTTCAGTCACAGCACAATTTGAATAAACCTCGCACTTTGCATTTTGAAGCGTGCCTGCGCCTTTGTATAATGCAGGGGAGAGGGGGAATCTTAGAGATTTACCGACAGTAACGAGACCCGCCTTAGCCAATGCACTGCCTCAGTTTAGGCGCTGTATATATTTTCACAAAAAAAAGGTTATAGCGAGGTTGTAGTTAATGTTGATTAAAATGTTAAATTTTAACCTAAAAAAACACGTAAATTCACCATCTGAGGTAATTATAACTTGCACCGTCACCAGACATAGGCCCTCATTACAACCCTGGTGGTCTGTGATAAAGCAGCGGTAAAACCGTCAACAGGCCGACGGTAACAAAAATGGAACCATGACCACGGCGGAAAACGCTCAGACAGAGAGCCACTTTAACACACCGAACGTCAGGGCGGAATCAACAAGCACCACAACAGTAACCGCCAACAACCAGGCGGAAGACAATGTTACGCCCACTGTATTATGACCGGCCTATCAAAAGCCTGGCGGAAACAGATCTTAGAAGTCAAAGGACTCACCTGTGGAAACTCAGGGAACAACCACAATGCCATGGAGCCCGAGCTGCATATCTTCCCCATGCTCGTCTACCTTCTGCTTCACTATGAACACCAACACCGGCAAAGACGACCACAGTGAGTACTTCCACCTAGGACACAAGGGAGAGGGGGAGGAAAAAGAGAGTGACACACACACGCAACACACACACCCACATCCCCAGCACCATACACACAACCAGATGCAGCAACATAACATATTTACCCCGTACCCCTCAAGAATAATGCAAGGACAATATTATTTGAAGAAAGTGAGTTTAATATGATAAAATACTATGAATAAGTGCATCAAAATCCAAACGTATCTACATATTTACAAATGTAGGGACACTGCCCAGTCCTCATTGCCCGTGGGCCAAAGGGCCACAACACATTGGCCAAGGCCCCACCTCAATCCTGCAACAACATGGAGAGAACACTGCAGGGGCATCAGGTCAAAAATAGACAGGCACCTCAGGGGGATGGGGAATGGGGCTGGGCACCTCAGCCGGAAAATGGTACAACACCACTGGTCCTGGAGGGGGCAACATGCCCTGTGCACTGTCCTGGGGAGTGCAAGGCCACACTCTCTCAAGTGGGTGGTTTGCCCAGTGCTTGGTCCTGGGGAGCGCAAGTCCACAGTCTCTCAAGTGGGTGACTTGCCCACTGCTTGGTCCTGGGAAGTGCAAGGCCACAGTCTCTCTAGTGGATGGCTTCTTCCACTGGTTCTGGAGGGGGCATTGTGCCTAGTGTGCATCATCCTGGGAAGGATGGGGTGAGTGGATGGCTTCTTCCACTGGTTCTGGAGGGGGCATTGTGCCCAGTGTGTTTCATTCTGGGAAGGATGGGGTGAGTGGATGGCTTCTCTACTGGTTCTGGAGGGGGCACTGTGCCCTGGGATGCAGATCTTGGGGAGTGCAAGGTCATAGTCTCTCATCGGGGTGTCACACCCACAGGATTTACTGGTGCCAGGCCACACAACAGCCCATGGATGCAGGACTGCACATTGTCCACCAGCGGTGACGGCTGCTCAGTGGTGGCAGTGGTGGTATGGTGGTGGAGCTGGCAGTGGTGGGGGAGGCTCCAGCCCATCCCCTGCAGCCTCGGACGGCTGCCCACAGTGGCTGCTGCTGCTGGCAGTGGTGCTGCTGGTTGAGCTGGCAGTGGTGGGGGATGCTCCAGCCCATCCCTCGCAGCCTCAGACGGCTGCCCACTGGAGCTGCTGCTGCTGGCAGTGGTGTCGCTGGCTCAGCTGGCAGTGATGGGGGAGTCTCCAGCCCATCCCCTGCAGCCTTGGACGACTGCCCACTGGGGCTGGTGGTGGCGGTGCTGGCAGTGGTGGGGGGAGGCTCCAGCCCATCCCCTGCAGCCTCAGACAGCTGCCCACTGGGGCTGCTGTTGCTGGTGGCGGTGCTGGGAGTGGTGGGGGGAAGCTCCAGCCCTTCCCTTGCAGCCTCAGATGGCTGAACCACCATGGTTGGTGGTGGGGGCTCCGAATCATTCCCAGCACCAGGCCTCCTGTCCTTCCTGCCTGCTGGTGCAGGCCCCTTGCCCTTCCTGTCCGCAGCCGGGGATTGCTCCTTGCCCTTCCCTGTAGAAGCTGGGGTGCCTCCTTTCCCTTCCTTGAAGCAGCTGGGAGTGCCTCCTTGCCCTTCCTTGAGGCAGCAGGAGGTGCCTCCTTGCCCATCCTTGAGGCAGCTGGTGGTGCCTCCTTGACCTTCCATGCAGCACCCTTTCAGTGTGTCTGTCTGGTGCCCAGTATCCTCTCCCACCTGGAGTAGCTGTCAACACTACTGTGGCCGTGGACTGGGTGGCTGAGGTGCTCGTCTGGGTTCTGATCACCCTGGCTCGACATGAAGGACGGTGTGGGGGGAGTGGTAGAGAAGAGGTCAACAGTGGAGAGGAAAAGCTTCTTAGGGACACTGGGGTGGGAAGAGAGTGAAGGTTTGGGAGTGGAGGAAGAGGAAGTGGTTGTAGGAGGTGTCTGTCTGCTGTGTTTGGGTGCAGGTACATGGGCTGGATGCTGGTGTGAGGTGGATGGCTGTTGGGTGTCTGAAGATTTGCGTTTGTGTACTTTGGCAGGGGGGGCACAGACACAGTGGGAGAGGACACAGGGGATGTGTGCATGGATGTGAGGGTGGTGGCTACCAGTGAGGGGTGTGTAGTGATAGGCGTGCTGGTGATGGTGGTAGTGGATGAGGATGTAGTGCATGCAGGTGTGAGTGTAGGCACAACTGGGAGGGAGGTGGATGACTAGAAGGAGGGGGACACAGTGGAGGCAGTGGATGTTGGTATGTCTGCATCTGGATGGTGTTTGTGTGAGTGCCGGTGAGATGATGTGTGGTGCTTGTGTTTGCCTGAACCACTCCTGTGTGTTGTCTTGTGTGCATGCTGGTATGCCTGTCTGCTCAGAATAGGTTAGGGTTGAGGGGAATGGGATTGGGTAGAGGAAGTTGGAGGGGGGAGGCTAGAAACAGGGACAATGGCTGCCATCAGAGAGGAGGCTTGAGCCTGGATTGATCTCTGTTGGGCCGTCATGCCAGTGTGAATGCCCTACAGGAATGCATTTGTCTGTTGCATTTGGGCTGCCAGCCCCTGGATGGCATTCAAAATGGTTGACTGCCCAACAGAGATGGATCGCAGGAGGTCAATAGCCTCCTCACTCAGGGCAGCAGGGCTAACTGGGGCAGGGCCTGAGGTGCCTGGGGAGAAAAAGATGCCCACCCTCCTGGGTGAGCGGGTACGTGAAACATGCTGAGGGGCTGCTGGGAGGGCAGTGCTGGTACGGAGAGTGGCGGCTGTACCTGTATTTGGGGTGGCACAGAAGTGTCCGCCACCACCAGGGAGCTTCCATCAGAGGAGGTATAACTGTCCGAACTGTCCCCTCCAGTCTCCGCAGTGGTGCTCCTCTTGCCCTCCGTTCCACTGGTGCCTTCACCGTCGGTGGATTCGGCATCCTGGGTCCTGTGGGATGCAGCTCCCTCCATCGCCTGTGCCTCTGCTCCTCTGCCAGATGATGCTAATGCACATAAGGACAGGGTGACAAAACAAAAAGGGAGGAGAGACAGAGGATACACTTGGTCAATGGCGGCACCAACACCACCGTTGGCGTACACGACACACACACACAGGGAACAGTCCTTTGCACTAGGCAATGCACTACCAGTCACAATGCTAGTCAACAGCCCCTGGACAGGGCCACCTAACACCAACTGCAGCATACCTGAGACCCACAGACCCCTGCCCAGTAGTTGATGCCTACTAGCTTGGTTGGAGGAAGTTTAAATCAGACCCTGCCCAACATGGGACCTACCCTGCAATGTCTGGCCTGGGGTAGGGGCATCCACAGGCCCACATCCCCCACCCGGATACCACCCCACCATGCACAAGTAGTATATTGGGGCACTGTACTCACCCCCTTGTGGCTGCTGTGATTCCCCCAAGCGCCCATCCAGCTTTGGGTAGGCCACCGCCAGTATGCGGGCCATCAGGAAATCAGGGTTCTACAGGCACCCCTTCCTCATTGGGAGGCCATCCTGAGCTGGGCCTTTGCCGTCTTCCGTGCCCAGCATCTCAGGTCCTCCCACAATTTTTGACAGTGGGTGCTCCGCCTGCCATAGACCCCCAGGGTCCGCACGTCCTTAGCGATGGCACGCCATATACCCTTTTTCTGCAGGGCGCTGACCTGCAAAGAAATACACATAGGAAAAGGTATCAGTCAGACCGTCCTGCCTGTTACACTCATGGCCCACCATAGCCCTACACATCCCCTTACGCACAGACATGGCCCAGCATCCATGCAGCACGCTGCCCAGGGCCCATCCACCAACCCCTCCCTACATGCGGCCTTCACACACACTACTCCATGCATTCATGCCCCATGCATCATGCTCACAGTGTAGTCACCTGTTGGCCTGGAGGCCCTGACAGCATTCGGTACTGGGGTAGGACCCCATTCACCAGTCTCTCCAACTCCGCCGAGGTGAAGGCAAGGGCCCTTTCCCCAGTCACACGAGCCGTGGTTGGTTCCAGACCAGGTCACAGCAGCACATGCAGTGTAGGTCCTCTCCTGTTGAAGGTCAGGTTGCAAGGAGTGAACAGATAGAAAATGGCGGTCACGTCTACGGCGGTGCGTACCATCACCGCCGGCATACATCACCATTGGCCACTATACCCATAGGGCCCAATGATAACCAATGAGGAGTTGCACGATGGTTCTCGACCGCCTCCCGCAACGGCGCACAACGTCAGCGGAATTACCTCATTTCCACATGTCCCTCCATACAGGACAGTCGGACACCTTTTGAGGGGGGGCAGGCCATGGCACCTAACTGCATCACAGTACACATAATCACCATCTGGACGTATCCAACAATATACTGTTGCAATCAATGCAATGAACTGTAGTGGTTGGAAATATGAGATACTGACCAGCTGCTCGCCGTTTTGCCCCATAGATTGCAACGCTGTGGATAAATAGGAGATGGAGACATCCCCCGTGTACAGACCCCTGGTGGACTTGGCAACAATGGAGGATAGGCATATTATCCTCACCTATAGACTGGACAGGGTCACAATCACAGAGCTGTGTGCCCAATTGGAACCTGACCTGATATCTGCTATCCGTCACCCCACCGGGATCCCCCCTCTTGTGAAAGTCCTATCTGTGCTCCATTTCCTGGCAACTGACTCCTTCCAAATGTCAGTGGGCTTGGCAGCAGGAATGTCACAGTCAATGTTCTCAATAGTGCTGACCAGACAGTTGTCTGCCCTGATTAAACACATGCGCAGCTATATCGTTTTCCCCCAGGTGGAGGCTTTGGCCACAGTGAAAGCTGACTTCTATGCAATGGGACATATCCCCAACATTATTGGGGCAATTGATGGTACACATATTGCATTTGTCCCCAGGAAAAATGAACATCAAAAGAGTTTTCACTCAATGAATGTGCAAATAGTGTGCCTGGCGGAGCAGAACATCTCCCATGTCAATGCAAAGTATCCTGGGTCTGTGCATGATGCCATTATTCTGAGGAATAATATACATATGTGATGGCTCAATTCCAGAGGCACCCCGTGTGGCTAATAGGGGAGCCCTGGTTGCCACCCAGTGGATGTTGGTGTATGGGTATGGTGTGGGCCCTAAGGGTTAGTGTGTGTCTAACAGTTGTCCCTCGATATTTGCAGCAGACTCTGGTTACCACAACCTCTCATGGCTACCGACCCCTGTGAGGAATCCCAGGACAAGGGCAGAGGAACGTTACAATGAGGCACATGGGCGAACAAGAAGAATTATCGAGAGGACATTCGACCTCCTGAAGGCTAGGTTTTGTTGCCTCCATCTCATAGGTTGTTCCTTGTGCTACTCACCTAAGAAGGTCTGCCAGTTCATCGTGGCATGCTGTATGTTGCCCAACCTTGCCTAAAGTCGCCAGGCGCCTTTTCTGCAGGAGCATGAGCCTGAAGATGGGCGTGTGGCAGCAGTGGACCCTGTGGACAGTGAAGATGAGGAGGCAGAGGATGAAGATGAGTACAACAGAAGTGCCATAATTTGTCAATACTTACAATGACACACAGGTAAGACAGTGTAACTTCAGACTTAATTGACAGTTTTGTGTTTGACATTGTCACTGGCAGGCTGATTTTCCCACTTCTATGGCCACTCACTGTACCCTTTGGCATCTCTATTTGCAAATATGTGTGCCCCACTATCACTCCTGGTGTGTTGCCTGCAGCCAACTACAGGTCATTGCTATGTATACATTACATGTACAGTTAAATTGCAGTGTTTAACCTTGTTAAACAAATACATACTTAAATCATTTGACATACTCCATACTTGTATTTTTTCAAAAGGTGTTTATTTAAGTGCTAATAAGTTGAGAGGGATGTGCAATGGGCTGGGGTGATGGTGGAGGAAAGTCCAAGATAGAGTCCAGTCTATGTGGATCATAGGTGCATTGTCCAAGGGGGTATAGGAAGGGGAGCAATGACAGATCAAGGTGAACACGGTGACAGAGTGGGACACAAGGGTGACATTCAGGAGAGTCTTATATCCTGGCGGGGGTCTTGTCAATATTCTCTGGCTTCTGCCTGGATCGCAGGGAACATATGTGGGGTGGTTCTCCTTCTGCAGGCGGAAGGGTGCTGGCGGCCTGTTGGTCCTGTGGCGGGGCCTCGTGTCCACTAGCGACAGCGGAGGTGGAGGGCTGTTCATCAGTTTGGCTAGTGGTAGGGGCCCGGTGGTGTGCCACTGCCTCCCTCATAGTGTTGGCCATGTCTACCAGCACCCCTGCAATGGTGACCAAGTGGTGTTGATGTCCTTGTAGTGGTGGGCACACTGCTGAGTGACGTGTCCTGGAGACAGAGATATGGGCTCGCTAGGTGGGTACTGTGCTGGGGTTTCCTGAGGGGGAGGCTCTGTGGTGATATGGGACTGTGCCTGGGTAAACAACTGTCCGGAGATCCCTGATGGGCCAGGTTGGTCATCCAGATCCAGGCTTCCAGAGCTGCTGTCATTACTGCAGGCCTCTTCTGGGGGGGAACTGGATGTTGCTGGCACCTCCTCTCTAGTGACGTTGGCTGGGGGACCTGTGGGGATGTAAATGCAGTGTTATTGTTTCTGCGTGTGACATCCTGTGCATGGGTGTGTTGCCCTCTGTGGTTGGTGTTGCATGCAGGGTTTGGTATTGGGATGGGTGAGTTGTGATGGTGGGGTGTGTGTGAGGTGTTGGAGTGATGGGAGTGAGGGTAAGGGTAGGGGTATGTGATGGCATGCAGGTAAGGGGGATGAAAGTAGTAAAGAGTTGACTTACCAGAGTCCAGAACTCCTCCTACTCCTTCCAGGCCCTCAGGGTGCATGATTGTCAAGACTTGCTCCTCCCATGTTTTTAGTTGTGGGGGAGGAGGTGGGGGCCCACCGCCAGTTCTCTGTACAGCTATTTGGTGTCTTGCTGCAACGGAACACATATTCCCCCATAGGTCGTTCCACCTCTTCCTGATGTCATCCCTTGTTCTGGGGCACTGTCCCACGGCGTTGACCCTGTCCACAATTCTCCGCTATAGCTCCATCTTCCTAGCATTGAATGTCTGCTGCACCTGTGATCCGAATAGCTGTGGCTCTACCTGGATGATTTCCTCCACCATGACCCCTAGATCCTCCTCTGAGAACCTGCGGTGTCATTGTGGTGCCATGGGTGTAGTGTGTATGGTGTGGCTGAGGATGTGTAGGATGATGTGTTGGGGTGTGTGATGTGAGTTGCGTGGATGGTGTATAGATGATGGTGGTGTGTGGCTGTGGTCTTGTCTGTGGTCTTAGTTGTAAAGGGTTGTGGGTAATGTGGGTGGGTGTTTTATAGTGGTGTGGGTGTGTGGGTGTGGTGTGTATATGAGTGTCAGGTGTGTGTAGTTTGAATGGTCCAATGTGGTGTTGTTTTGTATGAGTGTGTGTGTGTTTTGAGCACGGCGGGATGTACCGCCAATGGTTTACCACCATTAAATGTCCGCCGTGGTGGTTCGTGGGTCATAATGTTGTGGGCGTAGTTCTGTTGCGTAATGCTGTGGGTTTAGATACCGCCAGTTTATCACTGACCTTTGGGCTGGCAGACTTGTGTGTGTGACTGTATAGTGACAGATTGCTATGTGTGTGTAGCTGTTTTCCGCAGTATGTTGGCGGCAGTCAGCATGGCTGTAAGCGGTACTTACCACCAGTGTCATAATGAGGGCCATAACGTTGTCATCGATGATGTTATTAAGGTGTCATCAGTGATGTTATCAACGATGTCATTGATAATTTCATGACTGAAATAATGTAATATGTTATGTTGTAAGCAGTGCATTGCGATGACGTGTTATAGTTGCTTCAGTTAACTATAACTGGTGAATTTCATTGTTAGTTTTAGTTTAAAATTTTTCATTTTAACTCACAGTTTCACCTAACTATAATATCACTTTAACCTTTGTTTCTTTCAATGAATTTCAGAGTGTTATATGTAAAGCAAGACATTGTTACCAGATCTTACTGTAAGTCTCTTTAACCTTAGTTTTTTTCAGTGTGTTTTTGAGGGTTTTTGTTAATGTGAAGTTAAAATATAAAGAAGTGTCATGTTAAGTAAGGCAGACCCTCTGGCCTTGTGAAAGGGTCAGAACACCAACTATAAAAGGCTAGCCTCTTGCCTTTAGCATGGGATCAGCAAATTAACCTATATAAAGCAAACCTATTGCATTTGTCAAGACGTTTCCCCAATAATTTTTCAATAGCCCTTTTCAAAAGTATTCCTTATAAACACCCACATGACAATGAATAATCATATTTGTCACAAAAATATTTAAATGAAAGCATCTTTTTTCCAAGCAACAATAAATTTGTGTTTGAGACTTTAACACTCTTCAGTCCACAAAATGCATCAAAAGGACCAGCCACTACTCTTGGAGTGTTTAAAAAGTGATGGTGTCTCCTAGAATCATACATTCAATGACCCAGAGGGGGCACTCTTATGCTAAGGAAAGGGGACTACAAGTCCCAGAAGACTCTATGGTGACCAGGGGGTGGGGCCAGACACACCATCGAACGCTACAAAGTGCTGCCAGCCCCCCGTAATGCGGAACGCTCTTGTGCTAAGGAAAGGGGACTCCAAGTCCCAGAAGACTCTGTGGTGACCAGGGGGCGGGGCCAGACAAACCATTGAGCGCTACAAAGTGCTGCCAGCCCCCCGCAACACGGGACGCTCTTGTGCTAAGGAAAGGGGACTCCAAGTCCCAGAAGACTCTGTGGTGACCAGGGGGCGGGGCCAGACACACCATTGAGCGCTACAAAGCGCTGCCAGCCCCCGCAACGCCTGCCAGTGGCACGAAGAGGCAGGACAGGCCCCCGCCCGGTTCTTCAACCTTCAACAGGATCTCCCCTGGTGAGTCGTTAATATTAACATTTTGAGTTTCTTTTTTTTTCTCAGCCCCCCCAGAGCCTACATGAAGACTTGATCATTCTTACAAGTAGGATAGGGAAAAGGAAAGCCAGTGGTAACCACATTGGGCAGGGAGAGACTAGGAAATTACATAGACACTCAGTTGAGAACTGCACCATGGACCAAATAGTTGAATTCATTGAGGAAGTGGAGAGTTTATTAGCCCCTAAGTCCAAAAAGTCTGCGAAGAGGGGGGCTGACGCTCCAAAAAAGGACATAAAGTCCTTTTTTGCCCCCGCAAGCAGTGAGTTCCAGGCAAATTCCCCAAGGAGGACTAACCCAGTGCCCATCACACCCATAATCTCTGTAGCTCCTACAGATCACTTACAAGTGAGGGTGCCAACTCTACAAGGGTCCTCAGTATCCTCCATAGAGTGTTCCAACCGTTTACTGGCCAGTACTAATGATCATAACACATCTAAGGGAACATAGGAGATATTAAATCAGATAGACAATCAGGGGGAAGATCCTGTTGGGTCCCAGCTAACTAAATTGAGAGGTGAGATTGTGACCCTAAGGGAATATATGATAACCTTGAGTAATATGGTACACAAGAAATTGGATGGTATAACTGCAATAATTGGTAATATAAGGAAAGTGCCCCCTGTGCTTGAACTCAAGCGTCCTGAACCACAAACCCAGCCAAGTGAAATCAACTTCTTTGGAGAGCGCAAGGAAGAGAGAGTAAATACGGCACTACTGAGTAACAATGAGCAGATATGTGTACCCCTGATACACCCAACATAAGTCCAAGTGATAATAATGCAATGGGAGGGGCCAGACAATATACGTACCAAAAAAAAGAGTGCCTGAAACCTAGGAAGAGAGACACTCCTTGGAAACCTTCCCAGGCCCATAATGGTGCTAGACAGTAGGATCTATACTTGACGAACATCCCAAAGCCAACTTATGGACACAAAGAATCAGGGGACTCACTTAAAAACAAAATCATTCATTGGATGAGGGGAGTAAAGAAATGTAGATCAGTCATACGAGAAGACATAGCTTATGCCCAGAGACATTCAGATGAAGGATCTGGAATGGACTTTATAGGGCTGAAATTAACTAATCAATCTCTAGTAAAGGTATTACTAGCACTCTAACAAAGATCAAGACCCTGTATCCAGACTCAAATTAGCCTCTGTCAATCTATCCCCCTTCTAACTGCAAACCCTTTTCGCAGGGGAAACTAAAGTATTAAATTTTTCCAAAACACACACAGTTAGACCGGGACCCAAGGGACAAAATCTCAAATGTTGATTGAACAAAAGCCCTTTCCCCAAATAGAATGGGAAAGGGCCTGCCAACAAATATAACTATGGAGTCCTGTGAATCAACTAGCACCACACCTGGCCGTGTGGAAGTGAAGGGAACAGTGAATTGTAATACCCCCAGTGGACACCAGGCCGGGCGGGATAGGGAGTAGTCATCACTCCCACCAGGGGCATGGTCGGAAGGTTAGACTCAGGAGGCCATGATGACTTTCCAGTCAAACTTCTATCCTGGAACGTGGCAGGCTTGCGATCTAAAACAACCAACCCAGAATGGTGTAGCTTTATAGCTCAGCACCAAGTTATCCTGCTCCAGGAAACATGGGCACCCCTAGCGATCCACAGACCAGGATATTTTACTTTTCAGAAGGCTGCTCTCCCTTCTTCATCTGGGAGAGCCTCGGGAGGGCTAATAATCTGGCTGAAAAAAGACTTGTTCACAAAGGTAAAAGAGCTATCTTGCCCCACCAGCGATATATTGACAGTGGAGTTGGAAATCAGGAATCCAAGGGGATACACCCACGTAGTGATTGTAAACATCTACATTAGACCTGGGCCACGAAGTGCACAGATTGCTTTGCTGAACCTTCTTTTGGATTTCCTGACCCAGCTGCCAGGGTGAGCAGGCCTAATCGTAGCAGCTGATTGCAATATGCAACTAAGTGCCAAGGATGATTTTTCTCGAGCAGGAACTCAGTATGCAGACCCTTGGGATAGATCAGGCCCAGTCCAGGAAATTATAAAGCAAACTGGGGGAGCGGTAGCTAAACTAGAGAATTTAATAAACAACGTGGAATGAAGGTAAATGGTAATACCAAGTCGGATACCCCGGCAATGCCCACGTACAAAAAAGGAACTTATGTGAGCCTCCTGGACTACATTTTTGTAGATGATACTCTTATGCATTCCCTCAGTGATGGCAGTCATCCCTAGGGCTGATAGCGATCATCAAGCCCTCTGTGCAGTTTTTATACCCTCCACATTTAGTAGCAGTAATTTGTCTCAATGGGTGATGGGCAATAAAGTAGTGCTGACTAATGATAACAAGAATGTTAGATGGGCAGCAGTGGCAAATGACATGAAGATCCAGGTTGCTATTTATGATGCAGTTAAAATGATTCTATTCCCCCTGAAGTACATTGATTTTTCATTGGTAGACTTCATCAATTTGCACTGTTCCTTGGTGAATCGGTTGAGGCCATTCTTCTTGGTGGTGAGAAAAAGAGGGAAAGCTATGGGCAGACCGCTAATGTGGTTCTCTAGTTCTTGTCGCCAGGTCAAACTGCAGCTGCTGAGAGCGTTGCAAACAGGGAACTGTCCTGAGATAATAGTGGCAAGGACCTTATACAAAAAAACTTTAAAAATCGCAACAAATTATTGGCAATCCAAAAAATGGAACTCTTTGGTTGACGCTCTCCAAGAGGGTCACATAAAATTGTTCTGGAAAATGGTGGCAGAGAAGAAAGATCCCCAGAAAGACAAGAGTGACCCAGTAATCCAGCCAGCAAGCTGGTTGTCACACTTCGAGAACCTCTACATGGTAGGCCCTAATAGTTGTAATAACACATTTTTATTAACATCTGTAGAGACCTGCACTTCCCCAAACTCGTTGCCTAGAAATGCAAATCCGCTAAGCTTTGGTTTAGGCCATTTCTCTGTGGAGAAACCTCTTTGTCCCTCCAATTATTCCACAAAGGGATGGCTCTAGGCCCAGATGGCATTCCAGGCGATTTGTACGTATCACAACCTGGGACTTGGTCACTGTATTTAAACACTCTTAGCAATGCCATCTTGAGGGCAGGTGACCTTCCCCCTACATGGCGAGGAGCAACAATAGTCCCCATCTATGAAAAGGGGGCAAAAGAGCTACCAGTTAACTATAGGCCAATAAGCCTAATCGATGTTAGCCAGAAGATAGTTTGTAAGCAGGTCCTGGCCATACTGCACTCCTGGATCGATGACCACCAGATCCTCCCAGACTTCCAGGTGGGATTTAGGAAAGGGGTTAGTACAATAGACCAGGTTTTTAGATTTAAACTTCTCTGCTGGAAATACCTGAGGCTAAAAAAGGACCATTTGTATGTCGCCTTTATTGATTTAAAGACTGCATTTGATTTGGTCCCTCGTGACTTGTTATGAAATGTTTTGGAATTTTATAACCTCGATAGCGAACTGCTAAGGCTGATAAACATCTTCATGAGGGAACCTACGTCTGGTCCGATGGACCCAAGGTGGTGATTTGACAGCCGCCATCCCCATCGGAAGAGGGGTCAGACAGGGGTGTGTTTTGGCCCCCACCCTGCTTAGCTTCTACATCAATGGGGCGGTAGAACAGCTGATGTGATGTAACCATGATGCCCCAAAGTTAGCAGGAGTACCGGTCCCGATCCTTATGTTTGCAAATTACACTCTATTGATGTTAAGAACCCCATTGGGTCTCCAAAATGAATTAGATGCTTTTGCTACACTTTGTGAGAAGAGGGGCCTTGAAATTAATACAGACAAGACCAAGTTTATGGCTTTAAACCCACA
Source organism: Pleurodeles waltl (assembly GCF_031143425.1). Lineage (NCBI taxonomy): Eukaryota > Metazoa > Chordata > Amphibia > Caudata > Salamandridae > Pleurodeles > Pleurodeles waltl. The sequence continues at coordinate 309,711,294 of NC_090444.1, forward strand.
CAAGACCTTCAGGGGGAAAATGACTATTGGTGACCAATCTATAGAACAGGTTAGCCAATTCGACTACCTGGGGATCAGACTTTCAGATGATCATCAATGGTCCGCACAAATTGCAAAGAGTGTCACTGTCCTTCAACAGCAGTCAGTGGTGATCAGAAGGAAAATCAAAAACTGCATGGGAGGGCAAATCTCACCAGCGATCACCGTATATAAGGCTGCTGCAGCGACAGCTGCAACTTATGGCGCCAAGCTCTGGGGCCATTGTAACTCTAAGAGTTTGACCCTGGTCAAAAACTGGTTCATACACTTTTTGTTACACTTACCAATAAGCACACCTCTTATTCCTCTTAGATTTGATTTAGCGCCTAATAAGATCCATAATGAAATTGCCTTGAGACCGCTTACATACTGGGTGCGCCTTTGGTCTTCTGATCATTTGGCTTCTTACCAAGAAGCTGTAGCAAAGTTACTAGCCCTTGATGGCGCACTGTCAATCCCTTGGTTCAAATACATCAGAGATATGTGCCTTTACATTCAAATGGAGGAGGTGTGGAGAGCTCCTCGTGACTTAACAAAGGAAGTGATACCGCGTATAAAGCGATGTTACTGGGAGATGGTCCTGATGCAGATATGGTCTAGTCAGGGACGAGGTAGCAGGACAGTCCAATTTCTAGATCACAAATGTTTGAAACCTATGTGGACAATGTACAACCAGCTTATATTAAAAGCCTTTTTATCAAATTCAGGTTGGGGATCCTGCCGCTGAAGTCCCTTACCTCGGGGGGGAACAAGGCTGACTGCACTCCGGGTTTCTGTCATTTCTGCCTAACGCAACTTGAGGCTTTTGCCCACTTTGTTTTTTTCTGCCCTAGATATTCAACCCCTAGGAGGAAGTGGATTATTCCCCTATGTAGACTGTTTAGAATAAGGAACCACGGGGTATCTCTTTGTATATTGGCAAGCGACACAAGTGATAAGGTAGTGTTTGCAGTAGCGAGGTACCTTCAAGGTGCCTGGGCAGTAAGATCCAGAGAATCTCCATTTGATTGACTTATAACCCTGTAAAGATGTCTGGTTGATTATTGACTCGCCAATATGACATAGACTGATAGTTTATGAACCGTGAGATATTATAGACTGTTTTTAATTAGTTTTACATTTTAAGATTTGATACATATATATATATATGTGTATTTATTATCTTGCTAGTGTTTTAGGGCTACGGATAGCTCATTAATTGCGTGATATTCTTATTTTTAGCTAAGCCTTATTGTTTTATGACTAATGTCTATATGTATTTATTCTTTTTGAATGCTCTTATGGCTTTCAGCTGAAATAAAGATTGATTCAAATGCTGCAATGACCCAGTGTTTTTTAATTTTCCTGGGGGTTGCTGTGCTCCTTGCTGCCCCCCACAAATAAATTGTTGGTGGTATTATTGCCCCTCCTTGGGGCACCAAAAAAAAACAACAATATTTAAAAACAGAGCTCAGGCAGGTCATATGGGCCACTCCCAGAAGGGAGCAGTGAATAATTAATAAGTGGCTGTGCTACTTCAATACTGAAGTGGTGAGGCCACAGCTATTTTATTTTCATTCTCTGTATCCCAATACCATCCAGGGCACCCACAGCCTATTTTTTTTTTTAATGGCAGCGTGGGGAGCCCACCCTGCGCTGCTCTTCCATTGTTTCTTTTAGTTTGGTGCCAAAACTTCACATTAAGTTGGGGGCTGCGATGGAGGCCAAAGGTCCCTGTTCCCACCGGCAGCAGCAGCTTTTTTTTCTGCTTCTGCTGGGTGGGAGCAATCCTATGTTCCCTGCCCTAGGGAGAGCAGGGGCAGGGAGTTTTCAGTCCCCTGCTGTGCTCTCACTTTTGCTATTTTTGCAGCAAACTATTTAAGCATAGGATTAGTGAGTGCCATGCACTCTGAGCTGAAAAGTGACATAAGACCTGGAGGCTATAACTCTGTCTTGTACAAAATTGATATTTATATTTATTGTGTGTGTGCAATATATATGTATGTCTCTATATCTATATCCATCTATATATAATTATATATATTTATATGCATATATATATATATAGAGAGAGAGAGAGAGAGAGATATTGGGAGAGAGAAAGAGAGAAACAGAGACAGAGAGCAAGAGACTGAAAGAAACAAAAATTAAAGTGACAATATATTTAGGTGAAAATGACAGTTAAAGCATAATGTTTTAAATGTACAAAACTCCTGAAATTCACCAGTTGTAGTTATCTCATGCCCTAATGTACCTATAACTTGTGCCCCAACCATGCTCAGTAATGTTATCAATACTTTCATTGTAAATGTTCCAGTGATATTATCATTGATGTCACAAAAGATGCAATTAATGATTTAATATATGGAGTAATTAGCAGTGCATGGCGAGGGCGTAAGTATTAGTTACCTTAAGGCATGTGTTAAAGTGACCTATTGTAACTGGTGAATTTCCATGGTCTTGTAAATTTAAAACAGTATGTTTTAATTCATATTTTCACCGAATTATAATATCGCTTTAAACTTTTTTTCAATGAAATACAATTTTTTTTTAGTGTCAAGTTATATTTTGTTACCATACATGAAGCCATTTCCCTACAAATCAAATTGAAAAAGGAAGAAAATTCATAGTTTCATAGTGCTCATTGACCTGCGGAATGATTTTTCTTATTAATAAAAGTATTTACAGAGTGGATTATGTTCCACCTACGGTCGTAATGAAATGCCTAGACCTCTCTGGCACTTTTGGGCAGTAACCATGTTGACCCTACTGAGCATAACCAAGGGCTCACTACTACACATGTTTTGTCGCAGTCTTATTTTCAATCTTGATACAGTCCTTTGCCAAGATTAAATATTGCTAAGGGAATGCCCAGAGTCAATTTTAATCTACTCATTTGCTCAATCTCCCACCTTTTCATACAAATACTCAAGATCAGGGCAGCATCCTGAGCTCTTGCAAGCACCGGGCCAGTGGGAGAGAAAAATATCTCTGTTGCAATTGGGTTCTGTCCATTTAGTACACCTGGATTTTCCTGCTTTTTGGAGCACCTGGTTTTGGACTTTTGACTGTGGGTTAATCTCACCCACGGTAGTCACAATGGCAAATGGACTGTGTATGTTTACCGCCAGTGTCAGCTTTTTAAGATAAGGCTACTACAATGCAGCAAGTGTAAGCTCAATCAATTAATCAGTTTTTATAAGCGCACTTGGGCCTCACTCGAAGAGTCATGTCTTGAGGTTCTTCCTGAAGATGGTGAGTGATGGGCCTTGTCTGAGGTGCGTGAGGTTCCAGCTCTTGGCTGCGTGGTAGATGAAAGGTCTTCCTCCGGCGGTAGTTTTCCGGATGCGTGGAATGGTGTCTATTGCCTTCTGGGTGGATTCTAGGGGTCTGGTGGAGTTATGGAAAGAGATGCGATGGTTCATGTAGGCTGGTCTGATGTTGTGAAGGGCCTTGTAGGCATGAGTGGGTAGTTTGAAGTTAATTCGCTTCTCCATCAGGAGCCAATGGAAGAGTCTCAGGAGTTGGGAGATGTGTTCCTGGTGGGGGAGGTTCAGGACGAGTCTGGCGGCAGCATTCTGGATGAGTTGTAGTTTCCTGGTGTTCTTTGTTGTGGAGCCAGTGTGGAGTGCATTGCCGTAGTCAAGCTTGCTTGTGACTAGGGCGTGGGTGATTATCTTGCGGCAGTCGTCCGGGATTCACTTGAAGATTTTGCGGAGTTGGCAGAGGGTGTGCCAGCAGGAAGAGGTGACTGCATTTTCCTGTCAGGTCATTGTTAGGGAGGAGTCGAGGATCATTCCCAGGTGGCAGGCATGGTCAGTTAGAGTAGGTGGTACGCTGAGCGATGTGGGCCACCAGTAGTCATCCCAGGCTGAAGTGGAGTTTCCGAAGATGATGAGCTCAGTCTTGTCTGGGTTGAGCTTGAGGCAGCTCTTCTTCATCCAGATCACGACGGCTTTTATTCCAGTGTGAAAGTTCCTCTTAGTTTTGTCCGGGTCTTCAGTGAGGGTTATTATGAGTTGTGTTCTTGATGAGTCGGTCATGGGTGGCAGCTCTGAAGGAGCCGAGGTCTTCGCTGGTTTTGCTGTTTCTCCATTTTTTCTCTAGGCGCCTGTAAGTGCACTTGGATTGTTGGAGTTCAGTGGTGAATGAGCTGGCTCTTTTTGAGATGTGCTTGACAGAAGTTGATCGGAGGAGGGGCTAAAGAGTTGGTGCATTTGGTGATCCAGGTGTTGAGGTTGCGTGCTGCAGTGTTGGTGTCATCGGTGGAGGTGATTTGGCAAGGGTTGTGGTGAGGTGCTCGTCTGTAATATCATTCCATCTCCTGTAGCGGGCCCTGGGGACACAGAGGCAGCTGTTGGGTGCAGTCATGGTGAAGTGTAGTCAGTGATGGTCAGTCCAGTCCAGGATGGAGATTTTCTTGATGGTAATCCCGTTGCTTGAGGTGAAAATGGGTTCAAAAGTGTGTCCTGCAGCGTGCCTGGGCGCGGTGATTAGTTGCTGGAGTCTGAGGGTGGCGAGATTGTCGAGTAGGGAAATGGTGTTTTGGTCGTTGCGGTCCTTGAGGTGGATATTCAAGTCGCCGAGGAGGAGGTAGTCGGTGGACACCAGGGCGTGGGTGGTGGTGATGTCTACAATGGCGTTGACAAAGGCTGGGCGGGGCCGGACTGGTTACATGCCTCAGGGGTATAAGAATAGCCCAGGACTGTTTGCGGCTCGTGTGACTGAAATTTTACACAGGTTGGACCCTGAAGCATTGTCATATGTAGATGATATATATCTCACGGATGACGAGTTACTGCAACATTTAAGACGGGCAGCCCGCATTGTTGTAGGGTTTGCCAAAAATGGTTACAAATTTAACTTCAAAAAATCTAAAATTGCCATCCTCAGCGTCATATTCCTGGGATATGAGCTGTTGAAAGAAGGTAAGAGCCTAGCGCCACAATTCTTAGAAAAATGTGCACAATTGCAACCACCTAATACGATTAAGAAACTCCAATCATTGTTGGGCTTTCTAAATTTTGGCAGAACATACATTCCTGATTATGCTACACGCATAAAACCTTTATACAAATTAATTTGTCCTGATTTTTCGAGTAAATTCTGGACAATTGAACATACACATGCTCTTCGGGTGTTACAAGCAGATCTTCTAGCTGCAAAACATGTACATACACTGGACAATAAGACTCATTTGGTCATCAGGGTGATAGCTTGGGCCATTGGGTTTACATATGTCACATTTAATGAAGGTGAGACAGTCCCGATTGGATACAAGTCCCACTTGTATTCGGCTGCTGAACAACGATTCGCACCGACAGAAAATTCTCACTGCAGTACAGATGGCTGTTATTAAGGAACGACCTCTTGCCCAGGGTAAACGCATTGTAGTCGTTTCCCCTATTACGGCCCTGGAGGCCGTTACAAAAGTGAGCGTTCCTAACGCAAAAGCACTACACCCGCGATGGATACAATGGGCTACATCTTTAACAGCCACTGATGTTGATTACATTTTTGACCCAAAATTACAAACTCAGGAATTTCTGCAATATGAAGTAGAATATCCAGTTCCAGCTGACACATTGCCTATTGATCAATATCAAGTAGTCATGTACACCGATGGCTCTGCGCAACCGGCGGTGGGGACAAAACACCAATATTCTGCTGCATGTGCTGTAGTGAGTGGCCATATGGAGGGGGAAGAATTCAGCCCCCAACATACTTATACACAAATATTAGGGGATTGTACACACAATTGTCTGAGCTGAAAGCTCTACTAATGGCATTGGAACATACGAATCCGACACAGTTCACACTGATTGTTTGTGATTCGTATTATTGTGTCCAGTCTTTTAATGAATACCTACATTACTGGTGCTTGAATGGGTTCAGAGATTCAAAGGGTAACACCATAAAACACAGACTGCTGTGGGGGAAGGTAGCGGACCTGAAGGAGACGCTACCCAAAGTCCATGATGTACATACTCTTGGACACCAGCGCATTGGAATACATGTTGCTGGGAATACTTTGGCTGATGAAGCCGCCAATTCGGCAGTGGCAGTTGCCACTGTGGCCGCAGTGACTCGTTCGAGTTCCAAACCAGACACAGAGATTCTGGCTGCCATAAAAGCTACGGTTGGTGGCACGCCTTTTCCTAAAGGATTTCCCAATAAATATCAATACTTCATGGGAAGTATGCTCAACGCTGAGGTTAAAATACCTAGTGTAGGCATACGCGAGATCCCCAATAAAGTTGTAAGACCACAATTGATTAATGCAGCGCATGAGGGAGTGGCATCTGCACATGCTGGCGTGGCGCTACAATTTCTCTATTACAGGCCCGTTACTGGTGGCCTGGTCTTTATAAAGAGACTAAGCAGTATGTCCTTTGTTGTGACATCTGTCAACAGATTAAAGCTTCAACAGCTAAGCGCCCGCCACAGACACCCTTCTTAATATCTAACAGACCATTACAATGTGTGTATTTGGATCACTGCGGTCCACTCACACCGGATAGTGCATACAAATATATACTAGTCGCTGTTGATTCTTGCTCCAGATTTGTGTGGGTGTGGCCACAGCGCTCGGCTGACGCTCAAACTGTTATTAAAGATTTGTGTATCTTTGTCGGTACATATGCAGCTGCGGCATTCCATTCGGACCGGGGCCCTGCTTTTGCCTCAAGGGCATTCAGGGACACCATGGCTTCATTAGGGGTCCAGCTCCAGTTCTCGTCTCCATTTCATCCCGAGGGATATTCTGTTGTGGAGTGATTAAATCGCAATTTAAAGCAATTCTTAACAGCCAGAGTATTAGGTACGGTCGTAGTTGGCTATCCCACCTGTATGGAGTTCAGAGAGCACTGAATAACTTGCCTAGAAGGTCCCTGGGGGGTCGTACTTCATGAGTGCCTGTTCGGAACACGGATGTTTGTTCCGGATCTTGATGGTCCTGGTGTGGAGGCGGCGGAAAAGCCCTTTGACATAAATGATTGTGTCACTGTTTTGCAGGAATTACAACAGTTCTGTGAAGTTAACTCTTCTAAAAGTGCTGCCTCCACAGGAATTAAGGATGTGCCAGTAACACCGACTGGTTGGATTCCCAGAGTCGGGGATTTTGTGCGTGAAAAGGTCACAGTGAAAAAATAATTTGGCCCTTCTTATCAAGCATCTGTCCCTGTGTTGGAACGAGAACTGTTGTTTTACCACCGTTGCCGGGGGGCAAAGAAAATCGCTTTGTTTCTATTGATAATGTCAAGTTACAACATGTGGCCGATTCTGCACAGCAGACCAAGAGGACCGTCCAGTAGTTCCCGAATCCCTCTCACTACTGGGGAAGATGTTCTGCTTCAAGTTATCTATACCAACCTTGTTGCCTTTCCGAGCTTGGGGAGGGTGGACGATGATCTTGCTTTAGTTCCACTGACAACAAATAACTTAGAAACATTTGATCGAGTCACCATGACTACTGATGTGGCGAGTGGTGCTATCTACAGTGTGCCACCGCGAGAAACACCAACTCCTCCATTGAATACGACGACACCTTTTGCACGAACTGCCTCTGGGTACTTTGCCAACAACAACGATGGTCTATCGGACTCGTTTGCCTCTTCCACTACTGACCCAGGTCCACGTAAGCTGATGTCTTAGCTTAAAGATACGTATTTTGTTTTCCCTTGGAACTATCTGTGGCTCTTATTGACTATGTCAGCATTCTTTCTTTGGATAGGGTTTGTTATTACCTTTTTTCTGTTGATACATGGTCATTTTCTTCCTGAGAGATCAGCGGTTGAACAGGTGGAGGAGGTGTTGAAGCCACATTTTTCATCACATAAGGTTCGAAGGGACTTGTCCTTTGTGAACATTTCTGTGGTGCCAATTCCTGATGGGATTGTGTGGGATAAAGTAATGTTTGATATATACGGTCCCACTGAGACAATTCAAATACCGTATGTCCTAAAGTTATCTATGAATGACATCGTTATACCAGGCATTGTATCTGATGATTGGGATGTGAAGACAGTTGATTCTATGATGACTGAATTACAATACTATACTGTCTATGAAAATGAAGATGTTTACCAGTTTAAAGAGAATTATGTTTTATTTTGTTATAATTATTATGGGCACCATTTTATAAATAAAGCAAGTAGTCCAAAAACAATATTTGACTATACGCAATGGGAGCATTGCCCAACTCCCCCGCAAGGGAGTTCCAAAACTAATTATGACAAATTTCCGTATTTTTCTGGGCACAATCAAATGAATGCTAAGTCATATTATTTTAAGTTAACTCCGTCTAAAGATAAACAAATGTTGTTGACAAATACGAAATTCATATTTTCAGATTCTTTTGTTTCCCGACTGTCGATTGAAGGTTATGAATATTGGTCAAATAAGGTTGATTTGAAAAGTGTTTGGGGAACAAAACATTGGCAGACAAAGGGTAGAGAAACATTGTTTAGAGCATGTCTCATTCCCGTCCAAATGATTTTCTTGAATGAAACAGTACAACAGACTAGCTGTTTGGGCTTAGCAACAATTAGAGAATTGAACGTGCCTAGTATACCAGTCCCAGCAAAAATTAATACCTGGCAGAAATACATAAATGCCACTTTTGGTGAACTTACAGACTGGGTCCAGAATGGTACATTTAACACTTCATTGACACGTCCGGGCGGGTGGTTATTGTGGCCTATAGACACCAATGGATGTCATCAACGTTTTGTCACCTCCTCGGGGGGTTTCAGGGCGAATCGGGCAGACCCTCGCTATATATCACCAGAACATGCTGAAATTATTACTACATATAGGGGGTCATTCTGACCCTGGCGGTCTACAACCGCCAGGGCCACGAATGACGGAAGCACCGCCAACAGGCTGGGGGTGCTTCCTTGCCCATTCTGCCGTGGTCAGAAAACCAGGGCCGGCGGTTTCCCGCCGATTTAGCCCCAGTTGGGCGAATCCGCCATGGCAGCGCTGCAAGCAGCGCTGCCATGGGGATTCTGACCCCCTTCCCGCCAGCCTGTTTCTGGCGGTTGTCACCGCCAGGAAGAGGCTGGCGGGAACGGGTGTCCAGGGGCCCCCTAACAGGCCTAGCAGACAGTGAAAAGCGCGACGGGTGCAACTGCACCTGTCGCACGGGCGCAACACCGCCGGCTCCATTCGGAGCCGGCTCCTGTGTTGCAGCCCTCCTTCCCGCTGGGCCAGAGGGCGCTAACATAGTTAGCGCCCGCTGGCCCAGCGGGAAGGTCTGAATGCCGTCAGCGGTCTTTTGACCGCGTAGCGGGCAATTGGCGGTTCCCGCCTGGCGGGTGGCGACCGCCGCCCGCCAGAGTAGGAATGAGGGCCATAGTGTAGCAAAATTGTGCCAACAGTGGTTAACATCATCCTCACTAGATGCAGTTAAGACACATCTCACACTCCTGTCCAATAACACTGACTTGCAAGACTTTTTGTCAGGCCCGAAGACACCACGTAGGAAGCGTTTCTTGTATGAAGTGTACAATGAAATATGGAAACTTTCCCAGCAGGAGGCTGCAGCCCGGTTAAGGCAGATAGATCAGGAAAATTTGAAAAAGGCATTAGCTGTTGTGGATAATGGACTTCACACCTTGTCCGACCGAATATATACGATTAACAACATTGTTTCTTCTGCTATAGACATTATACGATCTGATATGTCTTCTTTATATCATGGACAAAGTCAGACCAGGTCCATTATGCAGTTGGGTTGGATGCTTCAGACATTGAAGGCGGGTCGCGTTCCGTGGCAGCACATCAGTGCCAGGGAGATATTTTTTTCCTTTAATTTAACACGACAACAACTAATGGCTAAGAAGGAGGCGACTTATGTCATGCTCAACATTTAAAAATTAGAAAGATTGCCTTTTACCGTGGCCGAAATACCGTCTGCAGAGTGGTTGATGCATGGGGTTATTAATCTGCCTATTTCTACGTTACAATTCACATCTTGTTTGAAACATGTTCCGGTCGGCAGATATGAAAATCTGGGAGATAGTTATATCCATGAGGTGTGGGAGCTTCCCTTCTTGTACAAATGCCTCAATGGCATGAAAGAAGTCTTTCTTAGCGGTAGTGAATGTGAGACTTCAGTCAGCCATTCGATGATTTGTAAACCGCTGTCCTTGCATGGGGCATGTAATGCCTCGGTTGCGAATTTGGCTTGCTATCTGAAGGGAGTTCCAGTCCCCTTGATTAAACACACGTTCCAGGTGCTTTCAAATGGCAGCTACGTCCTCCTCAATAGTGAAGACTGTTGTGGTATGCGAGCCGGAATAGTTTATGTTGTTTCGGTCACTAAGGTCGTTACTTGCTGCGGGAATGTGTTGTTTCCCCCCACTAAATTAAGGGAGGTAGCGGATATTTGGCCTCATATTGCTACTTCCAAGGTGAATTTCGACAAGTTAGGTAGACTAAAGGATTTATTGTTTCAGAAGCATGTGGCCCTTACATCTGCATGCGAGACCTACGCACTTCAGGTGGCAAGGTCGTCAGCAGAAATACAGTCCCTGTTAAATACCAACTTTCCGAGCCACTTTGGTGAACTCGTGGGACGTATATTTAATGCGTCCAGCACAGTTGGATTAGCAAATTTTTTCAAAGCCGTTGGTATTGGTTTCATTCATACCTTCTCTTCCATATTTGGTTTGATACCTTCGGCTATTCATTCGATTTTCTGAAGCATTTTGGGGGGATTTCCGATCACTTTGGCTTTATTAGTCGGCATTTTGCTGTTGCTGTTGTTTTTCCGCAATGGCTGTCCCGCCGCAACAAGGACGAATGTGGGCGCTCCCAACAGCGCAGCTGTGTCGTGAACGCATGATGCAGCACTTTGGAGCAACACTCCTGGAATATTTGGAGTGTGACTGGTCTCTGTCATTCAGACCGGTTTTGGATTTTGTGCAGCCCGTGTTTCGGTGCCGTTGGTGCTCTTTTGAACATGCAGTAGTCGTCTGTCTCTCACAGCAACGCCCCCCAGTGGTTGATGCTGCTCTGTTGATGTTCCTGATGAGGGCTCATTCCCAGACATGCGCGCTGCGGCTGCGTTTGCTTCGTGAGGTTGATTACGAGTTACCCTTCCTGGAGGAAGTTGATATTAACTCGTTCACAGACTGTGTCCGGGATGCCGCCTTGGTTGATTCTGGGGGGTTGGAACACACCTGCTCCTTGATAGTCTTTGGCGTGGATTTTCCAGTTTTGTCATCTGCCGAAGTGGAGAACTTCCTGCTTTCCATGACCACTAATTGACTTGGATCATCTAAATTGACACTCTTACATGACTTTGGCTCTTGCCGCATACTTATTTTTAAATTGAGGACTAATGTGCCTTGGTGTCCTCATAACTTGTTGAAATTCTATAGAGTTTTAATTATTTTTTAGCTTAGGGCATTTCTAGCTTCGGCTTAAACCACTTTCTACCGACAAGGGGAGGGTGTAGTGTAGCCATATTTTAATGTAGCCTTTGCGCGTTTGCTTAAAGTATTAGTGCACTTTGTCCTAGATGCATTTTATTTAGCCTTGCACTGTTATTTTACAATAACCAGTTTCACGGTCTTGTTTTATTTTCTTCTATCACACTGTTTAGCTTACTTCAGCACTGAAGTTCTCAAACAATACATTCCTGCTCGCTCTGTGCTTCAGTCAAGGATACAGTCTGGTACATTGCCGATAGACGTGGTAGAAGTTTAGTCTCTAGGGTTCGTAAAAAGTACACATTCTTACGTAGGGACGTTTCTTAGAACATTGGTGTGTTAGTTATAAAAACACTTCCTAGTCCTGATACACGTAAGAGGGAGATTCCGACCAGGAACCCACAACTAGACGCTGACTGCCCTGTTGCAGATGCTGATCCTGATCACAGGCCTTTGCTCAGGTATGAGGGTAGATGTCCTCCCAGGGGAACCTGAAAGGCAGCCTTAGAGCTTAACATGCTGTGCTCAAAATAGAACTTAGGAGAGAGAACGTAATCTAGTTGCATTATGATAGCGTTATTCTTATGTTTCACTCTCCTCGTTACTATTTCCATTCTACTGTGTTGTATGGTTCTGGTTATTGCGGCTCACGCCTTGTTATCTAAAATGCAGTTGTTTTATTAAACCAATCTATCAAACTCAAAACTGCCTTTGTCATTTATATATGAGACCACACTGGTTATGAGAGAACTGGTTGGGATCTGAGTGACCACATTGTCTCTTCCCTTAGGGAGAGATGAGGCACTGCTAGCTTGCCGGAGCTCAACCCAGATTTGGGGTGACAAGGTTCCTCCACCGTGGGTTAGACTTAGTCCCCCACATTGCGAATGATCCTGCCACCCAAAAATCCAGTAGTCTCATTAGGATAATGAGAGCCTACGCGACAGGACAAGGGTCAAAACAGCAGGAATTAAGTTGCAAAAAAATATATTCAAATCATAATTTCTGGTGATGAATTCTAAAGGCAAAGGCCCAGATTTACAAAGGGCTTGTGGTGTCCTTGCATCACAGAAAGTAACTTTGATGCTGTATGGATATTTTCTTGTCCTCAGAAAAAATACGAGCAGTGTCTGGCTCCTTGCTGCGGGACCGACAAACAAATATATACACTTCTGCACTGTAGTTAGAAACCAGAATGCTGTAGAGACTTTTTTCTTATCTTCAGAATAATCCAAACAGTGCCCATCTCCTCGCTGAGAGGTAGACACACACAAAATTCTTCACTCCAGATAAAAGCTCAGATCAGCACCCAGCTCCACTCTGAGGAGCCGAAACACATGTTTGGGCTTGGGATCATCTGGCACCTAGTTAAACTTGTCAACTTCAGAAAAGTATTTACTTTGACGCTATTAAGAGTCCTGGTTGGTGTATCTTCCATGGCTAGCGCAACTTTTTCTTACCCAAAATGCCGGCACACATCAAACATTGGTTAAAAAATAAAAAATAAATGTCATATTTCTGTGAAATAAAGTTCTAAAATAACTGGGAAATAGCTAATCTCTTACTGTTCACTGTTCAAAGATTTCTACCAACAAAAAAACAGTACTTCACACGTGTATGTGAACCTTTCGTAACTAACAGGAACAGACAAAAAAAGGGACCATGTGATTCCAATACAGTCAATGTGATTTTCACATAGGGGGTCATTCTGACCCTGGCGGCCGGTGACCGCCAGGGTCACCGACCACGGGAGCACCGCCAACAGGCTGGCGGTGCTCCCGAGGGCATTCTGACCGCGGCGGTTCAGCCGCGGCCAGAAAGGGTAAACCGGCGGTCTCCCGCCGGTTTACCACTGCCCTTGTGAATCCTCCATGGCTGCGGAGACCCGCCAGGAACAGGATGGCGGTAGGGGGTGCCGCGGGGCCCCTGGGGGCCCCTGCAGTGCCCATGCCCAGGGCATGGGCACTGCAGGGGCCCCCGTAAGAGGGCCCAGCAAAGTATTTCAGTGTCTGCTAAGCAGACACTGAAATACGCGACGGGTGCAACTGCACCCGTCGCATCCCTGCAACTACGCCGGCTCAATTCTGAGCCGGCGTCCTCGTTGCAGGGGTATTTCCTCTGGGCCGGCGGGCGCTCTTTTGGAGAGCGCCCGGCGGCCCAGAGGAAATGTCTGAATGGCCGCCGCGGTCTTTTGACCGCGGTGCGGTCATTCAGCGGCGGTACCTCGGCGGACGGCCTCCGCCGTCCGCCAAGGTCAAAATGACCCCCATAGTCACAGTTTTGGCCTATTTCCATCTTCTGCAATAGGCCTCCCCATACCTTCGGTTTTCCGTTTATATTGGGAAAAGTGGGGAAATATTGAATGGTAAGACAATTGCATTTGCCTGAGGCATCTGAGTTTTTTCATACTTTTTCTCCAGAGGATTTTGGGTAATAAAACATGTGTGAATTTATACAGTCTTGCTCTGCATGGATTATTGTGTGTCTTTAGCTTTCAAACATATCTGGGATTGGTATATTCCCCTAAGTGCCTGTTGACCGTGCTCCCAAATGCAGTAGCCATTCTCCTTGAATAACCCTCACCAAAAACTTTCCCTGGTATCTATTTTGTTGAACAGTGATGAATAAATGGAATCACACATATATGATAACTCCACACCCAGAAGACCGAAGGGAACACAGGTTAGAGTCTGTCCTTAGAAGGGATTTATTCTGACACAGGTAGAAGGGAAATGTTTTTGGGTAAAAGGTGAAGAATCTGACAGATTTTGTAGTCTGCTTGATCGTGCAGCCAGCCTACAATGGAGAGGAGCATCTGGCACCAAGAGATAGAAATCTTGGGATCTGTAAAATATGTAAACATATGGTTCTGGTATGTTGACAAACAACCTGGGGAGATATATGTTACAAAAAGAAAGCTACCCTAAATCAAGACATTGCTTAGCTGCTTTCAGAAGGGAAACAGCCTCAACGATGTGGGCTGAGGCACATGTGCCATTTCTGCGCAAGCTGAACCACGGTTGCCTGAACCACGCATAGACGTGGAGTCTGCCTTAACCATGCATGTGCCTGAACCACGCATTTGCGTGGAGGTCAGGTTGGTTTTTTTGGAGGGGGGAGGTTGAGTTTGTTTTATGTGAAGGGTGCAGGGTTTTATGAACTGGGGCTGGGTTGGGGGGTACTTGTTAGGGTTGGGGCATTTTTAGGCCTCAGGGTGGGCGGGAGTTGATTTAGTTTTCTTGGTCGGGGGGAGGTCAGGTTCATTGTTTGGGCAGGGAGCAGGGTTTTAGGAACCGAGGCTGGGTTTGGTGGGGTAGTTTTTAGTGGTGGGGGTTGTTTTAGGGCTCACATTGTGGAAAGTCGGGTTAGTTTTTTTGTGACAGGGAGGTGGTTGGTTTAGCTTTTTGGTCAGGGAGCATGGTTTTAGGAGCTGAGGCTGGGTTTGGGTGGGGGTAGTTTTTGGGGTAGGGATGGTTTTAGGGCTCAGGGTGGGGGGGGAGGTTAAGGGGCCATGGTTTTAGGGCTCAGGGTGGAGGGATGGTGTAGTTTTAAGGACTGGGGCAGGATTTTAGAGTTCAGGGTGGGATGGAGAAGGGGCAGTTTTCAGAGGTGAGGTCAGTTTTAGGGCTCAGGCATTAGGGCTAGTGTGGGGTAGTTTTTAGCGGGGGCAGGGATTTAGGTGTTAGGATGGGGAGGGGAAGGGGTAGTTTTAGAAGCATAGTGGGGTCGGTGTTAGGGCTTAGGGTGTGGGGAGTCGGGTTAGTTTTAAGGATAGGGTTGGGTCAGTTTCAGGACTCAGGGTGAGGGGGGTTTAGGGCTCAGGGCAGGGGGAAGGGGCAGTTGTAAAGGCTGGGGCAGGGTGAATTACAGTGCTGGGGTATTGGGTGTTAGGGAGCAGGGTGGGGGGAATTTATCGTACATATTCCTCTCCCAAACATACTTTTGCAACAAAATTTGTTGTAAAGGCATGCGTGGTAAAGGTATGCATGGCAAAGACATGGCCATTGTTCAGTCTGGATTGTTAAGGCATGCGCCCTTCAGGCATGCATGATTCCATCATACAACCCTTCCAGAATTTCCAAAATGAACTGTATCCGATGTATTTCCTGTCGCTCCCTCCATCCATAAAAAACTCATGCATATCTGGTATCTCTACACTTAGGAGGCCCACAGGAACCATATTGGGGAACAAGGCTTGGCAGTGATAGGTTCCTGTATGAGGGGGACTGAAGAATATTACGAGGCCTAATCACAAAATGCTAAAAATCCAACAAATGTCAAGTTCAGTAAAATCTGCATTCAGCAATCAGGATGAAGCCGGACTGGCAACCAGCAATAGAAACATCAGGAAGTATACATTTTGATAATACATGGTTCTGGTATGTTTCCACATTGCCCAGGAATATCAGTGACTAAAAGACAGGTTCCCGAAAACCGTGATTTCAATTGAAGCAGCTTTCCAACTTACAAAAGTGCATTGTACCTAGATTGTCTGCTATGGCATCCTGAATCCATAAAAAATGCTTACATGATTAGAACTCCATGCTCTGGAGGAATAAAGATGGGGTTCAAGTCATGGCAGGGATATATTCCTGCAGAAGAGAAACTGGACGGAATTACCATGATTTGGAAAAACAGTGGCTAAAAATCTAATAAATGTAATGCTCTGAGTGTTCTACTGGCCAGTAATTCAGTAGAACGGAGGTCCAGCTTACACCAATGGATTCCTTTGCTTATACAAAATTTGATAGCATATAGGTTTTGCACTTGCCATGTAGCCCTGAGTTTGATATCTGTTATGAAATGAACAGTGCACCATAAACCGCAATTCTATCACAATTTTGTGATTTGGGCTTAGATTAAATAATTGCAAAATTTCATTTTCTCCTAAACTGCACACCTATTTAGTATTGCCATGTCCCCGGGCATTCAATGGAACATTTCTTCATTATACCTTCATTCTGTAATGATATTGATGGAGTGTTTGCACTTGCACCAATATATAGCCATGAATTTTAAAAAAACATGCAGTTGTATGGGTGACCAAAGAGGTACATGGGGGGTCATTACAACATTCGTGGTAAAAGCCGCTTACCGCCGTGCAGAAGACTGCCAACACACCACCGCGGCAGGGGAATTCCGCCACGGTCATTATGACCCACAGCTCGGAATCCGCCAAAATTGAGACACCCACTCAAGTCCGCCACACAAAAGGTCAGTGATAAACTGGCAAAAACAAAACCTCCACCGTCACGCCAACAGAAATATGCCCACACTATCATGACCCACGAATCCACGTGGTGGTCTTTCAACCGCGGTATTCCATTGGCGGTACACACCGCCACGCTCAAAATAAACACACTCTTATAAAACACTGCCACATTGGACAATTCAAAATACACACACCTGATACACATACACACACCGCTCCCACACACCCAATACAATATAAAACATACACCCACATCACCCATAAAACCCCTACGACCACAATTGCGACAGGAGGCCAGAGAGAGACACTACAATCTACAACCAAGCATCCACAGGCACACAACACCATCACCCACATAACATCCACACACCTCACACAACACACCACTAAATATCACCCCACATATCACAACACACACCACCCCACACATCTCCCACACCACCCCATGGCACGGCAAAGACACCCCAGGTTCTCTGAGGAGGAGCTCAGGGTCATGGTGGAGGAAATCATCCGGGTAGAGCCACAGCTATTCGGATCACAGGTGCAGCACACCTCCATAGCTAGGAAGATGGAGCTATGGCGAAGAATAGTGGACAGGGTCAACGCAGTGCGACAGCACCCAAGAAATAGGGATGACATCAGGAAGAGGTGGAACGACCTACGGGGGAAGGTGCGTTCCGTCATCTCAAGACACCACCTTGCGGTTCAGAGGACTGGCAACGCACTCCCACCTCCTCCCCCACAAGTCTTGGCTATTCTGCATCCTGAGGGCCTCGAAGGATTAGCTGGAGGAATGGACTCTGGTGAGTCAAACCTTAACTACTATATCCCCCACCCTACCTGCATGCCATCACATACCCCCACCCTCGCCCTCACCCCCATCACTCCTACTCCTCACAAATGTCCCAACATCACAAACCACACATCCCAACACCAAGCCCTGCATGCAACAACAAAGCATGGACACCCATCACCAATGCATTGCCACTGCACATACCCATACACCCCTTTAAACCATCATCACACAAGGTCCCACACAGGAATGCAAGCACTGGGGTACACGGTCACCCATCCATTGCACACCATGGTACACCCAGATGAAATAATCATGCTTTTACACCCCTGCAGGACCCCTAACCAACTTCACCGCACAGGAGGGTCCACACATGTCCACACCACCAACAGAAGAGGCCCACAGTGATGACAGCAGCTCTGTCCAACTGGATCTAGACGGCCAGCCCGGCCCATCTGGGACCTCGGGACAGTCGGTTCCCCTCACACTGGCACAGGCCACTACAGAGATTGCCCCCTCTGGAAACACCAGCACAGAACCCACCCAGCGGGCCCATGCCTCTGTCCCCAAGACACGTCAATCAGCAGTGTGTCCATCACTACAGGGATCCCAGGCTAACCCACCACCCAACAACAACAGGGACCTGGGGGCAGTGGCAGTGGCCACACCGTTCAGGGGACAGAGGCCCAGGAACACAGGGGAACTGGGAGGGCTGCTGTGCGACGGGGGAGGACAGGCCCAGGGAACCCACTCTCCATGAGGCCCTCTCCAATATCATGGGAGCCTACCATCATTCCCAGGACACGATGGCAATGGTACTGGCCAAGTTTCAGGAGACCCAGCGGCTGCAGGAGGAACAGTATTTGGGCTTCAGGGAGGAACTCAAATCCATCAATTCCACCCTGGGCACCATTGTAGGGGTGCTGAAGGAAGTCCTCAACACCAGGAGGGACACTGTGGCACTACAAGGGGCCCCTGACACTAGCCTGGACGATGAACTGCCCACCACCTCCGCTGGTGCTAGTGGACAGCCACAGGACCACCACACCAGCACCCCACCCCCTGCAGAGGGAGAACCACCCCGCAAACGGTCCCTGAGATCCAGGACAAAGACAGAGAACGATGCCAAGACCCCCGCCAAGAAATGAGACCGCCCTGAATGTCATCCTTTTGTCCCATCTTGTCACCCTGTCCATCCTCAAACTGCCCCAGCTCCACTTCCTATGCCCCTTTGGACAATGCACCTGTGAGACTAATAGACTGGACTCTGCCATGGACATTCCTCCACCATCACCCCTCACCATTTTACAACCCCCTCCAATATTGAGCACGTAAATAAACACCCTTAAAGCAAAAAAACAGTCTGGAGTCTGTCAGTGATTCGGAAATAGTGTATTAGCAATTACAGTGACCAAATGCTCTTTCAATTGTAATGTCAACATACCTATGTCACACAGCTCTAGTCCAAGAGGAAACAAAGCAGATGTCACACAGTGGGACCCACATCTGTGAAATCGTAAGGGAAAGTGACAACTCAGTGACCATACACTGGGTGAAAAGGGCAGACAGTAGAGAGGTAGTAGTGTTAAAGTACATGTAGTAGGCAGGTTTGTCTTCTTACCTGTGTCTTACTGGAAGTATTGCAGGATCACAGAGTTCCTGTT
Organism: Pleurodeles waltl; assembly: GCF_031143425.1. Taxonomy (NCBI): domain Eukaryota; kingdom Metazoa; phylum Chordata; class Amphibia; order Caudata; family Salamandridae; genus Pleurodeles; species Pleurodeles waltl. Next base: position 309,730,419 of record NC_090444.1, read on the forward strand.
GTCGATGTCCTCTTCTTCTGCTTCCTCGTCTTCGCTGTCCACAGGTTCCACAGCTGCCACAACACCTCCATCTGGACCATCCTCCAGCAGGAAAGGCACCTGTCGTCGCAAAGCTAAGTTGGGAAGCATACAACAAGCCACGATGATCTGGCACACCTTCTTTGGTGAGTAGAATAGGGAACCACCTGTCATATGGAGGCACCAGAACCTGGCCTTCAGGAGGCCAAAGGTCCGCTCTTTAATCCTCCTATTTCGCCCATGGGCCTCATTGTAGCATTCCTCTGCCCTTGTCCTGGGATTCCTCACTGGGGTCAGTAGCCATGACAAGTTGGGGTAGCCAGAGTCACCTGCAAATGGCGAGGGACAACTGTTAGACACACACTAACCTGTAGGGATATCCCCAGACCCAGACAACTATTCCCACTGATTTGGTTCCAGGTGCTCACCTAATAGCCGCACACGGTGCCTCTGGAGTTGCCCCATCACATAAGGGATGCTGCTATTCCGCAGGATGTAAGCGTCATGCACTGAGCCAGGGAATTTGGCATTCACATGGGAGATGTACTGGTCGGCCAAACACACCATCTGCACATTCATCAAATGGTAACTCTTCCGGTTTCTGTACACCTGTTCACTCCTGCGGGGGGGGCCAAGGCCACATGTGTCCCATCAATGGCACCTATGATGTTGGGGATATGTCCCAGGGAATAGAAGTCACCTTTCACTGTAGGCAAATCCTCCACCTGAGGAAACACGATGTAGCTCTGCATGTGTTTCAGCAGGGCAGACAACACTCTGGACAACACGTTGGAAAACATAGGCTGGGACATCCCTGATGCTATGGCCACTGTTGTTTGAAAAGACCCACTTGCTAGGAAATGGAGAACTGACAGCACCTGCACTTGAGGGGGGATTCCTGTGGGATGGCGGATAGCTGACATCAGGTCTGGGTCCAACTGGGCACACAGTTCCAGGATTGTGGCACGACCAAGCCTGTAGGTGATGATTACATGTCTTTCCTCCATTGTCGACAGGTCCACCAGTGGTCTGTACACCGGAGGATGCCGCCATCTCCTCACATGTCCCAGCGGACGGTGCCTATGAAGGACAACAGCGAGCACAGAGTCAACCAACTCAGAGGTACATAAACACAGCTTACTCAGAAAACCATTCATAACCCGAATTTGGCCTGTATGAGTGTTGAGGCAAGGCCTAGGTATGTGTGACACAGTTAAAAATAAAGCCATGTGGGCCCCTGAAATGGCGGCTGCCTGACCTGTAAAGTGGGACAATGGGATGTGAGGTAACTGCGCTGGCGTTGTACACCTTCGCGGTAGGCGGTCGAAGACCGCAGCATAATTCTGCATTGGTTAACATTGGACTCTATGGGTCCCAGGAGCCAATGATGATGTACGCTGGCGGTGACGGAACGCACCGCCCCGGACCTGACCTCCATTTTCTATCTGTTCAATCACTCGATACCTGATCTTCGACAGGAGAGGACCTACACTGCAAGTGCTGCTGTGACCTCAGTCTGGAAGAGACAATGGCTTGTGCGTCTGGGAAAAGGGCTCCTGCCTTCACATCGGAAGAGTTGGAGAAACTTCTGGATGGGGTCCTCCCCCAGTACACGCTACTCTACGGATCTCCAGACAAACAGGTAAGTACACTGGGAGCATGCTGTATGGGCAATGCCTGTGTGGAGTGGTGTGGATGAAAGATAGGGGGGGGAGAATGATGCGTGCATTAAACGACAGTGAGTGCATGTGCCACATGGAAAGGATAGGGATGCGGGCCGATGACTGTGACGGTGCAGTTGGTAATAACTTCTCTTTTTCCCCTGTACAATTCATGTAGGTCAGCGCCCACCAGAAGAAGGATATTTGGCGTGCCATCGCCAAGGACGCCCGGACCCTGGGGGGCTATCACAGACGGAGCACCCACTGTCAGAAAAGATGGGTGGACATTCGCCGCTGGAGCAAGAAGACGGCGGAGGCCCAGCTGGGGATGGCCTCCCAATGTGGGAGGGGTGCCCGTCGCACCATGACCCCCCTGATGTTCAGGATCCTGGCGGTGGCGTACCCAGAGTTGGATGGGCGCTTGAGGGCATCACAGCAGCAACAGGGGGTGAGTACACTCTCATTCAGCTGATTCAGCACGCAGTGGAGGTGTCTGGGTGGGGTAGGTGGGCTGTGGGTTTCCCTAGACCAGGGCAAGTGTGCTAGTTAAGTCCCCTTTTTCAGGCAGACCCTGTGGCACCCCACCCCACCTGGGTACAGTGCCAACTACACCTAGTCAGGCTCCTGTGACATCCATGTGTGCAGATATCGGCCATAGCCTTGAAGGCCATGTCCCAGGGATTGAATAGTGGACCCCAAGTGCGCGGCTTAATGCAGGGGGCTGCTGTGTCTGTCGTGTCCGCCAACGGTAGCGGTAATGCATGCACTCAACATGTCTTTCTTCTTTCTCCCCCCCCCTTTTTGTGGTCTCCCTGTACATGTGTGCATTAGCATCATCAGGTGGAGGAGCAGTGGCACCGGAGCAGGAGGGAGATGCATCCCACATGGCCCTGGAGGGGCCGTCACCAGTGGGATGGAGGGCGAGGGGAGCTCCACGGCGAGGACAGAAGCTGACACCAGTGATACAGTCTCGTCCTCTGATGGGAGCTCCCTTGTGGTGGTGGCCCCATCTGTGCTCCCCGCATCTACAGGTACAGCCGCCACCCCCCCTCCAGCACCGCCCTCCCAGCAGCCCATCAGCCTTTGCCCCGTGCCCGCTCACCCAGGAGGGTGGGCATCTCCTTTGCCCCAGGCACCTCAGCCCCTGCCCCAGTCACCCCTGCTGCCCTCAGTGAGGAGGCCGTTGACCTCCTCAGGCCCCTCACTGTTGGGCAGTCTACCATTTTGAATGCCATCCAGGGTGTAGAGAGACAGTTGCAACAAACCAATGCATTCCTGGAGGGCGTTCATTCTGGTCAGGCAGCCCTTCAGCAAGCTTTTCAGACTCTCGCCTCAGCACTGATGGCAGCCATTGTCCCTGTCTCTAGCCTCCCCCCTCCAACTTCCTCCACCCAGACCTAATCCCCTGTACCTAAGCCTACCCCAAGCACACCATCAGACCAGCAAGCACACACCTCAACACACAAAGGAAGCTCAGGCAAACATAAGCACCACACATCCCACAGGCACTCATGCAAGCATCACACACATGCAGACACATCCACTGCCTCAACTGTGTCCCCCATCTCCTCGTCTCCCTCCTCCCTCCCAGTCTCATCTCCACTCGCACCTGCATGCACTACATCCACAGCCACTACTTCCATCACCAGCACACCCACCACCACACCCCGCTCATGTGCAGTCACCACCCCCACTACCATTCACACATCCCCTGTGTCCTCTCCCAGTGTGTCAGTGACGCCACCTCCCAAGGTACACAAACGCAGGCACACACCCACCCAACAGCCATCCACCTCACGACAGCCTTCAGCGCATGCACCTTCACCCAAAGTCACCAAACATACACCTCCTACAACCACAACCTCTCCCTCCACTCCCAAACCCCCTCCAGCTACCCGTCCCAGTGTTCCTAAGAAACTTTTCCTGTTCACCCTTGACCTCTTTCCCTCACCTCCCCCACCCCGTCAGTCTCCTAGGGCCCGACTCTCCAGGTCCCAACCTAGCACCTCAGCCACAACATCAGCGGGACCAGTGGTGCCAGTAGTCACCAGATTCTGGAGTGCAGCAGGGCAGCCAGTGTGGCAAGGAGCCACAGCACGGACAGTCCCCCACCTGTCAAGCATCAAAAGTTGGCCAGTGCCCGGCGGGAGAGGGGGAAGACAACAGCCAGCAAAGCCGCTCCCAGGGGTACAGGTGGGAATGTGGAGTCAGCTGCAACACCTTCCAAGGTGGGGAAGGGGCACAAGAAACCTGGCAAATCTGGGAAGATCAGCACGGCGGAGAAGACAGCCATCAGCCCCGCTGCCCAGGAGGCGACCGCCAGCATCAGCCCCGCTGCCCAGGAGGCGACCACCAGCAGCCCCGCTGGCCCAGACAGGACCGCCAGTAGCAGCCCCGCTGCCCAGGAGGCAACAGCCAGCAGGCCCGCTGGCCCAGACAGGACTGCCAGCATCAGCCCCTCTGCCCAGGAGGCGACCGCCAGCATCAGTCCGCTGCACTCTTTTGGTGTTTTGTGAAGTAGGTAATATTTCAAAATTGAGCTAATATTCTTTTTAAAAAAGCTTTATATAATATCAACTATTCTGTTGCCATGTAACACACACCTCTATTTGTTTATTTATTGTATGTATGAATGTATACCTGAAATAGGTTTTTTTAATTGTTTTTCTAGAACTATGATTGCCCTTCTCCAGTCCTGATTAGGCCATAAATCAGTAGGCCGAAACGCGTTGACTTCTTTGATTGCAAGTAGATTGGGCTTGCTAAATAATGGACTATACTGTAAAGATTTGAGATGCACGATATCACGTTTGTGTGAAAGAAATACACAACACAGTGATAGTCGAGTGTACGAAAAGCCCAGTTTCTTAGCAAATAACAGTGGATCACATGTGGAGTTACATAATAGTGACCACTTTTCAAATGCGTAGGGCACCATTTTAAGATGGTTTCTTTGTTATATTGTTAAAATATTATATGTAATTTATCTCGTATGTATTGTGAGTAATTTTTTGGTCAGTAATTTTTTGGTTTACACTTATTTATGTGATGTGTATTACGTTTTATGTGAGATTACCATAGATCATTTTTGCTATATTAAAAAATCTTTTTGGAAATAAATATGAAAAATAAATAAATCCAGTAGTAACAGAATTAAGGACTGTTATTTCAACTTAGTACTAAATTTGTCCCTAACTGCCATTTTTTTGCCTTGTTTATGTTGTATTTACCCTGGGCAGGTTAGGGTTATAGGGTTTCCCCTATTTTTGTGCAGGAGGTGACCGCCAGCAGCCCCGGCTGGCCCAGACAGGACCGCCAGCATCAGCCCCGCTGCCCAGGAGGCGACGGCCAGCAGCCCAGCTGGCCCAGACAGGACCGCCAGCAGCCCCGCTGGCCCAGACAGGATCGCCAGCAGCAGCCCCGCTGCCCAGGAGGCGACGGCCAGCAGCCCGATGGCCCAGACAGGACCACCAGAATCAGCCCCGCTGCCCAGGAGGTGACCGCCAGCAGCCCCGCTGGCCCAGACAGGACCAGCAGCAGCCCCGCTGGCCCAGACAGGACCACCAGCAGCAGCCCCGCTGCCCAGGAGGGGACCGCCAGCATCAGCCCCGCTGCACAGGAGGCGACCGCCAGCAGCCCTGCTGGCCCAGACAGGACAGCCAGCAGCAGACCCGCTGCCCAAGACAGGACCGCCAGCAGCTGAAGCGCTGCCAAGGACAAGGCCGCCACAATCACCGCTGCCAAGGTCACCGCCGCCACAAACACCTCTGCCAAGGACACCGCCGCCACAAGCACTGCTGCCAAAGACACCGTCGCCACAAGCACCGCTGCCAAGGACACCGCCACCACAAGCACTGCTGCCAAAGACACCCCGCCGCCACAAGCACCGCAGGCCCATGAGCGTCAAATGCACTGATGCTACTGAGGCCGCCACGAGCAGGATGAAGCACTCTGGGCACCAAGCCCCCTCCAGAACCAGTGGAGTATCACATCCACTACCTCTGTCCTTGGCAGGATGAAGCACTCTGGGCACAAAGTCCCCTCTACAACCAGTGGAGTATCCCATCCACTACCTCTGTCCTTGGCAGGATGAAGCACTCTGGGCACCAAGCCCCCTCCAGAACCAGTGGAGTATCACATCCACTACCTCTGACCTTAGCAGGATGAAGCACTCTGGGCACCAAGCCCCCTCCAGAACCAGTGGAGTATCACATCCACTACCTCTGTCCTTGGCAGGATGAAGCACTCTCGGCAGCAAGTCCCCTCCAGAACCAGTGGAGTATCACATCCACTACCTCTGTCCTTGGCAGAATGAAGCACTCTGGGCACCAAGCCCCCTCCAGAACCAGTGGAGTATCACATCCACTACCTCTGTCCTTGGCAGGATGAAGCACTCTGGGCACCAAGCCCCCTTCAGAACCAGTGGAGACTGTTATCCACTTGAGAGACTGTGGCCTTGCACTCCCCAGGAATGAACAGTGGGCAAACCACCCACTGCAGAGACTTGTGAGACTGTGGCTTTGCACTCCCCAGGATTGAACAATGGGCAAACCACGCACTGTAGAAACTTGTGAGACTGTGGCTTTGCACTCCCCAGGATTGAACAGTGGGCAAACCACCCACTGTAGAGTCTTGTGAGACTGTGGCTTTGCACTCCCAAGGATTGAACAGTGGGCAACCCACCCACTGTAGAGACTTGTGAGACTGTGGCTTTGAACTCTCCAGGATTGAACAGTGGGCATGGGGCCCCCTCGTGGACTTGGCGTTGTGCACTCAACCGGCTGAGGTGCCCCCCTTTCCCTTCCCCGAGGTGCCTGTTTTATTTCTGTCTGATGCTCCTGCAGTGTTCTCTCTGTCATGTTTGGGTATCTTGTGTGGGCCTCGCCCATGCAGTGTGGGCGCAGTGGTCCACGGACTTTAAGGGTGGAATACCCTGGACTAATATTCTTGGTGTATATATTTGCAAATAGTGTATGTATATTATTTGACTACTGAATTTTAATATATTACAATCGTTCAGCTCATTTCCTTTTGTCTTTACATTCTTCCAGGGGGTTTGGGGGGTGTAACTGTAATGTATCATGCTGTATTAGTGTGTGTGTTGTCGTGGGTGAGGGTGGGGGTGGGGGTGTTGTGTGTTGCGTGTGTGTGTCACTGTTTTTTCCCTCCCCCCTCCCCTGTGTCATAGGTGCAGTACTCACCGTGGTCTTCGCCGCCGGAGTTTGTGCTCCTGGTAGAGGAGCAAAAAGATAAAGGCTGGTAAAATGTGGAGTTCGGGTTCCATGGCGTCCTGGTTCCTCGTGGGGTGTGTAGAGGTGAGCGTTTTCCCTTTCGAAGTCCTGTTTCTGCCGTGTTTTTGTTCGCGGTAAATCCGCCCCGGAAAAGGTGGCGGATTGGTAGGTTGTGATACTGTGAGCAGTACATTGTCTCCCGCCTGTCTGTTGGCGGCGACCGCCGCGCTGTTTGTTTGTACCGCCATGGCAGTCGGAGTGTTAAAGTGGCTGTCCTTGTTGGCGGTTTCTGCCACAGTCATAATTCAATTTTTTTTACCGCCGGCCTGTTGGCGGTCTTACCGCCGCTTTAACACCGACCGCCAGGGTTGCAATGACCACCATGTTCTTTAACAACATAATACATTTAAAAATAAATAAAAATGTAGCACAGATGTGCACAAACCCACACAACGTAATAGAATACGCGTCCCATTGAAGTCCCACCCTGAAGTTGTTGCTTTGAGCCCCACAAAAACGTCTAACTTGCCCAAAAATACTATTAATCATGATAGCATGACTGACTATCTTATTCTATAGAAAGAGTCTTTCTCAAAAAGGGCTGAGGTTGAGTATCTTCATGAATGCCCACAAAATAGTTTAAAGAGAGCTTATTGTTAAATATAAATGATGTGTTAGCATGTTCACTTTGAATTTGTTAAATTCTCTTTTTGTGAAGCTGTCCATCATGCCTAGGCATTCCAAAAGACAGTTCACTTTTCCAATAACTCTCCTGCATGACTGTAAGCAAATATTTTCTGTTCCAGTCCTCCCAAGCCAAGCAATGGTTCAGGATTTTCTCCCACACCATTCTATTGCTAGTTCAGAAACTTTCTCATTGACAAGCCACATGCTGACTTAAACAATGCTTTCAACATTACTGCCTCATAAGGTATGGATGTGCAAAAACCCAGCAGGTGATTCCATATCAGTCCCTCCCACCTGTCAAAATCATGATAACATTTAATGAACCAGAGAACTGCCTGTTAAGCCACATAGGTTTTCTTAAAATACCATCTCTTAAAGCTGTGCCTGTGCAAGAAGCAATTCAAGGCATGGCTGAAGTGCATAAAGAATACAAAAGTCAATTTACAACGGATAAAGAGAGATAAAAAAATATAATTTACTCAGTGTTGACGTTCCACCTACGCATGTGCATAAAATACATCTTGTAGAGATGCAATTATTGAAAAATGTGGCAATGATTTACATTACATAAATTGTACTGGTACATGCATTCATAGAATTCATAGAATGCTTACTTTTTTGCCAAGTGCAAACACCTAGGTATTCTTCACAATAGGTCTTCCCTCAAACTTTTTGCCTGCTTTGCCTCACTTTTGCTTATATGTTTTTGTTGGTCTTAGGAACCCGGGCACTCTATCACTGATAACCAGTGCTAAAGTGCAGGTGCTACTCACTCCCCTAAAACATGGTAACCTTAGTGTATCCACAAATGGCATATCTAATTTACTTATAAGTCCCTAGTAAAGTGGACTACATGTGACCAGGGCCTGTAAATTAAATGCTAGTAGTAGACCTGGAGCACTGATTGTGCCACCAAATTAGGTAGACCTTGAAACATGTCTCAGGCCTGCCACTGTAGAGCCAAGCTTTACACTCCCTTTTTTTATATATGTCACCCCTAAAGTTGTTGCGCCGCGGGCCGCTGCGGCGCATCCTGGACAAACCACGGGGGAGCCGTAGCGGCCGGCGAACGGGCCGCGGGGGAAGCTGCGGTCCGGGTCAAGGGTCTCCGGCCACACGCTGTTTGCAGAGCGCGGCGGGGCCGGAGACTCAAAATTGGGTTGCGGTTCTCACTGCGCACGGCGTGCAAAGCTAACACTATTCTAGGGTGTCTGGGCCCCCCCCCTAGCATTGCTCACCTGCCACACGCCTTCAGGGCCTTCCTCATTCTACATGCATGGTTTTAGAGCATGCCTTCTCCTTCCCAGCATGCTGTGCACTTCCCTTCTTCCCTGCATGCATCTGTTCCTCTTGTACAGGGGTATATTTTCTATCTCTAGCTATGGCTCCTTCCCAAGCCAAGATGGTGGTGTTACTTCTTCCTGTTTATCACTTCCTGTCTAGGGGTATATAAGGGGGATCCTTTCTTTTTCTCATTGCGTTGCAACACTTCAGCAGTGGTGGTCACGCTCCGGCTGGTTTTTGTTTGAGAAGCCAGTCGTTCTTGTTCTGTCTTCAGTCTTCCAGATTTCCAGGATCCTGAGTTCTAGATCCTTGTGTCCTCCTTCTGTTTCAGGGAGTTCCTGTTGGAGGTTTTTTCCCCCTTGGGGTTTTTCCTCTGGGACTCCTTCTGGAGGGCACGGACTGTAGTGGCTTACTATTGTCAACAGCACCGTGGCTACCGGAAGGGGTCGCCCTTACCTCGACCAGAGCAGGACTTGCAGGAACCGGTGCCACTCACCATCCCTCTCCAGTGTCAACGGTAAGCCCAGGGTGAATCGTGACAGTTTGCAACGCCCAAAACTCCAGTCGCTGACCGGAACCATGGAGAATCCCGTGATGAGTACAGAACCAACAAGTCAAACCTTGCTCCTGACGATCCAACAACAAGCCCAAGAACTCCAACAGCTACGTACCGAAAATACGGCTTTCCGACAAGCCTTAGCCTCTAGAGCCACAGATGTTCCTACTGTCTCTGCAACCACACCTCGCTTCTCTGGGGACCCCAACAAATTGCAAGAGTTCCTGGATGCCTTGACAGTCTATTTCGCATTCCGTCCTTCACAGTTCATGCAAGACAAGACTAAGGTTGGATATTTGATCAGCGCTCTATCTGGCACAGCCTTGGCCTGGGCAACCCCTTTGGTGACAGGCAACGACCCCAGCCTGTCTAATTATTCAAGCTTTGTCGCTGCCTTTAAACAAATGTTTGAGCGTCCTGGACTGGAGTCTTCAGCAGAAGAAGCTCTATGCGATATTCAACAAGGAAGTCAGGACGTCCTACAATACATCACACGATTCAGACAGTTGGCAACTGAAACTTCTTGGGTGGAGCGTACTTTGGTAACCCTGTTTGGCAGGGGTCTCAGGGATGACATCAAAGACGAACTAGTACACTCCGCCAGAGTGGAGAACCTCAAGGGTTTAATGGATCTGACCCTTGCAATAGAATATTGTTTAAATGAGCGAAGGGTGGAGAAGAAAAAGAGTTGTATACCATCACACTCGATGACGTCCCGCGCCCTTCCTCATCGCTCCGAGAAGACTCGTTCTGAACCTAAAGGTACTACTGATGAAGAGCCTATGCAAATTGACATGGCACGAGGGCCATTATCAACTAGTGAGCGGGAAAACAGGCGAAGAAAAGGACTTTGCCTTTATTGTGGTGCTGCTGGTCATCTACTTCATACCTGTCCCGTCCGTCCAGCCAAGCCCTTGGGAAACACCAACTCCCGTCCTCTGTGAGAAGGGTGAGGATGGGATATTCCGAGATACCTTCCATCTGTTCCTCAAGGGAAGAAGTAACTGCTCTTTTCCTCTTACCTGTTACCTTACACTTAACAGACGGCCGTGAAGAAAGAGCACTGGCCTTGCTGGATTGTGGATCCAGTGGTATCTATCTAGACGAGACGTGGGCCATGAAAAGACAGATTCTGCAAATACCTAAGGAAGTACCAGAACAAGTCCACACAGTGGATGGTTCACTCCTAGCCTCGGGACCTGTCCGGCATACCACTCCTACCTTATGTCTGCAGTTCGGGAAATATCAAGAAAACATTTCCTTCGACTTAATATCCTCACCGCATCACATAATGATCCTGGGAATTCCATGGCTAACTCGGCATAATCCCTACATTAATTGGAAAACTAGAACCATTTCTCTTTCCTCCCACTTTTGCCAACACCATTGTTATTTAGCAGGAAACTATTGGTCCCCGAAGAGTCTCTTACTCACACCACCTAAGGTGGGATGTTCCATTAACGTCCTACAAGGAGTACCCAGACATTATCTAGAATATGCCGATGAATTCCAGAAACCAGAAAGACCAGAACTGCCACCCCATAGACAATACGATTGCGCCATTCCCTTGGAATCAGATGCCGTGGTTCCTTTTGGGCGAATGTATTCTCTAACCGAGCCAGAGAAAAAGATCCTCAAGGAATATCTAGAGGAAAATGTACAAAGTGGTTTGATTGCCCCTTCCTCTTCACCTGCAGGGGCTCCTCTCTTTTTCGTACCAAAAAAGACGAAAGACTTGCGTCCTTGCATAGACTTTAGAGGATTAAATAAGATTACTACTAAGGATCGCTACCCTCTGCCTCTTATTAAGGACATCTTAGAAGCCGTCAGAGGGGCTAGGAAATTCACCAAGTTAGATCTTAGAGGAGCATACAATCTTTTAAGGATAAAGGAAGGTGATGAGTGGAAGACCGCCTTCAGAACTCCTTTCGGCCATTATGAATATCGGGTGATGTACTTTGGACTAACTAATGCTCCCTTCATCTTTCAAAGATTCATGGACGCAATTTTTTCTGATCTTCTACACCGGACTGTTGTCGTCTATCTGGATGACATTCTAATATTCTCTGTCCACCCAGAACAGCACACTAAACATGTACTCCAAGTATTGGAAAGACTTGGACAACATCATCTATTCTGCAAGCCAGAAAAATGCGAATTCGACCAAACTGAGGTAAAATACTTGGGGTATTGCATTAACCAAGTAGGTGTTGCCATGGATTCAGATAAGATTCAAGCCATTCTGGATTGGCCATCCCCCTCTTCCATCAAGGAAACTCAGTGTTTTTTGGGATTGGCCAATTTTTATCGACAGTTTATAGCTGATTTTGCCCAGAGAACCAGTTACATTACACAAACCCTTAAGAAGGACAATCTAAGGAAGGGTTTTTGGTGGACCCAGGACGCCGAGTTTGCCTTTCAAGAGCTAAAGAAGGCCTTCATTCAAGTTCCCATTCTACGTCATACAGACACCACCAAACAGTTCATCGTTGTCACAGACGCCTCAGAAAGAGCAATCGGGGCTGCCTTGCTACAAAAACAAGATGATGATGGGCTAGAGCATCCTGTATTCTATCTCTCACACATACTATCCGACTCCGAACGTAATGATTCGGTGTTAGAACGAGAACTACTCGCCTTGAAGACAGCTTGCACGAAATGGAGACACTTTCTTATGGGATCGAAAGAACCTTTTGAGGCACGGACAGATCACCGGAATTTACAGTGTTTGAGAAACTTTCAGTGCCAAAATATTCGGCAGGCTCGATGGGCTTTCTTTTTTAGTCAACATGATTTTTACATCACATATATCCCTGGTTCTCAGAATATCTTGGCAGATGCCCTGTCCCGTCGCTACCCTGAGTGTAGCGATTCTCCTGTACAAAACCTATTTGAGAATAATAAGATCATTGGCCTAGTACAGACATTCCTAGACAAAGTTAAGACTGAATATTCCAACCTTGAAGTAACTGAAATGAACAATTTACGACTGCACCTTCATAAAGACCAGGAACACTATTATTACAAAAAAGCCCTGTTTCTACCTAGTAAGATAGTCCAGACTGAAGCCCTACGTATGTGCCACGACTCCCCCATCGCAAGTCATCGCGGAATGAAGGCTACCCAAGAGCACCTGCTCTGCTCTTTCTGGTGGCCCAAAATCAAAGCAGATACTGAAGACTATGGGGGTTATTACAACTTTGGAGGAGGTGTTAATCCGTCTCAAAAGTGACGGATATACCACCAGCCGTATTACGAGTCCATTATATCCTATGGAACTCGTAATACGGCTGGTGGTATATCCGTCACTTTACCGTCACTTTTGGGACGGATTAACACCTCCTCCAAAGTTGTAATAACCCCCTATGTGTCTTCTTGTCCCATCTGTGCACAAGCCAAGACACCTCGTAATAAACCAGTAGGATTACTCCTTCCGTTACCTGTTCCACCAGGTCCGTGGCACACTATATCCACTGATTTTATGTGCTCTTTGCCTTCTACTGTTGGGCATCGGGTAATAATGGTAACGATTGATTCCTTCACAAAGATGGCACATTTCACGGCATTAAGAAAACTACCTACGGCCAAGGAATTAAGCCAAATCTTTATCCAGGAGATCTTTCGGCTTCATGGCCTACCACAAGTCATTATCTCAGATCGGGGTCCCCAATACATCTCCCGATTTTGGAGACAATTTTGTAAGACACTAAGGGGGTCATTCCGACCCCGGCGGGCGGCGGAAGCCGCGTGCCTGGCGGGAACCGCCAAAAGACCGTACCGCGGTCAAATGACCGCGGTGGTCATTCTGACTTTCCCGCTGGGCCAGCGGGCGACCGCCAGAAGGCCGCCCTCCGGCCCAGCGGGAAAGCCCCTTCAACAATGAAGCCGGCTCCGAATGGGGCCGGCGGAGTTGAAGGGGTGCGACGGGTGCAGTGGCACCCGTCGCGATTTTCAGTGTCTGCACAGCAGACACTGAAAATCTTTATGCAGTGCAGGGGCCCCCAGGGGCCCCACGACACCCGTTCCCGCCACCCTGTTCCTGGCGGTAAGAACCGCCAGGAACAGGATGGCGGGAAGGGGGTCGAAATCCCCATGGCGGTGCTGCTGGATTCCCTGGGCCAGGGGAAAACCGGCGGGAAATCTCCGGTTCCCCTTTTCTGACCGCGGCTTTACCGCCGCGGTCAGAATGGCTCAGGAAGCACCGCCAGCCTGTTGGCGGTGCTTCCGCTGTCGTTGGCCCGCCAGGGTCAGAATGACCCCCTAAGAATAGAGATGGCCCTATCATCAGGTTTCCATCCCCAAACGAATGGACAGACGGAACGGCTGAATCAAGGTCTTGAACAATATTTACGTAGCTTCTGTAATGCTACGCAGAGTAATTGGTCTACGTATCTACCACTTGCAGAATTCTCCTACAACAATTCAGTACACAGTGCCTCGAAAGTCTCCCCTTTCTATTGTTCTTATGGATTCCATCCAAAGGTCTTTCCTATTCCTCTGAAAGAAACCTCCAATCTTCCTGCCATTACCTCATATGTCCGGCAACTACGGGGTATCCAACGTGTCATACATTCAAATCTTTTAGCCACTAAGACATGCATGAAAAGGATGGCTGATAAGAAACGTTGTGAGGCCCCGCGCTATCAGATCCACGATAAGGTCTGGCTTTCCTCTAAATTCTTACCTCTCTGACTAACTCAAAATAAATGTAAACCTCGATATTATGGTCCATTCCAGATTCTTCAGAAAATCAATCCTGTGTCTGTTCGTCTTCGCTTGCCTCTGACTTGGAAAATACATCCTGTATTCCATGTCTCACAACTCAAACCCTACATCCCTGATCCTTTTCACAGACAATTCACCTGTCCTCCTCCTCAATTGATTGATAACGTGCCTGAATACGAGGTCCAGGAAATCTGTGATTCTCGGGTCTTCCGTGGTCGTCTCCAATAACTCATTCATTGGAAGGGCTACCCTATGAGTGAATGCTCCTGGGAAGATGCACCTTCGGTTCATGCCCCTCTTTTGATCTGCTGTTTTTTCCGTCTTTTCCCTCACAAACCTGGGGCCTCTGGGCGGGGACCTACTGTTGCGCCGCGGGTCGCTGCGGCGCATCCCGGCCAAACCGCGGGGGAGCGACGGCGGCCCGCAGCCGGGCCGCGGCCGGGCCGCGGGGGAAGCCGCGGTCCAGGTCAAGGGTCGCGGCGCCTGCGGTGGCCCTTTTCTCCGCCCACACGCTGTTAGCAGAGCGCGGCGGGGCTGGAGATCAGAATTGGGTCGCGGTTCTCGCTGCGCACGGTGCGCGAAGCTAACACTATTCTAGGGTGTCTGGGCCTCCCCCCCTAGCATTACTCACCTGCCACACGCCTTCAGGGCCTTCCTCATTCTACATGCATGGTTTTAGAGCATGCCTTCTCCTTTCCAGCATGCTGTGCACTTCCCTTCTTCCCTGCATGCAACTGTTCCTCTTGTACAGGGGTATATTTTCTATCTCTAGCTATGGGTCCTTCCCAAGCCAAGATGGTGGTGTTACTTCTTCCTGTTTATCACTTCCTGTCTAGGGGTATATAAGGGGAATCCTTTCTTCTTCTCATTGCGTTGCAACACTTCAGCGGTGGTGGTCAAGCTCCAGCTGGTTTTCGTTTGAGACGCCAGTCGTTCATGTTCTGTCTTCAGTCTTCCAGATTTCCAGGATCCTGAGTTCTAAATCCTTGTGTCCTCCTTCTGTTTCAGGGAGTTCCTGTTGGAGGTTTTTTCCCCCTTGGGGTTTTTCCTCTGGGACTCCTTCTTGAGGGCACGGACTGTAGTGGCTTACTATTGTCAACAGCACCATGGCTACCGGAAGAGGTCACCCCTACCTCGGCCAGAGCAGGACTTGCAGGAACCGGGGCCGCTCACCATCCCTCTCCAGTGTCGACGGTAAGCCCAGGGTGAATCGTGACAAAAGTAGGCCCTAGGTAGACCACAGGGCAAGGTGCTATGTAATTAAAAGACTGGGCATATACTTTTGGGTTTTACATGTCCCGGTGGTGAAAAACGACCAAATCTGTTTTTCACTACCATGAGGCATGCCCCTGTCACAGGTTGATACTGGGAATTCCTTATTACATTTAAGAAAGTGTTGTTCCTGTTTGAAAAGGAGTAGACCTGTAATGTTAAGTACCTATGGAACTATAATGCAAAATCCTCTTTAATAGTAAAGTTGAATTTACTATTACAATTCTGAAAATGCTACTTTTAGAAAGTTGGCGTTTTCCTGCTCTTAGCTCTGTGTGCCTGCAGCCTGTCTGGATTGGGATGGCAGCTGGTTTCCTGCGTTACCTCTAGACAGCCTCCCCAAAGAAGAGGAGGTGTGACTTAGTGGCCATCTGCATGTTGATGGGTCATCCTAAGCAGGATGAGAGGGAGGAGCTGACACTTACACCTAAATAGGCAGTGTCCTGCTCCCACACAAATGACTGCTTGACCTCCTGGAGTGAGTCTGGAGCCAGGGCAGGAAGGGAGGACCTTTGTGCAGTTCAAAGACCCCTCTTTTAAGTCATTCACACTTCAAAGGCACCACAGGGTTTAAGAACTGGACATCTGGCCCTACCGAATGAGTACACTTCTGGATCTGTGGATACTCTGCCAGAAAGAAGGACTGCTGTGCTGCTGAAAGGACTGCTACATTGTTGGACTGCTGCTATGGAAGAACTGTTTTCTGCTGTGCTGACCTGCCTGCTGTCCTCTCTGCCTGGGTGAAAATGCCTGGGTCTACACCAATTAAACTCAGAGGGGCATATTTACAAGTCCATTGCACCACCTTGTGTCACCCAAGCAGCAATTATGTTTATATTAAGGCAGCGCTAAAGTGTCCTTTTCCCAGTGGCAGATTTACAAAGTGGCACAATGCATGCATTGCGTCATTTTGCGACCCGTTGCTCCACATTATGCCTGCATCAGGCATAATATATGCAAGGGGCACATTCCGATGCAGTGTAATTTACAAGATTTCAATGTGCCATTTTTTTTGTTATTTTTAACACCTGCTCAGAGCAGGCACTAAAATGGCGCACTCATAGTAACCTATGGACCTCACTGTGCTTTGCTGCACTAGCGTCAACATTTTTGATGCTAGTGCTGCAAAGCGCTACAATAGCATTAAAAATGTTAACGCTATTGTGCGAATGACTGCCATGGTGCACTGTATTATAAATATGGCGCAATCATGGTGTCGTTAAGTGGCCGTAGGGGACGCAAGAAAAGTGCCACATCGGGACACTTTCTTTTAAATCTGCTCCAGAGTTACTGCAAGGGATTGTCTGCTTGACTCCTGTTCTGAAGTCTCAAGGACAACAAAGACTTCCGGCAACCCTACAAGAGCCCTGGACTCTACCGCCTGTGAGTCCTACCCTGCCAAGTGGTGCCAATCGAGTCAGGGGCCCTTGGAAGTGGATTTCCCTGTGCTGAACCAGATAAATCCATGCTTCGCCACTGATGTGCCGGTGAGATCCAACACATCTCATTCAATGCAGATGCATCCCTGCTTGAGGACTTTGCATCACCTGCTGCGCGGCTCGACGATGACTAATTGACTTCATCGCAAAGTGCTCACAATAACGCATCTCCGACTGCGCGGATTGGAACCGATGCATCACCTACAACCAAAGGTGCCAACGCGGATGCATCTCCTCCTCTGTTCCTTGCATCGGGTCTTCGATATTAAAACATCCTCCATCCAAAAGTACTTTTACAGTGGGACAAAGTTGGTCCCTGTAACCAGTCCACGCTCCTTCGCGGTAGGCTCAACTTTTCAGATCTGACTCAGTCTAGCGTGAACGGATAGCCCTCATTGGTACTTTAAAATTCCAAGCACTTCAGTTTCATTTATTCTTTCAAAATTCAGATCTCAACTTCTACTTATTGGATTTTTGTTGTTTTGGTCTTGGTTTGTTCAAAACAATATAATCGATTTTTCTTAATGTGGAGGCTTTTTGTGTTGTTTTCACTGTGTTACTGTTTAAAGTGTTGTACATATACTCTACACATTGCCTCTTAAGTTAGGCCTGCCTGCTCTGTGCCACGCTACCAGAGGGTGAGCACAGGTTAATTAGCAGTGTGTAACTGACTTACCCTGACCAGGAGTGCGGTCCCTACTTGGACAGGGTGAATATCTCTGCCAACTAGAGACCCAATTTCTAACACTGGTGTAAGAAATTGGGTTATTGGTTGAGAAGGGTGAGAATGCTTCTCAAGCAACAACCACAACCATTATCCAGGTGAACACCAACAGTCACTAAATTAAACTGTGCTTAACACTGTGGTAGCTTCACACAAAATTAGTCAGGCTTAACTTAAAGGCAATGTGTAAATTATTTATGCAGCAGACAAACAGTAATACATTGAAATTCCAACACGAGAAAAATCCTAAACCGATTTAGAAAAAGTAGAGTACATTTCAATCAATAAAATAATACCACAATGACAAAATCCAATCAGTAGAACCGGAGATACTGAATTTCATGTTTTTAAATAAGAATAGGGCCAAAAAGTACAAAGCACCGCTCTTAGTTATTTGTTCATTCCAGACTTGAGGAAAGTGACAAGTTCAGTATGACCGTGAAGAAGCATGGGCCAGATACAGGGACCAGGTTAGACCTGCTAAAATACTACCTTCTTAAGGTCCTGGAGGAAGAGTTCCGTTAACGGTGCAGGAGGCCGCAAGGGTCAGGGAGAGTGCTATGGATGGTCATTACTGTAGTGTGAAGAGTAGACCTGGCATTGCAGACAGACATTGCTGTAGCAATGCTTGGGCATCGTGGACGGTTGTTGCTTCACGTTGGTGGTCACTTCGGGCTGTGATTGCTTTAGCATAAAGTGCAGATCTGGTGTTGCCGGTCGTCGCTGGCAATCCCTGAAGCTTGAAGAGTCAGAGTCATCTGAGCTTCGCTTTGGCGGTCATCACCAGCAGCAGAGTCCCTGTGCGAATAGACCAGTTTGTGGTATGAAGAACCCCAAACTTCTGAATTTCACCTTTCTTTACAGAAGAGTGCACTCTGATACCAGCCAAGGGCACTGGACCTTTTGCCCTTATAATCTCTCTTACCTATTTTTTCTGTCTGTTTTCTTTCTTTGTGGTTTCCCTCTTAGTCACCTTTTCTTCTTCCCAGGAGTCTCTGTTTCCTTCCCTGCATGCTTTGCTTCCTCTTTTACACCATGGCTATTTTTCCATTCACTCTAAAGTGGCTTTTCCCAATTTAAGATGGTGTCTTCAGAACTTCCTGCGTGTCACTTCCTGTTTGCCAGTATATGAGCACAGCTGGTCTTCTGTCCCTTGGGTTGCAAACACTTCCGTTCTGGTGGTGCTCCTCGCTCCTGTACCCGGTGATTTTTTGGACTTCTCCTGCTTTTTCTTGTCTACAGTTTTTACTGTTTCCAGTTCATATTACGCTTCTCTTTTTTGTTACCTCTTTTTCAGGAGTTCCTTGCTTCTGAGGTTTTTACCAGGATTGGGTTTTTTCCTCTGGGACTCCTTCTGGAGCTCACAGTCTGCCTGGTGCTACTCTGTCAGCAGCACCGTGGCAACTGGAAAGGGTCCCCCTTACCTTGGTCAGTCCAGAACCCTCAAGATACCAGGTGGTGCCTCAAGATTGACAGATAACCGCGGTAAGAAGCATTCAGATCGTGACATGTATGTTTACTGTAATATTGACAGCTGGTGGAGACTTTTTTCTAGTAATAAGAAACTTTAGCAGCTGTCACAGTGTATGTTACTATAATCCTCTTGCTGTGGGGTGCAATAGAGGCACACTTTTCCTGTGCAGCTAATGATTACAAGTTACAGTTTGGGGCATATTAGAAAAAGTGCTCCAGGATTGCAATGGGTATTAGCAACCATTTCTCTGCTCCTCTGACAATTTTTAATTAGAGAATAAATCATAGTTTCTCTTTCAGCCCCTTTTAAAATAGCTATTTCTCTTCTGCAAAGTAAAAACCAATACAATAGAGATACGCTATTGTCTGCTCTCCAAATATGGAGCCCCATTCAAACGAGGGAATCCTTTTACCAATGCTCCATGTGATCGGGCATGGAGGCCAGTGGGATGTGCTAAATATGTGACTGCTAGAAGTGGTGCTCGATTAGAAACCCACCCTTTTTGTGCCCTTTAAACAGATGCAAGCATGGTCACAAGAACACTTGTGGGACCCCCCATATTCCCACCCCCAGATGCACTGAAATCCATAGCACCATGGCTGATTGACCGATAAACTTTCAAATAAAGGAGTCTGGGGTCTCCGTGCAGCCATGACAATGGTTGGGGACACATTGCATTTGCCCACTGTCACCATGCGTATTAACTCTTCTTTGAGGCTCTTACTCCTCTCAAGGATTCCTTCAACAGTCAAAAAAGTGTGCAATATACAGCTCCTTTCAATTGCTAAAGTAATGGACTTTTTCCTAAAAGACAGTTTCAACGAAAATCGACCATAGAGCTTGTTATATAAAGTTTTAGGGTCGTGGCAGAGGCAAATTCTGCTGTAGGTAATGGTGCCTATCTCCATCAATCAGCAGCATTGTTAGAATTCTGATTGCATGATTCCTATTTGGGTTGTTTGGGTATGGACCTTTCAGGGGAAAAACCTCTTATTATTTAATGACTTATGTACACTGCATTTTTTTAAAGTGCATAAAAATTGCATGAGAATTTCCATAATGCAACCAGCCAATTGGCTTAATATGATGCCTGCAGGCCATCTTAAAATATTTAAACTATGTATCGTTACCTACTTGTTATTCTCTAAATGTGCATATTGTTTTAATATAACCAGTTTTAACTAAGCTCACAACCATAAATATGAATTGTTCTACAACGGTTTCTAAATGCAATCTCTCATTACATTGAGGAAATAATGCCTATCTAGACGAAGTATTACATATTCAGTCCTGATCGTACTTAAATTATGTTCAAGGCCAGGATTTCGAGACATGAGATAGTTTCTCCCTACGACATGAGGATGGGCGCAAACAGTTGTGTGGTTCAGCGTCATCGAACAGACTCGTTCAACTCCAAGGACAAAACAGCATGGAGTTTACTGTCAACTCAATGAAACCAAGGAGCCAACTACTTTGAAGTAGCTGGAAAGAGGAGTCAATGAAGTGGAAGAATGGCACTAAAAAGTTTCACAGTGGCCATCTGGTCTTAAAAATAAGTTGGAAATGAAATTTATTGTGAAGTAAGTATTGTGATTGTTTGGGATTTGCAGTGCTGATTCCGCTGTTCGAATGGGTGTGTGACCCAAGTAGAGGCCATTTCCACTGAATATTCACGTGGCTCGGACATCTAACCAATCAGGGTATCGAATTTTTCAATACTTGCCAAACACAAACTACACTCTTCTTTACAGGTAGGCTGTTGCTGATCTCCTAGCAGACACTACCACCTAAAGATTATACTGTGGGATTCTGCAGGATGTAAGTGGCTGAAGTGATCGGAGGGGTTATATGGGATTTTACCAAATATGTGCTTGTTAAAAAAACACAGACCACTAATTTTAGTAACAACTAAACGAAGACATTGTTTTGGAAGGAGAGGGAGAATAATATACCTTATATAATCTGCTGCACATTGAACATTAAGCGCATTCATGACTATTACATACTGGCTCTAACCCCAGCCGTTGAATTCTATCTTGTACACCATGGGGCATGTTCACGCATATATTTACTACTGAATGTACCTCAGTTACATCTATCTGGAATTCACAAAGGGATTCCTGGCATGCATATGTCTGTTTACCTGTGCGAGATCGCCGCACCCATAAATCCCACTCAAGGGGTAAGAAATTGAATATTGTATGGCGCGGTTTGCCTTAAATGTTTGTGAATTTCCCCAAACAAGTAGTTTTGGGGCATACGCCAACTGTACAGATTCCCTTTTCCAGCTTGAAAAGAGTCATATTTTTACTTCGGCCATGAGGTGGTGTTTTCAGGGTCATAAAGGAAAGTGCTCACCCACAAATTTGGTGGAGATGTTGGAGAAGAGGTTTCTCCTGGGGAAAAAATACTTTCCCTGAGAAGAAAAAAGAACTAAAAAATGTGCATTTGCCGATAGGAATCTTTACGCACTATATGGAGTTTTCAACCATGGGGACCTCCGTAGAGAGGATGTGCATCACTTGATTTCACAAGGAATCAGAATGGAAACCTGCCCCAGATGATGATTTTTCATGCGCATTCCCAGAGGAGTTAGTGATATCAAAAAAGTAGTAAATGTGTACTCGCCGAAAAAATAAATATCTGAGAGAAAATTTTCTATTTTTTGTGACTAGCCCTCTAGATGGAATACTGTTCATCAAATGCCAGGTGCACATTAGTATCAGAATCTGAGCACGTAGACGAAGTGGCTACTTATTCTAATAGCTCATCATTGAAATGAACACGGCTTGCTGCAAATAGGACAATACTCGCACGGGTTCAGCCTTTTGGATGACTTTAGATTCCTGTTAACAACTATTTAGCATTGTTCAACAAGTGTTAGGCCTAAATGTGTCTATATATTTCAGCACAAAATGAAATTATTTGCTTCACAACAAATTGCGTGCATTTATAGTCAAGAATAAGATGTGTTTTGAGTGTAATCCTGAAATGTAAAAAATGATACTTTTTATTAAGAAGCATAGAAATAAGTTTATTCGAACCTGTGCGCTCATAGTTGTAGCGTTTGGTTGATCCCAGATGGCTTCTTATTGTGTTCCACATCACTTTACAAGTTATATATCCAAGACTGTCTACTTTGAAGATGCTCTGATTTTCTCTTCCCTTCTCCAAAAGTACATCTTATCACAAAACAAACGTTCACTGGAGATTGAAGGGTTCTTTCCTTGGAGTGTTTCATTGTGATAACAGCTTCCACAAAGAAGGTGATTTCCTCTACACAGTTAGGTACAAAACGCCAAAGTGTGTCCTTGTAAAACTAAACATGTTGCCTGCTTGCAGAAAGGCTTGGCTTGTTAAAATATCGACGTGTTTATCCCATTGCTAATGCTGGAGATAGAGTTTATTGAAAAGTCTGATGTGTTTTAAACATCTGCAGTGTTATCGCTTACCATCTGCCTATTTAACTGACAGAACTAATGTAAGCGTTTCTGCCACGCAGCAACAAGAACCCGGCCAATGAATGGCAAAGTATATAATTATGTGCATCTTCTAAGCACAACACAAAACATTTTCCTTTTATTTAATGTATGCTGCCAACTGGTCACATGGTCTTTCTCCTGCAGAGCCCGCGCACTGCTCTACCTCTGAGGCTGCTGTCTGGTCACGCCAATGCGAGCCTAACCAATCCTGCAGCTGCTCTCATGCTATTTTCAGCATAAAGAGCAGGATTGGATGGAACATGCTAACCCAGCACTCCTTTTGCAAGTGGGCGCCTGTGTCTGTAATCTCCAGGCTGTTGACACAGCTGCTGGATTGGTTATGTCAAAAGTGCGTATGTCAGGCTGGCCGTTGCAAGACAGCCGGCCAAACCGACATGCATATTCTGCACTTTTTGTTTTATCCCTGCTGCTGCCAATCAAGCAGCAGGAATAACTCCGAACTCCCCCTCCCACAATCACCACAGATCATAAACATTGGTATTGGGCCTATTTTATTAATTTATTTGCATTCATTGTTGGTTTACTGCTGTGCTCACAGCAGGCAGGGTGTCGCTACCTTACCCTAAAGGAAGAACCGCCGCTTTTCTTGACACATTCTGTTATTGTGTGTACTTTTTGAGCTTAAGAGTGTCCACTGGTCAGGACAGACACCGACTCCGTGCTCGATTGAAGTCCTGAAAAGTAGCAGAGTTAAGTTCAATTGTTAACTGAGGACAGACGTGATCATATATATCCCAATCTGGGCACTTGAGCGCTATCTATTCCAAGTAACTCCTGATGTCTACATTGACTATTCACTTTCAGAGTTATTAAAAAAAACACACTGAGGTAAACTCAAATTTTTACAGGTTTCAGTTGAAACCATATAGGACTTGGCCCTCTCTGCAGGTTCACCCCCAAACTGTTTGCCTTCATTCCTCCTGATTTCTCAACCTGTTGTTATTGGCTTAACAACTGTGTTCACATTACCACTGCTTATCCGTGCTGTGCTCTCTCCTTTAAACATGGTGATGTTGGCCTACATTCAATTGGCACATTGGCTATGCCCCAGAAGTTTTATTTCTGACAGAAACTTGGCTCCAGGAGAAATCCTCTCCAGATGTTGCCCTGGCCCTGACTCGTGGGTACTCATTAAATCAATAAGATAGGGCATATACAAGTGGGGGGGGGGTTACCAGTATGTTTAACAACTCCATTAGATGTCTCTCTCAACCTTTGATAGTTCATGAGTGTGAAAGCATGTCTTTCTCTCTAGCATTGAACCCTACATTCACATCCTCTAGGACAATACTCGCACGGGTTCAGCCTTTTGGATGACTTTAGATTCCTGTTAACAACTATTTAGCATTGTTCAACAAGTGTTAGGCCTAAATGTGTCTATATATTTCAGCACAAAATGAAATTATTTGCTTCACAACAAATTGCGTGCATTTATAGTCAAGAATAAGATGTGTTTTGAGTGTAATCCTGAAATGTAAAAAATGATACTTTTTATTAAGAAGCATAGAAATAAGTTTATTCGAACCTGTGCGCTCATAGTTGTAGCGTTTGGTTGATCCCAGATGGCTTCTTATTGTGTTCCACATCACTTTACAAGTTATATATCCAAGACTGTCTACTTTGAAGATGCTCTGATTTTCTCTTCCCTTCTCCAAAAGTACATCTTATCACAAAACAAACGTTCACTGGAGATTGAAGGGTTCTTTCCTTGGAGTGTTTCATTGTGATAACAGCTTCCACAAAGAAGGTGATTTCCTCTACACAGTTAGGTACAAAACGCCAAAGTGTGTCCTTGTAAAACTAAACATGTTGCCTGCTTGCAGAAAGGCTTGGCTTGTTAAAATATCGACGTGTTTATCCCATTGCTAATGCTGGAGATAGAGTTTATTGAAAAGTCTGATGTGTTTTAAACATCTGCAGTGTTATCGCTTACCATCTGCCTATTTAACTGACAGAACTAATGTAAGCGTTTCTGCCACGCAGCAACAAGAACCCGGCCAATGAATGGCAAAGTATATAATTATGTGCATCTTCTAAGCAGAACACAAAACATTTTCCTTTTATTTAATGTATGCTGCCAACTGGTCACATGGTCTTTCTCCCGCAGAGCCCGCGCACTGCTCTACCTCTGAGGCTGCTGTCTGGTCACGCCAATGCGAGCCTAACCAATCCTGCAGCTGCTCTCATGCTATTTTCAGCATAAAGAGCAGGATTGGATGGAACATGCTAACCCAGCACTCCTTTTGCAAGTGGGAGCCTGTGTCTGTAATCTCCAGGCTGTTGACACAGCTGCTGGATTGGTTATGTCAAAAGTGCGTATGTCAGGCTGGCCGTTGCAAGACAGCCGGCCAAACCGACATGCATATTCTGCACTTTTTGTTTTATCCCTGCTGCTGCCAATCAAGCAGCAGGAATAACTCCGAACTCCCCCTCCCACAATCACCACAGATCATAAACATTGGTATTGGGCCTATTTTATTAATTTATTTGCATTCATTGTTGGTTTACTGCTGTGCTCACAGCAGGCAGGGTGTCGCTACCTTACCCTAAAGGAAGAACCGCCGCTTTTCTTGACACATTCTGTTATTGTGTGTACTTTTTTAGCTTAAGAGTGTCCACTGGTCAGGACAGACACCGACTCCGTGCTCGATTGAAGTCCTGAAAATTAGCAGAGTTAAGTTCAATTGTTAACTGAGGACAGACGTGATCATATATATCCCAATCTGGGCACTTGAGCGCTATCTATTCCAAGTAACTCCTGATGTCTACATTGACTATTCACTTTCAGAGTTATTAAAAAAAACACACTGAGGTAAACTCAAATTTTTACAGGTTTCAGTTGAAACCATATAGGACTTGGCCCTCTCTGCAGGTTCACCCCCAAACTGTTTGCCTTCATTCCTCCTGATTTCTCAACCTGTTGTTATTGGCTTAACAACTGTGTTCACATTACCACTGCTTATCCGTGCTGTGCTCTCTCCTTTAAACATGGTGATGTTGGCTTACATTCAATTGGCACATTGGCTATGCCCCAGAAGTTTTATTTCTGACAGAAACTTGGCTCCAGGAGAAATCCTCTCCAGATGTTGCCCTGGCCCTGACTCGTGGGTACTCATTAAATCAATTAGATAGGGCATATACAAGTGGGGGGGGGGGGTCACCAGTATGTTTAACAACTCCATTAGATGTCTCTCTCAACCTTTGATAGTTCATGAGTGTGAAAGCATGTCTTTCTCTCTAGCATTGAACCCTACATTCACATCCTCTAGGACAATACTCGCACGGGTTCAGCCTTTTGGATGACTTTAGATTCCTGTTAACAACTATTTAGCATTGTTCAACAAGTGTTAGGCCTAAATGTGTCTATATATTTCAGCACAAAATGAAATTATTTGCTTCACAACAAATTGCGTGCATTTATAGTCAAGAATAAGATGTGTTTTGAGTGTAATCCTGAAATGTAAAAAATGATACTTTTTATTAAGAAGCATAGAAATAAGTTTATTCGAACCTGTGCGCTCATAGTTGTAGCGTTTGGTTGATCCCAGATGGCTTCTTATTGTGTTCCACATCACTTTACAAGTTATATATCCAAGACTGTCTACTTTGAAGATGCTCTGATTTTCTCTTCCCTTCTCCAAAAGTACATCTTATCACAAAACAAACGTTCACTGGAGATTGAAGGGTTCTTTCCTTGGAGTGTTTCATTGTGATAACAGCTTCCACAAAGAAGGTGATTTCCTCTACACAGTTAGGTACAAAACGCCAAAGTGTGTCCTTGTAAAACTAAACATGTTGCCTGCTTGCAGAAAGGCTTGGCTTGTTAAAATATCGACGTGTTTATCCCATTGCTAATGCTGGAGATAGAGTTTATTGAAAAGTCTGATGTGTTTTAAACATCTGCAGTGTTATCGCTTACCATCTGCCTATTTAACTGACAGAACTAATGTAAGCGTTTCTGCCACGCAGCAACAAGAACCCGGCCAATGAATGGCAAAGTATATAATTATGTGCATCTTCTAAGCACAACACAAAACATTTTCCTTTTATTTAATGTATGCTGCCAACTGGTCACATGGTCTTTCTCCCGCAGAGCCCGCGCACTGCTCTACCTCTGAGGCTGCTGTCTGGTCACGCCAATGCGAGCCTAACCAATCCTGCAGCTGCTCTCATGCTATTTTCAGCATAAAGAGCAGGATTGGATGGAACATGCTAACCCAGCACTCCTTTTGCAAGTGGGCGCCTGTGTCCGTAATCTCCATGCTGTTGACACAGCTGCTGGATTGGTTATGTCAAAAGTGCGTATGTCAGGCTGGCCGTTGCAAGACAGCCGGCCAAACCGACATGCATATTCTGCACTTTTTGTTTTATCCCTGCTGCTGCCAATCAAGCAGCAGGAATAACTCCGAACTCCCCCTCCCACAATCACCACAGATCATAAACATTGGTATTGGGCCTATTTTATTAATTTATTTGCATTCATTGTTGGTTTACTGCTGTGCTCACAGCAGGCAGGGTGTCGCTACCTTACCCTAAAGGAAGAACCGCTGCTTTTCTTGACACATTCTGTTATTGTGTGTACTTTTTGAGCTTAAGAGTGTCCACTGGTCAGGACAGACACCGACTCCGTGCTCGATTGAAGTCCTGAAAAGTAGCAGAGTTAAGTTCAATTGTTAACTGAGGACAGACGTGATCATATATATCCCAATCTGGGCACTTGAGCGCTATCTATTCCAAGTAACTCCTGATGTCTACATTGACTATTCACTTTCAGAGTTATTAAAAAAAACACACTGAGCTAAACTCAAATTTTTACAGGTTTCAGTTGAAACCATATAGGACTTGGCCCTCTCTGCAGGTTCACCCCCAAACTGTTTGCCTTCATTCCTCCTGATTTCTCAACCTGTTGTTATTGGCTTAACAACTGTGTTCACATTACCACTGCTTATCCGTGCTGTGCTCTCTCCTTTAAACATGGTGATGTTGGCTTACATTCAATTGGCACATTGGCTATGCCCCAGAAGTTTTATTTCTGACAGAAACTTGGCTCCAGGAGAAATCCTCTCCAGATGTTGCCCTGGCCCTGACTCGTGGGTACTCATTAAATCAATTAGATAGGGCATATACAAGTGGGGGGGGGGTCACCAGTATGTTTAACAACTCCATTAGATGTCTCTCTCAACCTTTGATAGTTCATGAGTGTGAAAGCATGTCTTTCTCTCTAGCATTGAACCCTACATTCACATCCTCTAGGACAATACTCGCACGGGTTCAGCCTTTTGGATGACTTTAGATTCCTGTTAACAACTATTTAGCATTGTTCAACAAGTGTTAGGCCTAAATGTGTCTATATATTTCAGCACAAAATGAAATTATTTGCTTCACAACAAATTGCGTGCATTTATAGTCAAGAATAAGATGTGTTTTGAGTGTAATCCTGAAATGTAAAAAATGATACTTTTTATTAAGAAGCATAGAAATAAGTTTATTCGAACCTGTGCGCTCATAGTTGTAGCGTTTGGTTGATCCCAGATGGCTTCTTATTGTGTTCCACATCACTTTACAAGTTATATATCCAAGACTGTCTACTTTGAAGATGCTCTGATTTTCTCTTCCCTTCTCCAAAAGTACATCTTATCACAAAACAAACGTTCACTGGAGATTGAAGGGTTCTTTCCTTGGAGTGTTTCATTGTGATAACAGCTTCCACAAAGAAGGTGATTTCCTCTACACAGTTAGGTACAAAACGCCAAAGTGTGTCCTTCTAAAACTAAACATGTTGCCTGCTTGCAGAAAGGCTTGGCTTGTTAAAATATCGACGTGTTTATCCCATTGCTAATGCTGGAGATAGAGTTTATTGAAAAGTCTGATGTGTTTTAAACATCTGCAGTGTTATCGCTTACCATCTGCCTATTTAACTGACAGAACTAATGTAAGCGTTTCTGCCACGCAGCAACAAGAACCCGGCCAATGAATGGCAAAGTATATAATTATGTGCATCTTCTAAGCACAACACAAAACATTTTCCTTTTATTTAATGTATGCTGCCAACTGGTCACATGGTCTTTGTCCCGCAGAGCCCGCGCACTGCTCTACCTCTGAGGCTGCTGTCTGGTCACGCCAATGCGAGCCTAACCAATCCTGCAGCTGCTCTCATGCTATTTTCAGCATAAAGAGCAGGATTGGATGGAACATGCTAACCCAGCACTCCTTTTGCAAGTGGGCGCCTGTGTCTGTAATCTCCAGGCTGTTGACACAGCTGCTGGATTGGTTATGTCAAAAGTGCGTATGTCAGGCTGGCCGTTGCAAGACAGCCGGCCAAACCGACATGCATATTCTGCACTTTTTGTTTTATCCCTGCTGCTGCCAATCAAGCAGCAGGAATAACTCGGAACTCCCCCTCCCACAATCACCACAGATCATAAACATTGGTATTGGGCCTATTTTATTAATTTATTTGCATTCATTGTTGGTTTACTGCTGTGCTCACAGCAGGCAGGGTGTCGCTACCTTACCCTAAAGGAAGAACCGCCGCTTTTCTTGACACATTCTGTTATTGTGTGTACTTTTTGAGCTTAAGAGTGTCCACTGGTCAGGACAGACACCGACTCCGTGCTCGATTAAAGTCCTGAAAAGTAGCAGAGTTAAGTTCAATTGTTAACTGAGGACAGACGTGATCATATATATCCCAATCTGGGCACTTGAGCGCTATCTATTCCAAGTAACTCCTGATGTCTACATTGACTATTCACTTTCAGAGTTATTAAAAAAAACACACTGAGCTAAACTCAAATTTTTACAGGTTTCAGTTGAAACCATATAGGACTTGGCCCTCTCTGCAGGTTCACCCCCAAACTGTTTGCCTTCATTCCTCCTGATTTCTCAACCTGTTGTTATTGGCTTAACAACTGTGTTCACGTTACCACTGCTTATCCGTGCTGTGCTCTCTCCTTTAAACATGGTGATGTTGGCTTACATTCAATTGGCACATTGGCTATGCCCCAGAAGTTTTATTTCTGACAGAAACTTGGCTCCAGGAGAAATCCTCTCCAGATGTTGCCCTGGCCCTGACTCGTGTGTACTCATTAAATCAATTAGATAGGGCATATACAAGTGGGGGGGGGGGTCACCAGTATGTTTAACAACTCCATTAGATGTCTCTCTCAACCTTTGATAGTTCATGAGTGTGAAAGCATGTCTTTCTCTCTAGCATTGAACCCTACATTCACATCCTCTAGGGCTCCATTTACCGCCCCCCTGGGCCCCACAATAGGGTTTATTCAAGCTCTTCCTGAACAAGTGGCTGATCTAGTTGGTAGTAAATCTAACTTTACTGTTCTTGGCGATTTTAAAATTCACGCAGACAAACCAAGTAATGCTGCGGCTTAGAAACTACTTACAGGTCTTAAGGCACTAGGTCTCACACAGATGATTAATGAGCCCACACATACCAAAGGTCACATGATCGACCTCATTTTCAGCAACATATTAGAACTTTCAGCACAGACACCCCTTCCTCTGTCATGGTCTGACCACTGTTTAATTAGGCTCATGATACCCAATACCACCGTTGACACAGGTCGGCTAGCAAACAAGTTATCTGGTTGACACTGGTCTAAGCTAATCTGCAAGGAATGGATCTCTGCCCTTGAGAACACTAGAGCCATTCTCCTTTATTATACCCTAAGCTCAGTGGACAAATTCAATGAATGGATCTCCACATCCTTAGATTCTTAGATTCCGTATTATCAATAAAAACTATCACCCGAGGTGCAGCCCATGAAAAATCGCCATGGCTCACTCCTCCGCTATTGCTGCTAAAAAATGAGTGTAAACGCCTTGAAAGAAGGTGGAGGAAAACTTATGATATATTTGCAAAAAACAAATATAGGAAAGCAATTAGATACTTCCATACAGAAATTAAAGCCACACAGTCATCATATAGTGCATCTAAAATAT
This sequence comes from Pleurodeles waltl, assembly GCF_031143425.1. NCBI lineage: Eukaryota > Metazoa > Chordata > Amphibia > Caudata > Salamandridae > Pleurodeles > Pleurodeles waltl. The sequence goes on from NC_090444.1 coordinate 309,760,952, forward strand.
ATCAGTCCTCAAACTCTCCCAAAGAAATCTCAATATATAAAGAAATCATTCAAGTGCCCTCTCATACCAATCTCACTGAAGCCTCCAAGGAGCATAGCGATAACTTGGCCTGTTTCTTTCAAAAGAAAATTCTTGATATCTATTCAGCTTCCCCAGTTGCGACCACCCAGAATGATGAACTTGCAGGCCAGGCTCAGGTTCTAAACTCCAGAGATCCTCTATTAGATCTTCTGCCTCTTATGAAGGAATCAGTAATTAACTTGTTACACATTAAAAATATCAGGATCTCCACTGGACCCTGCCCCTCATCACATTTTGGAATCAGGTTCAGACATGATTGCCCCTGCCCTGACTAAAGCCCTTAACGAGTCTTTAATAACTAGCCTTATTCAGTCACATTGGAAACATGCTATCATTAAACCTTTATTTAAAAAAGCTTCATCTAGATACAGCCTTTTGGAGTAAGTAGAGGCAAATTTCTCTCTTGCCTAGAGCAGCTAAATTGATTGAAAAACTTGTCAATATACATCTGTCAGGTTTTCTTGATGAACACAAGAACCTTCATCATACTCAAATGGGTTTCAGATCCCAACATAGTACTGAGACTGCCCTTCTGGCAGCAGTCAAAGATGTTTGATGACGACTGGATTTAGGAGGCGCTGCTGCCATCATTCTATTTGACCTAAGTGCTGCTTTTAACACCGTAGATCATAACATTCTGCTTCATAGAATGTTCCATGCAGGCATCAAGGGGCGCTTTGATATGGGTCTCCTCCTTTTTGAGGGATAGAACCTTTCAGGGTCTCAATCGCTCCTTTTTTCCAATAGCCTCCCTCTCGGCTGTGGCGTGCCCCGGGGCTCCTCTCTCAGCCCTAAGTTGTTTAATATCTATATGTCCCCTCTGACTGAGATTGTGTAGCATTATGGCATGTCACTGGTTTCCTATGCGGATGACACACAGCTGGACTTCTCATTTTCAACCATCTCTAAGACAGGTCAGCCCAACCTGACACCCTGTCTTCAAGCAGTTGCTAGATGGATGGCCAGCTGTAAACCTAAGCTGAATGGATCAAAAACAGAAGCCATGCTGGTGGGTAAATATGGCCCACTCAAATCCCCTTCTTTGCTCCCTGATGGGTTGGAAGGCCTGTCTCCAACAAAAGACAACATAAAGTCCTTGGGTGTTTGGCTGGACTCTGACCTTACTCTGGACTATCAATCTAAAAGGTGGCAGCCACCTGTTTTAGTCTAATAACACTTCTAAGAAAAGTCTTTAAGATACTTCCTGTTAAAGCCAAAAGGCTAATCACTCAGACTCTCATAATTTCAGGGCTGGATTATGGAAATATCCTGTATCTGAATTCTCCTTGATATGTACTAAAAAGGCTTCAGGTGGTGCAGAACACCGCAGTACGTTTACTCATTAAGATCCTCAGACACCTGTCTACAAAACCTGCTTTTGTTTCCCTTCACTGGCTCCCTGTGGAACAATGAATTAACTTCAAGACCCTCAGCACTTTGCACAGAGCTCTGCATAATGAGGGTCTGGCCTTCCTTAAATAAATTGCAACACCCTATATATCCCTCAAAGGGCCCTTAGATCCTCAACGGTCTCCCTAAGTAATGTTCCAAGGAGTAAGAAAGTAAGATGGGGAGGTCAATCTTTAGCATTTAAAACCTCAAATCTCTGGAACTCCCTTCCCTTGGAGCTCCATCAAGATAGTCAAACAATATCCTTTTGCAAGAACTTGAAGACCCTTCTGTTCACAGCATAAGTTATCTCCTTGTCGTTCTGCTTCCTCTCTAGCGCTGAGAGGCCTTCGGGTAGCCATGTGCTTTACAACCTCCTAAGCTAAACTAAACTAAACATTGATCTTACTTGTGTGCCCCTGGTAAAGTGGTACTACAGGTGCCCGGAGCCTGTAAATTTAATGCTACTTGTGCACATGCAGCACTTATTGTGCCAACTACTTACGAAGCCTTTTAAACATGTCTTTGCAAACTGCTTGTGCAGTTTTAAACTACCATTTTGATCTGGCAAATTAAACCATTTTCCAGACACAACCTTCCTTTTTAACACATATGTCACCTCTAGGGTAGGCCCTGAACAGCCCATAGGTCAGGGTGCACTTCGTTTAAAAATGTGCACATGTATCTTATAGTTTTACATTTCCTAGTAGTGAAAAAAAGCCTAAATTGTTTTTTTCACTATTGCAAAGCCCACCTCCCCCAAAGGATATCATTGGGTTACATTATTTCATTTAATAAGTGATAACTTTTTTTGTGAGAGCAGGTGGGAATGTCATGTTTGGTGTCTGAGGAATTGTGTTTAAAAATCCACTTTAATGGTAAAGTTGGATTTTAAGTCACAGTTCTGAAAAAGCCCATTTTTAGAAAGTTGCCATTTTCTTTTCCTAACCAGTTGGTGCCTGCAGTCTGTTCCTGGATCACATGACTAAATGTAGCTGGACGTTGTGTATTACTACTAGACAGCATCACAATAGAGGGTCTAGGACATGAGCCACCCTGGTTATTAGAGTGGGGGGCAAAGCTGTCACTTACCACACTTACCCATCAAAGGCACTGACCAGGCTCACACACAAAAGACTTCACAGTAGCCAAGAACAACTGGGACCAGGGCAGATAGACAGACCCCTCTCTAGGGGGAACTCAAGAGCTATCTTACACTTCAAAGTGGGCATAAGGTTTAAAAAAGGGGACCCTCAGACCCACTCTTCAGTACATTCCGGGACCTGTCAATACTACAGAAGATGGATGCCCTGCTGCCCCGCTTCTTTAGGCCTGCCTTCCTCACTGGGAAGGAATTCTGAACCTGCTCTATTCATCGCAGGTTGAGTGATTCCAAGGGTCGGCCGACTGAACTCCTGTTCTGAACTACAGGGACATAACAAGCTCTTGAGGCCTCCCTGCATTTGCCCAGCTGACCTGCAGCCTGGACTTGCAGCTGGAACAGCTTGAGCTCTGCTGGCCTTGGCAAGAGTGAATTCTTGATCCCCAAGAGGTATCCTACCCCGTTCTGGACACTTAGCTGGCATCAGAGTGCACTTCTCTTACTCAAAAGGGAGAAATCCTGAAGTTTTGGTCTCTTTGCGACCACAAACATGCCAGTTCGCACAATGATCATTCCACCTGTACTGACCACCAATGATAATCTCAATCCTGTTCCTGAAAGCAGAGGAGATTGTTATTTTAGCACTGCAAACTCTTTGTTGATGCCATTTTCAGGGGAAAAAACACAAGCCTTCTTCTGAAACCCTTTTGAAAAAAAAAAAATATTTTGCTGAATTTTGGATAATTTGTTGGTCCTCTAGAATCCCTGGGATGTTGGAATCAAAAGACGCAAATTTGGTGTTGGTAGCATATGTGGACATAAAGTTATGAGGGCATAAGTGAGAACTGCCCCAAATAGCCAAAAAAAAAGGCCTGGCACCTGAGGGGGAAAAGGCCTGGCAGCGAAGGGTTAAATGAAGATTGAACTATATACATAGCGTATGTATATGGTGTGAATGTCAACATGTGGGATGCCATATGCATTGGATGTTAACTTGACAAGAAAGAAATGCACAGATTTAACCACATCCCTTCTTTCCCTTTGGCCATGCAGTGAATAGAAAGTGTGCCTTATCCAAATTTGCCAGCAGCACTGAGCTGTGGTTGATTATAAAGATTGATTTGCTCTTTGGTTTCTCTGTTCCAAATAGAACATGGCCCAATGAGACCACAATCTTTGGCATGGCATTTGGGTGGCAGGAGAAGCATTTGTATTGTCCCACTGCTCCAGTAAAATTGAAGGAAAAAGCATGAAAGCAAAAAGGAAATCCACTGAGGGTGTGGAAGGCCCTCCCATTCCTGTACCTCCTTTAAGTGAACCTATATCTGTTGCTTGATTGAGATTCAGCAGTTGTGGACTTCAATCCATCTTTTCTGCCTTGGTGAGCCTTGGACCGGTGCAGCCTCTCGGACAATCTGGTCATTCCTCAACACCAGTCGTGTGAGCCCTCAGGAGATTGTCAGGCACCACAGTAATATTTGCTCTTCAGCAGTCTTTGCACAACTCACACTTGAACAAAACAGGGAGAGGAGGAGGTCCCCATCATAACATGGTCACGTCACTCTGTATGCTCCTCATGCTGGAAACACGCTGGGAATCTCCTCCTGGACGGTTTCACCTCCTGCAGGGACAGAAAGGCAAACTCTTTCTTTTTGTCAGCAGGCATTCAGCCTTCTAGAGACTTTTGGCAGGCTCCTCCAGAAGAAAGCGCCAACTTCATGTGATGTACTCTTACCTCTGGGAGGCTGGTCCTATGGCTGACACCATCCCCAACTCTTCGAGTACCCTGTAGATCACTCCATTCCTTGGTCAAAAGAAACATGGGACTAGAATAAAGTGGCTTGGTTTTGATCACACATTTATACACCTTTTTCTGAAAGGTGTTATGGAGCCACTGTCTAAGACTTCAAAACCTGTTTGCGTTGGCTCACTTTCAAATAATTTTCAGGCCTTAATGCACCATTGTTATCAAAGCAGAAAGCAGTAGGGCTGGCTCCAAGCAGAATAATCCACGACTTGGTCACAATAGAGCAGTGGTCTTCAAACTGGGGGTCGCAACCCCCAGGGGGGCCGTGGAGTCCTGGAAAGGGGGTCGCACATTTCCCCAGCCTATCCTCAAAATGCCTCAGCTGAACTTTGAGTCTCCTGTGCTGTGAAAGCCGCACAGACAGCTAAGGAGGCCTTCCCAGGACATCTGCTTCCTGAATGAAATGCAAATGTGCTCTACGAGCTCATCTGCAAATGTAAAGGGTGCTTGGGAGCAGCTTTAAATGATCAAATCACTCAAAGCTTTGCGATGACAAATATTTATTCTTTTTGAGGGTAGTGAAAAGAGTTAACAACTGCGCTCTGAAGTGCGTGCTTTTAATTGTAATTGTTTTTCCACAGTGCTTACTTCACCTGAAGGTGTTGAAGGGACAGCTATTTAAAAAAAAGGTATTGCATATGCTCTGATATTACTTAAATCTACATTTTGGAACCACAGTTTTATCTTAAACCTTTTTGTAGTGGCCTATCTTATACTGTGTGTAATGCAAGTATAAAATAATGCCTTACATATTCACAGTGCTTTCTGACACAGGCAGTGACCTTGTGACACTAAAAATACACAAGTCACTATTCTCAACTGGACTAACCAAGATTTAGTTCTGTTGCTCTCTGGTTGCACGCAGACCTCTGCAGTGCATTAACTAATAGAGGTTTCATAGTGCATTTACCAATGAGTAACAACTTTCTTTTATTTATTTTTCATTTAAGCTGGCTGTTATTTTATATGTAGCTACCTGACAGTGAAAGACCTAAAAAAAACGTAGAGAATATTTGGGGTTTATTTATGAGGCGCTTTTTTATACGCTCTAGCGGCGCAAGCCTCTCAATCATACCTATGAGGTGACGCAAAGCCACCCTGAGTGGCTTTGAATGGCCTTGTAGATATGGAGTACGGCAAAGCAGCGCAAGCCGCTGCATTGCATTACTTTGCATCGAGGAGGCGTTCCATGGGAGTAGTGGTGGGTGTTCCCATGCAACAAAGATGGATTTTGACGCTGCCCCAGATTTACAAAATCACGTAAACTGGAGCAGTGCCAAAACCTTACGCCTCCCCAGAGCAAGCATAATGAGGAGAAATGTTTTCATTTCTCCTTGTTTTTTTCTCTTTCCATGTGTGTTGCATTCTGCCGCACATATAGAAAGAGGTACAATGCCTCTCTGGATTGTTTTTGTGCTGGAAGGTGCCCCTTCCTGCACAAATACAAGCCTGCCTATATTGGTGCTAGGCAACAATTGCGCACCAGCGCAGTGGGAAAGGACATAAATGCACTGTATTTCATAAATACGATGCATTCCTGCCCTTATGTATTGGCGTGGGGGAGTGTAGCAAGAAGACTTGTGGCACTGTCCTATGCCAAATCCTCATAAATGAGTACCTTCGTTTTTAGCCACACCCTTGACCATGCCCCCACACTCACTGACCTTTGGTTTGCTAAACACTGTTTAATATTATTTCCTCACAGTAAAAATGATTTGCTGTGGGAAATGGGGACGTTTATTATTGTTGTTGATGATGAGGAGTACCAGGTTCTAGAATTTTTTATCAGAAGGGGGTCCTTACACCTAATTTTTTTTAAGAGGGGGTCCCGGCATCAAAAAGTTTGAAGACCTCTGCAATAGAGTATGAAATGTTTGCACATAGCTTTCAACAGCCTTCCAGAAGGAGTAACCAGGAACAATAGGGCAGGTCCTATCTAGACACATACTGACCTTAAACACACACTTTATCAGCATCAATAACAAAACTCTCACTCAGCAGAAGAAACAGGAATTCTTCAGTTTGTGATGGAAACTTCATGGAGATGCCCTGAAGGGCAATGACCCAGTGGCACAATGCTCCTTTCATCTATTACTGCTGTTTATTCTCTAATGTTCCATACTTGCCATCAGCTTCATCTTTCTTCGGCCATATTCAGTAGTGACTGGCTGCATGGCATTGCTTCTATTTCCTCCCTTTTGAGACCATTCCCCCAAACCACCAAGGGCAGGAGACCCCCTCAGGATGCCACACATGGCTCTCCATGCTTGAGGTTGGTAGCAGAACCTTGCCTATAGACAACCCTAGAAATAGCCCCACCAGGTGCAGCCAACCACTGTACACAGCATCACAGAGTGTAGTCGTTTATAGAGACAAACCTTTTTGGGGTTCTTAAGGTTTGGTTGCAAACAACCACCTATAAACATTTCAACCATTGTTGTTTTCTCTATTGATGGAATTTACAATTAGATTCCGCTATGTTCTCTTTTCCAAATACTGGGATTCTTGTCCCTTCACCAGATGTTATTTCAAACTCCATACAGTATAGATGCACTTGTGTGGATTATATTCTGCTACTTCCTACAACACCTCTTATGACACATTCTGGAGTTTGTATGATTCATGCTGTTCTGCTTCTTTTCAATTAATTTTTTATCTTGCAGTAACTTGCCATAGTACTTGTGATACTTTGACTGAAGGTGTCAAAATATGGTTGATGTTTTGAAAGAGTCCTTACTAAACTTTGGTCACATAACTTGCTGGTGACCCAGAATGTATTCAGCTTCTTCTACCCAGTGGATGAATCAAGATCTCCAGCTTGTCAGATTGTTTCTGTACTTCTCCAATCTTCTCAAAGCACTGGGATTCGTCCTCCTCTTGAGAGGAAGGGGATGGTCAAATAATTTATTCTTTACCTATTTGAGCCATGTTTTTCTAAATGGGGCAGTGAGCAACAATTTCCTTTCTTCAGTTCTTCTATTCTTGTCAAAATAATGGATCTGCCTTGTGTTACAAAGAAAAGGTATGCAGTCGAAGGTCACTTAATCTTTTGGCCAATGGAAAGCTTAAATTGCTTTTTAAAATGTAAAATAGTCTTAAATCATGACAGGCAGTCTGTGGATTTTAGAAGTCTTGCCTCATTCCTAGGTATGTTGAGGCTGTGGTCTTACGTACTCAGTGCATAACAAAACAAGTGAGTTCACTAAGACCACCTGTTAGACCTGACAGCCTTAGGGTGGTTGCCCCTAACTTTTTGCGTGCCTCCCTCCACTTTTTAGATACGGTTTGTACTGGCTTTAAGACTCTGCGCACTTTACCACTGCTAACCAGTGCTAAAATGCATATGCTCTCTCCCTTTAAACAGGATAACATTGGATCATACCCAATTGGATTATTTAATTTACTTAAGTACAATATATGTGCCCAGGGCCTGTAGATTAAATGCTACTAGTGGGCCTGCAGCACTGATTGTGACACCCACTTAAGTAGCTCCTTAACCTTGCCTCAGGCCTGCCATTGCAAGGCCTGGGTGTGCAGTTTCACTGCCAATTAGACTTGGCATTTAAAAGTACTTCCCAAGCCTAAAACTCCCCTTTTTCTACATATAAGTCACACCTAAGGTATGCCCGAGGTAACCCACAGGGCAGGGTACTGTGTAGGCAAAAGGCAGGACATGTACTTGTGTAGTTTACATGTCCTGGTAGTGTAAAACTCCTAAATTCATTTTTACACTGCTGTGAGGCCTGCTCCCGTGATAGGCTAACATTGGGGCTACCCTCATATACTGTATGAGTGGTAGCTGCTGATCTGAAAGGAATAGGAAGGTGATAGTTAGTATGGCCAGAATGGTGATACAAAATCCTGCTGACTGGTGAAATTGGATTTAACATTACTATTTTAGAAATGCCACTTTTAGAAAGTGAGCATTTTTCTGCACTTAAATCATTCTGTGCCTTACAGTCTATGGCTGGCTGGGTTCAGTTGACAGCTCCCTTGTGCATTTACTCAGACACCCCCCAAACACAGGGTACTCAGCCTCACTTGCATACATCTGCATTTTAAATGGGTCTTTCTGGGCTGGAAGGGTGGAGGGCCTGACACTTACATGTCAAAGGACAGTAGCCTACCCTCACACAAAGGACTCCCACACCCCCTACTGGGACCCTGGCAGACAGGATTTAACCTTGTGCACTTCCAAGTCACTCTTTGAAGTCCCCCCAACTTCAAAGGCACATTTGGGTATTTAAACAGGGCCTCTGCCCCTACCAACTCAGGCACTTCCTGGAGAAGAGAACCTGAACCAGAATCTGAAACCTTCCCAGAAGAACTGCCTGGCTGCCCAAAGGACTCACCTGACTGCTTTCTGTGAAGGACTGCTGCCTTGCTGTTGTCCTGCTGCCTTGCTGCTCTCTGGCTGTGCTGAGGAATGCTCTCCAAGGGCTTGGATAGAGCTTGACTCCTATTCCCTGAATTCTCAGGACCAAAAAGACTTCATCTCTACAAGAAGGACTCCTTGTGCAGCGAAAATCGACGCACAGCCTGCCAGAAACAAAGCACAGCCTGCTTCGTGGTGAAAAATTCACCTAAGTGAATGTCACAATCAGTGCTGCAGGCCCGTTAGTAGCATTTAATCTACAGGCCCTGGGCACATATAGTGCATTTTACTAGGGACTTATAAGTAAATTAAATAATCCAATTGGGTATGATCCAATGTTATCCTATTTAAAGGAAGAGAGCATATGCACTTTAGCCCTGGTTAGCAGTGGTAAAGTTCGCAGAGTCCCTGCGTGAAAACTAAATGATGCATCGCTGTGTGCGGCCCAAGAAATTGACGCACACCTCCCTGTTTTCACGCAGCTCCTCCTCTGCAGTTCTTTGCGGAGATTTTGAATGCAAACCAGGTACTTTGTGCTTGAAAGAGACATTTATTGTTTTTAAAAGACTAGAGACTCTTTATATCACTTTTACAGTGAAATCTCAACATATACTTATAGCATTTGAATAGTTTTGATCTGCATCTTATTAGATGAATATTATATATTTTTCTAAACACTGTGGTGTATTTTTGTGGTGCTATAATTTTGTTATTGCATGATTTATTGCACAAATACTTTACACATTGCCTTCTAAGTTAAGCCTGACTGCTCAGTGCCAAGCTACCAGAGGGTAGACACAGGATATTTTGAATTGTGTGTGTCTTACCCTGACTAGAGTGAGGGTCCTTGCTTGGACAGGGGGTAACCTGACTGCCAACCCAAGACCCCATTCCTAAAACCACCCCTCCAAAATTAACTCTGATGTCAGTCTACCCTTAAGTGAACATTTTATGATGCTAATTGGTAGTTTTTTAAGCTGAAATGGTCACTCAATAAATTAATAGTCCAGGGTTTATTTTCTGAGAGTATATCTCGAAACATGCTTAACAGGGACCGTAGTCCACAGCCTCAATAATGAGGCTTCAGACTTTGAAACTCATGGCCCAGCGTTGAACCCCCTTCCATAGACCATGAGTCTGGGATGGAAACAATGGTCTACTGAATGGGCCACCACATTGGTCTAACAGTTTATAGTCCATTATCAAGGCTGTGGGATCGAAAGGTGACAAAAGGTTCCTATACTCTGGGGCCTCCATAGGAGGGCCAAGGAATATGAAACTCATGGACCTGTGCTAGGTCCTATTCCATAGTCTGTGGTCCTGATACAGAGTATTATGGAGCGTAAATGAAGGGGCTCAATGGTTGCAAGTTTTCACTCAGAAGATTGCTTTTAGTTGGTTTGATGTAAATCTGTTCTGTAGTTTTTTGTGATATCTGGTTTGATGTAAGCCTGTTCTGTACTTTTTGTGATATCACCATTTCAAGGAACATTGGCAAAGCCAATAGGTTGTGCCTTTGCAAGAGCTATTGGCTTTGTCAATGTTTCTCTAATTTTAAAAATTCTGCCCAGTATGTCTCAATACGTTGAGGTCCCACAAAAAGCAATTCTCAAAGCCAAAAGGTCCCAAAGGCGAGACCTACTGGATTTGCCAATGTTTGTTTACTTTAAGACATGTTGCACAGCAGCCCATGCTGCTTTGCATTATGCCCTAAAACAACACAGTGGGTTTGGGGTGGTAAGCAACTGTCTCTGGGGGAAGGGTATGGTGTTAAGGCCCAATCTGCTAACTGAGGAGTCAGGTTTGAATGTTAGTGTCAGCTCCACATCCTGTGATTCATGTCAAATCTTTTACTCCCCATGCCTAAAAACCAGAAATAAATGCAACCTTGTGTAATGTAACTGGTGCTCATGTAAAGAGCTCCAATAACTTTAGGTCAAGGTTGAGCTCGTATAAATGTTGAAAAAGCAAAAAGAAGCTTGTCTTGGATGGGTCTCCTTGCCTGTCTTCTTCCACAACTCGTTAGATAAGTAAATCATTTTTTAAAAATGTTATTTAAAAAAGTGCATTGCTTCACAATTGAGACCATCTAAAAAACAGCTTTTTCTCAGTGAAGTTGTTTAATATTAGGGAGGGTACTATGAGAAACACAAAACATTTGATTGTAGAATATGGCAACTAAAGAAAATGAATTGAAGTTGTGTTTTTTTGCTGGGCATTTAGCTCCCTCAAGTGGACCATCTCTGTAGGGAGCATGAATCCTAATTTTTGCTTAGAGTCTTTAAGAAACAAAATCATTGTGTCCTGTTGACAGAAATATTTTCTTGAATGTGAAATGACAGGACATAAATGTTTAAGTGATTTATGTTTTTCTCAAATACAACTTTATTTTGGGGAGGATGACACCATCGAGAGAGTGTGTTTGTGGGGGGTTGTTTCAAACAATGGCCAGAGATGGACCTTATAAAAACATGAGCACTAGTGTGTAGTGTTCATGCACAAAGAAAACAAGGAGCTCCTCAAGAGGGAGCAGTTGATATGCACAATACTTGATCCCTGCTCTGGGGGAGTGCTAGACACAAAAGGAGACATGATGCCATGGACAAATGGGGACAAAGGATATGAGACCGACAATGGAGTGAGCAAAGGGTAAGCCTCTGGGTGAGCCCATATATTAAACACAACGTGTCTCTTCAAGACAGCACATGCTTTGTCTAGCTGAGATCTAAATTGGTGTTGTATGGAAATCAAAGACTTCACAGTCAAAAATGTTTTTTTATTCACCTATAACTGTAGACCATTTGACAAATTCGTAAAATATTTGACAGATGCTTAGCATGTTTAACTTACTTTTGGCAGTTTAAATTTGGGAAGATGCATAAAGGAGGCACACTTAAAAAAGTGAGTCATAAAAAGTGTTCAGTTACTAATAACTATGGCATTCATTTAGGAGTTCAAAATAAATATGTCAAACATTTGCCAAGCTTTGTCTTATCAGCAGATTTGTGCAGATCCACGTAGGAGCACATTTTAAAGGTTGGATGCAGGAAGCTGGCTCTGTATATACTGTATCAATATGAGATATAGGGGGTCGGCCGGGCCGCCGCCAATGCGGCCGCACTCCTGTCGTGGCCATAATGAGATCCCAGCTGGGCCGGCGGGCGGAAACCTGGTTTCCGCCCGCTGGTCCAGCAGGGATCTCAGCTGCAACACAGGAGCCGGCTCCAAATGGAGTCGGCGGTGTTGGGGCTGTGCGATGGGTGCAGTTGCACCCGTTGCGCTTTTCACTGTCTGCACAGCCGACAGTGAAAAGCTGCACAGGGACGTGGCAGGAGGCCCCTGCACTGCCCATCCCCAGGGGCCCCGCGACTGCCCTTTCCGCCAGCCTTTTCGTGGCGGTTCTTACCACCATGAAAAGGCTGGCGGGAAACCACCGGTCCCGGCGGTGGAACCGCGGCGCTTCCGCCACGGTCGTAATCCCCCCTGGAAGCACCGCCAGCCTGTTGGCGGTGCTTCCTCCAAAACAGCCCTCCAGGGTCAAAGACCGCCAGGGTTGTAATGACCCCCATAGTGTGCACAGAGTCCAGGAGTTACCCAAGAGGCTTGACAGAGGCAATACTAGATAATACTAATGCTCTATTTGTGGTAGTGTGGTCAAGCAGTTAGTCTTAAGCATCTGTTGTGCACACACAGACAATAAGAGAAACACAGACTCAATGACTTAACTCCAGACCAATAGGAGTTTGATATAGAAAAATATTGTTTCTTAATGTATTTCTAGAACCACAAGATTCAATTAGCAGGTAAGGACATTAAATGAAAGATAGTTTGCATAAGTATAAAAGTACAGTACAGTTTTGGAGGTAAGTAATCAACTTACAGGTTCAGTCTGCGGGGCATAGGTAGCCCACGTTGGGGGTTCAAGATAACCCCAAACACCCAGCACCAGCAACACAGGGCCGGTTAGGTGCAGAGGTCAAATAGGAGCCAGAATAACATGGGCCCCTATGGAGACAGGGGGTACTCCGGTCTGCTTGCCGGTAAGTACCCGCATTGTCGGAGGGCAGACCAGGGGGGCTTAGAGGTGCACTAGGAGGGCCTTGGGTAGGCACCAAACACGCACCCTGAGCGGCAAGCAGAGGCTGGGTGCAGGGTGCAGACAGGAAGTCAAGTTCACAATGGAACTCTACGGCGGGACCCAGGTGTCATTGATGCACTGCAGGCAAGGCACAGGGGGACTTGTTGGAGGAGGCTGGCCTGGCTTTTAGTAGGTACCTTGTGGTACGTACACCTTGGGCCAGGTCCAGTTATCCCTTATTAGTAGATTATAAGTGTTCTAGAAGCTTAGGCTGATAGAGGTAGCTATAGCAGAGCAGCTTAGGCTGAACTAGGAGACATGCAAAGCTCCTACTATACCACTTAAATCTCTATATCATAAGAAAACACAATACTCAGAGTTACTAAAAATAAAGGTACTTTATTTTAGTTACAATATGCCAAAAGTATCTCAGAGGATATACTCCCTTAGGAGGTAAGTAATATACACAAAATATACACACACAAACCAAAATCAGGTAAGTGACAGTTAGAAAAGTAGTGCAAAAAGTGTAGAACACAATAGAATGCAAAAGGGAGAAATAGGCCTAGGGGCAACACAAACCATATACTCCAAAAGTGGAATGTGAACCACGAATGGAACCCAGGCCTAGAGTAGTGTGTAAAGGGTTGCTGGGAGAGTAAGAAAACACTAAGGGTGTCCAAGATACCCCACCCCAAGACCCTGAAAAGTAGGAGTAAAGTTACCCTACTACCCCATAAAGACAGTAAAGTCAAGATAGGGGATTCTGCAAGGACAACAACTGACTGCAAATCACTGAAGACGGATTCCTGGGCCTGAGGACCTGTAAAGGAAGGGGACCAAGTCCAAGAGTCACGCAAGTGTCCAGGGGGGGCAGGAGCCTACTAAACCACGGATGAAGGTGCAAAAAGGCTGCCTCCTGGTGGAAGAAGCCAAAGATTCTGCAACAACAGAAGGTGCCAGGAACTTTTCCTTTGGTCAGAAGATTTCCCACGGTGTGCTGGAGGATGCAGAGTTGTTTCTATGCAGAAAGACCACAAACAAGCCTTTCTAGCTGCAAGAGTCATGGTTGAGGATTTTGGGTGCTGCCAGTGCTCAGGAAGGACCAGGAGGTCACCCCTTGGAGGAGGAGACAGAGGGGGCACTCAGCGATACAGAGAGCCCATGCAGAAGCAGTCAGCACCTGCAAAAGCACCTGAACAGGCATTCAGAAGACCTGAGGACGATGGTCGACTCAGAACAACAAAAGAGGGTCCCACGATGTCGGAGTCACACTCAGCGAGGTGGGCAATGCATGATGGAGTGCTGGGAACCTGGGCTAGGCTGTTCACAAAGGAAGTCTTCCAAAAGTGCACAGAAGCCCGAGCAGCTGCAGTTCACGCAGTATACAGGATTACTATCTGGCGTGGGGAGGCAAGGACTTACCTCCACCAAATCTGGACAGAAGGGCCACTGGACTGTCGAGGACACTTGGATCCAGCTCCTGTGTTCTAGGGACCATGCTCGTCAAGATGAGAGGGGACCCAGAGGAGTGGGGATGCAGAAGTTTGGTGTCTGGGTTGGTAGGGGGAAGATTCCGTTGACCCACTGGAGATTTCTTCTTGGTTTCCAGTGCAGGGTGAAGGCAGACAGCCCTTAGAGCATGCACCACCAGGAAACAGTCAAGAAAGCCGGCAGGATGAGGCGCTACAATGTTGCTGGTAGGCTTCTTGCTATTTTGTTGCGGTTTTGCAGGCGTCCTGGAGCAGTCAGTGGTCGATCCTTGGCAGAAGTCAAAGAGAGAAGTGCAGAGGAACTCTGGTGAGCTCTTGCATTCGTTATCTGCTGAGATACCCACAGGAGAGACCCTAAATAGCTTGCAGAGGAGGATTGGCTACAGAGAAAGGTAAGCACCTATTAGGAGGGGTCTCTGATTTCACCTGCTGGCACCGGCCACTCAGAGGTGTCCATTGTGCCCTCACACCTCGGCATCCAAGATGGCAGAGGTCTGGGACACACTGGAGGAGCTCTGGGCACCTCCCCTGGGAGGTGCTGGTCAGGGGAGTGGTCACTCCCCTTTCCTTTGTCCAGGTTAGCGCCAGAGCAGGGCTTGGGGGATCTCTGGCCCGGTGTAGACTGGCTTATGCAAAAAGGGAACCATCTGTGCCCTTGAAAGCATTTCCTGAGGCCAGGAGAGGCTACTCCTCCCAGGCCCTTCACACCTATTTCCAAAGGGAGAGGGTGTAACACCCTTTCTCAGAGGAAATCCTTTGTTCTGCCTTACTGGGACTGTACTGCCCAGGCCCCAGGGGGGCAGACACCTGTCTGAGGGTTGGCAGCAGCGGTAGCTACAGAGAAAACCCCAGAAAGTTAGTTTGGCAACACCCTGGCTCTCTGCTGGAGACCCAGGGATGCATGGAACTGTCCCTCCAATACCAGAATGGTATTGGGGTGATAATTCTATGATTCTAGACATGTTACATGGCCATGCTCGGAGTTACCATGGTGACACTACATATATGTATTGACCTATATGAAGTGCACGCGTGTAATGGTGTCCCTGCACTCACAAAGTCCGGGGAAATTGCCCTGAACAATGTGGCGGCACCTTGGCTAGTGCCAGGGTGCCCTCACACTAAGTAACTTTGCACCTAACCTTCACTAAGTGAAGGTTAGACATATAGGTGACTTATAAGTTACTTATGTGCAGTGAAAATGGCTGTGAAATAACGTGGACGTTATTTCACTCAGGCTGCAGCCCACAGGGATCTCCTGGAACCCCAATACCCTGGGTACCTAGGTACCATATACTAGGGAATTATAAGGGTGTTCCAGTGTGCCAATCAGAATTTGTCAAATTAGTCACTAGCCTGCAGTGACAATTTTAAAAGCAGAGAGAGCATAAACACTGAGGTTCTGGTTAGCAGAGCCCCAGTGATACAGTTAGGCACCACACAGGGAACATATACAGGCCACAAACTATGAGCACTGGGGTCCTGGCTAGCAGGATACCAGTGACACATATCAAACACACTGACAACATAGGGTTTCCACTATGAGCACTGGAGTCCTGGCTAGCTGGATCCCAGTGACACATAGGCAAAAACAAACAGACATACAGTAAAAATGGGGGCAACATGCCAGACAAGATGGTACTTTCCTACACTTGTCGGGCAAGCCACCGACTCGGCAAGGAGGAGGGCCCCTTGCTGGTCACTGCTGCACTGCTGGTTGGATTTCTCGAGGCTGGGGGCTGCAGGTGCAGTGCTTCTCCAGGCGTCGGAAATCTTCGTCCCGGGCAGTCGTGATCAGGGGGGTCCTCAGGATTTCCTCTGCAGGCGTCGTCATGGATGGGTGGAGAGGTCAGCCCAGGGTGGACACTTAGTTGGAATCACCTGGGATCCTCTCTGGATATTTGCGCCACCTGGATACGGGCTGTGGGCGTCAAGTGCAGAGTGGTTTGGACTCACACTTCTGGAGTGAGGTGGGAGTCCCTTGGAAGTAGTTTCCTCTTCTTTTTGTTGGACAGGTCTGCTGTCCATGGGAGTTTCTTGGTCCTCGATGATGTAGGCAGTCCCCTGGAGATTTTTCAGGGGTCGCTGGTCCTGTAGAACGCGTCACTTTTCCTGTGCAGGAGATGGGCCGGTAGGGGTGGGGCCGAGTCAGTTGTTATCTCCTTTTCTTCTCTGTGGGGTCTCATCAGTCCTTCTTCTTTTCTTGAGTTCATCAGGAATCTGAATACCTTGGTTCATGGAACCCCTAAGTACAAGATTTGGGGGCGTTTTTAGGTTTAGAGGGCAATAACCAATGGCTTCTGTCCCTGAGGGTGGCTACACCCTCCTTGTGCCCACTCCCTTTGGGGGGGGCACATTTCTTTCCCCATTGGTGCATTGGTGCTAATCCTCCAAAGCAAGATGGAGAATTTCTCAAGGAGGGGGTCACCTTAGCTCTGGACACCTTAGGGGTGGTCCTGGCTGAGGGGGTGACTCCTCCTTGTTGTTCCTAATTATTCCTCTGGACTTGCCGCCAAAAGTGGGGGCTTGTCCGGGGGGGGAGGGCATCTCCAGTAGCTGGAGTGCCATGGGGCAATTTAACACGAAGCCTGGGCCTTAGAGGCTCACCGCCAGGTGCTACAGTTCCTGCAGGGGGAGGTGTGAGGCACCTTCACCTAGGACAGGCTTTCTGACCACAGAGTGCACAAAGACACTCACCCCATGTGGTCAGAAACTCATCTGGAAGTGGCAGGCTGACACAGACCGGTCAGTCCTACGCTACCAGGCTGGCTGACATACAGGGGACATCTCTAAGATGCCCCCTGTGTGCATTTTTCAATAAATCCCACACTGGCATCAGTGTGGGTTTATTGTGCTGAGAAGTTTGGTTCCAAACTTCCCAGTATTCAGTGTAGCCATTATGGTGCAGTGGAGTTCGTAATGACAAACTCCCAGACCATATACTCAATATGGCTACCCTGCACTTACAATGTCTAAGAATTTACTTGGACACTGTAGGGGCATAGTGCTCATGCAGCCATGCCCCCCCCTGTGGTATAGTGCACTCTGCCTTAGGGCTGTAAGGCCTGCTAGAGGGGTGACTTACCAATGCCAATGGCAGTGATTTTGGGGGCATGGCACCCTGAGAGAAGTGCCATGTCTACTTTGCCTTTTTCTCCCCACTAGCACACACATGCTGCGAGGCAGTGTGCATGTGCTGAGTGAGGAGTCCCCCAGGGTGGCATAATATGTATTCCAGCCCTTGGGGACCTTCCCTGGCCACAGGGCTCTTGGTATTGGCCAACAGAGAGGGAGAGGCAGGAACAGAACCACCAATCCACCATGGGAAAGGCAGACATATCAACAATTTTTCAAGAACCAATAAAACCACCCATCCTCAATCTGTCAAAAATGACGTTAACACCAACTGAGCAAAGTGTCCTTGAGAAAGCCTATCATTTGCCCCCGCAAGACACACTGATTTTGCTAAACTCAAAGCGGAGTTTTTTCATAAAATTCTTCTTAAAGCATTTTTTTCTCAATCACAACTTTCAAAGGACTGAAGAACCCTCTGGTCTCCAGGACAAATACAATCTATCTTTGCCCCCCTCCCAACTTAGTACCAAAGGAGGTGTTAGCCTTTGAACGGATTGTCTTATCTGCAATTAACAACTGGTAAATAGGAAAGAGTTTTTCAAGCAAAATGTCACCCTAAAATCAACACAAAGCTTTACATCACCTTCAGAAGGATGAAACTATTGCCATAAAACAAGCAGACAAAAGAGGTGCCATTGTCGTTTGGTCTAGAGAGGACTGCATTAAAGAAGGGTACAGGCAGATTCTTAACCTAGAACACTATTGGAAGGTTACTGCAGATCCCACAAAGGATATTCAAGGTGAAATTTCCGGTACTGCTCAAAGAGCCTTTGATAATGGCTAGATTGGGCCTAAGGAGTCTGAATTCCTCAAAAAAAATAACCCAGGAATTCCTGTGATTTATTTTCTTCCCAAAATTCATTAGTATAAAAGCTCCTCTCTGGAGCGTCTGATAATGTCTGGTTGTGACTCAGTATTGGAACCAATTTCACAATATGTTGATATGTTCTTGAATCCTTTAGTGTTGAAAGCTCCATCACATCTAAGACACACAACGGACGTAATTCTTAAAATCGAAGGGATGGAATTTAGCTCTGAAACACAATGGTTGTTCACTCTAGACGCAGTTTCTCTTTACGCTCAAATCCCCCAGGAGGATGGACTTGAGGCCATTGAATCATAGTTAAATGAAAGAGAAAGACCTCACCGTGTCCCCACTGAGTTTGTCATTGAGTTGGCAAATTTGGCTTTGAAAAAGAAAAATTTCAGATTTGACAATGAATACTGTTTTCAGATAAAGAGGACAACAATGGGTTGTTCCTTTGCACCGGAGTTGGCAGTACACTACATGGCTAGGTTTGAAGAGAGATTCATCTACAATAACAACCCTTCCAGGAATCAAATACTATGCTGGATTTGTTTCACTGATGACATTTCAAGCATTTGGACAGGAGATGCGGACTCCTTGGACCTCTTTTCTATCTGGTTGAATAATTGATCTCCTGATATTAAGTTTAGTGTGACTAAAAATCATTAGTCAAACACTTTTTTGGACATCTAAATTATGACTGATGATAGTCGATTATTGACAACCCTCCATCGAATACCAACTGACAGGAATAAGGCTTTGCATTATTCAAGGTTTCATCCTAGAAGTTTGGAGCTCATTTGCCGTACGGGCAATTCCTATGGATTAGACGTAATTACTCCTGTGAGAATGACTATTTCTACCATGCTGAGATCTTGGTTGAGAAATTAAAGGAAAGAGGGTACCCCAAAAGATTGCTGACAAATGCCATAAAAAGAGCTTGGTTCACACCAAGCGAATGTTTATTGGAGATAAAAAACATTTCGAAATCTGAACATTTGGTCTGTGTGTCCACATTCTGCTCCCAGACAATTCATTTGAAGACAATTGTTTTACAAAATTGACACTTACTTTCAAGAATGGATTGCTCTTTTCAACGTCCAGTGTTCACATAAAAAAAGAATATCAGCATTGGACAACAGATTGTAGGAGCATACACTTCTCCAATTTTTAACGGAAAAAGCTTGCAATCAAACACTTGAGGGTTCGTAATTTTCACACAACATTCTCAAATGCTTCCATGGGTCTTTCTCCAACTGTAAAACCAAAAATGTAATTTACTGACTCCTTTGCCCATGCAAAAACAAAAAGTATGTAGGGAAAATTAATCAAGATGTGAGGCAAAGGATTATTCAATATGAGTCAAGGATTCTCCGCAAGGTGTTCATGGCATCTTTAGTGAATAACTTTGGTTAGAGAACATAGGCCCTCATAATGACACTGGCGGTAAGTGCTGCTTACCGCCATGCAGACTGCCGCCAACATACCTCGACCGCGGTGGTATACCGTTACGGTATTATGACCCACACATAGAAATCCGACACTATACAGACACACACACAAGTCAGCAAGCCCAGAGGTCAGTGATAAACTGGCGGTAGCAAAACCCACTCCGTTATTCCAACAGAAATACATCCACAGCATCATGACCCATGAATCACCACGGCGGTCATTCAACCTTGGTAAACCTTTGGCGGTACAGACTGCTGCACTCAAAATACACACACACTAACAAAACAACACCACACTGGACAATTTGAATAACACACACCTGACACACATACACACACCACACCCACAACAATATAAAACACACACCCACACTACCCACAACACTTTACGACCCCAAGAATTTGACAATTGAGAGAGAGAGACAAGCCAGGAGCACCCACTGAATCTGAGCCACAAAACACCATAATTTATACACCATCCACGCACCTCACAGCACACACTCCAACACATCACCCCACACGCACCACTCACACTACATCCATGGCACCACAAAGACACCCCAGATTCTCTGAGGAGGAGCTAAGGGTCATGGTGGAAGAAATCATCCAGGTAGAGCCACAGGTATTCGGATCACAGGTGCAGCAGACGTCCATTGCTAGGAAGATGGAGCTATGGTAGAGAGGCGTGGACAGGATGAACGCGTGGAAGAGCACCCCAGAACAAGGGATGACATCAGTAAGGGGTGGAACGACCTACGGGGGAAGGTGCATTCCGTGGTTGCAAGACACCAGATAGCTGTACAGAGGACTGGCGGTGGAACCCCACCTCCTCCCCTACAACTAACAACATGGGAAGAGCATGTCTTGGCGATCATGCATCCTGAGGGCCTAGCAGGAGTAGCAGGAGGACTGGACTCTGGTAAGTCAAATCTTCACTACTTTACCACCCCCCTTACTTGCATGCCATCACAAACTCCTACCCCTACCCTCACCCCATCACTCCACCACCTCGCATATACCCCACCATCACAACCCAGCAATCCCAATGCCAAGCCCTGAATGCAACACCAATGCATGGAAACCTAACACGCATGGACACCCATCACCACAGCATGCACACTAGTGACAATCACTTAGCCAACCAAATCACAACTCACACAAGCCAAAGCTGCCTTGGTAATAACAACCATAGAGGGAAACATACCCATGCACAAGATGTCACACGCAGAAACAATAACACTGCATTTACACCCCCACAGGACCCCCACAAAATGTCACCAGAGAGGAGGTGCCAGCAACATCCAGCCCTGCCCCTAGAAGAGGCCCACAGTGATGACAGCAGCTCTGCATGCCTGAATCAGGATGACCAACCTGGCCCATCAGGGAAATCTGGATAGTCGGTGACCCAGCCACAGTCCCAATCTACCACAGAGCCTCCCCCTCAGGAAACACCAGCACAGCACCCACCCAGCGAGCTCATCCCTCTTTCCCCAGGACACGTCAAACAGCAGTGTGTCCACCACTACAGGGACCCCAGGCCACCCCACAAACACAGGACAATTAGGGACCTGGGGTCAGTGGCAGTGGGCACACAGTTCAGGGGACAGAAGCACAGGACAGCAGGGAAACTGGGAGGACTGCTGTGTAACAGGGAGAGGACAGGCCCAGGGAACCGACTCTCCACAAGGTACCTCACCAACATCCTGAGAGCATACCCCCATTCCCAGGAGACCATGGGCCAGATACTGGCCAAGTTTCAGGAGACCCAACGGCTACAGAAGGGACAGTACCTGGGGATCAGGGAGGACCTGAGAGACATCCACATCACCCTGGTCACCATTGCAGGGGTGCTGAGGGAGGCAGTGGCACACCAACGAGCCCCTGACACTAGCCACATTGAAGAACAGCCCTCCACCTCCGCTGAGGCTAGTGGACAGGAGGCCCCACCACTGGAACAACAGGCCACCAGCACCCCACCCCTTGCAAAAGGAGAACCACCACACAAAAGATCCATGCAATCCAGGCAGAAGTCAGAGAACGTTGCCAAGACCCCCGCCAGGAAATAGGACTCACCTGATTGTCACCCTTGTGTCCCAATCTGTCACCCTGTCCACCTTGAGCTGACATTGCTCCACTTTCTATGCCCCCTTGGACAATGCACCTGTGATGCCAATAGACTGGACTCTATCCTGGATATTTCTCCACCATCAACCCAGCCCATTGCAATACCCCCTACACATATTATCACAGAAATAAACACCCTTGGAACAAATACAAGTGTGGAGTCTGTCAATTGATTAATGTATGTATTACTTAAACAAGCTGTAAACATTGCAATTCATATGTACAGTTATATTTACATAGGTATGACCTGTAGTGGGCAGCAGTAAACACACCAGGAGCCAGAGTGGGCCACATATATCTGAAAATAGAGATGCCAAAGGGTACAGTAAGTGGCCATAGAAATAGGGAAATCAGGCTGCCATGTACAATGTCCAACACAAAACTGCAATGGAAGCTGAAGTTACAGTGTTGTACCTGTGTGTCACTGGCAGTACTTTTGGATTATTGTAGTTCTATTGTCCACATCCTCGTCCTCTGCCTCCTCTACATCACTGTCCACAGGCTCCACTGCTGCCACACAACCATCCCAAGGGTCATCGTCCTGCAGAAACGGCACCTGGCGTCTCAAGGCCAGGTTGTGGAACATGCAACATGCAACGATTATCTGGCACACCTTTTTGGGTGAGTAGTACAGAGATTCACCTATCAGATGGAGGCACCGGAATCTGGCCTTCAGGAGGCCAAAGGTGCACTCAATGATCCTCCTTGTTCGCCCATGTGCCCCATTGTAACGTTCCTCTGCCCTTGTCCTGGCATTCCTCACTGGGGTCAGTACACTTGAGAGGTTGGGGTAACAAGAGTCACCTGTAAATATTGAGGGATACCTGTTAGCCACACACTCACCCTTAGGGACAACCCAACACCCATATACCTACATCAACTGGGTGGGGACGATGGGCTCACCTATTAGCCACACCCGGTGCCTCTGGAGTTGAGCCATCACATGTGGGATGCTGCTATTCCTCAAGTTAAAGGCATCGTGCATAGAGCCAGGATACTTTACATTGACATGGGAGATGTACTGGTCCGCTAAACACACCATCTGCACATTCAGAGAGTGAAAGCTCTTTTGCTTTCTGAACACCTGTTCATTTCTCCAGAGGGGGACAAAGGCAATATGTGTACCATCAATAGCACCAATGATGTTGGGGATATGTCCCAGTGCATAGAAGTCAGCCTTCACTGTGGCCAAATCCTCCACCTGAGGGAATACGAAGAAGTTATGCATGTGTTTCCGCAGGGCAGACAAAACTCTGGTCAGCACGTTTGAGAACATAGGCTGTGACATCCCTGATGCCATGGCCTCAGTCGCTTGGAAGGGATCTCTTGCCAAGAAATGGAGCACTGACAGGACCTTCACTAGAGGGGGGATACCTGTGGGGTGGCGGATAGCTGAAATCAGGTCTGGCTCCAATTGGGCACACATCTCTTGGATTGTGGCCCTATTAGGTCTGTAGGTTAGGGTAATGTGCCTGCCCTCCATCGTTGCCAGGTCCACCAGAGGTCAGTACACGGGGGATGTCTCCATCTCCTATTCATCCTCAGTGGTTGAACTCTAGAGTGAAAAACAGTGAGCAGAATGTCATATTCAAACATGTACTCAGATTAACTTGTGAACTTGTAAGTCAGTTGATGTGCCTATGTATGCTGTGAAGCAGTTAGGTGCCATTATCTGAGTACATGTTTGAATATGACATTCTGCACACTGTTTTTTCTTGGGTTGTGGCCCTATTAGGCCTGTAGGTTATGATAATGTGCCTGTCCTCCATTGACGTGACCACCATTTTCTATTTCTTCACTCACGTGCTACCTGACCTTCAACAGGAGAGGACCTACACTGCAAGTTCTGCTGTCACCTGTGTCTGGAAGCACCATGGCTTGAGTGTCGGGGAAAAGGGCCCCTGCCTTCACTTCGGAGGAGTTGGAGAGACTGATGGATGGGGTCCTACCCCAGTACCCTTTACTTTGTGGTCCTCCAGACCAACAATACACTGTGAGCCTGATGCGTGGGGCATGAATGTATGGAGTGCTATGTGTGTAATCCTCATGTGGAGGGGCTGAGGGGTCCTGGGCAGAGTGCTGCATGTATGGTGGTAAATGTCTGTGCGTAAGGGGATGAGAGGGATATGGTGGCCATGAGTGTAACAGGCCAGGTGGCATGACTAATACCTTTTCCGCTCTATTTTTCCTAAAGGTCAGAGGCCATCAGAAAAAGGGTATTTGGCGTGCCATTGCCAAGGCGGTTGGGAACCTGGGGGTCTTTGATAGGTGGAGCACCCACTGCCGCAAATGGTGGGAGGACCTGCGCTGCTGGGCAAGGAAGACGGCGGAAGCCCAGCCTGGGCTGGCCTCCGAATGAGAAAGGGGTGCCCATCGTACTCTGCCCCCCTGATGTTCTGCATCCAGGCGGTGGACTATCTGGAGTTGGATGGGCGCTTGAAGGCATCACAGCAGCCACAAGGGGGTGAGTACAGATTCAGATTCTTGACTTTGCGCGCGTTAAGGTGTTACCTGGGTGGTGGATGTGGGTTGTGGGTGCCCCTAGGCCAGGGCAAACATGGCAGGGTAGGTTCCATGATGGGCTAGCTCAGAATCACTCCAACCACAATAATGTTGGTGGGCATCTACTGCTGGGCAGGGTCCTGTGGGTTTCAGGTGTGCAGATAATGGTGTAAGGCATTGTACCCAATGGGCTGGTGACTAGCATTGTAACTGGTAGTGCATGGCCTAGTGCATAGGGCTGTTCCCTGTGAGTTGTGTATGCCAACGGTAGTGTTGTTGCTGGCATTGACCAAGTGTATCCTCTGTCCCCCCTTTTTGTTTTGTCACCATGTTCTTGTGTGCATTAGCATCATCTGGCCGAGGAGCAGAGGCACCGGCGACGGAGGGAGCTGCATCCCACATGGGCCTGGAGGCCGAATCCACCAATGGTGAGGGCACCAGTGGGATGGAGGGTGAGGGGAGCACCACGACAGAGACAGGAGGGGACAGTACCGACAGCGACTCCTTCTCTGATGGAAGCTCCCTGGCGGTGGCGGACACCTCTGTGCCCACCCCAACTACAGGTACAGCCGCCAGCCCCCATACCTGCACCGCCCTCCCAGCAGCCTCTCAGTATGTTTCCCTTGCCCGCTCACCCAGGAGGGTGGGCATCTCCCTGAGATCCCTCTCTGTTGGGCAGTCAACCATACTGAATGCCATCCAAGGTCTAGCAGGGCATTTGCAAAAAACAAATGCATACTTGGAGGGCATTCACTCTGGTGTGGTAGCCCATCAGAGAGCATTCCAGGCTCTGGCAAACTCACTGATGGCAGTCATTGTCCCTGTCTCCAGCCTCCCCTCCAACTTCCTCTACCCAGTACCAATCCCCTCAACCCCAGCCTATCCCAAGCACACCTTCAGAACAGCATTCACCCAAATCAACACACAGAGGTGGCTCAGGCAAACACAAGCAGCACACTTCATCTCACAGGCACTCAAACAAGCACCATTCACATGCAGACACACCAACATCAACTGCCTCCACTGTGTCCCCCTCCTCCTCCTTATCCACCTCCCTCCCAGTAGTGTCTCCACTCACACCTACCTGCATGCACTACATCCTCATCCACTACCTTCATCACCAGCACGCCTATCACTACACGCCCCTCACTAGCAGTCACCACCCCCACATCCATGCACACATCCCCTGGGTCCTCTCCCACTGTGCCTGTGACCCCTCCTCCCAAATTATACAAATGCAAGCACTCAGACACCCAACAGCCACCCACCTCACAGCAGCATCCAGCCCATGCCCCTGCACCCAAACACAGCAGACTGACACCTCCCACAACCACTCCCTCTTCCTCCACTCTCAAAACTTCACCCTCTTCCTGCCCCAGTGTCCCTAAGAAGCTTTTTTCTCACCACCATTGACCTATTCCCTACCCCTCCCCCGTCCTTCATTTTGGGCCAAGGTGGCCAGAACCCAGCCCAGCCCCTCAGCCACCCACTCCACGGGCACTGTGGATTCTGCAGCTATTGCAGGTGTGAGAGACTCCAAGGAGGCTCCAGTCAGCACAGCCAGTGTGCCAGCACCACCTGCCAAGGGCAAGAAGGGTCTGCCACCTAGCAAGGGCAAGAAGTTGACACCAGCCAGCAAGGAGAAGGAGGCACCACCAGCCAGCAAGGGCAAGAAAAAAACACCAGCTGGCAGAAGCAAGGAGGCACCATCATCTGCCAAGGGCAGGAAGGGCCACACAATACCAGCCATGGCACTTCGGCCGTCCAAGGCTGCAGGTGAAGGGCTGGGGCCTACCAACTGCACCGCAGCCAGCACCGCCACCTGCCTGCCGCCAGCAGCACCACTGCCAGCAGCAGCCACAATGGGCAGCCATCCGAGGCTGCAGATGAAGGGCTGGATCTTACCACCACGGCCAGCACCGGTATCTGCACCGCAGCCAGCACCGCTACCTGCACCGCGGCCAGCACTGCCACCTGCCCTGCTGCCAGCAGCACCACTGCCAGCAGCAGGAGGCCCAGTGGGCAGCCGTCCGAGGCTGCAGGTGAAGGACTGGAGCCTACCACTGCCACTGACAGTACCGCCACCTGCAGCGCAACTGCCATCCACGGAGCAGCCGTCACTGCCGGTGAGCAGTGTGTAGTAGTGACTACATGGGCTGCAGTGCATCCTGGCCCCTGCAACACCTGTCGGTGTGACACCCAGGTGAGAGACTGTGACCTTGCCCCATCTGGGTTGAAGCCCACTGGGCACAGGGCCCCCTCCAGAACCCATGGAAGAAGGCATCCACTCACCCCCTCCTTGGCAGGAGGAAGCACACTGGGCACAAAGCCCCCTCCAGAACCAGTGGAAGAAGGCATCCACTCACCCCCTCCTTGCCAGGATGAAGCACACTGGGCACAAAGCCCCCTCAAGAACCAGTGGAAGAAGGCATCCACTCACCCCCTTCTTGGCAGGATGAAGCACACTGGGCACAAAGCCCCCTTCAGAACCAGTGGAAGAAGGCATCCACTCACCCCCTCCTTGCCAGGATGAAGCACACTGGGCACAAAGACCCCTCCAGAACCAGTGGAAGAAGCCACCTACTTGAGAGACTGTGGCTTTGCACTCCCCTGGACCAAGCAGTGGGCAAACCACCCACTTCAGAGAATGTGGCTTTGCACTCCCTTGGACCAAGCAGTGGGCAAACCACCCACTTGAGAGACTGTGGCTTTGCACTCCCCAGGACCAAGCAGTGGGCATGGAGCCCCTTCCAGGCCAGTGGCATTGTAACATCTTCTGGCTGAGGTGCCCCCCCATTCCCTGTCCCCCTGAGGTGCCTGTGTTTTTTCAACCTGATGCCCCTGCAGTTTTCTCTCTGTATAGAGGCAGGAGTCAAGTGTGGCTTTGGCCTATGTGTTATGGCCCGTGGGCCACAGACATTTTGGAGTGGGCATTGTCCCTCCTTTTGTATATATTGTACATACTGTTTATTGTTTAAGGATGTTTTTATCTAAAACTGTACTATTACACTCATTTGAATCCATTCCTTTTGTCCTCGCGTTATTCTTGAGGGTTACGGTGTGTATATGTAATGTTGTTGCATCTGTTTGTGTGTATAGTGTCAGGAGTGGGGGTGTTGCATGTTGTGTGTGTGTGTCACTCTCTTTTTCCTCCCCTCCTCCCTTGTGTGCTAGGTGCAGTAGTCATCATGGTCGTCTTCGCCGGCGTTCGTGTTCCTGGTGTAGGAGAAGGTACACCAGCATTGGAAAAAAGTGCTCCATGGCGTTGTGGTTCTTCCTCGAGTGTCGAGAGGTGAGTTGTTTTCCTTCAGTGTACTGTTTCCGCCATGCTTTTGATGGCGTTGGTACTGCCCCGGAAAAAGGTGGCGGATAGGTCTGTTATAATGCTGTGGGAGGTACGTTGTCTTCTGCCTGCCTGTTGGTGGTTACCGCCACGGTGTTTGTTGCTACCGCTGTGGCGGGCGGTCTGTTAAATTGGTTGTATGTGTTGGCGTTTCTGCCATGGTCAGGATTCCATTTTTTTTACCGCCGTCCTGTTTTTTTATTACCGACCACCAGGGTTGTAATGAGGGCTATAGTGAGGATAATTCCGTTGGACTGTGTTTTCTGTCATTGAACTGACCGTGAGAGATGGTAACCTCGAGTCAAAGTCATAAACAAAAGGATGTCTACTTTATTCTGAAGTTCAAAACCATGGTTGATGGGCTTAATCAATTGTCTGAGCTACAACATCTCTAAAAACATTCCCAGAGTGGACACTGAACTAGCCATCTCACCTAATTGGATGCCTGAGGCATTTTTCTGGTATGATTTGGCATTCATCTCAACCAAAAAACACATTATTTTGGTGGAGAGGTTTATGAGGGAACAGGCTATTTTTGAGGGATTTAGTTGACGAGAGCAGTGTGGCACTGAGCATGGATTCATAAGTCCCAGAACACACTGCGTCATTACATTTTGAAAGTAGGTATCGGTACCAGAGGTGACACACTGATGTGGATTTTTGTGTAAAGGACTGGTGTCCCTTCATGAATTGGCAATTTGTTATTAATGCTGGAGAGGTTCTCCTGCATATAGGCACTAGTGTTTAAAATATTGAATAATAGTGAGAGAGCATAGCTTATATACTTAGAAATTAATATAAAATGTTTATGAACTAATGTATAATAATGCTGCATAGAAAATTTATTAATGTATTTTGCTAAACGTGCGCTTGAAATGTGCCCATGGGGAGTGGCCGTCAATATATACAATGACCAATGAAACTGATTAATAATGATGAAATGTTATGTTAAAGTATGATTTTGCACTAATATGAAATGTTATATGTTAAAGTTCTGCTAAAAAATCATTAGGCCTTAGTTAGCATGAGTCGAGGCCTAGCTGCCCGATTTCATATTAAATGTGTTTTTCTAACGTACAGTGTGCTGACTTGCTGAAGGACATGAACTCGTATTTTTCCAAAGCTAGAAGATGAATGTAACTGTAGTAGATCCGTTCTCATAAAATTCGACTTGCTTAGTGAAACATTCTTGCTGAATGCAACAGTATAGACTAGTCGCAGGTACAAGGTCGCCAGAACCGGTACAAACAATGGACCTACGGACTGAAGATGCGAGAGGACCACGAGAGTATGAAATCATACCGGACATTCTGCCCGCTGGAGACGTCAATCATAAGAACCAATAAACTACGTGAGAACTGTTATGGGGTGACAATTTTGATGAAATCATTGCAAACTTATTGGGTGGAGACAGTGAGGTGCCAACCCCAACCAATCAAGAATTAGGGGACTGTATGACAAAAAAGGGATAAAAACCCTATGACACGGGAGCCGTTCAGATAGAGGAGAGGGAGATGCTGTTGCAAATTTTGCTATGACCCAGACACTTTGTCACTCTGCATAGAGACTTTGCTCTTTGGTTCTTCAAACCAACCTTGTCCTTGCCTTGTCCATTATATACTTTCCTTCTTATGAGGGAAGTGTCCCTTCTTACTCGTTCTTGCTGAAATTCCTTGGCTGATGGCGAATCAACTGATGTCCTGAGAACGAAGACTGAATCTGTATGCTGACCCAATACGGAGGGTAACTATATGACAATAAAATTGTAATTGTCTGTTTGCTTTTCCTTTCTAGGTACCAACTGCTTCTTTTGACAGAGACCATAGTTAGATGTTTTCCAAATTGGTGTTGCTAAATTGTTTTGCATGAATCCCAACATGCCAATGCTAATTCGAGGTTAGATGAGGGGTACACTAAACAGACGCAAATAGACAAATGACTGAATCTATGCTTTGTTGAATAATGTGATAATGACACTCTGCTAAGGATAACCTATGTTAACGTTGTGCTATATTCTGATATTCGTGATTCTTGCTTTGATGAAATCTTATCAGAGTTGCCATATTGTGACTATGCTAATGTGTTTCTTGGTTTTGAGACTAATAAACTTACTAGTAGAATTGTAATCAATAGGGAATAAAATTCATGCAATAGTACTAAACTGGTGTGGTTATTCATGACTGTAAGGTCATGGTGGTTTCTGAGTTTTATTAATGTCTTTGTCTAATCTGAATTGTCTAATTATGGTAAACATTGATGACGTTATTGACATATTGATTGACATGTTGATTAGTTATCTCGTCCTAAGGTGTCTTCAGTCAGGGTCAAAAGATTCATTGGCCTAAAATGAGTCCCAGAGTGAGTAAATTAGTCATAAAGGGACGTGTTAACAATAGTATAATTAATGGCTGTTTTAGCACTACGAGATCCATAATGCACCCATTTTAACGTTTTGATTGCGGAGGGGAGCAGAGTAGGTTTTATTTTTGATTGGGGCGCACTCCACAGCTCTGACCTAAAAAGTTTGACCAATAAAAAATCATCTTCAGTTGGATGTGAAACTAAGCCACTCATGCGATTTGTAGAAGCAAGAACTGGAGTGCCGTTGTGGTTTGCTTGAATTAAAATGCGTAAGTACCAGGCTGGGTTATAAGATTTATTTTCAATGGACCGGTTTTTCGCCCGAGTGCTTTTTTAGTCGAGTTAATGATGCACGCTATGATTAATTGCCGGGAATTACTTGTTTTTCAAACTCGGGTTCTTTATAAAGATGGGGCGCCTTTAAATTTAATGGAGACTGCTATATGTGGTTTAAATAAAATTCCATTTATTTTTAGATCGCTTCTCCAGAGTCTTTAAAGTAACGCCCGCTCATTTAACAGATGAATGAGCGTTGCTAGTTTGGTTCAAGTAATTATTTTGTTTTGCGCAACAGGCTGTTCAGGCGTATCACTTTGTGTTGGAATGGGTTTTTGTATCTGACGTCGAATTGATCTTTTGTCTCTTTCCTTCTAGCTTAACGTTGAAAAAAAAAAGATGTGACATTTCGAAGACAAATTTGCGCTTCTACTAAACCGGCGAATAGTGAGTCTGGAAGTCTCTGTTGCCTCTACTTAAGTAACAGCTTTGTGTTTGTCAACTTTTTTTTTTTTAAATAACGAATGGTCTTTTCTTCCTTCTCTTCTGGCTGAGCAGCCATTGGCTATTCTTTATTAAATCCATTCTTCGGCGAAATTTGTGAAACTGAAGTAAGTGCACGATTTGTGAAGTAGAAGTCTGTCATAATTGAAATGATTTGCCTAAAGGATATATTTCTTAAAGTTTTATATTTTTCTTTTTCAGTCATTTAAATAAGTGTGGATTGATTTGGACAACAGTAAGTAGGTCTCACGCTTACAAACAACTTTTAATACATTTGGATTAATTTCCTTAGTTTGGTAAAAATAATTTTTTTTTTTTTTTTAGGTTGGATTTTTATCCAGTCCATGGTCTTGAGGAGAACCCTGACTCAATGGGTTTGAAATGTGTCAACAGTTTTCCTGGGTATTTGGTTAGGAATTTGGCTAGGTGGAAGAGAAACTTTAGGATTCTTACCAGTCATTTTGGTATCTTTTCTAATATAGGTCCTTCAAACTCAAAATGATAATTGCCGTCCATTCCCTGAGTATAAGAGTGAGGAGATTTGTTGTTGTTGAAATTCTTAAATGTTCTTTTTCTCCTGTTTTGAATGATTGATCTGGCATTAATGGGGTTACATTGTCATGTTGTCTACTGTCAAACAGTCTCTGTTGTGTCCGTGTTTAATGTATATCTAACATTATTGTGTTGGGTAAGATAAAGACAACAAGGTGGTAAAGCCATCTGTTTTATTTGGGTGTTGAATTTCCGTTGCCTCTCTGAAGTGTATGGCATGTCTTTTTGATCCAAAGTTTTTTTTTAAAGTGTTTAATAAAATATGAAGTAATTGCATAAATAAATATGTGGTTGCAATAAGACAAGGTTGCACCCATTCATTAATAATTGATTAGAGTAGAGTCAGTGAAGGTATTTCTTTTTTGTATAATTCATTTAGGGCCAGATGTAGCAAAGGGTTTTACCCATTCTGTCCTTATGGGAAAATGTGTTCGTACATATGGCCCTTAGTGACCTAACATCACTGATGTGAAATTGACCCAACCCCCATTTATAGGTTAAAGACACTTGACTTTTTCCTGGCTTAACTATTTGCCAGCAGCCGGTTCCTGACAGTTGGACTTTGTTGCTCCCAGATAGCCACACAAGAAGGATTAGATGTCCCTAGATGGGCCAACAACTGGCGGGATGGAGGGCAGAGCTGGGCACAGCCCCTCTTACATCTGATGTGCCCCTCTTACATCTGAATAGGCTGTGCCCTGCCTTCACACAAAGGAATTGTCACCCCTGCTTTCATACAGCCAACTTGGAACTAGGGTAGCGGAGACAGTGAGAGAGCGTAGTTTAAATATTACATATTATAGACGTGAAATGCTTATGTCTAACAATGCTGTATTAATAAAAATATGAATTGAAGCGTATTCATAAACGTGGAGAATTGTTCATATGTATAAACTAATGTTGACTGTAAGAAATAATCGTTTATAGTTTGCCTAACTGAGCACATTAACACGTATAAAACTGCATTCATTGGAACCATATATCTTAAGTTAGCGTGAGTCGAGAACTAGCTGTGTAACTCTCATATTAAAGCATATTTTTCTGTTTCTCCAGTGTGCTGACTTGCAAAAGACCATGACCCAGCAATTGTTCTTTTCTTTACTAAATTCGTAACAACGCTGAGTTTTCCCATCCGCATGCTAGCAGCTTTCGTATAAAAAGATATGTGCTTCAAAACAATAATGGACACTTCCAAGGACGGTGAAGCGAGAAGAAGAGAACTTTTGACCTGATATGTGCAAAGACGATGAAGTAACCCCGGATGTGCCACCTACAAAAAACGTCAATTATGAAGACCAATTAGGAATTAGGGAATTATCGTGAAATGACAAATGCATTACTTAATGTATAATTTAATAGGCTACCGATAGTGTGGTGTAGAGACTGACCAATAGAATCTTGGGGGAATGTATTACGAAAAAGGTTTAAAAACCCATGACACAAGAGACAAAGGGCATTAGGTAGGGAATGATATCGATTGCATCCAGAAACTCTGTCACTTTATTTGGTGATTTGAGACTTAGACAAAACCATCCTTGCCCATAGACTGCCACATTACACTTTCCTCCTTATGAGGAGAGTGTCCCTTGCCTCTTACTTAGATAGACTGACGGTGAACTAACTGATGTCCTGAAGACGAAGACTGATCCTGTACGCTGTCCTATTCTGAGGAGGGTAAATATAATCATTGATAATGGAAATGCATTCATTTGCCTTTTCTTTCTAGGTACCAACTGCTGTATGTTTTTGATTAGAAACCTTAGTTAGATGTTTCCAAATTGGTGTTCAAAATTGTTTTGCATGAAGCCCAACATGCCAATGCTAATTAGAGGTTAGATGAGACATTCATCCCGACTGACAACCTGACGTGACTGACGTAGTGCTATGCTGAACTAATATCTCTAGAAGGTTCTATGTATGACGATCTGCTTATAGTCATCTGATTGTCTATGCTTCTGATCTTTGCATTATTGAAAGCGTATTATGATTGTCATCTTGTGATTTTATGTTTATTTGCTTCTTGGTTTTGAGATTGATGCATTTGCTATTAGATTGTAATCAATAGGGAATAAAATTCATAAAACTCCATTAAGGTGTGGTTATTCGTGAGTGAAAGGTCATGATTGCGCCGAAGGTTTATTAATGACTAAAGTAAGATATATTTTGGTGTTAACTGTTGACAATGTTATTGACATATTGATTGATAAATTGATCAGTTATCTCGTCCTACGGTGTCTCACCACTGAGCCCAAAGATTCATCGGCCTAAAACGAGTCCTGATGTGTATAAATTAACATAGACGGACGTGTTAACAGTTCTGGTAGCAGAGTACGGTTTGGCCCTTGGGGGCCCTAGGACGGAGTTTCATTTTTTAATTTGTTGTTTTTCTGTGATAATACAATTTACAGAGATAATGAGTCACTAGGTTCGCCATGGCTTTCCTGGGATCTCAGAGCCTGCCTAAATGAGTTGGGAATGTTCTTGACCTTTTTCCTAGTCTGAATTGACTCCAAGGGTCAGTTGACTCACCACCTGTTTTCAACTACAGGGACATAACAAGCTCTAGAGGCTCCCTGCAACTGCTCAGCTGCCTTGCTGCCTTTACCTGCAACTGGACCTTCTGCGCTCTGATGCCATCTGCTGGAGTAAGCTCCTGACCCCCAAGAGGTGCCCCTCAGGTCCTAGACCCTCGGTGTAGCATCAGTTGTGTTCTCTCCTCAAGAAAAGGAGACACCCTGAGGTTTTGGGCTCTTTGCAAACACAAATAGGCCAGCTTGTGCCACAAACTTGCCATCCACACCATCTGCTAACATGAAGTTCTAGTGGACCCCACTCTTCACGCCACAGTGATAACCAATGAAACCCAGCAAAGCCAGATTTCCAAATTTCTCTACAGCATCAACAGCTTGAGGTGACCACCAATGGGAAGCTCCAGCAATGACTTTCTGCAATGCCCAACAGGATCTTTACGCTACAGAAACACCTGATCTATGATGCCTGGCCTGCTCATCACGCTCTATATATGACTGTGCACAATGCTCTCCCTTCAAAGTGGCCACTTTCCTGCGAAAGAAACTCCTTTGCGCTCGACTTTGAAGGTGACTTTCTGTGGGACTAACTTGGTCCATGCATCTGACCCATGCACCATTGCTGTTGGCCTGAACTAGTGACTTTCATCCTGTCTAGCACGACAATATAGCCATGACTGGCATTTAACTTACCTGAAATATTTAATATTTCATATCTCCAGTTCTACTGATGAGAGTTTTGGTGTCCAATAGTTTATTAAATTCAGTTATTTTTTTTCTAAATTGATGTGGGATTTTTCTTCTGTTATGTTTTCACTTCATTACTTTTAGAAGTGCTCCATAAACACTTAACACGTTGCCTCTACGTTAAGCCTGACTACTTGTTCCAAGCTACCCGAGGGCTAAGCAAAGGTTAATTTGGGGTTTCTTGTGACTTCACCCTGACAGAGATTGTTGGTGCTGCTTAAGTAGAGTTTCACCCACCTCAACCAGTAACCCAAATTAAAAGGGGGTGCTAATGACAGGTAAGGGAGCCAGGGGAGTCTTTAGCTTTTTCCCTTACTTCCCACTGGCCTGGCAGGTGGGACACGACCTACAGGATGGATATGAGGCTGACTTCATCTGGGGCCAATAAAAGTGGGTCACAAGCCTGGCAAAAATCTTGTCCTACCCCAGATGTTCTGCCAGGTGTATATTATGAGCCAAGGTAAATCCCCATTCAAGCAATATTTTGATGAGCCATTCAGGAATATTTGGTCCTCTGAGCCTAAACTGCAGCTGAAGGAAGGGGACCCCACTCGTACGGATTCACATCTGCGCAACAAAGAGAGGCGAGCAGATGCCGCAATTGATTAAAAGTTCTACTGAAGCCATGGAGTGAAGGTCCATCCTGAAGCCCCCATCAGTGGGTAAGAGACTACATTTCATCCTTAGTCCCAGCATTTGGTGTATGGCAACTAGGGCTCCGCTTGGACCACTGGGAGAGTCACAGATGGTACGCATGACCCTGTGTGTGAAATCAGGGTTCTGCTTGGACCACTGGGTGAGACACAGATGGTGCGCATGAACCTGGGTGTGATATAGGGTTCCGCTTCGACCACTGGGTGAGACACAGATGGAACACTTGATCCCTGAGTGTGACATAGAGATGAAGCCTCAATGTTTGGACTGCTAGGTGTGACACAGATGCTATGCATAGACTCTGGGTGTGATATAGAGCCGATGCCTCAATCTTATTTTTTAGTCTAAAGTGTTTCTCAGCACTACCAGTCTCAAACACTGGGAGTGTCTGAAAGAAGTGAGAGGTGTTATTTCCTTGGACCGTTGGGTGTGACACAGATGGTATGCTAAGCCCCTCGATGTGAAAGGGGTTCAATTTGGACATTAAGCGATGTTTGGACCTTGGAGATTGGGTGTAGATTGTGCTTGGCCATGGAGGGTCTGTAGTTGTGGGGCTTTTCCTTCTTCTATGTGTAAATTGTTGCTATCTTTGTCCCTCAGCCGATTTTGACTTGACAGACTGTCGGGTTCACTTGGTCCGGTGCCATGTACCGCACAGAGCCTCCCCATGTCATCAGGGAGCATGCACTAGGAGCAGGCTAAGGGGTGTGTGGTGTTTTCTTTTTTTTTTTTTTTATCTGTAATTGTTTTCTTCTCTTTTCTCTTAGTTTCCATTGTGGTTTCCACACTTCTCTTTTCATTTCCATTGTGGTTTTCAATTTATGCATTTATTGGTGCTGATAAGCTGTTGCAACTATACTTCATGTTAAAATGTTATGTCTCGTTAAATATTTTTATGTGCATATAAGAATGTACTATCTTTCTCTCACAAAGATTTATTCCATGCCTGCTTATCTGCTGCTAAAAATGTTTACAATGTTTAAGTTAAGCATTGCACTCTCTTACAGGTTGTGATTCTTTGAGTTGCTTGTGTATTGTGAAAGCCTATTGGATGCATCTCTGTCTAAAGTTGAGCTCATAGCTAGTAGTTATTATCTGCATAATCCCATGTACGTATTTTCCCATGATTAGATGGGATTTAGGACCATCTAAATCGCTAAGAAATCACAACTGTACCAAACCCCTAAAAAGGTTCCTAATTCTGCACAGAATCACCATTGCGCCACATGCAAACTAAATTCCCCACACAGGCTAAATAGCTAGATAAATACTGCTGTGAATGGCACACACATACTAAGGCACACTCATTACCCTGGCCAGAGAGGGGAACCCTCTACACTAACACAATAGGACACACACATTCAGACGATATTTGTAGGACAGAAAAAGGCTAAAAGAGAAGTACTGTTAAAGTTATGGGACACCTTCTAGGTGGTCCCAACCTGCAACCACCCAGAACTCGCAAGCAAGGTTTTCCCACCGTACATAGGTACAGAAGTGCTCACTCTGATGTCTGTTATTCCAACCTCTCCTGTCCTAGGTTACACCAAGTCACCAAATATGGGAATTGCAGGGCATCCCACCGGGCAGCAATCCAGGGCTGGAGTGACAGCAGCCGCAGCCCAGGTTGGGACTGGGGTGCCCCAAGCTCAACACCCCCCTCCCGTCTGCCATGCTCCATCATTCAAACTCCAGCAGTGCAGTACATTCCAACTCGTCCAGTGGAGCGCTTTAAGGTGGATGCAAGGTTCATAGTGGTCCTGGATGGTGACACCACCAGTGGAGGGGAGGAAAAAATTCTCAGCCTTCCGGGGTCTGATGTTAGGGATGGAGTCACCGGGTACACTCTCCCAAAGTATGACAGGCAGCAGAAGAGACAACAGAAAGTGAGCTTGAGGGCACATTCCCACCAAGGAGAAGCATGCACAGCATCAAATGAAGGAGGCAGCCCAAGTGGGAGTTCGAAAAAAGGCACAGGTTGATGCAAGAGATAGCACGACCTCTTGCCTGGGAAGAGCAAAGGGGGAAAAAAGATCAGATACGCTCACTGCCGCATCTGGCCTGTCAGTCAGATCATACAAAGCATCCCAGTTGTCGTAGTGAAATCATACGGGGATTATGGAGCACCTCTCCGGCCCCCTTCAGCATTCCAATAAAGTACCATTGCATGAAGATCTAGGGAGGCGCCCAACAACCCGCAAAAAGAATCTCTAAAGCTAGCTCAAAATGACATTTCCAGAAAAGGGGCACAGACAAAAACTCCTAACTCCATTAAGGAGCTCCCCATTGCATGCCACATGCAAGGACTAGAGGGGCATACACATGTCCTCAGAGCATGTTGCAAACATCTGCAGCCCCCAAATTGTCACACCCCCCCCTTCTATTCACATCGTTCCACGCACGTGTAGGTCAGCAGGTTTGACATCCATCAGTAAAACACACATGCACACTCATGTTAGGGAAGATAGCTAAGGAATAACCCCATGTAGATCTCCCCATAGAAGCATTCTCCCCTGCCAGGGCGAGAGTAGAGGACCAGATGATCCACAAAATAAAAACTCAGGCGATCCATTACTAAAACCACTTACCTCTCCATAAAATAGTTGCCCTAATCTGAAATAAATGCACAGGACATAAGTAAAAGAAGAAAGGAGCAGGAATCTTTTGAGATTAAAAGAGGATGTATGTTTTTCTAAGCTAACCTACAATCCACAACTCATATTGGGTCTGCTACAAAACCACCTTTTCAGTGGCCCGCCACCTCTTCAGAAACAAGTTCCAGAACTCTGAGAAGACCCCAGCAAAGAGTGAGAATAAGAACTGTTTTTTGAACTGTTTATTAAGGACATTCTACCACAAACTCTCTTACCCAAGCAAGACATCCCGAGTACCGCAGCACTTGACCAGAGCAAAGACATCCTTGATCACCAGAAGACTGCATAAAGCTACCCCAAGACCTGCAATATTCCAAAAGTTATGTTTTATTATACCCTTGAACACCCTTAGGGCCAGATGTATGAAAGCATTTTGCATTCGCAAACTGTGCGAATGCCTGTTTGCGAATGCAAAATGCCATTTCAGAATGTATGAAATACATTCCGAACGCAATTTTAAGGAATCGCTAAAATAGCGGTTCCTTAAAATTGCAACCCTGTTTAGAGAGTCACAAATTGCGACTCTCTAAATTAGAAATCGCAAATAAGGATTCCTTATTTGCAATTTCGTAGCACATGTATGAAGCCATTCCTAAATGCGATTTTGGCATTTAGGAATCGCTAATTACCACCAAGTTGAACTTGGAGGTAACCATGTGCAAAATTTAAAAATGCATTTAAAATGCATTTTTAAATTGTACATGTAAAGCACACATGCCCTTTTGGCTTGTGTGCAACTTACGTGTTCCCAAGAAAACTTTTGGGGTGCAGCAGAGGGGGTCATAGCCCCCCAGCACACTGGGGTTTTGCATTTCTAAAATTGCGATTTCTGGTTCAGAAATCGCAATTTTAGAAATGCCAAAAATTCACAGATATGGGCCTACAGGTCCATAGGTGCGAATGGGGCCGGTATTGCAAGTTGCGAATCGGTAATAGGATTTGCGATTTTTAAGAAATCGCTATTACCGATTCACAAAAGTGATACATGGCATTTTGCGAGTCGGAAATAGTGATTTCTTAAAAATCGCTATTTCCGAATCGCAAAGGGCCGTCATGATACATCTGGCCCTTAGTTTGTTGTGGGCATCGGAGCATCCATCCATAGCCAGAAAATTGCCTAGTCACACAGAGCCTACCTTGGTATTGTTACGATGCTTGCGTAGGTGCCTTTCCTACATCACTTACAACTACACTGAACCTAATGTTAGAATTCAACATGCACTACACAGCCGATTCTTACACATCACATGGTAACAGCATATGAGTGCAGAGGGCACCCAGACATCGGCCAGACCATGCTATGTCTGTTTGATGACACAACACATCACAGGTGTTGATGGGCTTTATTTATCCCAGGAGGTAGCCTCCGATAAAGCACCATGTTTCATCCAAATGTACCTTTTGTAGAATCAGGGCCAAGATACAACCCAGTAGGGTAGAACTCCACAGAGCAGTAGTAACAGGAAAGACCCAGACTGATTCCTCAGATAGGCAACAACACCACAAAGATCCTAGGAAATTGGCCCCCAATAAAACACATTTGGTCGGAGAGGTACACATTCCCAAAACATCATCAAGTTAGATGCCACATGAGGTTAGGAACACACAGCCAATCAGAATACAGCTCACACACCGCACACAGTGGTCAAACTCTCCCCATGCTGGACATGTTACTTACTGGCCCACACTGTATAGACAAGGTGGAGACACACCTGCACACTTTAACAGATGGTTGAATTTATGGCCTTGTCACTAGGTCGGGGTTCTGTTTTTCAAAGAATGTATTCAGTCATTTTCTTGCACTTCAAGACAGTGTATAAAAATATGCTCAAAGCTCTGTAACTTTGACAGACAGTCATCAGACCCCGACTCTGTACTGCACTCTCCAGGTTGTTGCATTTAATTAAGACTGTTCCTGCTTTGCCATACATCTCTTGTCTTTCATTTATACAAGGTAAAGCCACATTCTAACAACACAATGCCTGGTGTGAGTCGATATGTGTCACACCAGACAGTTTCGATCACAAACACAGATGCAAGTTTAGCAGTGCTGCATGAGGTAGAATGAGACACTTCTACGAGTACACCCTCACCTCCAGGGGGGTCACCCCCTGTGAATTGGACACTGCATGCAATGAGCGTGCAATCGACATGTTGCAAAAGAGAGATGCACACTCGACAAAGAGGGCCAAGAGGGGTCCTGCAACCAGTGAATCCACTCACCAACAAGACGTTTATGCGTGTGGAGGCCCCACAATGCAGGAGCCATTCTCCTTAGATGTGGGCAATGCTCTTGGGGCTCTGCACCAGCCAATCTGGTCTTCACTAAAAGTTCTTAAGTCACGCTCACTCCTCACTATCATTTGGGATTCAGTAGACGATGTGAGCACTTATGAGGGCACTGATCTCCAGCTGTCACAAGTAGTTAGTGTGGGTCCATCAAAAGAGGTTTTTGATGTCCATGAGACCTCTACAAGAGAACAGGGGGCAAGCCAACAAGCCCTTGGAAAGCACCCTTCAGGGTGCCACTTAGCAGCAGGTAGTCAGTTCAGGCAAGCCACTATTCAGGAAGGGTGCGCGGTTCCTTCCATTGGCAGTAATCTTCCTTATGCATATAGTACTTCTCTGGCAGTGTGCACAGTGCAGACGAGGTTCTTCGGTCCCACATCCCCACAAGTGCATCTCTGCCTTGCTGAAGTATGGCAGCAGTAGTTATACTGTAGTGTGCCTTGGAAGTTGGTGGTCATTCAGAGGTTCTCTCTTTGAACCACAGATGTCTCTCCCAAATTTCAGTCCTGTCTCCCATGGGGCCGTGGAATGAAAATCTTTAGTGGGGCCATGATCTAGCTCCCAGAGGGCAAGTGTCATAACCTCTCCCTCAAATGTATTCAGCCAGGCCCTCAAATAGCAGAGCTCTGTGCTTCCAGTTACATTCCCAATGTTAATAGCTGTCACTGGGTAATGCACAGATGTGCTCCTCCAGCCTCCAGTGTGGATTAGAGCCAAGTAGAAAGGCACACAACAAATTTTATAGCAGAGAAATGCCTACTTTCCAAAAGTGGGATTTCTTAGCTAGTATTGATAAAACCACCGTTTTCATAGGAAAGGGTTTGTCATTGTGAATCCAATGATAGGAAACATTATGAGGCTGCTCCACTACAATCCACTTTTGCAGTTTGGAGTGCTTTCCGTCAGCCCCCCTTGTTAGCCTTTTGGGAACAGCAACCTTCAGAGGTAGGGTAAACACACATGGGTATTCTTCACTACTTGGGCGGATAGCATGTCTATGTACCTGCCCTGCCTTTCACCTACCACTCTTTTCACCCCTTCAGTACTTACCCTAGGAGTGCCCTGTTGGTAGTGGAAGGTCTCCTGTGGATTGGCTGGGGATTTAGAAAGGCCAATCCAAGCATACATGTAATGGTGCCATACTGGCCTGCAATGGTAGGCTGGATATTTAAGACACCATGGTGCATGCACGCACACTCAGGCCTGCAATGGCAGATTTAGCACATACTCAAAAACACGCTTGATGCAAGTGCACACACACTGGCCTTCAATGGCGTGTTGGACATATGTTTACAACACCATGGTCCAAGCATGCACACGCAGGCCTGCAATGGCGGGCTTAGCACATGTTTGAAAACACCCTTGGTGCAAGTGCTCACACACTGGTAACTGCCATTTCCTAACATGTGTAGGAAGGGCATGTGTCCTTCCACCCTGTACTTGCAGTGGGAAAGTGCCCAGAGCCCTAAGGCCACTAAAAATGAATCATCCAAACCTATGAGAGGAGCCCATCTCCTAGGTAGGGAAAACCCACATGGGGGTCCTTCACTACCGGGGCATGGAACATCCATGTGGCCCTGCCCAGCCTTTAATATGCCACTTGCTCTGTCCGTCAGGGGGTGCTCTAGGGGTAGTGGAAGGTCCACTCAGGGTTGGCTAAGGAGTTAGTTATGCCAATCTAAGTCCAAGAGCAACTGTGCCGCCACATGCCTGCAATGGCGGGCCTGATACATGTTTCACATGCTATTCTGGTGGTGGGCACACTCAGTGCCACATCCCACCACTAGCCAGGGTCGTACCTACCCTGGGTATGTGATATACCTTTTTGCAGGACACTCTGGGTATAGCATCTAAACCAATCACAAAAGTGCCCCTTCCTTGCATGTGTAGGAAGGGTGCGCACACCATTCCCCTGCAGTACAGGAGAAAAGTACCCAGACTCTTAAAGCCACGCAAAGAGAGTCCGCAAAAAATCAGGAGGAAATACCTCCTACAGTCTACTGTTCCATGCAGAACACCTTCATTTTCATGATCTACCAAAACATGGCCTCTGATTCTTTAGGGGACCCAATTGTAAATTAGTGGGTAATAATCCTTCCCAATGCTGCCAAAGCACCAGAATCCACTTTTATAGGTCGCTAAGGGGTCACAAGAAGGGTCACTTTTACTGGCCATCATAGCAGGCCTCACGTGTCCTAACCAAGAAAATAATTTCATTATCAGCGCTGTCATGTTCAAGGCATGTGGCCTCTCTGTACACTTGGGACAGTGGGATGGGCCAAGATTTTGACCAGGAGGCCAACTACACCACTTCCTTTAAGATATGACTTAACTGTTGTTCTGAGAATGGAGAACATCAGCACTGTAACATTTGATAATGCTTAATTGTCCATTCAATGTCCAGGACTGTGGAAAAATCATGATGGTGTAAGTAAGTCTGATACAAATCCTTAACTGGCTCATACTTCATAAGGTGCCCCATCACTGTGTACCTCTTAGGAGCTTCAGCTCTACCTTTTAAGACACTATTCTACTTAAGATGATGAAGTTAGCAGATTTGTGAAATTTCAACGATGAATCTGAAATTAATTTCTCTTGCAGTCCGAAACATGCAAAAGTAGAGAAGGCAGCATCTATTTTCATGTCATATTATGTCATATCGTGATCACTTAACAATGAGTACATTCCAACATTACCTCACTCTCATCATCTAGCAGAAGTGCTGTTAAGAAAGACCATTAGACTGTAAGCATGGAGAAAGATTTGCAAAAGAACAGGTTTAAATCCTAGCAAATGTAACTCAGCCTTCTAACCTTATGAAGCTGGGACATATAACTGATCTGTGAAGTGCCTAGAAATAATACTGTACATGGACGTGAAATATAAATATTATTGTTATGATCAGCATACAACCTCATATTCTGAATTTGTGCCTTGTAATGTAGATACCGACCAGTATATAACAGATTTTTTTGTTACATAAAAAGGCAATGTATCTAGTTATTTGAACATCATGGAGGGTCACATCATGATTAAGGGCATTTCCTTCTGGATTAGAAATTGTCTCAGATATTGAGCATCGTCTTTGACCCTCTGCGTGCATGAACTAATATGATACTGTAATACGTGGCAAACTACTAATATATTGTGTTGTAAAGAAAATGTAGGAATTAGGAACTATTGCAAAAGCAAAGGTGTTGTCGACAACGTTCACAACAATCACTGACAATACCACTGGGCTTGCTTACCTTTATACATGTCAGACTGATTAGCACTGCCAATACTTATTCATTGTAGTCTTAAATGTCAAGATAAATGTTGCATATTCCACATTTCTGTCACAGTTTTTCTAGTGACACTAAATGGCATTGAAATGCAGCAAACATGCAGCTGTTGTCTTAGCAGCAATGTAGTGTTTGCAGAAGAACAAATGAAAAACTACCTATGGACGAAACAAAAAGCTCCTTTGACCAGGTCCAACACAGGAATCTGGATCCCGATGTGGTGGAGTCTGCTGATCCGGATGTAATGTGAGATGGAGCGAAAAGATGCTGTTGAGTCTTGCCTGAGGTAGTCTAGGTCAATGTACTGGGTGCAGTCATGTTTGTGGTGTCTCTGATGTTAGTGGGTGTTTGGGTGTTGCAAGTGAAGTGGGAGTGCTGGCAGGAGAATAGTGTTTGGGTTTGAGGGCTTTGCAGCAGTTTAGCTGTGTCAGGTTGAAGAGCCA
Source organism: Pleurodeles waltl (assembly GCF_031143425.1). Classification (NCBI taxonomy): domain Eukaryota; kingdom Metazoa; phylum Chordata; class Amphibia; order Caudata; family Salamandridae; genus Pleurodeles; species Pleurodeles waltl. The sequence goes on from NC_090444.1 coordinate 309,804,932, forward strand.
GGGTTTCTGTCGCTGTCACAGTTCAGATGCAGACAGACACAGACGAGCTTGCCAGCAGTGGGACTTGCCAGCGGACACTATATGTAGTCCTGGTAAGTGGGAAGGGCTGGCCAGGAGGTGGGAGGGCAGTGAGTGGGAAACGATGGGAATGGCAAAAAACACACAGACAGTAGGAACAACAGTGAAAATGCAGACAAAATAAACATAACAACAATTCAGGGAAAAAAACAAATAAAATAAAGTAGTTACAAAAGCTGCTACACTTCACAAAAATGGACAGCAAAAAGCAGCACACAATAAAGTAGTCAGTAAATGTCACCCGCACAGTCTGCCCGAGGTGAAGGGCTCAAGGACTGTGTCAGCGTCACAGTGCCTCTAATCTAAAAGAAGCAGCAGTAGGGAGTGGTGTGCTTGTCCTGGTAGGTCAAAGACAACTCGAATTTACTTGAACATTGATTGTATACTAACTTTAAGAAATGCAGCAACTAATGATTGTATCAGAACTGGTGCCTTTGACACTTATGGTGTATGCATTATATTATGAAGTTCACAATTATTACTTTTGAGTAAATGTGGATGGTTCAGTCTACCTTAATGCATAACTATGAGATATTTCACTCACTAAAATTTGACCCGTGATTAGTAGGAAGCTTGTTTTATCATAAGTAAATTGATTTCTATGTTATTTGAAAACAGGTCAAGGGCTAGTAGAAAAGAAATAAGAAAACACAGGTGACCAATCTACTGTCCTTTGCATCTAAAACCCACAAATGAGTGCCTTAAATTAAAATGCTTGAGAGAGGAGCAAAACGTTTATACATAAAAGAAAACACCAATTGTTTACGCGGTAGTGGAGAGAAATGTAGGCTACATTGTGAAAGAAAGATATTATACAATTCCTGAGGTTCATTTCTAAAAGTATGGCATGACAGCCATTTAACAGAGCTCTCTGTATTAGATCAAAATTGTATGGAAGTTACTTTTATGTCTGTTCTTGGGGCTCTTCGTTTGCCACCTATCTGCCTTATTTCTTAAACTGAAGTTTTGAGAAAATGATGGAAACAGATAGGAGCACCCTGCCTCACACTCCAGCATTCTGTCAGCCCCATTGCATCATGGTGAATGCAGTAAAAATGTGTTTTCACTCCATAAAGTAGTCTGTAGTTTTTCACCTTAGTAGGTGCAGCTAGTGCTGTATATTTCTGGACACATGTTTCTGGGTTTAGTCCTTCATCAGCAGAGAGCAGCTTCGTCATTTAAACTGCCAAAAAGCACAGGGACCGATGTCTGATCTTTTTGAGATCTTTATCAATTTCAAAATGGTAGTCATTAGTGCTAAATCCAGTGTGTGTTGGTATTGCTTGATCAATTATAGTTCCTGATTCTTCTACAAATTCTACATTGCTTTCCATGAAGAGGAAGGAGACCATTTTGGCACAAGTAATTTTAGCCTGCTGACTATTGTGGACTGTAGCATTATGGTGATAGCTAAATGTGTGCATCTACATCACTGGCTAAATGGCAGTAAAATCTTACAGTGAACACCGTTTTTTCAGCTAAACATCTTGTAAGCACAACTGATTTGACCACAATGTGTTGCACAAGTCTTCATTAGCAAATGTTATCTCACTCTATAATATACTCTTTTGATTATAAAACAGAATTTGATAGCATTGATACTTGGTGTTTGTGGTCCAAACTGGAAGGCCTGAATGTTCCTACATCTTTGTTGAAATCTATGAAACTCAAACAGGGTTATATGCTGATTCATCCATTTCTTAATGCCGTAGTGACCATTATGAGGGTACTGGGCTGGGGGATGCCTGCACTGCCCATACCTTGGGCATGGGCAGTGCAGGGGCCCACCTGTGGCTCCCTGCACCTCTTCTCTTCCAGAGGTGAAACTGCCATGAAAAAGCTGGCTGAGAACCAGGTTGTAATCAGCAGGACGGTGCAGAGTTCAGCGCCGCCCTGGCTGATTCCAACCTGCACCACCATCAGCCCATCCAGAACATTGTTCCCAGTGGAGATGATGGTTGTTTAGCGATCAAACTACCAAACTCTTAAATTGAAGGTCAGACCTCCAAACCGTGGTCATGACCACCCCAGTGAGTGTGGCGGTCTATCAACCGCCAGACTCGTAATGAGGCCCTTAGTGCCAAAATCAGCCAATGCTTCTGCATTATAATCAGTACTTCTTTGTCACTTTAATGCTAAATTTGGGGCCACTGGCAACATCTGGCATGAAGGTTTAGAAGAAATTCTGTGTGAGTGCAGCTGAATAATTAAATTGATTTCATAGAGTTTGAACATTTTTTTCTTTTCTGACACACTGCCTACTAGATCAGGAATAAAAGAGAATCTTGAAAAGAATTGGAAAATGTAGTTGACCTTGCAGAGCTATATTTCGCAATTCCGACTTTCTACTTATTCTTAGTATGTAAAGGGGAGATTCTGAACAAAATATGTTTGTTTTACAATGAGCCGAATTACTTGTATTTCAGTCTGTGCGACCACCTTTCCTTTTAATTACAGGCTTGTGGTAGCAGGTCTTAAGAATATGCAGAAGTACCCTTTGTGTGGACTGAAAAGTGAATGTGCCTCATGTGTTATGTTTTGTAGGCAACTGGGTATCTTCACCACCAAGTGATCTGTTGTATGGTTATTATTATTATTATTTTCTAGTGGAGATTCTCTAATAAAATTGTAGACGTCTTTCTCAGTATTATTCAATGTTTGATGGTATGTATAAATATTTGATGAATATTCCCATTTTATTTCAGATGTTTTAGGGTCAAGTCAGAAAGGCATGTAGGAGTAAGTAAAGCAGTGCTATGATAAATATTCCAAAATGCCGTTATGAATAGGCCCCACAGCAGCGGCAAATGTGAAAGGAAGGTTGAAATAAAGTAAAAACAGCTGAGAAGAACAAAAGAAGAAAGAGTGCAAGGATGGATTGATAGAAGTGTCAAAGGATCAATTGGTGAACAGATGGAGAGAAGGAAGGTGAAAGAAAGGAGGGAGGGTGAAAGGATGAATGATAGAAGAGGGAAAAGAAGGTGGCTGGGTGATTGATATGTGAATGGAAAGATCGATGGATAGATTAAATCATGGCAGATTGGATGAATGGAAGGGGAAAGGAAGGAAGGAAGGTCTAAGGAGTAGATGATGGATAGAATGATAAACTGATGGATGGAAAGGTGAAAAGGGTTGATGGATGGATGAATGGAAGGGTGGGAAGATAGAGAGATGGATGGGTTGCAGTATTGGCTATAAGGGCGAGGAGAACTTTTCCAGGACAGATCAGGCTTATTTGCTTCATTCAGTATCATGAGAGAAGTGGCTCCAAGCAGGGCCGGTTTTACATCTGGTGGCACCAGGTGCAAGAGTCTCTATTGGGACCCCTCTCCATAACCTCCTCCTTGGATGACCTCACTACCACCTGGCAAAAGTGCCCTTCATCTCTCCATAACCCCTCTTTCAAATATATCTCAATTGCTTCAAAGCATTGATAAAAGCTGGCTTTACTAATCCACTCAGCTATCCACATAAAATACAGATCTGTTCTTTGCTGCAGGCATATTGACCCTCTTTGCTCCTTAATGATGAGTCAAAACTGCCACTAGACAAAACTTCTCTCCTTTAAAGTAATCACAAGAGTTATCTTGACATTGTTAATGCTGCCTGAAAGCTGGAAGCACAAGGGACTCTGCAGCAGGTACTTTTAAATTTTCAATTATTGCTACACATAGCCCCCACCTCCTCAGGTCAGTGCCCTTCACCTCCGCCCTCTAGGTTAGCACCCAGTGCAGTCGAACCGCCCTAAAGCTGGCCCTGGTTCCAAGTGGAGGGTATTTTATGTTTCTGGCTACTCTCTTTAAAAAATAAAAAAAATAAAACACACCTACCTTACTCTCTCTCTATACACACTCTCTCTCTCTACTCTTTCTCTAATCCCTCTCCACTCTCTCTCCACTCTCTCTATACTCTCTCGCTCCTCTCTATACTCTCTCTCTCTTTCTCTCTCTCCTCTCTATACTCTCTCTCTCTTTCTCTCTCTCCTCTCTATACTCTCTCTCTCCACTCTCTAT